>NC_135883.1:50480090-51206714 GCF_964194155.1 Cetorhinus maximus
GAAAGGGTTGGGGAGAAAGGGGAAATGGGTGACGGAAGAAAGGGGATGATTAGAAAGGGGAAATGGGGCAGGAAAGAAAAGGGAAATGGGGGAGGGGAGAAAGGTGGATTTGGGATGGAAAATGGATGGGACGGGGATAAGGGGAAAAGGTGGGAGTTGGGGTGGGGAAAATGGGAGGTGGAGAACAGGGAGCAGTGGAGGTGGAAGGGGGAGGGGAGGGAGAAAAATGGAAGGGGAGGAGTGGGGAAAGGGGAGGAGAAGGGTATGGGGAGCTGAAAGGGGAAGGGAAAGGGAGGGCAAAAGAGGGAATGGGGAGGAGGAGTGGGGGCAGGGGAAGGGATAAAAGGAAAGGGGAAGAGAAAATGAGAGGAGGAAAGGGGAGAGGGAAGTGGGAGGGGACATCGGGAGATGAAAGGGGTGGGAAAATGGGGAGAATGAAAGGGGAGAGGAGAAAAGTAAAGGGGGATGGGGATTGGGGAAGATGGGAGGGGCAGAGAGGCAGGGAAAGGGGGAGAGAGATGGGGAAGGGAGAAGGGCAGGCAGTAAGAGGGGGAACAGATTGGGAGAGGAGGAGTTGTAAGGGAAGTGGGGGAGAGGGTGAAGGGAAGAGGGAATGAAAGGGGGCAAGGGGGAGTGGACATAGGAGGGGGAAGGAGAAAAGTGGAGGTAGAAATGGGGAGCGAAAGGGGAGGGCAGAATGAGATGGGGAAGGGGAGGGGAGGAAGAGAAAGGAGAATGGAAAAGGAGAGAGGTAATGGGGAAGGAGAGAGGGAAAGGGGAGAGGGATTGGGGAGGAGGGGGATGAGAGAGGGGGAGGTTGCTCTAAGGTGTGTAGTTCGGTAGGTCTCATGAAGAGGTTCTGAGTCTTGTATAGTTTAACAGTATAACTTGTAACTATATACAATATAAGGTCTAAGTTAGGAGCTGTCACCATGCTTGCCCCTACACATATCTCAGTCCAATACAAGACTGCCCTTCAGACCCGAGTCGTGCGTTCCTTTACATCATAGTATGGGTCGTACTGTACCCAACCCAACATTAAGTCTTTGTATGCCAGACCCTTATACTACACCTCTCCCAAGTCTTTATCCAACATGTTTACAGTGCATTCCTGTTTACCCAACATATTTACATTATTTCTGCTATCCCATGTCCCACCCCTCACCCCTGCAAGCTTCTGTGTTTACAGGCTCAGGCTGTCTGGAGGCTTTATAATTCTTCCAGATCTTGTCTTTACAACAGTTGGAGGAGCTGAAAACTCTGTTGTACTTGGTAAACCTTGATGAATAGGAGAGGTTGTTTTGGATGTGGTCTTTCTGGCATTTGGTCATCTTCAATTTCTCTCCAATGTATAGTGGGAAGATCACCTCAAGAGATGAGGAGGAGGCTCGTCCTGTTCTTCTTGACTGGATCTTCTGGAATACTGACAATACTAATGGTTTGGTAATCTTTGGCTGCCAACCCTGCTATTTGTTCCTTTGGCGGGATTGGGAGTTGTGTGTGGAGTTTTCTGCCAATTCAGATGGGGCTAAGCCACATTGTAATGGGGTGGACCTGTACCTTAACAGTGCTGTTGGGAAGTCGTCGTTCTTCCCCAGGAGAGCTTTCATGGTGTGGACCCCTCTTTCTACTTCACCATTCGACTGTGGGTATCTTGGGGAGCTGGCAGGCGCTGGAAGCAATAAGTGAGGGCAAATTCGGTGAAGTATTTGTTTGCAAATAATGGACCGTTATCCAACAACATCTGGTCCAGCTGCCATGGCGTCCGAACATCTCCTTCAACACCCTTACCACCACCTCTGTGGTTGTCATGTACGGTTTCTTCACCTCAATCCATTGGGAGAAGTAGCCCAACACAATGAGGAAGAATCTGCCATTGAAGACAAATAAATAGATGTCCAACTGCTCCCACGGCCTGGTTGAGAACTGTCTGGGGATAAGGGGCTCCCACTGTCCAGCTTGTGCAGCATACACATGTTGCAGTTTGCTATCATGTCCTCAATTGCCCTTGAAATGCCTGGCCACCGCACTGTGGATTGGGCTCATGCCCAGCATTTGGTAATGCCCAAGTGTCCCTGGTGTATTTTTTTGGAGGATTTCTGGCTGAAGGGAGCCTGGAATGACAGGCCGCTCGTTGTATACCAGCAAATTGTCGATGACAGTAAAGTGCTTTTGCTGTTCAGACCAAGTCTTCATGGTACTACTGCTAGGTCTCTGCTGTGATCACCCTTGTTGACAGTAACAGTGGATGTGGATACACTCCCCATCTCACATTGGTCCATGGCGGATTTGCTGGTGTTTTCCTGTGGCAGGTGTATCTTCACCACTGAGAGTACGATTCGAGCTCCTTGATCAGGTTGACATCATGTTTCATTGGAAAGACCACTGTAGATCTTGAAAGTGTGCCTGCTGTTGGTTGTTTTTTACCCTGAACATACACCATCTCTTATGCAAACCTCATGAGGCGTGGATGGAATCTCTGGATTATGGTGGGGGTGCATTTTTGCCAGCTCTTTCTCATCTAGCAGTGAGATCAGTGGCTGATGGTCTGTTTCAATAGTGACCTTTAGGCCAATAATGTAGTCCGAAAACTTCTCGCATACTCACGTGATTGCAAGAGCTTCTTTTTCGATCATAGTGTATCTTGTCTCTGTGTCTGACAGTCTTCTGGAAGTGTAATACACTCGCTAGTGACATCATCCAATTGTCCCTGAACTAAGACTTCTCTGGGAACAAAGCTATGGTGGTGGGCAGGGATGGCTTATGGTGGACCAGGATGTCAGTTGAGAGCAGCGTGGCTTTGATGCAACCAAATGCTTGATTTTGGTGTGTGTCCCAGCACCATGGCTAATGTTTCTTGAGAAAGTATTGCAGGGGATCTGTGACCTGTGCCAGATTGGGTGAAAATTTTGCCAACTGGTTCACCATACCCAGGAATATCTGGAGTTCTGGGATCCAGGATGGGATTGGGAACTTGCTAATAGTGTTAGGAACCTATATCTCCAAGAACTATATGTTTTATTTAATTGAAAGGACTTTGAATTATTTGGACACTGTCCTGAGTAATTTTAAGGTTACAAGTTCACTTTGGTCCATGAGCAAGCTGCTTTTTCTAAGCAATCACATGGCTTCAGCTCAATGATCAGCAAGACACCTGTTTACCTGGCCTGAGAGTCCTGTCTGAACGTGTTTTTTGAACTCAGTGTGTGTTCAGTGCAAACTGTGAAGGAAGATTGTTCTCTCTCTCCCTCTTTCTCTCTCTCTCCCTGTATTGTTTGAGTCTTGAGTGGGTGTTCACCCTCAGCCAGAAAATTCTTATATCAAAATAACTCACCTGTATTTGAAAGCCTGCAAAGCTGTGACAAACGAGTTAACAAAGACAGTGTTTTTCCAAAGAGCTTTTGGAAAGGACTTCCAGACAACTACTGTGACAAGTGCTCTGTCTTTGCATGCAAGAGCACCAAATCGACAGCATCAAGACCTTTTTGAACTTTATCCTTTTTTGTAAAGTGTTCCCTTATGCCAACTTCTTCAGAGACCTTATTTGTATTGACCTTTGTTTTCTCTGTGTGTGTGTGTGTTTTGGGTTTTAAGAAGGGGTAAATCGTTGACACTTCTGAATTAGAAATTGTATGTTAACCAATTTTGCAACTTGTTTTAAAAAAGAAGTTTTGTTTCATAATAAATCAATCATTCTGAGTTAAAGTCTCTTTTTCTGGGCCTAGCAGCAACGAAGGTGATCAGTTGGCCATTTTGGGTGAGTTAATTAAACATTTACACATGGTGCAACCTGTGGAGTAGTGGGGCTAGAGAAACTGCACTGCTCCCATCCCGGTCGTAACAATAGCTTTTGTTTTCTGTGGGTCCGCCGTGATGCCTTTGTTGCAGACAATATGTCCTAAGAACCGAATAGAGGTCTTAGAGAATTCGCATTTCTCATTCAGTGTCAACCCTACTTCCTGAAAGTATTCTAGGACCATTATGAGCCTTTTGTCATGTTCTTCCACTGTCATGCTGTGGACAAAAACATCGTCCATATCGCAGCTGACACCCTCTAGACCTTGTAAAATGGCCGACATCATGCGTTGAAAGATTTCCATTGTGGAGATGATTCCAAACCGTAAACAGTTGAAGCAAAATCTGCCAAAGGGGGTGATGAATGTGGTCAGCAATCTGGACTTTTTGCCTAGTGGAACTTGCCAAAAGCTGCTGTTACCTGTCTTTTAGAGAGTTTGGTCAAGCTGTTGTCCACTGAGGACATTGGGCGGATTTCTCTCACCTCGGCTTTATTGAGCTGTGTCAAGTCGACACAGATACAGATGGACCCGTTCAGTTTTGGGACTGGGACCCCTGGAACAACTTACGGTTGGCTAAGTGATTGGGGAGATGACACCCATTTTTGCAATCTCATCCAGCTGTTGCTGCACCTGCTTCTTGAGTGGATGGATTTTTCATGGCACGAACAGGCACATAGGCTTAGCATCCTCCTTCAGGGTAATTCTGTATGTGGTCTTCAGTTGCCTCAATCCGATAAAGAGTTTTGGGAGCTCCTTTTCAACCTTGCTGGTTGACCTCGTCAATTTTCTGCAGGAGGCTGAGGCCCACGCAGACTTTTTGTGTTAAAAGGAAACATTCTTGGTTATGGACGACGACAGGGTCTCTTGTATTCTTTTGTCATTGTACCTGAGTGTTGCCTGCAGAGTACCGTTTACCGGGAGTTTGATGCCACCTGCTCCATATAGCTGTGTTGTGGGTGACATCAGCTGTTGGGTCACCAACTATGGTTCCTTGTCTGAGAGGACCATAACACCAGCTCCCATATCCAAATTAAAGTTTGTGAGATGACCATTAACCGAGATTCTGCATTCCAGTATGAAAGTTCCTGATCTCTGACCTCAACTAAGAAGCATGGTTGTGTTTCCTCTTGCTGTGGTACTCAACTTTGTGAATTCTCTTGGGATCATCTGTGTATCTGGTTGTGTTAGCTTTGCATAGCTTTCAAAAGTGTCATTTGCAGTTGCAATTAAAACACTGTGCTGAGACTACTGGGCAGAATCAAACCTGTGTGGTCACTTGGCTCCACAGTGCTGGCATGGTTGCCCACCCTCTAGTAGCCAGTTAGGGTATTGCTTCGCTTGACCTGGAGTGTCCCTGCTTCTTTGCTGTTTTACTCGCTGGACAGCGTGTGTTGCTCTGTACAATGGCTTGCCTTCGCCTCTTAAGATGGATCTGTGCTGTAAACAGATTTCAGGTTGCCTGACAATGCGAATGGCCTTTTCAAGGGTCATAGCTTCCTTAGCTTGAAGCATGTCTGAGAGTGCATCATCCGCCACGCTGACGACAATTCTGTCCCTGATTAGTTCTGGTTTCAGGACATTCATAGTCACAGCCTTCAGTTATTTTGTACAGCTCATTAATGAAGGAGTCAACAGGTTCCCCTGGCTGTTGGACACGTTTGTTAAACTTTGCTCTTTAAAGGATCTCGTTACCGCTCAAATTAAAATATGTCAAATGATTTTAAAACTTTATCAAATTTTGCTGAGGATTCATTGATTCTTTTTCTAGCTATTATATTGTTGCCTATTGGACCTGCCAAATAAAGCAGTGTGTTAACTTCTGTCTTTTTGTCTAGGCCTGAAGCAGTCATTTATCTAAGGAATCTCTTTCTCCAGCATCCCCAATTTTGTAACTGGCCTAAGCCTTGGATGAGTCCAAACTGGTCTGGCAAGGTAGATTTTTGATCCATGGTCATATAAAATTATAAGTGTGTATAGCTTTAAATGCTGGAAAGAAATCTGAGATGGCCCTGCTGTACACTTCTTTAAACTAAATAAGGCAGGGGTGGTGAGGGATGAAGCTTGGGTCGATGTTGCAAATCATGGGGTAGAATCAAAGCAGGAGAGCAAAATAGTAATATGGGAAATGAGGGTCAGAGAATGGCAGGAAAAGAAAGAGAAAAAAAACCTAAGAATGCATGAACAGTTAAGACTAGATGTTACAAAGGTAACAAAAAGGCAAAACTAAAGGCTCTGTATCTGAATGCGTATAGCATTTATAACAGTAAATAAATTGATAGCGCACACTAAAGTAAATAAGTATGATCTGATAGCCATTATGGAGACTTGGCTGCAGGATGAGAAGGATTGGGTCCTGAATATTGAGGGGTATATGACATTCAAGAAACTAGGGACCTAGGTAAAGGTGATAGGGTAGCACTGTTAATCAAAGATGGCATTTGTGCAATAGTTAAAGTTGACCTTGGCTTAGGAGATCAGGATGTAGAATCAGTTTTGGTGGAGATGAGGAATAGTAGGGGAAAGAAGTCATTAGTGGGAGTGGTCTACGGGCCCCCGAGCAGTAACCACAATGTAGGACAAGGCATACAAGAAGAAATATTGGGTGCTTGTGATAAAGGGACAACAATAATCATGGGTGATTTTAATCTACATATAAACTGGAAAAATCAGATTGGCAGTAGTAGCTGGATGAGGAGTTCATAGAATGTTTTTGATACAGTTTCTTAGAGCAGCACATTCTGGACCCAACCAAAGAGCATGTTATATTAGATTTGGTATTGTGTAATGTGGCAGGATTAATTAATGACTTCAGAGTAAAGACACCCCTAAGTAGCAGCAACCATAATATGATTGGATTTTACATCCAGTTTGAAAGGGAGAAGAGTTGGTCTGAGACGAGTATTTTAAACTTAAATAAGGGCAACTATGTAGGCATGACAGCTGAGCTAGCTGAAGTGAACTGGGATTTTAGGATAGAGGATAGATCAATAGAGGGCCAGTGGGAGACATTTAAGGGGATATTTCAGAATATTCAGGATAAGTATATTCTTTCTATAAAGAAATATTCTAAGGGGAGGAACCACCATCTTTGGTTAACTAAAGAAGTTAAGGAAAGCATCAAACTTAAGGAAAAAGCATGTAACTGCACAAAGATAAGTGGCAGGTCAGACGATTGGTCAGAATATAAAGGACAGTAGAAAATGACTAAAAGGTTAATCTGGAGAAAGAAATTAGAGTATGAGAGGAAGCTAGCCAGAAATGTGAAAATAGATAGCAAGCGTTTATACAGGTATTTAAAAAGGAAAAGAGTAATTAAAATGAGCATTGGTCCTCTAGAGAGTGACAGTGGGGGTAATAGTAGATAATAAAGAAATGGCGGATGAAGTGAACACATATTTTGCTTCTGCCTTCACGACAGGATACAAAATACATTCAAGTAATAGTCGTAAATCAAGAGGTGGAAGGGAAAGGGCAACTTGGGACAGAATTTTATGTCCCGCAGGTGCTGACCCAATCGGGTGTAAAATCACACGAGATGACGTTGGGCGAGTGTCCTGATGCCATTGTGCACTAGCGCGATATTTTGCTTGGTGGGCATGCGCAAAAGTTGGAAGCTCGCCCGACAACAATTAAGAGGGCAAGTAAGCCCAATAACGGCACAATTATCTCAGATTTTTCGTGGTAGGTCCAACCTTATGGTTGGTGGACGGGCAAATCGGCCAGGCGGACTTTGCATTTTTCATCAAAACTCATCCAAGGGTGGGATGAAATCTCCGTTATGAAATAAAATGCAAATAAATATCTGTGAACTGCATTTTCATGAGATATATTTTCGGGTGCTTTGAAGGTCTGCAGCTCCCCGAGGCAGCTGTCAGCCTTCAGGGAGCTCTCTCGCAGTGCTTACCCGCGCCCACGGTGATGTCACCTCCTGCCCTCTTCCCGCCCCCACCCCAGCAGCACTGAGCTTTTCAGCATGTGTTTCACGCTGGCTGGCCGGTTATTGGTCCCGGGCCTGCATCTACATATCATTATAAGGCCTTGGTGAAATTACAATCACTAGGGAAGCCTTACTGAGCAAACTGTTGGAGCTGCAGGCTGACAAGCCTCCGGGTCCTGATGGACTTCATCCTACAGCATTAAAAGAGATGGCTAATGAGATAGTAAATTCGTTTGTGTTAATTTTCCAAAATTTGCTAGATTCTGGAAAAGTTCCATCAGACTGGAAAGTAGCAAATATAACCTCTCTATTCAAGAAAGGAGGGAGGCAGAAAACAGGAAACTATAGGCCTGATGTCTGTCATGAGGAAGGTGCTAAAATCGATCATTAAGGAGGTTATAGTTGGGCACTTAGAAAAACTCAAAGCAATTGGGAAGAGTCAGCACGGCTTTGTGAAAGGGAAATCATGTTTAAACAATTTATTGAAGTTATCTGAAGGAGTAACCTGCGCCATGAATAAAAGGGAGCCTGTAGATGTACTGTACTTGGATTTCCAGAAGGCATTTGATAAGTTGTCATATCAAAGGCTATTGCGGAAAATAAAAGCTCATGGTGTAGGGGATAACATTTAAGCATGGATACAAGATTGGCTGGTAGTGAGAAAACGGAGAGTATGCATAAATGTGTAATTTTCTGATTTGCAGGACATGACAAGTGGAATCCTGCAGGGGTCTGTGCTGGGGCCTCAACTTTTTACAATTTATATTAATGACTTAGATGAGGGCAACGAAGGCATAGTAGCTAAATTTGCAGATGACAGAGAGATAGGTAGGAAAATATGTTGTGAAGGGAACATAGGAGGTTGCAGACGGATATAGATAGTTTGACTGAGTGGGGAAAGATCTGGCAATGGAGTTTAACGTGGGAAAATGTGAAGTTGTTCACTTTGGCAGGAATAATAAAAAAGCAGAGGCAGGGTAGATGGGAATGTGGAATTAGAAACACAAACCGATCAGCCATGATCTTATTGAATGGCAGAGCAGGCTTTGCAGGCAACATGGCCTACTTCTGCTCCTATTTCATATGTTTGAATGTATGTTCTTCTCAACAAGGTTTCCTGTGCTTGTCAGTTTTGGCGGGCTCCCGCATTAATGGCAGTCACCAGTTCTGTTTTAAATTTTCAGCAGCAACTCCCTGGATTGACCTTCCTGAGTCTTTGCCGCAGTATCTGAGGGTTCTCGGGTCTTGAAACTGTCAATTCCTGGCTTTTACCCTGCTGGGTCTTCTGACTGCACTCTTTGGGTATTGAAGCTGGACTTGCACAGGATTCAATGGAGTCTTATGCCACAGTGTGGAGTTTTATTTCTACCTTCTGCTTCTAATCCTGCTTTGGAGCTTTTCTCTGGCGATCTCCTTCTGCGCCTTTGCTTCTGGTGCATTTTATCATGTCAAAATGCTGCCCTTTTCAATCCCCCAGGTTTTAAATTTCTTCTCCAGCTTCTGTGAGACTCTGGGTTTTTGCGATTGCTGCCACCATGTTGCAAGATGTGTGTAGTTTGGTAGGTCTCATGAAGAGGTTCTGAGTCTCGTACAGTTTATTAACAGTAATTGTTTATTAACTAAGAGTAACTATATACATACATACTATATAAGGTCTAAGCTAGGAGCTGTCTCCATACTTGCTTCTATACATGTCTCAGCACTGCCCTCTAGACTCGGGTCATGTGTTCCTTTACATCAAACTGTGGGTAGTACTGTACCTATCCCACATTAACCCTTTGTATGCTGGGCCCTTTACTACAAGAGGTAGGAAGGGGAAGATGAAACGGGGAGGGGAGGAGGTGGAAATTGGGAGGGGAAGTGGGGAGGGGAAAGAGAAGGAAAGATGCAGGGAAATAGGGGAGGAGAAAGATGGAAGGGAAAGTGGGAGGGAAAAGGAAGAGCCAGAAAAAGGGAGGGGGAAAAGACAATGGGAAAAGGTGTGGGGCAAATGGAGAAGAGAAAACAAGAAGGGAAAGGTGGTAGGGCAATAGAAGGAGGGGAATAAGTAGGGGGAAAGAGGCAGGGAAAGGGGAGGGGGAAAGGAGGAGAGGAAAATGGGAGGGATGAAAGGGTGAGTGGAAAAGGGAGGGAGCATGAGGCAGGGAGAAATTATTGGGGGGAATGGGAGGGGAAAGGAAAGGGCAGGGCAAAGGCAGAGGAGAATCGAGGGAGGGGAGGGAGAAAGGGGAGGAGAAAAGGTGCAACGTAAAGTGGGAGCAGAAAGGGGGATGCAGAACATTAAAAAAAACTGAAAGTAGAATCTGGACAAGAATATTCAACATCAATGCAGTTCTTGTTCCTGTCCACCGTATTTCACAGATGCCTAAGATGTCAAGCCGATAGTTTCTCATTTCTTGCTGCACTTGGGATATCTTCCCACACTGGAAGAGTGTTCAGACATTCCAGGTGCCAATTCTGGTGATGGTTTTGGTATTGAAGATTGGGCTTGTCAAGGATTTGACTTCCTTTCAGCATTCATGCAGTCCTATCATACATACATCCTCGGATGTGCCGTCCTTCCTTTGCTGAGGTTTGGTGGTATGTCTACTCCTTGCTGTTTCTGTAGTGGTAATGGTTTTTTACAGGTCAAGGGTGCTAGTCCAAATTCCAACCCTCCTCCTTGACCAACCAGGCTTGGTACTGGCTTCAGCAGAGTATCCCTCAGGAGATGGAAAGGGGTGGGAAATTGGTGAGTGCAAAAGAGGGAGGGGGAGAAGGACTACTTCTTTTCCATCTTACATTTTAACCTATTTTCCCAGCCCACTTTAACTAACTTTGTCTTCATCCCCTTGTAATTGCTTTTATTTCACTTTAAGACACTATTTTTAAACCCAAATTTCACATTCTCAAACTGTATGTGAAATTCTATCATGTCTTGATCAGTCTTACCGAGAGAATTCTTTTCTATGAGGTCATTTATTAACCCTGTTTCATTATACATTAGCAGGTCTAAAATAGCCTGTTCTGTGATTGGCTCCAGAACATATTGTTCTAAGAAACTGCCCCAAATACACTCTATAAACTCATCTTCTGGGTTACCTTTGCCGATTTGATGCATTCAATCTATATGAAGATTAAAATCTCCTACGATTATTGCAGTACCTCTCTTACAAGACCCCATTATTTCTTGATTTACACTCTGTTCTACAGTGTAGCTACTGGCAGGGGGCCTATAAATCACTTACTCAATGACTTCCTTCCTTTGCTATTTCCTATCTCCACCCAAACTGATTCTACATTTTGATCCTCTGAACCAAGGTGATTTCTCATTACTGTACTGACCTCATCTTTATGAACAGAGCTATCCTACCTCCATTTCCTTTCTTCCTGTCCTTCCAAAACGTTCAATATTATTGAATATTTATGTCTCTGTAATGGCTATCATATCATACTCATTTATTTCTATTTGTGTTATCAATTCATCCATCTTGTTAGAAATGCGTCGTACATTCAGATAAAGAGCCTTTAATACTGTACTTTTATCATTTTTCCCTACTTTAGCCTTATTTGCTGGTGCGCTCTTATGTTTGTATGCTGTCTTTTTTGTCACACCCTGGCCATTGTTACCCCCATTGCTGCCCTGCATTATTGCCTTGTCCTTTCTTTTTAACTTTTCAGATCTCTCCTCACATGAACCCTCGCCCCTGCTGTTTAGTTTAAAGCCCCTCAAATTGAGCACAGCAAAATCAAAAGGTGTCAAAAGCCACTACTTGTACTTACAGAGGGTTTATCTTAAATCAGATTCAAAATGGTTTTAGGGGAGATTGCTAATTCAGTTCCAAATTTCATCAAGGAAAATGACATGAAGGGTTAAAATGATGATTGATGTCAGTATTGGTGTAAAACAAGGAGGCCTGGATTGGTATACTATGCTAGAAAGCCATGCAGCCAAAATTAATATTCTTGTGGGTTAATTCCTGTAGTGGTGGCATTTCCTCTCATTAATAATAATACAAGACTAATGAAGGTTTTCAAAGTTGAATCGATTGATTTCATGTAGCATAATTTACACAGAGTTTGTCAATCATCCGCAGAGTTAGAGGGAAAGAGGCCATTTGGAAAGCGCCAGATAGATCTTGCTGTTCCAGGAAACGGGGTTCCTGGCTTTCCTGATGCATTATGTTGCAGAGTCCGTTATCAGTTTATGGCTTCTCCTGGGTTAAAGAATCTCCCAACTACACTATATGAGATGGTGTTTGGAGTTAACGAATGTGGCATATTTAGAGAAAGGAAATTAGGTATTACATCCAAAAAGAGTATTACTCTCATGGTAATGTTGAATGCTCTCCAGTAATTAACATTCTGTTTAACACCACCTCCAATGTCTCAATTTGGGGGCAAGACAGTAAAAGCCCATGACGTGACCAAAAGGTCAATATAACCCTGCAAGCAGAATGCTCAGGGTGAGAGTTAAACCTAGACATCGCCACTCCCTGAGTTTGTCAGTTATACTGCATAGATCGAAGATTTCGCAAAAAAAATTTAACCAATGTTACAGAAACAAAATGTCAAGATAGAGAAGGAATTGCTACTCTGGCTAATCATACATGGTGAAAAATGAATGATATTGTAGGACAACATTTTGGTGAAGAACTGCATTGATGTTGATGATTCTTGTTCAGATTGTACTTCTAGTTATTTTTCTATGTTGTATGAGGAGAATGATTTTACAGTTGTATGAAGACATTTACTACTCAAATGTTAGACAAAATGGGACTAATCGTTTCAGGTCAGATTTCAGCAAAGCTGTACCATTAATGTTCTATGGTTTCAAGCTGATGTGTATTGGAGAAAATTTTCAAAGATTTAGATGGGCTTGATAAATTCACTATTAATACTTTCGTCTTGTTTTTTTTATCCATTCATGGGATGTGGGTGTCACTGGCTAAACCAGCATTTGTTGCTCATCCCTAATTGCCCTTGAGAAGGTGGTGATGAGCTACTTTCTTGAACTGCTGCAGTCCATGTGGAGTAGGTACACCCACAGTGCTTTTAGGCAGGGAGTTCCAAGGTTTTGACCCAGCAACTGTGAAGGGACAGCAATATATTTCCAAGTCAGGATGGTGAGTGGCTTGGAGAGGAACTAGCAGGTGGTGGTGTTCCCATGTGTCTGCTGCCCTTGTCCTTCTAGATGGTATTGGTTGTGGGTTTGAAAGGTGCTGTCTAAGGAGCCTTGGTGAGTTCCTGCAGTGCATCTTGTAGATGGTACACACTGCTGTCACTGTGCATCAGTGGTGGAGGAACTGAATGTTTGTGGATGAGGCGCCAATCAAGCAGGGTGCTATGTCCTGGGTGGTGTTGAGCTTCTTGAATGTTGTTGGAGGTGCACTCATCCAGGCAAGTGGAGAGTATTCCATCACACTCCTAACTTGTGCCTTGTAGATGGTGGATAGGCTTTGGGGAGTCAGGAGTTACCTGCCGCAAGATTCCTAGCCTCTGATCTGCTCTTGTAGCCACAGTATTTATATGGCTAGTCCAATTCAGTTTCTGCTCAATGGTAACCCCCAGGATGTTGATAGTAGGGGATTCAGTGATGGTAATGTCATTGAATGTCAAGGGGCAATGGTTAGATTCTCTCTTGTTGGAGATGGTCATTCCTGGCACTTGTGTGGTGTGAATGTTACTTGCCACTTGTCATCCCAAGCCTAGATATTGCCCAGGCCTTGCTGCATTTGGACATGGACTGCTTCAGTAGCTGAGGAGTCACGAATGGTGCTGAACATTGTGCAATTATCAGTGAATATCACCACTTCTGACCTTATGATGGAAGGAAGGTCATTGATGAAGCAGCTGAAGATGGTTGGGCCAAGGATACTACCCTGAGGAACTCCTGCAGTGATGTCCTGGAGCTGAGAAGACTGACCTCCAACAACCACACCCACCTTCCTTTGTGCTAGGTATGACTACAACCAGCGGAGAGTTTCCTCCTTTTTCCCATTGACTCCAGTTTTGGTAGGGCTCCTTGATGCCACACTCAGTCAAATAATGCCTTGATGTCAAGGGCAGTCACTCTCACCTCACCTCGGGAGTTCAGCTCTTTTGTCCATGTTTGAACGAAGGTTGTAATTTGGTCAGGAGCTGAGTGGCCCTGGCAGAACCCAAACTGGGCATCAATGAGCAGGTTATTGCTAAGCAAGTGCTGTTTGATAACACTGTTAATGACCCCTTCCATCACTTTACTGATAAAGGGGAGTAGACTGATGGGGTGGTAATTGACTGGGTTGGATTTGTCCTGCTTTTAGTGTACAGGACATACCTGGGCAATTTTCCACATTGCAGGGTGGATGCCAGTGTTGTAGCTGTACTGAAACAGCTTGTCTAGGGGCGCAGCAAGTTCTGTAGCACAAGTCTTCAGTACTATTGCCTGAATATTGTCAGGGCCCATAGCCTTTGCAGTATCCAGTGCCCTCAGCCATTTCTTGATATCACGTGGAGTGAATTGAATTGGCTGAAGATTGGCATCTGTGATGCTGGAGAACCCTGGAGGAGGCCAAGGTTGATCATCAACTCGGCACTTCTGGCTGAAGATTGTTGCAATTGCTTCAGCCTTACCTTTTGCACTGATGTGTTGGGCTCCCCCATCATTGAGGATGGGGATATTTGTGGAGCCTCCTCTTCCAGTGAGTTATTTAATTGTCCACCACCATTCAGCACTGGGTGTGGCAGGACTGCAGAGTTCAGATCTGATCTGTTGGTTGTGGAATCGCTTAGCTCTGTCTATCACTTGCTGCTTATGCTATTTGGCATGCAAGTAGCCCTGTGTTATAGCTTCACTATGTTGACACCTCATCTTTAAGTATGCTTGGTGCTGCTCCTGGCATGCCCTCCTGCACTCATCATTGAACCAGGGTTGTTTAGTGATTTATTTAGTGTCAAAGCCGTTACTGACAGTGACTGCTGAGATTTAAAAGACGGTTCAATGTGCACATTCGCTTATGAAAACTGGAATTGTGAATTCAAACATAGGACAGAATTTTCTGTGCCCACTGCTGCCGTGCGTGCTCGGCGGCTTGAGTGGACAATATGGCGAGAAGGCCAGAAATCGGTTTCATTATGTCGTGAAACCAGTTTGCGATCGTCCGCTCAGCCCATCAATGGCGGGCCGCATTTCCCACCATCGGACACCTGGAACCTCACTGTGATACATTTGCATGTCAGTATAAGGCCAGCCCGCCGGAATCATCCCTCCCCACTGGATCGTCTGTCCACATCCACGTAATTGCATGTTGGTGCAGAACATGTCTTAACAAGTGTGACGTGCAGAAGTTGGGCCTTTTTCACATTATGGGCATCCGTGGAGCAGAAGATGCTGGAGCCTGACAGCAACAGCACACTGGAGGAACATCAGTGGCATGCTGGTGCATTCTCATGGACATGGCTCTGCTGTGAAGCAGCTCACAGAATGTGGAAAGTCACCGTTGAAGGTCTGCTCACAATGGATGATGGTCAAGGAGGTGGAGAGGAAGTTCCAGCTGTGTTTGGGAGAGGAAAATGCGGGTGGGAGAAGAAGGTCTAAGATCGACTGGGAAAGAAAGAGGTGTTAGGATGGGGCGAGGTTGGGAGGGGGGGAAATGAAGATGTCAGGGTGGGGTGAGGTTGGGAGGGGGGAATGGAGGTGTTGGTGGGGAGAGGGAGTATGGGGGAAGAGCGGGTAGCAGGGGAGAAGACAGCAACTGGGGAGATAGGTGTAAGGGGGGTGCAAGAAAAGGAGTCTGGAGGGGGGGATGGAGTGCAGACGGGGGAGGGAGT
Organism: Cetorhinus maximus; assembly: GCF_964194155.1. Classification (NCBI taxonomy): domain Eukaryota; kingdom Metazoa; phylum Chordata; class Chondrichthyes; order Lamniformes; family Cetorhinidae; genus Cetorhinus; species Cetorhinus maximus. Next base: position 50,495,616 of record NC_135883.1, read on the forward strand.
CTGAGGGGAGGAATGGTTGCGGGGAGAGGAGGGAGTAAGGCTGAATGAAGAAGTAAGGGTGTCTGAAAGAGTCAGGGAGGGGGAAGGAGTAAAGCTGGAGAAAGAAGTAAGGCTGGTGGAAGAAGTAAGGCTAGAGGAAATAGTCAGGCGTGGGGGAAGGACTAAGGGTGGTGGAAGAAGTAAGGGTGTCTGAAGGAGTCAGGAAGGTGGAAGGGCTAAGTGGGAGTGGAGTCTTGGGGGGGAAGACTAATGGGAGGGGGAGTCAGGGTTGGGGAGGACTAAGTGGGGGAGAGTCTGATGGGGGGTAGTGGGGTGGGGGGATGTAGGAGTTCCAAGAGGGGAAGGAGACTGGAAGGGGGGTGGATTACCAGGTGAATGTGCATGGACTCTGATGAGTCCATGACTGCCTCCTGGGGAGCAAATTGAGGGTGGGTGTGAAACGAGGGAATGGTGAGAATGACCAAGGGCAGAATGAGGTGGGAGGGTGAGGGTTTGACGGTAGCAGTGGAAGGGATGGCAAGCGTGGTTGGCGGGGACTCGGAGGCAGACATGGATCCTGGGTTAATGTGGATGGGGATAGGAATTTCAGGAAGAAAGGGAATGTGCACGTTCACCTGGATATCCCCAAAGGGAAAGGGTTTTTGCTTGTAGGTCATGGAGGGGAGGTGGAAGGTGATGCCAGGGGGATCAACATTGATGGGGGAAAGGAAATGGGTGTCTGGGATAGGGGAAAAGATGGGGGAGCACACGGAAAGCTGAATCATGACCATGCTGTCTAAATCAAAAGTAAAACGAGAGTCGTTGCGGGTGAAATCAGGTGCTGTATGGGAATGTGATCATTGGGTGGGTGGAGATGCAGGTCAGCTCAGATGGATAACAGAAAGCGAACCTCAGCAGGTAGCATTTAAAATGCTCAGGACATTGAGATGAGTGCGATACGGGAAGGATCCACTTGCGTGGGACAGCGTTTGAACGAGGGTCCGAAAAGCTCTGTACACGTAAGCTTCTCTCTCCAGAATCACTTGTTGGCCAGCTGCTCCCTCTGTGGTGACAGAGGACGAGGTTAAAGGGCTCACAGGCAAATGGGACTCAGAGGGAGAGGACAGCCTCTGAGATTCCTGAGTGGATGACCCAGGGGTGTCCAGCTGCCGCTCCCCCTCCCTTCACGTTCCCGGGGGCCCCGACCTGACTCCTTGAGGGGAAGGAGCACCTGGAGGGACGGCGAGGTGCCCTGTTTCTTTCTCGCGTTGCCACTGCAGGAACTCACCCTTGGCTCCCGCGATGGAGTGCAGGTCTGTGCACATCTCTGCGTTCTGCTGGACCAGGGTCTCCATGGCATCCGCCATCCTCCCCTTGGAGATCTTCATACATGCACATGTGGGCACCACTTCATCAGAGAGCAGGCGGACACACTCCTCCAATTCGCGTGTCACTCTGTTGAGGGTTTCTAGCAGCTCTGCGTGATGTTCCCCCACCTCCTGCTGACTCTTCAGGATGAGCTGGAAGGCCAAATCCAGAGACACATCACTTGACTCGGACCTCACAGATGCCTCTTCCCCAGCAGTCCTCCAAGTGCTGGGGAGCTCGGCTGAACCTGCCTCCTCCTGCTGCGGACACGTGTCCGTGCAGTGACCACCAGATTGTGAACCTGAGCCGGCTCTAGATCTAGGTCCCTCCGAGGTGTGTGTCTCTGCACTGGTGCAGGGTGTGGGTAAGCACTGTGACGGGTCTTCCAGGCTGCTTATTTCCAGCTCTTCAATGGAGGAGGTGTCCTCTTGGCTGGAGGTGAGGACATGGATGGAGCTGAGGGACTGGCTGGCAGAGGGTGTTGGTCGCTTAGCAGAGCTCCCTGCAAACTAAAGTAAAGATAATTAGTTCATGGCAGCAGAGTCAAAAGCAGGAGAGAGAGCACTCACAGTTGCATTGAGAGAGGGATGATATGATGCAGGATCCTCACGAGGGTGTTCACCGCCAACCTCCCCATCACCGCAGGCATGGTCCACGTCCTCAACAGTCAGCAGGATGGCACACTCCTGAAAGTGAATGAGGGGCCTAGGGTGGGAAACTCCACTCACAGTCTGGAACCTCTCTCTGCTGATGTGAGCCAGCTTCTCCTGCATGAAAACAGATGGAAAGAGTGTGAGCAGGACACATGGCACTGCATGGAATGTTTTTGTGGGAACGGAGCCATGGATGGGATGGGATGAGGACGCGAGCTCGAGAGGATATGAGCCTGGTAGAGATGTCAGGGTGTGTGTGAGAGTTAGTGGTGTTGTCCCTTGAGGTGTGAGATCCCTGCGGATGTATGATGGATTTGTGAGTGTGTGCGTTGAGTGTAATGAGAAGAGTGAGTTACCCTGGTGGAATGGATGAGATCATTCATCCTGTAGTGGTACTAGGTAGCTCTCCTCTTTTGCAGGGCATTGGCGCTGACCACCACAGCCACCGCCTCCCATGCTGGATTGGTGATGCAGCTGCCCTTCCTGTAGCCAGAGCTGGGGTAGAGGACATCGAGGTGGGCCTTCACAGCATCTAAAAGGCACGCGAGGGATGCGTCACTAAACTGGAGGGCTGCAGTCTTTTTGCCTTTCAGGGCCATCCTGTCTTCCGTGCGCAGTCCTGGGCTGGGAGCACTGAGTTGTGTGCGCGTGGCTGCACTTAAATATGGCTCCTGGCGTGATGAAGTGGTCAGGTGATGGCATGACGGGCGAATGAGAGCCCGCCCGCCATCAAAACAGCATGTTTCCCGGAAATGAAAAATTAATGTGGTGGGTTTGGAATGATACGGCGTGAAATGCTGGCCAGCAGGTTTTTCCCACCAGCTAGCACAGTTAATGCAAGTCTGGGACGATCCCGTCCATAGTCTCTCTTGTTTGAGGTTCTGAAGCTTTACTTACTGTTCACAACTAGCATAGCTAAAGTGTATCATTTCAGTTCTTTACAGCACAGTAATAAAACTCTGGAAACGAGAACTATACAATGACAAATCAATGCACACAATGAGTGATGGGGAATAAGTGACACATGTAAACTTGTAACACAGTGTGCTAACTCCTCATATCCCTGGTATACATTATGCTACTCCTCTCTTTTCCCTGATACCATTGTATTAACTCCTCTCATATCCCTGATACATTGTGCTAATTTATATGGCTGGTCCAGTTCAGTCTCTGGTCAATGGTAATCCCCAGGATATTGATAGTGGGGGATTCAGCAATGGTAATGCCATTGAACATCAAGGGGAGATGAAATGTCAAGGTGTGTGGACTGCATATAACACAGCAACAGTGTGAGATTGCAAAAATATCTGAAAGTGTCCAGCAGTGCAGGATTGTTAATGGTGTCTATGTGTGCATTACAGATAGAGTCCAAAAGATAGCATGTAATGCAGTTGGAGTCCAACAGATGGAGCTGCTGCAATCATTTTTTTGGTCAGTGTGTAATAGAGGTTGAGTCCACTATTGATAATTGTGCCTATATGTCTGGGCAGTGTGCAATGCTGACCAACAGAAGGAGGTTGCTAAATGCATCTTTAAGTGCAAACAGTGTTTAATAAAGGTAATATTCAAAAGATTGCTAAAGGTGTGTGGTTGTGGACACTGTGTAAAATAGATGGAGACCAACAGAGGATGTGTGTGTGTGTGTGTGTGTGTGTATGGACTGAGTGTAAAAACAGATAGAGTCCAACAGAGAGAGTTTGTCACAGATATCAGTTTCTGTGACCAGTGTGTAAAAACAGGTGGAGAAAACAGTTGGAATGCTAAAGGCATGGACTGTGTATAACCCAGAGGTCATCCAACAGAGGCATTTGCTAAAGCTGATTGTGTGAGTTGACCAGATGTAATGCAAGTAGAGATGAACAGAGGGAGATTGCAAAAGGTATCTGTGTCTGTCAGGGGTATAATAGAGAGTGCAGATCAGGGTTATTAAATGAATATAGACAGTGTATGAACAGATAGACTCCAAAAGAGTGTGATTTCAAAATGCATCTTTAAGGAAAGCCAGCACAGAATTGTTCAAGGAGAATCGTATTTAACTAAATTGCTTGAGCTTTGATAAGGTTACTGAGAGAATTGATGATGGTAATGCTGTTGATGTGGTGTACTTGTACAGGTCAAGGGAACATCCTTCCTGCATCCAACCTGTCGATCCCTGTAAGGATTTTGTATGTTTCAATGGGACCACCTCTCATCCTTCTAAACTCTAGAGAATATAGGTCCTATCAGCAGGTATATCTTTCCTTAGGTAAGGAGACCAAAACTGAACACAACACTCCAGGTGCGGCCTCACCAAGGCTCCATATAATCGCAGCAAGACCTCTTTACTCCTGTACTCAAATCCTCTTGTAATAAAGGCCAGCATACCATTGTCTTCCTAATTGCTTGCTGCACCTGCTTTCAGTGACTTAGGAACAACAATATCCAGGTCCCTTTGGACATCAACACTTCCCAATCTCTCACCATTTAAGAAATACTCTGCACTTCTATTTTTCCTACCAAAGTGGATAACTTCAATTTTTTCCACATTATATTCCATCTGCCATGTTCTTGCCCACTCACTTAGCCTGTCTAAATCCCCTTGAAGCCTATTTGCATCCTCCTCACAACTCATATTCCTGCCTAGTTTTCTGTCATCAGCAAACTTGGAAATATTACATCCAAATCATTGATATAGTTTGTGAATAGCTGGGGCTCAACTACTGACCCTTGCAGTCAGAGCCTGCAACCTGAGAATGACCCATTTATTTTTCTGCCCATTAACCAATTCTCAATCCATGTCAGTATATTACTCCCAATCCCACGTGCTCTAATTTTGGTTACTCACCTCTTGTGTGGGACCTTATCGAAAGCCTTCTGAAAATTTAAATACATCACATCCCCTGGTTCCCCTTATCTATTCTACTAGTTACACCCTCAAAGAGCTCCAACTTTTTTGTCAAACAAGATTTCCCTGTTGATCCATGTTGACTCTGCCCAATCCTGTTGTTCTTTTCTAAGTGTTCAGTTATCACATCCTTTATAATAGATTCCAGAATTTTCCCTACTACTGATGTCAGGCTAACAAGTCTGTAGTTCCCCATTTGTTCTCTCCCTCCTTTCTTAAATAGTGGGGTTACATTTGCTACCTTCCAATCTGTAGGAACTGCTCCAATATCTAGCAAATTAAAACATGTCCACTATCTCTACAGCCACCTCTTTCAACATTCTGGGATATAAATCATCAGATCCAGGGAACTTATCAACTTTCAGTCCAGCAGTGATTTTTGATGAGATTCATTCCAAGCAGCAGGACTCTGTGCTCTATGGACCATTCCCAGGGATACGCACTGAGAGAAACATTACTGCAGCGAGAGGACCATCGGCTCAGTGAAAGACGCTCTTTGGTCTGCCTGAAACTTGCTGGTCTTACAGTGCAGAGTTGTCCTCAACCGAGTGTTGCACATTGGCACATTCCAAGGCCCAAGACTACACACTGAGGGATGCACTGAAGCTTGGGGTAACCTCCACAGGGGCATAATAAGGAAAGGTTACTGTCTAAGGCCTTTCAGTCGTAGTACACCAAAGGGCTGGTGTAGAACCTCTCAGGCTGACATGGAATATGCATTGTGAATGTCAAGAGTATTGAAATTGAATTGAGGCATCTCAGAGAGGAACATGCTGTATGAAGGAAAGTTGCATTATATTGCACTTTATGTAATGTTTCAATTTGAAATGTTTTTGCCTTCAGGCTGTATGCCTGATATTGAATGTATATTGTAAATATCAAGAGTATTGAAATTGTATTGAAATTGTGGAAGTACATGACAAACTATTGACCTGATCATGGTCTCTACCCTGCTACATAAACACTCACACACACACACACACGCACATGAACAATTATTCATAAAATTTGTGGAAGTACATGACAAACTAATTTTATGAATAATTGTTCATGTGTGTGTGTGTGTGTGTGTGTGTGAGTGTTTATGTAGCAGGGTAGAGACCATGATCAGGTTTCTTCCTGCATGTGTGCAAGTGTTTTTTTGGGTTTCATTTGTTTAACTGGGGGGTTTCAGTGAAGACTTCAGTGCCTAATGTCGGAAACTTAAAGAGGTGATGGCTGCAACCAGTCGAGCCCCAAACCACCCATTAGGGTGGCGGTGAAAGACAGCGAAGGAGGTGTACCCATTGTCTGTGCCTTCTTCATTAAGAGAATTCTTTCGGAATCCTATGGGTTCGAAGCTGCAGACATTTACTATCTGCAGGACTTCCTCAATGCTGGATACTTTGATGTGACCTTTAAGAATGTTGGTGCCTGCATCAAGTTCCTGAAGGTGTTCGAGGAGAAGAGAAGCCTGCCACAGCTGAGAATCCTCAAGGTGGTGCTGCTCTTTACTCTGCCGTCACAACAGGATCGCATGGTGACTGTGCACCTCTACAACCCCCATGTTCCTGTCGGCCATGTGCTCACCTTCTTTGTCAAGTACGTCGACAAGTTAGGGAACTGCACTGAGGTCAAGGATTTGGACCAGCAAACAGCAGGTCAAGGTGACTCACAAGGTTGATAGTAAGGGAACAATCCTCCACCCTCTCTCCAGCTTCACTATCGGGGGAAGCCACGGCTACCTTGTCTATGCCTGGCAGCCCAAAGTTTGTCCTTCCTACAGTAAATCTGCTCATGTGGTGGCCAACTGCAATACTGTGACCTGCAAGATCTGCAATCAGGAAGGGCATCAGACAAAGGACTGCAAGCAGTCTAAGCGCTGCAACCTGTGTGGCGGGGCAGGCCATCTCTACAAGACCTGCCCCAAACGCTGCCTCACTACTGATGCACAGGTAGCAAAAAGCAAGGAGGGGCAAGCAGACAGAATGGTGAATGTGAATAATGCCAAGGAGACTTGAAAGCTTCTTTCTTCTGTTGGCGGCACCTACAGAAGAAGTGGCAAAGCTCTAGGGAGCTGGAGGAGGAGACACCCGAGCTCCAGAACACGAGAGACAACGAAGAGACCAACACACCCCAATTACAATCTCAAATTGAAGAGCTCAGCGCAGCCCAGCTCCAGAAATCCGGGAACAGTGAGGAGCTCAGCGCAGCCCAGCTCCAGGAAGTCAGGAGCAGGAAGGAGCTCAGCACAGCCCAGCTCCAGGAAGTCAAGAGCAGGAAGGAGCTCAGTGCACCCCAGCTCCAGGAAGTCAGGAACAATGAAGAGCTCAGTGCAGCCCAGCTCCAGGAAGTCAGGAACAGGAAGGAGCTCAGCGCAGCCCAGCTCCAGGAAGTCAGGAACAATGAAGAGCTCAGCGCAGCCCAGCTCCAGGAAGTCAGGAACAATGAAGAGCTCAGCGCAGCCCAGCTCCAGGAAGTCAGGAACAATGAAGAGCTCAGTGCAGCCCAGCTCCAGGAAGTCAGGAACAATGAAGAGCTCAGTGCAGCCCAGCTCCAGGAAGTCAGGAACAATGAAGAGCTCAGTGCAGCCCAGCTCCAGGAAGTCAGGAACAGGAAGGAGCTCAGCGCAGCCCAGCTCCAGGAAGTCAGGAACAGGAAGGAGCTCAGCGCAGCCCAGCTCCAGGAAGTCAGGAACAATGAAGAGCTCAGTGCAGCTCAGCTCCAGGAAGTCAGGAGCAGGAAGGAGCTCAGCGCAGCCCAGCTCCAGGAAGTCAGGAGCAGGAAGGAGCTCAGTGCACCCCAGCTCCAGAAATCCGGGAACAGTGAAGAGCTCAGCGCAGCCCAGCTCCAGGAAGTCAGGAACAATGAAGAGCTCAGTGCAGCTCAGCTCCAGGAAGTCAGGAACAGGAAGGAGCTCAGCGCAGCCCAGCTCCAAGAAGTCAGGAACAATGAAGAGCTCAGCGCAGCCCAGCTCCAGGAAGTCAGGAACAGTAAGGAGCTTGGTGCACCCCAGCTCCAGGAAGCTGGGAGCCGTGATGAGCTCGGCGCACCCCAGCTCCGGGAAGCCAGGAGCCATGAGGAGCTCGGCGCACCCCATCTCCTGGAAGCTGGGAGCAGTAAGGAGCTCAGCTGATCCCAGCTCCAGGGAGCCGGGAGCCGTGACGAGCTTGGTGCACCCCAGCTCCGGGAAGCTGGGTGCAGTGAAGAGCTCGGCTCATCCCAGCTCCAGGAAGGCAGGAGCAGCGAGGAGCTTCCTGATGGAAACAGTAAAGGATGCCAAGCTGCACGATATCTTCAGCAACCCTGCAGATGAAGCATAGCATAGATACATCTGGTTGCGGCCAGACAGGTCCATCTTTTCAGGATAGACTTCCTGTTTGTATCCCGAGCGTTCACAGTCAGGTTCACCAACGTCAAGCTGGTGTTCTTCTCTGACCTTTGCCCCCTACTGGCTGACTGTCACTTACAGCAAGACCAGGGGATTGGCAGGGGGACATGGAAGCTGAACGTGAAGCTGTTGACCCCCAGAGAACATTGAGAAACTGCAGGGATTACAAAGATTGGAGAACCATGAAACTCCTCATTGAGACCCTGACATAGAGTTGGGAAGCGATCGAGGAGAACATCAAGAGGTTTTTCATCCTCAAAGGTGTTCAGAAGGCTAGAAAGGAATAGAGGGAAATGTCCCAGCTCCAGAAAAGCCTGCAGAAGTTGCTCTGGCTGCAGTCGATGGGGGTCGATGTTAAGGAGGACCTCCAAAACGTGAAGAGCCAGCAAGCCTTGCTCTTTGCCTCGGAGACCTCTAAGATCATCTTCTGGTCCAGAGTCCACTCCATGGAGCAGGATGAGATGTGTTCTCGTTTCTTCTTCCAGAAGGTGCACGGAGAGAGCTCTGTGACCAGCAGCATGAAGGAAGAAGACGGCTCAGTAAAGTCATCGCAGTCCAACATTTTGAGAGTCAGCAAATCCTTTTATGCCAGATTGTATGATGTGAAGCCCAAAGACAGCACAGCCTCCCAGTTTTTCCTGTCCTCTATCATGGAGGTGTTAGATGACAGTACGCGGGAGAGTCTGGACAAACCATTAACTCTGGATGAGCTGACTAAGGCCCTCGAATTGTATTTGGCTCTGTGGGACTGGATCAGCCCAGACCTGCTGAAAGTGTATGTGAGTATGCTTCTGGCCGGCAGCATGTCAGAATCCATGAGGAAAGGCATCATCACCCTCATCTACAAGCAGAAGGGGGAAAGGGATGAAATTGGAAATTGGCGGCCCATTTCACTGTTTGAATGTGGACTATAAAATTCTGTCCAAGGTCATCACCAATTGGGTGATATCTGCTCTGGAGTTGGTGCACATGCCAGCTCCGGGAAAACTGGAAAATTGAATCACCTAGCACATTCCTACTCCGGGAAGACAAGAACAGTGAAACACCCAGCACACTCCATTTCCGGGAAGAGAGGTGCAGTGAAATACCCAGCACACTCCAGTTCGGGGAAGACAGGAACAGTGAAACACCCAGCAGTATCCAGTTCCGTGAAGACAGGAATAGTCAAACACCCAGCACATTCCAGCTCCCGGAAGACTGGAAAATTGAATCACCCAGCACATTCCTACTCCGGGGAGACAGAAACAGTGAAACACCCAGCACATTCCTACTCTGGGAAGACAGGAACAGTGAAACACCCAGCACATTCCTACTCCAGGAATACAGGAACAGTGAAAGACCCAGCACATTCCAGCTCTGGGAAGACAGGAACAGTGAAACAACCAGGACATTCCAGTTCCGGGAAGACAGGAACAGTGAAACACCCAGCACACTCCATTTCCGGGAAGAGAGGTGCAGTGAAATACCCAGCACACTCCAGTTCGGGGAAGACAGGAACAGCGAAACACCCAGCACATTCCTACTCCAGGAATACAGGAACAGTGAAACACCCAGCACATTCCTACTCCAGGAATATAGGAACAGTGAAACACCCAGCACATTCCAGCTCTGGGAAGACAGGAACAGTGAAACTCCCAGCACATTCCAGTTCCGGGAAGACAGGAACAGTGAAACTCCCAGCACATTCCAGTTCCGGGAAGACAGGAACAGTGAAACGCCCAGCACATTCCGGTTCAGGGAAGACAGGAACAGTGAAACACCCAGCACATTCCTACTCCGGGAAGACAAGAACAGTGAAACACCCAGCATACTCCATTTCTGGGAAGAGAGGTGCAGTGAAATACCCAGCACACTCCAGTTCGGGGAAGACAGGAACAGTGAAACACCCAGCAGTATCCAGTTCTGTGAAGACAGGAATAGTCAAACACCCAGCACATTCCAGCTCCCGGAAGACTGGAAAATTGAATCACACAGCACATTCCTACTCCGGGGAGACAGGAACAGTGAAACACCCAGCACATTCCTACTCTGGGAAGACAAGAACAGTGAAACACCCAGCACACTCCAGTTCAGGGAAGACAGGAACAGAGAAACACCCAGCACATTCCAGCTCCGGGAAGACAGGAACAGTCAAACACCCAGAACATTCCAGCTCCGGGAAGACAGGAACAGTGAAACACCCAGCACATTCCTACTCCAGGAATACAGGAACAGTGAAACACCCAGCACATTCCAGTTCCCGGAAGACAGGAACAGTGAAACACCCAGCACATTCCTACTCCAGGAATACAGGAACAATGAAACACCCAGCACATTCCAGTTCCCGGAAGACAGGAACAGTGAAACACCCAGCACATTCCTACTCCAGGAATACAGGAACAGTGAAACACCCAGCACATTCCAGCTCCGGGAAGACAGGAACAGTGAAACACCCAGAACATTCCAGCTCTGGGAAGACAGGAACAGTGAAACAGCCAGCACATTCCAGCTCTGGGAAGACAGGAACAGTGAAACACCCAGTACATTCCAGCTCTGGGAAGACAGGAACAGTGAAACACCCAGCACATTCCAGCTCTGGGAAGACAGGAACAGTGAAACACCCAGCACATTCCAGCTCCGGGAAGACAGGAACAGTGAAATACCCAGCACATTCCAGCACCAGGAATACAGGAACAGTGAAACACCCAGCACATTCCAGCTCTGGGAAGACAGGAACAGTGAAACACCCAGCACATTCCAGCTCCGGGAAGACAGGAACAGTGAAATACCCAGCACATTCCAGCACCAGGAATACAGGAACAGTGAAACACCCAGCACATTCCAGCTCCGGGAAGACAGGAACAGTGAAATACCCAGCACATTCCAGCTCCGGGAAGACAGGAACAGTGAATCACCCAGCACGTTCCAGCTCCAGGAAGACAGGAACAGTGAATCAACCAGCACATTCCAATTCCGGGAAGAGATGAGCAGTGAAACACCCAGCACACCCTAGCTCCTGGAAGCCGGGAGCAATTCAATGCCCAGCGATCTTCAACTCTGGGAAGACAGGACCAGCAACTTCCTCAAGGAGGAACAGAGTGTAAGACTGCTCCAACAGAGGGCAGCAGATACCTTGCTATTTGCAATACCACCACCCTTCCCACCCATGTCACCCAGGCGTAACAACGCGAGCTGGGCAGTTCAGAATGGCTTTCTCTGACCTACAACTGTGAGACTGTTTCCAAATACCATGGGCATGCTGGAGCAAAACCAAGAGCTGGGGCTATTGAAGACAACTGGATTGTTAAGTGACAAAATGCTTTAAAACAGTCCTTGAGATTGCTACCATCAATATACATAGCATTAACTCAACTACACAACTTGTTTCACCATTGGGTTACCTTGCCAAGGTCAAAGCTGATGTGCTGTTTCTGAAAGAGTGTGAAATACTGCACCTTAGCTCCTACAGGCAATGGTCACAATGGTGATTCCATGGGCCGTCAATCTCATCAGGAGGAATTTATTTCCGTTCTTCCGGCCTGGGTATTCTGCTGTAGGAAGGCAACTTCAACTCCTGAAATTAATGAGGATGGGCACCTCCTCATAGCGGAGTTAATATACAATAATGCCCCGCTCCAGTTAATCATCGTGTAAGCTGTCATGAAGCTATTAATATATATATTATTGGAAATTATTTTTCTTTTAAAAATAAAGAATTAGTCTGTGGGTGTGTCTTAATTGGATTAAAGCCAGCTAGTCTGGGTGCTTTGATGTATACTAGTTTTGAGATGTAAGACAGGTAGGGTACATTTGCATTTTGTTGAATAGAGCATTCAAGAAGGGGAGTGAATTCTGGCACCTAGACGGCAGAGACCAAGCAATATGTTCACATTACTAATAAAATTGCTACTATGAAAGGGGTTTTATTGTTAGAAGAGATGGAGTACAAAGGGACTGGTGATACAATAGGGTGAATTTACTTTCAATGAGCTGTGTTAGGTATAACACAGCAGTTTTGTGTGTGCAGGGCAGAGGCAATGTAACATCAACGCAGCTATAAGCCTACAACTGTCTGCACAGGAACCAAAGTGAGAGGAACCTCATTTTGAATTCCTAAGTTGAAAATGCTTTGCCTGGTGTTTGGTTAAGTCTATGGGTTGCTGTTGCCTTAATGGAGATTTGTCTGGGAATTTGTTAAAAGTTATGATAGTCGTAATTTGTAGCCAGGTATATGGGTTTAATGTGTTGTAACTTCATAAAATGTTTCATTTAGTTTAACCTAAATCCTCAGGAGAACTAATGGTCTGATTCCTGAATTTAGAGCTGCATCTCAAACATACCACTTAAAATATAGGTTATGACAGTTGTTTAAAGTTTCCCTCTGGGATTTTTAAATAACTCTGCTTTACCAACTGCTGGGTCATAACATACGCCAAGTCTCCAAATAGCGAGCTGCTGGCTGTCCTTCATTAGCACTGACTGTTGCTGGCGACATCCAGGCTGGTTGTTTTAGCTGGTGATTCAGCTGCATCATTGGCTGAACAATCAAGGCAGTGCCAATAGCAAACTGGATGCCACATCCACACCCTTGATAGAAACAGTAAAGATGCCTGACGATCTCAGCAACCCTGTAGACAGAGCGCTGTGTAGATACACCTGGTCGCAGCATGGTGGGTCTGTTGTTCTAGGATAGAATCCCTGCTTGTGTCCCGAGCCTTCATGGTCAGATTCACCAATGTCAAGTTGGTGTTCTTCTCTGACCACTGCCTCCTCCTGACCAATTGTGACGTACAAGAAGACCATAGGGATGGCAGGGATCATGGAAGTTGAACGTTGACCCTAGAAGGAAACTAGAAGGGTTCAAAATTGATAAGGGGAGGTGTTGGATAAACTGTCGGTACTTCAAGTTGACAAGACACCGGGACTGGATGAGGTGCATCCAAGGAGATTGAAGGAACCAAGAGTGTAAATTGCAGGGGCACTGGCCATAATCTTTCAGTCTTCCCTAGACTCGGGAGGTGCCAGAGGACTGCAGAATTGCAAACATTACACCCTTGTTCAAAAAAGTTATAAGCCTAAGCCCAGCAATTACAGACCAGTCAGTTTAACTTCAGTGGTCAAGAAGCTTTTATTAAACAATTATTCAGAGTTGAATTAGTAGTCACGTGGAAAAATGTGTGTTGATTAGGAAGAGCCAGCATGGATTTCTAAAGGGAAAAACATGTTGAACTAACTTGCTGGAGTTTTTTGAAGAGGTAGCAGAGAGGGTTGATGAAGGTCATGCTGTTGATGTGGTGTATATGGACTTTCAAAAGGCATTTGATGCAGTGCCGCACAACAGATGTTTGAGATAAGTTATAGCTCATGGAATAAAAAGGACAGAAGCAACGTGGATACAAAATTGGCTGAGTAATAGAAAACAGAGGGTAATGTCAATATATATTTTTCGGGCTGGAAAAAGGTTTTAAGTGGAGTTTCCCATGGGTCGCTATTGGAACCCTTGCTTTTCCTGTTATATATAAATTATCTAGTTCTTGGTGTGCAGGGGACAATTTCAAAGTCTGCAGATGATACAAAACTTGGAAGCATAGTAAACTGTGAGGAGGACAGCGTAGAACTTCAAAAGGACATTGAAAAATTGGCGGAGTGGATAGACAAGTGGCAGATGAAGTTCAATGCGGAGAAGTGTGAGGTGATGCATTTTGGTAGGAAGAACATGGACAGACAATACAAAACAAGAGGTACAATTCTTAAGGGGGTGCAGGAGCAGAGGAACCTGGGTGTGTATGAGCATAGATCATTGAAGGTGGCAGTACAGGTGGAGAGAGCAGTTAATAAAACATATAGTATCCTGGGCTTTATTAATAGGGGTATAGAGTACAAGAGCAAGGAGGTTATGCTGACCTTATATAAGACACTAGTTAGATCTCAGCTGGAGTATTGTGTACAGTTCTGGGTGCCACACTATAGGAAGGATGTGAACTCTTTGGAGAGAGTGCAGAAGAGATTTACAAGAATGGTTCCAGGGATGAGAAACTTCAACTATTAAGATAGATTAGAGAGGTTGGGACTGTTCTCCTTGGAGAGGAGAGGCTAACAGGAGATTTGATAGAAGTGTTAAAAATCATGAGTGGGCTGGATAGAGTAGGTAGGGAGAAACTGTTCCCACTCGTAAAAAGATCGAGAACGAGAGGGCACAGATTTAAAGTGATTTGCAAAAGAAGCAAATGCGATGTGAGGAAAAGCTTTTTCATACAGCGAGTTGTTCGAGTCTGAAATGTACTGCCTGAAAGTGTAGTGGAGGCAGGTTCAATCGAGGCATTCAAGAGGGCATTAGATGATTATTTAAATAGAAATAATGTGCAGGGTTATAAAGAAGAGAAAAGGCAGGAGGATGGCACTGAACCATAATACTTATTCGGAATGCCAGCGCACGATGGGCCGAATGGCCTCCTTCTGTGCCGTAACAATTCTGTGATTCTGAAACATTGGCTGGAATTTTACGGCTCCCTCGTGGTAAGAACGGGGCCATAAAATACGGCGAGCCATTCTAAACTCCATTGACTTCGGCAGGACCGTAAAATTCCGCTGGCGTAAAATTCCATCCATTAAGCAACTCAAATGGGATCACAAAGATTGGAGGACTGTGAAATCCCTCTTTGAGTCTCTGACACACTGGTGGGAAGCGATCAAGGCGAACATCAAGAGTTCATTCTCAAAGGTGTTAAGAAGGTGAGAGAAATGCCCTGACTCCAGAAAAGTACTCAGAATCTTCTCTGGTTGCAGTTAATGGGGGTCAATGTCAGGGAGGACCTTCCAAGAGGCGAAGAGCCAGCAAGCCTCACTCTTTGCCTCAGAGACCTCCAAATCACTTCCGGTCCAGAGTCCACTCCATGGAGCAGAATGAGACATATTCACGTATCTTATTCCAAAAAGTGCACGGAGAGAGCTCTGTGATTAACAGCTGGAGGAAGAAGATGGATCGGTAGCATCATCACAGCCTGACATACTAAGGATCAGCAAATCATTTTATGCCAGATTGTATGACATGAAGCCCACACACAGCATGCTCTCCCAGGCCCTCCCGTTCTCTATCAAAGAGATTTTAGAATGACAGCATGCAGCAGAATCTGGATAAGCTGTTAACTTTGGACAAGCTGACAGAGGATGTCAAGTTCTTTGTGACAAGTAAAATTTCCAGAAGCAACAGTTTATCTGCCAAGTTATATTCAACTCTGTGGGGCTCAATCAGCCCAGACCTGCTGGAAGTATACGAGAGTATACTTCTGGCCGGCAGCATGTCAGAATCCATGAGGAAAGGTAACATTACCCTCATCTACAGGCGGAAGGGGGAAGAGGGAGGAAATCAGAAATTGGCAACCCATTTCACTGCTTAATGTGGACTAAAGATTTGTGTTCAAGGTTATCGCCAATCAGGTCAAGTCTGCTCTGAAGTTGTGATCCACCCTGACCAGACCTGCACTTTAGCAGGCAGGAAGATCTCTGATGGCCTTGTGCTTCTCAGGGTTATGATCGCTGATGTGCAGGTCTGCGGATGGATACTTCCTTTATCAGCTTGGACCAAGAGAAGGCCTTTAATGGAATGTTGCACACTGACATGATGGATGTAGAGGTCTTGTGGCACGGTGGGTAGCGCCCCTACCTCTGAGCTAGAAGCCGCGGGTTCAAGTTCCACCCCAGGACTTGGTGGCCACGGGAGGTTCATAACATGGCCAAACAGGTTGACTATCAACCTGTAAATCCTTCCATCACACTCCAATGGCATAACAGTAACAGCAGGTGAGATTCCTGATCAGCCATATGAAGGAAACAATATTGGAGCCTCTACCATCACTATCCATTGCTCCAGACTACAACATGCATGTGAACGTGCTTGTTGCCACAGCAACTTGGACTCCCTGAGTGAACTGTAACACAACACCACCATAACACGATGGATGTGCTCTCCAAAATGGGGTTTGGGGAGCACAGTTTCAATCAATGGGTGGAATTGCAAAGTTTTCTGATCAAGTCTGAAGTCAAGTAGAGCTGTTCTCTCTCCCCTGTCCAGTTTGTGTGCTGCATTGAACCGTTTGCTGAGTCCATCAGGAAGGATTTGGGCATAAGAGGAGTGACAAACCCAGGAAGTGGAGGCACTCAGGTCAAAATTCCCCTGTACATGGACAATGACACCATCTTCTGCTCGGATCCACTGTCAGTGCACAGACTGATGAGAATGAAATGCAAGGCATGGCATATTTATAATTTAAAGGACAGACCTTATTCAATGTGGACATTGAATAGAGAAGCTGTTCAAAATATTGGTTTAAAAAGAAAGTCACTGTATCCACAAAATGGTAGTTGAACATCAGGTGACACTGCTATGTGGATTCCATAACCCAGTCAATGAACTGATTCACTGCCTTATATATACCTTCAATGATCCAGCCTCCATTGCTTTCTGGGGAAGAGAATTACACAGGCTAATGACCCTCTGGGAGAAAGAAATTCTCCTTATCTCCATCTTAAATGGGAGACCTCTTATTCTTTAACTGTGTCTCCTAGTTCTAGTCTCTCCCACAAGTGGAAATATCCTCTCAGCATCCACCCTGTCAAGACCCTCAGGATCTTATATGTTTCAATAAGATCACCTCTCATTCTTCTAAACTCCAATGGATACAGGCCCAACCTTTACAACCTTTCCTCATAAGATAATCCCTTCACCACAGGAATCAGTGGAGTGAACTTTCTCCGAACTGCTTCCAGTACAATTATATCCTTTCTTAAGTAAGGAGACCAAAACTGTTCACAGTATTCTAGATGCGATCTCACCAAAGCCCTGTACAGCTGTAGAACTTTCCTTCTTTTATAATCCATCCCCTTTGCAATGAACCACAACATTCCATTTGCTTTCCTATTCACTTGCTGTACCTGCATACCAGCTTTTTTTGATTTGTGTACCAGATCACCTAGAGCCCTCTGTACCTTAGAGTTCTGCAATATTTCTCCATTTAAATAATTTGCTGCTTTTCTATTCTTCCTGCCAAGGTGGACAAGTTCACATTTTCCCACATTGTACTCCATCTGCCAAATTTTTGCCCACTCACTGAATCTTTCTAAATCCACCTGTAGCCTCTTTATGTCCTCTTGACAACTTATTTTCCTACCTATCTAACATGAACCCACCCTATAAAAATGGCTGCCCAAACTTCAGATTTTTGGTCCGGGAGGACAGGCTGGAATAGAAATCGGGGTGGGCAACCCCAGAACTAGTGAGGGGTCAGAGACAGGCTGGCACAGGTTGGGCGACTTGGGTGCAGATAAAAAGTCGGTCTTCAGAAAGGCCCATTCAAGAGGTTGGTCATCAATGTTGAAGCCCCTGTGCCTCAGAGGAGACATCATTGTCTTGTCAGGTGAGTGTCCAAGCTGTAAATGTTGTCCAACTGTTTGCTTACCCTGGAACGGATGGCCCATCATGGGCTTTCCCTCTGGGAGAATTGTCATTATTGCTGCCTAATCAAAGTGTACTCTACTGAACCACTGAAAGCATGGAGTGGGTTCACAAGACACAACCATGGAGATGGCATTGCCCTACCACCACTACCTGGCACAAATATGCAGCTGCCAAGACTCTGTGGGCAGATGAATGATGAGCAGTGCCATGATTATTATCACACCCACTTGCCCTCTTGCCACCCCATCTATCAGGATGTGACCACACTGTTGACCCTTGACCAGCTCCCTCACAGCTGCACACTGTTACCGTATAACAGTGTGACTGAGGAGGAGGAAACCGGTAGGGCTGTCAGTGGTCATGGAGCACAGCATGTTACTTTGGAGTCACAGCCACAACATACATGGCACCAAGCATTTGTGTAGAGCCAGTTTCTCCACCACACCATTAACAGTAATCATTGATGAGATGGTGAAAATGGGTAGTGCATGTAAGCACACAAAAGTGAATGAGAGCGTTGTTATCTGATTGGTTCACGAACATGCAAACATACCAATTAGGAGCAGGAGTCGACCCTTTGGCCCCTCAAGCCTGTCCACCATCCACTAAGATCATGGCTGATCTGAATGTGGCCTCAACTCCATATTGCGCCTACCCCCAATAACCTTCGACTCCATTGTTAGAAAAAAATCTTTCTACCTTTGCCTTGAAAATATTCACTGGCCCGGTCTTCACCGCTGTCTGGGGAAGAGAGTCCCAAAGATTCACAACGCTCCAAGAGAAAAAATTTATTCTCATCTCTATCTTAAATGGGAGACCCCTTTTTTAAAACTGCGTCCCCTAGTTCTAGTCTCTCCCACAAAGGGAAATAACCTTTCAACATCCACCGTGTCATGTTCAAACAGGATCTTATATGTTTCAATATCATCTCTCATTCTTCTGAACTCCAATGGATACAGGCTCAGCCTGTCTAAACTTTCCTCATAGGATAACTCCCTCCATCCCAGGTATCTGTCGAGTAAACATTCTCTGAACAGCTTCCAACACATTTATTTCCTTTCTTAAATAAGGAGTACACAGTACTGTAGATGTGGTCTCAGCAACACCCTCTACAACTGTAGCAAAACATCCCTACTTTTATATTCCATTCCCCTTGCAATAAACGACAACATTCTGTTTTGCCTTCCTAATCCTTGCTGTACCTGCATACCAACTGTTCCTGATGCATGTACCAGGACACCCAGAGCCCTCTGTACCACTGAGCTCTGCAATCTCTCTCCATTTAAGTAGTATAACACTTTTCTATTCTTTCTGCCAAAGTTGTCAAGTTCACATTTTCTCACATTATACTCCATCTGCCAAATTCTTGCCCACTCACTTAACCCATCTATGTCCCTTTACAGACACCTTATGTCTTCTTCACAACTTACTTTCCTATCTATCATTATATCATCAGCAAACTTAGTAACCCAACATTCAGTCCCTTTATCCAAACCATTGATATAAATTGTAAATAGTTGAGGCCCTAGCACTGATCCCTGTGGCAATCCACTCGTCACATCATGCCAGCCTGAAAAAGACATTTATTCCTACTCTTTCTTTCTTGTTGGTTAACCAATCCTCTATCCATGCAAATATGTTACTCCCTACACCATGAGTTCTTTTTTTGCATATTAACCTTTGATGTGGCACCTTCAAATGCCTTCTGGAAATCTAAGTACAGCACATCCACATGTTCCCGTTTATCCACGTTGCTTGTTACTTCCTCAAAGAACTCCAATAAATTAGTTAAACATGATTTACCTTTCATAAAACCATGTTGACTCTGCCTGATTGCATTGAGATTTTCTAAGTGCCCCACTGTAAACTCCTTAATAATAGATTCCAGCAATTTTCCTATGACAGATGTTAAGTTAACTGGCCTGTAGTTTCCTGCTTTCTGTCTCCCTCCTTTCTTGAAGAGAGGAGTCACATTCACTATTTTCCAAACGGATGGGACATTTCCAGAATCTAGGGAATTTTGGAAATTTAAAACCAATGCTTCCACTATCTCAGCAGCCACTTCATTTAAGATCCAATGATGAAATCCATCAGGACTGGGGACTTGTCAGCTTTTAATTCTAGTAATTTTCTCAGTGCTCTTTCCTTGGTGATTGTAATTGTTTTAATGTTCCTCCTTTTCCCTCCTGATGCACAATTTTTTTTGGAATGTTATTTGTATCCTCGACTGTGAAGGCAGACACAAAATATCTGTTCAATTCATCTGCTATTTCCTTATTTTCCATTATTAATTCCCCTGACTCACTCGCTAGAGGATGAACGCCCACTTTACTTACTCTTTCCCTTTTTAAATATCTGTAGAAACTGTAGAGTTTTTATATTTCTAGCTAGCTTTCTCCCATACTCTAGTTTCTCCCTCCTTATTCATCTTTTAGTCATTCTTTGCTGTTCTTTATATTCTGTCCAATCTTCTGACCTGCCACTCACCTTTACGGAATTATAAGCTTTTTTTTTCAATTTGATACTATCTTTAGCTTAGTTAGCCACGAATGGTCTGACCTTCCCTTAGAGCATTTCTTTTTCATTGGAATGTATCTTTTCTGAGTATTCTGAAACATCTCCTTAAATGTCTGCCATTGCATCTCTACTGACTGATCCCTTAACCTAATTTCCCAGTTCACTTTAGTCAGCTCTGTCTTCAAACCCTCACAGTTGCCCTTATTTAAGTTTAAAATACTACTCTTAGATCGACTCCTTTCTCCCTCAAACTGAATGTGAAATTCAAAAATATTATGATCACTGCTACCTAGGAACACCTTCACTATGAGATCATTCATTAATTCTGTCGCGTTGCATATTACCAGATTTAGTATAGCCTGCTCTCTGGTTGATGCTAAAACATGCTGCTCTAAGGAACTGTCCTGAAAATACTCTATGAACTCATTATCCAGGCTACCTTTGCCAATCTGATTTGTCCAATCTATTTGTAGATTAAAATCACCCATGATTATCGCCAAATCTTTCTCACAACCTCCCATTATTTTCTCCTTTATACCCCTCCCTATAATGTGGTTATAAACTACTCCCACAAGTGGCTTCTTACCTTTACTATTTCTCATATCTACCCAAATAGACTCTACATCTTGATCCCTAGAAATAAGGTCATCTCTTTATTGTACCAACGTCTTCCTCAATTACCAGAGCTATTGCTCCACCTTTTCCTAGCTGGCTCCCTTCCTAAATGTCATGTATCCTTGAATATTCAGGCCCCAGCCTTTGTCATCTTTGTAGTGGCTATCAGATCATACATATTTGTTTCTATTTGTGCTGTCAATTCATCTGTTTTGTTACAAATGCTACATGCATTCAGATACAGAGCTTTTAATTCTGCCTTTCTGCTATTTTTGTAATCTCTCGCCTTATCTGCTGGTGCACTCTTAGGTTTGTACATTCTGACCCTTCCTGCCCCACTTTGATCATCATTTCCCTTATTTATACCTTGCTCTCTTGCCTTGTCTTCTCTATTTAAATTATCACATCTTCCCAAACTTGATCCTTTATCCACACTATTTAGTGTAAAGCCCTCTCTACCATCTTAGCTCTACAGCTCACCAGAACACTGTTCCCAGCACGGTTCAGATGAAGACTGTCCCAGTGGTACAGCTCCCACTTTCCCCAGTACTGGTGCCAGTGCCCCATGAATTGAAACCCAATCTTTGAGCCATGCATTTAACTCTATAATCTGATTTACCCTATGCCAATTTTCTCGTGGCTCAGGTAGTAATCCAGAGATTATTACCTTTGAGATTCTGCTTTTTAATTTGGGCCCTGCTCATACTCCCTCATCAGAATCTCTTTCCTAGTTCTACCTATGTTGTTAACTACGTGGTCCACAACCTCTGGATCCTCCCCCTCTCACTGCAAGTTCCTCTCCAGCCCAGAGCAGATATCCTGAACCCTGCACTGGACAAGCAACACAGTCACCTGGACTCCTACTCTTGGCTGCAGAGACCTATGGTTGTCCCCTACTACACAGGCCCCAATAGCACTACATTCCTAATTCCATCCCTCGCTCCCTTCTTTAGAATGGAGATCCCATCATTTGGGGCACTTTTTCCCGGGGCAGGTACAGCAAGCTCGGAAATTTCCCAACTCCCGCTACCCGACTCGGGAGTGAAAATCCAGGCCAATATTGACATAGCCGCTCGAAGTCAAACGAGGTTTGCAGAGGAGCCTCACCTTGAGGAAGTAGGTGAAAGCCACACATTCTGGGTTGGCAAATCCAACAGACAGACAGGCCTTTGCCATTCAATCTCAATTGACATTTAACTTGACTCACCTCCCAGGGTATCAAAGACTGACTCAGGGTACTTTGAATAAGTCTTGCTAGAAAGCATTATACAACACTGATCCGCACCTATGTACCATCAATGACACTCATGGACAAAGAAGCTCGTGCAATAATCTCAGCAAGCTAATCATTGGAATACCACACCAGGACAAACTCATCATCCTTGGTGTTGGTTCAGATTGTAATACATGGAGGGGATCATTAGGATATCATGGCATTGGTAGAATACACTCCAATGGCCAGCTTCTTCTCTCTGAGTGCAGCAAGTTTGACCTCACCATCACAAACACAATCTTCCAATAAACTGAAAACATGGACGCAGCACAGATCAAAACATTGGCACACATTGGACTACACTATTGTATGACAGGAAGATCTCAAGGACCAACACTCTACTTGCTGCCTTAGAGATGCTGAATGCTGGTCAGACCATGAGCTTGTCAGGAGTATCATGTAATTGAAGATAACACCTAAAGCGACACAACACAGAGTCAAATCACAAAGGAAGTTTGACGTAACCATCCTAAAAGCCTTGGCCAAGAAGCAGGAACTGGAACAAAAATTAGCCACAGAGATTGCTGGTATCTGAGAAGATAAAATAGATGTTGAAGATTCTTGGAAGAAGTTAAGGGGTGTCACCAATTGCACATCATCTAAGGGCTTTGGATTCATCAAACAAAAGCACCAAGGTTGGTTCAACATGATCGACCAACATCTAGTAAGATAATGTGTGCATTGCTCACAGATCCTACATAACTGACAAAGAAAAATCACCACCAGGGAAAATACCATCAAGCAAAACCCACGCTGCAGGCCAAACTAAGAGAGATGATGGGAGAACAAGGCTGCAGAGCATCAGGAAGCTGCCAATAAACATGACCTGAAGACTCTCCATGGAGGCCTCCAATCTGTCCATGGTCCCAAAACCGATGGTACCACACCTGTTCTCTCAGCAGATGGCAATCAGCTCCTCACAAACAAACATGTGACTCTCCCTCATCGGGCAGAGCACTTTCCTAATCTCCTGAACTTAGATGCCACTTCATCATTTCCACAGTATCACATTCTGCTCAATCCACCTCAAGTTGAAGTCACTATAAAATAACTGTGAGTAAGTGTCCAGGAACCAATGGCATTCCACCTGAAGTGTTCCAGGTATGGAGGAGCTCACATGGTTAGGAAACTCGCCATCCTCTCCTGCTTAATCTGGAACCAGGGCATTGTGCCCCAAGATTACGAGGGTTGCTTCCATAACTCACATATACAAATGAAAGCAAGTCCCTCTGTGACAATCATTGTGATATTTCACTTCTCTCCACATTGAGAAAATTGTTGCAATGGTTATTCTCAAAGGATAATCACTTATCTTAGACTCATTGTACCCGGAATCACAGTGTGGCTTTCATGCTGGACAAGACGTGGTCAACATGTTCTTTGTCATGCATCAAATTCAAGAAAAGTCCCCTGAACAGAACAAGGACCTCTACATGGTGTTCATTAACCTGACCAACACCTTCAACATAGTAAACCAGGAAAGTCTGTGGAAGGTGATGTACAAATATAGCTGCCCTGAGAAGATGATCAGATTCATCCACTCACTTTATGATGGTATGAGGGCCAGTGTGATGCAGAATGGCATCTCATCAGATGCTTTTCCTGTCACCAATGGCACCACGCAAGGCTGTGTAATGGCTCCAGTTCTGTTGCCATCTACTTTTTGGCCATGCATTCAAAGATCTTGATATAGGAATACAGATTGAGTTCAGGCCAGATGGTAACCTCTTCAATCTGCAAAGACTCAAGGCTGGCACAAAGAACACAGAAGAGCTACTAAGTGAACTCTTGCTTGCCAGCATAGTACATACTCCAGAGGGCATCCAGTTGTTTGTTGACCACTTTGCCCAAACCTCAGAACATTTTGGCCTTATAATAAATCTGACAAAACAGAAATTCTGTATCAACCTGCTTCTGGCTACAAACTCCAAGACCCCATAATCACAATCAACAATGTACTGCTGAAGTTTTGCTACCTTGGGAGTATCCTCTCCAATAACACCACATTGAATGATGAAATCACCCATCACCTGGCAAAAGGAAGCTCAGCATCCAACAGGTACCCATAGGCTTTGGGAATAACTTGGAGTTTGTCTCAAAACCAAGATCAAAATCTAGCAGGCAGTGGTTCTCACATCATTTCTCTATGTCATTGACAGCCAACTGGCATCACATGAAGCAACTAGATATATTCCACCTTCACTGCTTAAGATCTCCCACAATATCAAATGGCAGGACAAAATCTCGACCATGGAAGTTCTTGCATGGTGTCACATACCTGGCATTGACAGCATGCTCATCAGAGCTCAGCTTCACTGGGCTGGTCATGTGGTTCACATGGAGGAGTCCTGCATACCAAAGGCAGTATCTACAGCCAGCTGAGCTGGGAACCCGCACCACAGGGCATCCCAGACTTAGGTATAAAGACAATATGAAAGCCAATCTCAGAGTCTATTGCAGAGTAATGGGTTAATGGATATGTTAATAAGACCAAGATGATATTAATTATGTAATTGTGACATCAGTAGTCAAATGACTGAGAGGCTCCAAAAGAGCTAGGTGCAGAATAGTTTGTGTCCTGAATACCATGTGCATACCCTGAGGTCTTTGTAAATAATTTAGAATAAATTGTTTGAAGTTCAACTATACCAACAATCTCAAGGGAATCTCAATCTCAAATGTCATAGGGAAGCACAGGTTCATCAAGGTTTGTAAGACTAGAAAGCATGGCATGAGTAAAACCTCACTAAAGCTCGGCAACAGCATTGAAATAAGGTGGCAGCCTGGAGGCCATAGCCTAGCAAACTGTGGCCACAGACCGGCAATCCATGAGTGGCGACTGGTGATAAAAGAAAATTGACTTCACAGCAACGAAGATCAGACCCAGATAGTACAGCGGCGAGGGGACTGTGAGAGATACATAATGTTGATAGCCAGTGAGCAGCCTCTACCCCTTTCACAGCCTTTCCAACACATTGAGGGTCCACAGCAAGGACTGCGATAGGAGCTCTGGAAGAGACAGTTTGAAAGGCACTGAACGGCCTTGGGGTTACCAGGGAAACCTCAAACGCCAGGTCGGTATACTTTTATATTCTGTGGGAGCTGTAGCTGCTGATGTTCTCATGTGACAAGGCATTGAGGAAACCTTGGCATCATACAATGAGGATACGGAAGCCTTTGAGAAATATTTCAGCCCCAAAAAGAATTTGGTTATTGAAAGAGCAAAATTCAATCTGAGAACTCAAAGGCCAGGGGAATCCATTGATCCCTTCATTAATGATCTATATCGGTTAGCAAGTACCTGAGGTCATGGAGCCTTAAAACATGAATTGATTAGAGACCACATTATAGCCGGAGTCCTCGACCACACACTGTCCAATTTGTTACAGTCCAAAGAGGGTTTGACCCGAGAGAATCTGAACAGATCACCAGGCAGGCAGAGTCAAAATTGCAAAATTGGGGTTTAACTTGGGGTGACGCCGAGGCTTGGGAGGGGTTGGTTCAGTATGTAGGCCCAAGGTTGGGATCCCTAACCATTGAAAACCCCATGAAAAAGCTTGTAAAAACCATTGAAGGGGCAGGGAGAACTCTTCCATCGACAGTCAGGTGCTGCAGATGTGATGCGAAGAGGCAACACTGCTCTGAAGGCTGCCCAGCAGAGGGAGCTGATTGCTTTCTCTCTGGCAGCAATGGTCATTTTAAACAGTTTTGGAAATCATAAACAACATTCAAGGGAAGAAACGTGGAACATATTCTGAGCCAGCTTGAAGTCCAAGAAATATGAGATATACCTCTCCAATCTGATGATTGCCTAGAGAGATCAAAGAAACCGATAAATAGCACTGGTCTGTGCATTTGGAAGTTCAAGGCTGCAGAACAAAGTTTAAACTGGACACTGGAGCAGGAGTCTCGGTCTTATCAAACAGATTGAACTGCCTTCCAAATTGACTTAAAGAAACCAAGTCAGGATGGTGAATGGCTTGGAGGGGCATTTGCACGTGGTGGTGTTCCCACATGTCTGCTGCCCTCATCCTTCTAGCTGGCAGTGGTTGTGGGTTTGTAAGGTGCTGTCTAAGGAG
Source organism: Cetorhinus maximus (assembly GCF_964194155.1). Taxonomy (NCBI): domain Eukaryota; kingdom Metazoa; phylum Chordata; class Chondrichthyes; order Lamniformes; family Cetorhinidae; genus Cetorhinus; species Cetorhinus maximus. Next base: position 50,521,787 of record NC_135883.1, read on the forward strand.
GCTTGGTGAGTTCCTGCAGTGCACCTAGTACGTGGTACACACTGCTGCGACTGTGCATCGGTGGTGGAAGGAGTGAATGTTTGCGGAAGGGGTTCCAGTCAAGTGGGCTGCTTTGTCCTGGGTGGTGTCCTGCTTCTTAAGCGTTGTGGGAGCTGCACTCATCCAGGCAAGTGGGGAGTATTCCATCACACTCCTGACTTGTGCCTTGTGGATGGTGGACAGGCTTTGGTGAGTCAGGAGGTGAGTTACTCGTTGCATGGTTCCTGGCCTCTGACCTGCTCTTGTAGCCACAGTATTTATATAGCTAGTCCAGTTCAGTTTCTGGTCAATGGTGACCCCCAGGATGTTGATAATGGGGGATTTAGTGATGGTAATGCCATTGAATATCAAGGGGCAATGGTTGGATTCTCTCTTGTTGGAGACGGTCATTGCCCGACACTTGTGTGGCGCGAATGTTACTTGCCACTTGTCAGCACATATATTTACTTAATCTTGATTATTTTTGGTTTGGACAAGAGAGTGTAAATTTAACATTCTTGCAGCATTAAGGTGAGATATGTAAGCCTGGGGCAATGAACAAATGGTCAGGAATATCATTAGCAGATCTGTTTTGTAGACTAGAATTCAGAAAGGCTAGGTACTAATCATCTTGGCCTATATTCTGTTATTGTTCTTTTTAAAGAAAAGACTTGTGACACTATTCTGTCTTCTGAAAAACTCCCAGAGGAATCTTTACCTAGTCAAAGCATTGAGTATATATAGGACCACCAATTTTTCTACTGCAAGGATTAACTAAATCAGGTATAGCATCCAATCCAAAAAAAGTGCTGGGACAGAATTTACTGTCAAAATAAAGGTGAGACTCTTGGGGTGTGTCGTTCATTAAATGTGAATGGTATAGCACCTACAGGCAAGGAGCAGATGCCCAGTTAAACACTGATACCCAGAAGTTGTCTCAGTTACGCCATTCACCAATACCTTTGTGAAAACAGCATCTTGCTGCCTGGTTCCCTCTTGAAAAAGTAGCATGAGGTTGTGGTATATGTGTCATAGATGTGAACTGCCCGGTTCCCCTCACTGCAACGTTCACAGCTTCTACATTCAGCAACATGTAGCACAAGAAAAAAAATGAATGTGCAAGGGCAAGTGTAACTTTCTTCCAAAAATATCCTTTATTCATAAAATTTGTAAAAGTACATTTCAAATTGAATATTACAAAAAGCGCAATAAAATTCTACTTTTCTCCATGCAGCATTCTCTGAGGCACCTCAAGACAATTGTAATACTCTTGATATTTACAATATACATTCCATGCCAGAAATATGGCCTGAGAGGAAAAACGTTTCAAATTGAATATTATAGAAAATGCAATTCTGCAGAGTTTGACTTTTCTCCATATAGCATGTTGCATTCTGAGGTGCCTCAATACAAATTCAACACTCTTGATATTCACAATGTGCATTCCATGTTTAAAATGCATCTCAGTGCTTCCAGCCCAGGACTGCTGCATGGAAGACATGGCCCAAAAGGTAAGAAGACGACAGCCTTCTGATTCAGTGATGCGCCCCTTGAGTGCCTTTTGGGCGCCATGGAGGCCCGCCGTGATGTCCTCTACCCCAGCTCTGGCCGCAGGATGGGCAGTAACATCACCAATCCAGCTTGTGAGGCCGTGGCGGCGGTGGTCAGCGCCAACGCCCTACAAAAAAGGACAGCCACCCAGTACCACAAGAGGATGAATGATCTCCTCCGACGCCAAGTAAGTCACATTTCTCATCACTGTCAATTCACACACTCACAAACCCAGCACACATCCGCAGGGATCTCACTGACTGCCAGTTCAAGTGACATCACTGTTCACTCTCTCACACTCACCTTCATTATCCTCATACAGTCCATGGAACCACTCACCACCCATATATGCCAAGCATACTTATCACCTGGCCTGGCAGGTGTGCTGCTTACAATCTCCATCTGTCTTCATGCAAGACAAGCTGGCACACAACAAAAGGAAGAGGTTGCAGTCTGGTGGAGGAATGCCTGAAATCAAGGTCCTCACGGACTTTGAAAATAAAGTCATTCAACTGGCCAGCGAAGATCTTGACTGTTCCTGTGCTGATGGTGCAGTCGGTGATGCTCTGCCAAGTGACGATCCGGCAGTGTAACACACATCAGACAACCATGCAGTGAGCGATGTGTCCTGTTTCACAGGCACATCTGGGAAACAGCCGAGGGGGTCCATGACCCTAGTCCTCGACCCAAGCCCAAAGACACCTCAGAAGAGGAATCTGCTGAAACCCCAATTGAAGTTCCATCACAGCGCTCACCCACACCCTCCACCAGCACAGAGACACACATCTCGGTGGGACCTAGCTTTAGAGTAGCCTCTGGATCATAATCTGGTGAGTACATCGCACTGTCTGATCCACAGCAGGCAGCAACAGGGACTTCCCAGGTTTCTGGCACTCGGAGGACTGCTGGAGGACAGAAATCTGCTGAATCCAAGTCAGATGACAAACCTCTGGACTTGCTCATACCTCAGTTGCTAGAGCTGCAAAGGCAAACTCGGGAACATCAGGAAGGGATATCCACAGCACTCCTCAGATTGCAAGGCACGATGGAGGAGTCCATCTGCCTTCAGTCTGAGGTGATAGCGCTGGCATGCCAATGCAACAAGGTCAACGCTGGTAGGATGGCGGCCGCCATGGAGACCTTGGTTCAGGACATTGGTCCTGCACTGCTGCGCGGGCTGAACTCCATTGTTGGCCTCCAATAGTGTCAACAGCGAGAGGGGTGTGGGGCAGCTCGATCTTACTCCAGCTTCCCCTTCTCAAGGAGTCAGCCAGAGACCCTCGGGCACCTATAGGGAGGAGGATCAACAGGTGCACACAGGTGGCTCTGGGGGTGTCTGGCCCATGCAAATCTCCTCTTCCTTTGACCCCAGCAGCTCCAGCTCCACAGGTTAAGGTGGGTGCCACTGCCATACAGCAGGACCCCTAAAGCAGGCCAGGGGAATCCAGGTCTCGGCCTTCCAGATGATGCCTGTCAAAGTCATCACAGACAGGGTGTCACAGTCAGCAGGCTCCCTCTGCCTTCGCTGTGGAGGTCGGGGGAGCACCAAGACGTGGTGGCAGGGTTAGGAAGGTTAGAAAGATGTAACTCTTTTGGAGTTAAAACAATTAAACTAAATTAACAAAATAAGGGATAAAACAAGCTCAGCCCCTAAGTCAGGTCAGCTGTAAAACCAAGAACAAAGTTTAAATGAAACTTAAAAACATTAAACCAAAATGTGATTAAAGGGGTCAATAAAACACCCCAGTCCCCGCGGTGCCCACCGAGCATGGAAGGCCTCGAGAGTACCGGCAGACACGGCATGCTCCCTCTCCAGGGATACCCGGCCGTGAACGGAGCCACGGAAGAGGGACAAACAATCGGGTGGGACTCCCCCCTCGATCGCCCGCTGCCTGGACTTCTTAATGGCCAACTTGGCCAGGCCCAGAAGCAGGTTCAGGAGGAGGTACTCCTCCTTCCCGACCCCCCTCCGCACCGGGTGTCTTTAGATCAGGAGCGTGGGACTGAAGTGCAAACAAAACAGTAATAAAAGGTTTTTTAAATAACTGAAAAGGGAGTGAAGCCTACCACACCCTATATAAACATGGTCCATAGACTCCACAAGACCACAAAAAGAGCAGGTGTCCTGGGAGTCCGAGAACCTACACATTCTTCGATTGTAGGGGACTGCTCCGTGCAACACCCTCCAACCCAGGTCCCCGATAGAAAGTGGGAGGACACCTCCGTAGAGGGCCTCACATCGGGGACCTCCACCACCGGACAGCAACAAGGCACGCCAGGGCATGTCCGGGTGGCGGACAAGGGCGAGAAAATGGAAGGTGTGCAGCAGCAGTCCGTACAGAAAGCTCCTTCGCGCCATGCCAAATGGCATGGAGGGCATGTCCCCGAGGCGGCTCATATTGCGGGGCACCGGCACCCGAGGGAGGGTTCGGGGCTTGGGGCCAATGTGGAATTCCGTCCAAACAGGGGAACGTTCAGCAGGAAGACCACCACGCACCTGGGCCACCTCGAGACCTAAAATTACATCGGGTCCGAGCACGACCGTCCTTAGGTCTTGGATTGCATTGGCTGCGAGCTGGACACTCTCAGACGCACGACGCGCCAACTCCTGCGGGAGCATCCAGCCCAATCCTCCGCCACCCAGCACGTCCCCGATCCTGGTCACCCCGGCAGCCACAGCCCTCCTCGCTGCCATCCACTGAAAAGGACGGAGGGGCGGATTCCTGAGCAGTGGCTCTCTGACGACAGCCGCTACTCCTGACGGGGCAGAGCTGCGTCGCGAGGCGACCATGTTCCAGACTTTGATCAGGACCTGGTAAAAGACGGACAACGCCTGCAAGGAGCCACCGAGGCCCCTCTGCTCTATAAACAGGAGCTGCACGTCATAATTCAGGCCGTGCACCTGGCGGAAGAAATACGTCGCCAGGGTACACCATCTCGGAGGAGGCTCGACGTAAAGGTTTCGCTGCAGGGGCTGAAAGCGGAAAGTCACCACCTGTGTGCGTAGGCACACTAGCGCCTGACCGCTGTCCCTAAGCGGGAGACTCAGAACCTCAGCAGCGACCCAGTGCAATCTTTTGTCCCAGAAGAGGTCGACTAGCATTCTCTGGATTTTTGCGACAAAGTCCGGTGGAGGGATCAAAGTGACCAGCCGATACCACAACATGGCGGCAATTAGCTGGTTTATGACCAGAACTTGACCTCGGTAAGACAGCACTCGGAGCAGTCCTGTCCAGCGCCGCAGGCGAGCGGTGACTTTCGTCTCCAGGATGGCAGAAGGAGCGGCAGAGTAGACCTCCTGACACTCGCGCATCCTCCGCAGGTCAGCCGGGTCGCTAAACATAAGGAGCACGTCATCGGCGTAAGCCGAAAGGACCACCCCTATGACCGGCCCGCGCAAAACCAATCCCGACAATCTCCTCCGTAAGAGGCGCAGGAAAGGTTCCACGCAAATAGAATACAACTGGCCAGACAGGGGGCAGCCCTGACGTACCCCTCTCCCAAAGCGAAGGGGCGCCGTCAGGGACCCGTTAACCTTAACTAGACACTCTGCGGCAGTGAACAGAAGTCGGATCCGGGCGACAAAATGCGTCCTGAACCCGAATGCTCGCAGAGTTACGAGTAAGTATTCGTGATCCACCCTGTCGAACACCTTCTCCTGATCAAAGGACAGGAAGGCGCTCGACAGACCAGCCCTCTGGGAGTAATGGATAATGTCCCAGACCAGATGGATGTTATCATAAATTGTGCGGCCCGGGACGATGTAAGACTGGTCAGGATGGATCATGTGGTCCAGCACGGTGCCAAGCCGAGAAGACATGGCTCTGGCGAAGATTTTATAGTCCGTGCTGAGGAGGGAGACCGGGCGCCAGTTTTTAAGAAGGCGGAGATCCCCCATCTTCGGCAGCAGGACAATCACAGCCCTGCGCCACGAAAGGGGCATCTCCCCAGTAGCAATACTCTCCCCCAGGACCCCCGCAAAGTCGCTCCCCAGGACGTCCCAGAACGCCCTGAAGAACTCCACGGTCAGCCCGTCCAGTCCCATGGATTTGCCCCTTAAGAGACTGTCGAGGGTGCCGGTCAGCTCTCCCAGACTTATAGGGGAGTCAAGCTTTCCGGCGCCCTCCGGGCTGAGCTGCAGCAGGTCCTCCCACAAAACTCTGCAAGCATCCTCGCTGGACGGATCCGGAGAGAACAGGGCAGTGTAATAGTCTCGGGCGATGGCCCTGATGCTCTCCAGATCTGAGACAAGGGATCTGTCGTCGGCCAGCAACGTAAGGAGCTGCTGACGGACCCCGTGCCTCTTTTCATTTCGGATGCCCGCTCTCCTCCCGGCACCAGGTCGTCTGGGGAGCTCAGGACAAGCTCCTGACCTAAAACTAGGACGCTCGGTGCTAAATCTTGCGAGGGAGCGGGAAGGCCTTCCTCGCCACCGCCACCCAATGACCCAGTTAATTTTTTAAATTTGGGGAAGCTGCAGTCCCCCGACGGGCCAGAGGATACCTCGGGGGTATTTAGTGTGTCTAAGTTGGGCACCCCCTCAAGGGAGGTGCCTTCAGTGACCCCCGAGGGGCCCTGCTCAGAGGACTGCAGCAGGTTTATGGGGGGAACAATGGGTGTGGGGGTAGGGGTTTGGGTTTCCTCCAGAGGGCAGGGTGAGGTTTTGCTGGGCGGAGACGCCACTACCTCTTCATCGGGGGAGGGGACACACCCAACCTCTTCAGCTTGGGCGTCGCCCTTCCCCTCCTCTTCCTCCTCCGAGGGGTGACGTCTCTTCCGGGGTAGGCTGGGGGCTAGGGAGACCTCCATCTGCGAGGCCTCCTCCACCTTGTCCAGCCTTCCCGGACGCCCCACCCTCTGGGGTTTGGGTTTTTCCCCCACCTGCTCGGGGTCACGAGTCTCGCCCCCGCTGGCCCCGGGAACCCGTGCAGGGACGATGCCGGGCCCAGCACATGGCGCTGAGGCGCACACGGGCCCGGGAGCGCGCGGGGAGACGATGCCGGGGCTGGATGTTGATATTTCCCCCGAGCCGGTGTCTGCAGGGGTTTGGGGATCTTGGGGAGTTCGGGGGGTTTGGGGAGTCTCAGGGGGCACCCCCGGGTTGCGGGTCTTCCTCCGTGTCTTCTTACGGCGCGGGGGCTCTCCCCCCGCCTCACCGGCAGCCGAGATGGCAGTGGCTGCCGGTGACGCCTTCCCTTGCGGGGAGGGAGATGGAGTAGTGGCGGGGGGAGGAGGGGCGGTGCCAGCCGTGGCCGCTTGGGTGGAGTCAGTGGCCTTGGAGGCGGGGCAGTTCTTCCTCACATGCCCCGCCTCCTTATAAGCATGGCACCACACGCCCTCCGCGGTCCAAAATAGCCGGTAGGCGGTCCTCTCATGATTTATTGAAAAGGCCCCCTCCAGGCACTCCTCCCGGGCCAAGCGGACGAACACCTGGCACCGGAAGGAGTACACGTGGCGGAGGGCCGCGTCCTTGAGGCTGAGCGGGATCGGTGCTATCCCCGACCTGACCTCCCCCAGTTTACAAAGGTGGGGGAGGAGGAGCTCACCAGACACAAAGTGCGGGACGTTCGAAATAATAATTCCCCTGGGCAGTGGCCTCAAGGGGGTACACCGCCAGAAAGGTCCCGCCCACAGTGAGTCCTTTTTGCAGGGCGAGGTGCACCACCCGCTCGGACCTCAGGAAAAATATGGCCTTCCCATACATTTTTGGGGCTGCGACTATGGCTGAGGGGCCGACGACCCCAGCCATAGCCTTTACGCAGGCCTCGATTGTCATGTCGGGTTGAGCGTAGCTCTTCACCCCCAGGGCCGTCGTGAGGAGGCGGAAAGGTGAAAGGGCCGCGGGAGCAGCGGGAGCAGCAGGAGCCACAGAAGCAGCCACCCCCGCATAGGCCTTTTTGGGAGGCACCGCCACCGGTGACAAAACCGCTTCCATATTTGCACTTGAGGGCCCGGCCACAGGCGATGTTAAGCTGGCCTTTGGGCCTGAGCCACACCCACCCCGAGAAGGATTGGCCATTTTTTATTTTTTGTTTTTTTAATATATAGATATTATTATTATTTTTTAAATAAAGTTCCTCCCTGAGGAGGGGAGAGGGGGAGAAAGGTGGAAATAACCTCCCCCTTTTATGCAGGAGAGGAGGGAGAGGGGTAGAGGACAGGGAGGTACAGGAGGGAAAGGGGAAAGTCTAGGTGGGTGTCTCTGGGTGGTAACTCTTTTGGAGTCAAAACAATTAACTAAATTAACAATAACTCTCTTTTGAGTCAAAACAATAAACTAAATTAACAAAAACAAGGGAGAAATCAAGCACAGCCCCTAAGTCAGGTCAGCTGTGAAATCAAGGAAAAACTTTAAAGGAATCTTACAAACATCAAATCAAGATGTGATTAAAGGGGTCAACAAAACACCCCAGTCCCCGCGGTGCCCACCGGGCACGGAAGGCCTCGATGGTGCCAGCAGACACCGCGTGCTCCCTCTCCAGGGACACCCGGCCGCGAACGTAGCCGCTGAAGAGGGACAAACAATCGGGCGGGACTCCCCCTTCGATCGCCCGCTGCCTGGACCTGTTAATGGCCAACCTGGCCAGGCCCAGGAGCAGGTTCACGAGGAGGTCCTCCTCCTTCCCGACCCCCTTCCGCACCGGGTGTCCGTAGATCAGGAGCGTGGGACTGAAGTGCAAACAAAATAGTAACAAAAGATTTTTTAAATAACTAAAAAGGGAGTGCAGCCTAAGACATCCTATATATGCATGGTCCACGGACTCCACAAGACCGCAAAAAGGGCATGTGTCCTGGGAGTCCGTGAACCTAAACATTCTCCTATTGTAGGGGACTGCTGCATGCAACACCCTCCAACCCAGGTCCCCGATAGAAAGAGGGAGAACACCTCCGTAGAGGGCCTCCCATCGGGGGCCTCCGCCGCCGGACTGCAACAAGGCACGCCAGGGCGTGTCCGGGCGGCGGACCAGGGCGAGAAAATGGAAGGTGTGCAGCAGCAGTCCGTACAGAAAACCCCTCCGCACTGTGCCAAATGGCACGGAGGGCATGTCCCCGAGGCGGCTCATATTATTGCGGGGCACCGGCACCCGAGAGAGGGTTCGGGGCTTGGGGCCAATGTGGAATTCCGTCCGAACAGGGGAACGTTCAGCCGGAAGATCACCACGCACCTGGGCCACCTCGAGACCTAAAATGACATCGGGTCCGAGCACGACCGTCCTTAGGTCTTGGATGGCATCGGCTGCGACCTGGACACTCTCTGACGCGCGGCGCGCCAACTCCTGCGGGAGCATCCAGCCCAGTCCTCCGCCACCCAGCACGTCCCCGATCCTGGTCACCCCGGCAGCCACAGCCTTCCTCTCCGCCAGCCACTGAAAGGGACGGAGGGGCGGATTCCTGAGTAGCGGCTCTCTGATGACAGCCGCTACTCCTGACGGGGGAGAGCTGCGTCGCGAGGCGACCACGTTCCAGACTTTGATCAGGTCCTGGTAAAAGACGGGCAATGCCTGGAAGGAGCCACCAAGGCCCCTCTACTCTATAAACAGGAGCTGCATGTCATAATTCAGGCCGTGCACCTGGCGGAAGAAATATGTCGCCAGGGCACACCATCTCGGAGGAGGCTCGACGTAAAGGTATCGCTGCAGGGTCTGAAGACTTAAAGTCGCCACCTGCGTGCGTAGGCACACTAGCGCCTGACCGCCCTCCCTAAGCGGGAGACTCAGAACCTCAGCAGCGACCCAGTGCAATCTATTGTCCCAGAAGAAGTCGACTAGCATTCTCTGGATTTTTACAACAAAGTCCGGGGGAGGGGTCAAAGTGACCAGCCGATACCACAACAAGGCGGCGATCACCTGGGAACTCGACCTCGGTAAGACAGCACTCGGAGCAGTCCTGTCCAGCGCCGTAGGCGAGCGGTGACTTTCGTCTCCAGTTCCTGCCAGTTGGCCGGCCAGGATTCCTCGGCAGGGCAGAGATGGACCCCCAGGTAGAGGATGCTGGTCCTACTCCAGGTGAAAGGCCTGAGCTCCTCGGGTAGGGGATCCATCTGCCACGGGCCGACCAGGAGTCCAGAACATTTATCCCAGTTGATCCTGGCAGAAGAAGCCGCAGAGTAGACCTCCTGGCACTCGCGCATCCTCCGCAGGTCAGCCGGGTCATTAAACATTAGGAGCACGTCATCGGCGTATGCCGAGAGGACCACCCCGATGCCCGGCACGCGCAGAACCAATCCCGACAACCTCCTCCGCAAGAGGCGCAGGAAAGGCTCCACGCAAATAGAACACAACTGGCCAGACAGGGGGCAGCCCTGACGTACCCCTCTCCCAAAGCGAACCAAAGTTAACCTTAACTAGACAATCTGTGGCAGTGTACAGAAGTCGGATCCGGACGACAAAATGCGTCCCGAACCCAAATACTCGCAGAGTTCCGAGTAAATATTCGTGATCCACCCTGTCGAACGCCTTCTCCTGATCAAGGGACAGGAAGGCGCTCGACAGACCACCCCTTTGGGAATAATGGATAATGCTTCGGACCAAATGGATGTTATCATAAATTGTGCGGCCCGGGACGGTGTAAGATTGGTCAGGGTGGATCATGTGGTCCAGCATGGTGCCAAGCCGAGAAGACATGGCTCTGGCAAAGATTTTATAGTCCGTGCTGAGGAGGGAGACCGGGAGCCAATTTTTAAGAAGGCGGAGTTCCCCCTTCTTCGGCAGCAGGACAATCACGGCCCTGTGCCACGAAAGGGGCATTTCCCCAGTAGCAATACTCTCCCCCAGGACCCTCGTGTAGTCGCTCTCCAGGACGTCCCAGAACGCCCTGAAGAGCTCCACGATCAGCCCGTCTAGTCCCATGGATTTGCCCCTTGAGAGACCGTCGAGGGCACCGGTCAGCTCCCCCAGACTTATAGGGGAGTCAAGCTTTCCGGCACCCTCCGGGCCGACCTGCGGCAGGTCCTCCCACAAAACTCTGTGAGCATCCTCGCTGGACGGATCCGGAGAGAACAGGGCAGTGTAATAGTCTCGGGTAATGGCCCTGATGTTCTCCGGATCCGAGACAAGGGATCCGTCGTCGGCCAGCAGCGTAAGGAGCTGCTGACGGACCCCGTGCCTTTTTTCTAGTGAGTAGAAGAAGGGGGAGCCACTGTCCAGTTCCTTGAGGAACCGGATCCGTGACCTCACGAACACGCCCCAGGACCCGACGAGATGCAGATTCCGCAGCGCGCCCTTCTTCTCATTGTACCACTGACCGCAGGGCCGGGTCCGCATCGGGCTGACGGAGACGTGTCTCCAGGTCGAGCACCTCCTTCTCCAACTCCTCAACCCTGGATTTCCGCCTCTTTGTCGACCCCTTCGCGTACTCCTGACAGAAAACTCGGCTGTGAGTCTTGCCCACGTCCCACCATAGCCTCAAGGAGGGGAAGCCTCCCCACCTCCTTCTCCAGCTGGCCCAGAAATGACGAAACGAGTCCAGGAACCGCTCGTCCTCCAGCAACAGGTTGTTAAAGTGCCAGTATGCAGACCCCATCCGAGCGCAGAACGAAGTGAGCTCCGCCCACACCAGACGGTGGTCCGTGCATGGAACCTGCTGCACGGAAGCCGCCGGAACGCAGGACACTTACACCTTCGAAATGTAAAGACGGTCGAGTCTGGACGCTCCGACTCCAGGTGACACAAAGGTGAAAACGTTGGAATCAGGATGGAGATGTCGCCAGACGTCCACCAAGTCGAAGGACCTGACCAGGTCCCGTAACTTACTCACACCTAGCGTGCGGTGCTGGGTACCGTGACGGTCCCGGGCCTCGAGGGTGCAATTATAATCTCCCTCGAGGACGATGCACTCGCCCGCGTCGATGGAGCCCAGATGAGTGGACACTTCTTCAAAGAAGCTCGCCTGATGCTGCGCACCCAGGGGAGCGTACACACTCACAAAGTGAAGCGCCGCGCCCCCCAGGCGCACAGTACGGTGCAGCAACTGGCCTGGCACCGGCTCCTTGACTCCCAAGATCTCCAGCTGAAAATGTGGGGCCAACGAGATAGCCACCCCGCCAGAATTGGAGGCTAGCTGACTCATGTAGACCCCCCTTCGCCACTCCAGGAGCCATGTAGCTTCGTCTCCCGGAATGGTATGGGTTTCCTGCAGGGAGCACAACGCATACTTCATGTCCCAGAGGACTGAGAAGTTCTGGAACCTGTGCTGTGCGTCCCTGCTGCCATGGATGTTGAGACTGGCTGTAGTCGTCTTCATTGTCAAAAGTACGTACAACCGTCACCTTAATTAAAAGGAGAGGACTTTTAATCCTTCCTCTTCTTCAGGAGCCCAGCGAGAAACGTTTGGATCCTCCGCCGAGCATTCCTGTCCAACTCGGGAGACTTGAGAGCCTCACGAGTGGACATGAACACTAGCAGAAAAGAATGCCACCGGTCCATGGCCAACTGGACCTTGTCTCGGCGACTGCGAGTGCTTGCCAAAAAATCCTGGAGTTCCCATGGGGGGATGAGGGGCGAGTCAGTGGAGGGCAGCAGGGGATCCATCACCTCGCTTGAGAACAACTCAACGTCATCCCCAGTGCTCACTACTGAAACTCCGTCCTCCTGCAGTTCGTCGCCTCCAGCTTCCAACCCCTCTCCCGCATCGAGCACGGGGGCTGGTCCGGAGCTGCCAGTCGGCTCCACCTTCACCTCGATCCCACCCCCAGGATCAAGGCCAGAGGGCTCCTCTCTGGTCTCCTCTAATGGTGGCGGCACTTCGGATGCCTGCTCTCCTCCCGGCATCGGGTCGTCCGGGGAGCTCAGGACAAGCTCCTGACCTAAAACTAGGACGCCCGGTGTTAAATTTTGCGAGGGAGCGGGAAGGCCTTCCTCGCCACCGCCACCCAATGACCCAGTTAATTTTTTAAATTTAGGGAAGCTGCAGTCCCCCGACGGGCCAGAGGATACCTCGGGGGTATTTAGTGTGTCTAAGTTGGGCACTCCATCAAGGGAGGTGCCTTCAGTGACCCCCGAGGGGCCCTGCTCAGGGGACTGCAGCAGGTTTATGGGGGGAACAATGGGTGTGAGGGTAGGGGTTTGGGTTTCTCCCAGATGGCAGGGTGAGGTTTTACAAGGCAGAGACGCCACCACCTCTTTATCGGGGGAGGGGACACACCCAACCTCTTCAGCTTGGGCGTCGCCCTTCCCCTCCTCTTCCTCCTCCGAGGGGTGACGTCTCTTCCGGGGTAGGCTGGGGGCTAGGGAGACCTCCATCTGCGAGGCCTCCTCCACCTTGTCCAGCCTTCCCGGACGCCCCACCCTCTGGGGTTTGGGTTTTTCCCCCACCTGCTTGAGGTCACGAGTCTCGCCCCCGCTGGCCCCGGGAACCCATTCAGGGACGACGCTGAGCACAGCACATGGCATCTTAGCGTCCACGGGCCCGGGAGCACGCGTGGAGACGACGCCGGGCTCGGATGTTGATATTTCTCCCGAGCCGGTGTCTGCAGGGGTTTGGGGAGTTTGGGGGGTTTGGGGATTCTCAGGGGCCACCCCCGGGTTCCGGGTCTTCCTCTTACGGCGCGGGGGCTATCCCCCGCCTCACCGGCAGCCGAGATGGCAGTGGCTGCTTGCGGCACCTCCCCTTGCGGGGAGGGAGATGGAGTAGTGGTGGGGGGAGGAGGGGCGGTGCCAGCCGCGGCCTCTTGGGTGGAACTGGTGACCTTGGAGGTGGGCCAGTTCTTCCTCACATGCCCCGCCTCCTTACAAGCATGGCACCGCACGCCGTCCACAGTCCAGAAAACCCGGTAGGCGGTCCACTCATGATTTATATCAAAGGCCCCCTCCAGGCAATCCTCCCGGGCCAAGCGGACGAATTCCTGGTGCCGGAAGGAGTACACGTGACGGAGGGCCTCGTCCTTGAGGCTGAGCAGGATCGGTGCTAACCCCGACCTGACCTCCCCCAGTTTACAAAGGTGGGGGAGGAGGAGCTCACTGGAAACAAAGGGCGGGACGTTTGAAATAATAATCCTCTGGGCGGTGGCCTCAAGGGGCTCCACCACCAGAAAGGTCCCGCCCACAGTGAGTCCCTTTTGCAGGGCGAGGTGCACCGCCCGCTCGGACCTCAGGAAAAAGATGGCCTTCCCATACATTTTCGAGGCTGCGACTATGGCCGAGGGGCCGACGACCCCAGCCATAGCCTTTACGCAGGCCTCAATTGTCATTTCGGGGTGAGCGTAGCTCTTCACCCCTAGGGCCCTCGTAAGGAGATGGAATGGTGACAGGGCCGCGGGAACAGCAGGAGCCACAGAAGCAGCCACCCCCGCATAGGTCTTTTTTGGAGGCTCTACCACCGGTGACAAAACCGCCTCCACATTTGCCTTTGAGGGCCCGGCCACAGGCGATGGTAAACTGGCCTTTGTGTCTGAGCCACACCCATCCCGAGAAGGATTGGCCATTATTTTGTTTTTGTTTTTGTTATTTTTTTAAATAAAGCTCCTCCCTGGGGAGGGGAGAGGGGGACAAAGGTAGAAATAACCTCCCCCTCTGAGATGTTCAAAATAAGGGAGAGGAGAGGAGGGAGAAGGGTAGAGGACAGGGAGGCACAGGAGGGAAAGGGGAAAGTCTAGGTCGGTGTCTCTGGGTTGAAAGATGGACGTTGGGTGGGGGCTTGAGGATCTTCCGGTAGGGGGAGTCGATGTCTTCACCAGCCAACGCTGGTCACTGGGAAAAGGCTGTGCGGGGGAGGGGTGGCAGAAAGATGGTTTTAAACCACACACACGCCCCCCCCCCACCCCCCCACTTTTTCTTCCCCAAGTCCCTTGGCAGTCTTCTGGCCTCCCCCTACAAAACACAGTCTTTAATAGCCCCCATCTTAACAAAATAGAAACTCCAGACACCCACCTAGGATGTTATAATTACAATCATGGCCTCCTGGCCTTCCTGTCCTGTAGCAGCAGTTGTTCTACCTCTCCCTCTCTCTCTCTCCTTCAGCCCCACAGGAGCAGCAGCAGCACTGGAGCAGCACACAGCAGGAGCAGCAGCACACAGCAGGAGCAGCAGCACACAGCAGGAGCAGCAGCAACACTCAGGAGCAGCAGCAGCAACAACCTTCTCTCCTCAGTGTCTAGCTTCTTTTAAAGCCAAAACAATAAACTAAATTAACAAAAACAAGGGAGAAATCAAGCACAGCCCCTAAGTCAGGTCAGCTGTAAAATCAAGGAAAAACTTTTAAAGGAACCTTAAAAACATCAAACTAAGATGTGATTAAAGGGGTCAACAAAACACCCCAGTCCCCGCGGTGCCCACCGGGCAGGGAAGGCCTCGATGGTGCCGGCAGACACCGCGTGCTCCCTTTCCAGGGACATCCGGCCGCGAACGTAGCCGCGGAAGAGGGACAAACAATCGGGCGGGACTCCCCCGTCGATTGCCCGCTGCCTGGACCTGTTGATGGCCAACTTGGCCAGGCCCAGGAGCAGGTTCACGAGGAGGTCCTCCTCCTTCCCGACCCCCTTCCGCACCGGGTGTCCGTAGATCAGGAGCGTGGGACTGAAGTGCAACCAAAATAGTAACAAATAACTTTGTTTAAATAACTAAAAAGGGAGTGCAACCTACAACACCCTATATACACGTGGTCCATGGACTCCACAAGACCGCAAGAAGAGCAGGTGTCTTGGGAGTCCGTGAACCTACATATTTTACGGTTATAGGGGACTGCTGCATGCTACACCCTCCAACCCAGGTCCCCGATAGAAAGAGGGAGAACACCTCCGTAGAGGGCCTCCCATCGGGGGCCTCCGCCGCCGGACGGCAACAAGGCACGCCAGGGCGTGTCCGGGCGGCGGACCAGGGCGAGAAAATGGAAGGTGTGCAGCAGCAGTCCGTACAGAAAACCCCTCCGCACCGTGCCAAATGGCCCGGAGGGCATGTCCCCGAGGCGGCTCATATTATTGCGGGGCACCGGCACCGAGGGAGGGTTCGGGGCTTGGGGCCAATGTGGAATTCCGTCCGAACAGGGGTACGTTCAGCCGGAAGATCACCGCGCAGCTGGGCCACCTCGAGACCTAAAATGACTTCGGGTCCGAGCACGACCGTTCTTAGGTCTTGGATGGCATCGGCTGCGACCTGGACACTCACTGACGCGCGGCGCGCCAACTCCTGCGGGAGCATCCAGCCCAGTCCTCCGCCACCCAGCACGTCCCCGATCCTGGTCACCCCGGCAGCCACAGCCCTCCTCTCCGCCAGCCACTGAAAGGGACGGAGGGGCGGATTCCTGAGCAGCGGCTCTCTGATGATAGCCGCTACTCCTGACGGGGGAGAGCTGCGTCGCGAGGCGACCATGTTCCAGACTTTGATTAGGTCCTGGTAAAAGACGGGCAACGCCTGGAAGGAGCCACCGAGGCCCCTCTGCTCTATAAACAGGAGCTGCACGTCATAATTCAGGCCGTGCACCTGGCGGAAGAAATACGTCGCCAGGGCACGCCATCTCGGAGGAGGCTCGACGTAAAGGTTTCGCTGCAGGGTCTGAAGACTGAAAGTCACCAGCTGCGTGCGTAGGCACACTAGCGCCTGACCGCCCTCCCTAAGTGGGAGACTCAGAACCTCAGCAGCGACCCAGTGCAATCTTTTGTCCCAGAAGAAGTCGACTAGCATTCTCTGGATTTTTACGACAAAGTCCGGGGGAGGGGTCAAAGTGACCAGCCGATACCACAACATGGCGGTGATCAGCCAACCCCGGTAAGACAGCATTCGGAGCAGTCCTGTCCAGCGCCGCAGGCGAGCGGTGACTTTCGTCTCCAGTTCCTGCCAGTTGGCCGGCCAGGATTCCTCGGCAGGGCAGAGATGGACCCCCAGGTAGAGGATGCTGGTCCTGCTCCAGGTGAAAGGCCTGAGCTCCTCGGGTAGGGGATCCATCTGCCACGGGCCGACCAGGAGTCCAGAACATTTATCCCAGTTGATCCTGACAGAAGATGCCGCAGAGTAGACCTCCTGGCACTCGCGCATCCTCCGCAGGTCAGCCGGGTCACTAAACATTAGGAGCACGTCATCGGCGTATGCCGAAAGGACCACCCCGATGCCCAGCCCGCGCAGAACCAATCCTGACAACCTCCTCCGCAAGAGGTGCAGGAAAGGCTCCACGCAAATAGAATACAACTGGCCAGACAGGGGGCAGCCCTGACGTACCCCTCTCCCAAAGCGAAGGAGCGCCGTCAGGGACCCGTTAACCTTCACTAGACACTTCGCGGCGGTGTACAGAAGTCGGATCCGGACGACAAAATGCGTCCCGAACCCGAACGCTCGCAAAGTCCCGAGTAAATATTCGTGATCCACCCTGTCGAACGCCTTCTCCTGATCAAGGGACAGGAAGGCGCTCGACAGACCAGCCCTCTGGGAATGGTGGATTATGTCCCGGACCAGATGGATGTTATCATAAATTGTGCGGTCCGGGACGGTGTAGGACTGGTCAGGGTGGATCATGTGGTCCATGTACGGTGCCGAGCCGAGAAGACATGGCTCTGGTGAAAATTTTGTAGTCCGTGCTGAGGAGGGAGACCGGGCGCCAGTTTTTAAGTAGGCAGAGATCCCCCTTCTTCGGCAACAGGGCAATCACGGCCCTGCGCCACGAAAGGGGCATCTCCCCGGTAGCAATACTCTCCCCCAGGACCCCCGCGAAGTCGCTCCCCAGGATGTCCCAGAACGCCCTGAAGAACGCCACGGTCAGCCCGTCGAGTCCCGGGGATTTGCCCCTTGAGAGACCATCGAGGGCACCGGTCAGCTCCCCCAGACTTATAGCGGAGTCAAGCTTTCTGGCACCCTCCGGGCCAACCTGCGGCAGGTCCTCCCACAAAACTCTGCAAGCATCCTCGCTGGACGGATCCGGAGAGAACAGGGCAGTATAAAAGTTCCTGGTCATGGCCCTGATGCCCTCCGGATCCGAGACGAGGGATCCGTCGTCGGCCAGCAGCGTAAGGAGCTGCTGACGGACCCCGTGCCTTTTTTCCAGCGAGTAGAAGAAGGGGGAGCCACGGTCCAGGTCCTTGAGGAACCGGATCCGTGACCTCACGAACGCGCCCCAGGACCCGACGAGTTGCAGGTCCCTCAACGCTCCCTTCTTCTCATCGTACACCCACCGCAGGGCCGGGTCCGCGTCGGACTGACGGAGACGTGTCTCCAGGTCGAGCACCTCCTTCTCCAACACCTCAACCCTGGATTTCCGCCTCTTTGTCGACCCCTTCGCGTACTCCTGACAGAAAACTCGGACGTGAGTCTTGCCCACGTCCCACCATAGCCTCAAGGAGGGGAAGCCTCCCCGCTTCCTTCTCCAGCTGGCCCAGAAACGACAAAACGTGTCCAGGAACCGCTCGTCCTCCAGCAACAGGTTGTTAAAGTGCCAGTACGCGGACCCCGTCCGAGCGCAAAACGGAGCGAGCTCCGACCACACCAGACGGTGGTCCGTGCACAGTACCTGCTGCACAGAAGCCGCCGGAACGCTGGACACGTACGCCTTCGAAATGTAAAGACGGTCGAGTCTGGACGCTCCGACTCCAGGTAACACAAAGGTGAAAACGCTGGAATCAGGATGGAGATTTCGCCAGACGTCCACCAAGTCAAAGGACCTGACCAGGTCCCGTAACTTACTCACACCTCGTGTGTGGTGCTGGGTACCATGACGGTCCCGGGCCTCGAGGGTGCAATTAAAATCCCCCCCGAGGACGATGCACTCGCCCGCGTCGATGGAGCCAAGATGAGTGGACACTTCTTCAAAGAAGCTCGCTTGCTGCTGCGCGCCCAGGGAAGCGTACACATTCACAAAGTACCCCCAGGCGCACAGTCAGGTGCAGCAACCGGCCTGGCACCGGCTCCTTGACCCCCAAGATCTCGGGCTGAAAATGCGGGGCCAACAAGATAGCCACCCCGCCTGAATTGGAGGCTAGGTGACTCATGTAGACCCCCCCCTCGCCACTCCAGGAGCCACGTAGCTTCGTCTCCCGGAATGGTATGGGTTTCCTGCAGGAAGCACACCGCATACTTCCCGTCCCGGAGGACCGAGAAGTTCTGGAACCTGCGCTGTGCGTCCCTGCTGCCGCGGATGTTGAGGCTGGCTATAGTCGTCTTCATTGTCAAAGAGTATAAACCACCATCACCTTATTTAAATGAAGGAGAGGACTTTTTAATCCTTCCTCTCCCTCAGGAGCCCAGCGAGAAACGTTTGGACCCTCCGCCGGGCGTTCCTGTCCAACTCGGGAGCCTTGAGGGCCTCACGAGTGGACCAGAACACCAGCGGAAATGAATGCCACCGGGCCAAGGCCAACTGGACTCTGTTTCGGCGACCGCGATGACTCGCTAAAAAGTCCCGGAGTTCCCGTGCGGGGATGAGGGGAGAGTCAGTGGAGGGCACCAGGGTATCCATCGACTCGCTTGAGAACGAGTCGAGGTCATCCCCGGTGCTCACCACCGAAACTCCGTCCTCCTCCGGGTCGTCGCCTCCAGCTTCCAACCCCTCCCCCGTATTGAGTACGGGGGCTGGTCCGGAGCTGCCAGTAGGCTCCACCTCCACCTCGATCCCACCCCCAGGATCAAGGCCAGAGTGGTCCTCTCTGGTCTCCTCTAATAAATTCGGGCCAGAGGGTGGCGGCACTACGGATGCCCGCTCTCCTCCTGGCTCCGGGTCATCCGGGGAGCTCAAGACGAGCTCCTGACCTAACACGATGACGCCCGGTGCTAAGTTCTGGGAGGGAGCGGGAAGGCCTTCCTCGCCACCACCACCCAATCACCCAGTTAAATTTTTTAAATTATTAATCTCACAGTCCCCTGACGGGCCAGAGGATACCTCGGGGGTATTGAGTTGTTCTAAAATGGGCACCCCAACAAGGGAGGTGCCCTCAGTGACCCCCGAGGGGCCCTGTTCAGGGGACTGCAGCAGGTTGGTGGGGGGAACTGTGGGGGTAGGGGTATGTGATTCCCCCAGAGGACAGGTTGAGGTCTTATTGGGTGGTGGAGACGCCACCACCTCTTCATCAGGGGAGGGGACACACCCAACCTCTTCAGATTGGGCGTCGCCCTCCCCCTCCTCTTCCTTCTCCGAGGGGTGGCGTCTCTTCCAAGGGAGGCTGGGGCCGGCAGCCACTGCCATCTCGGTTGCCGGTGAGGCGGGGGGAGAGCCCCCGCATCATAAGAAGGCGCGGAGGAAGACCCGCAACCTGGGGGCGGTCCCCGAGACTCCCCAACCCCCCCTGGGGGCTAGGGAGACCTCCATCTCTGGGGCCTCCTCTACCTTGTCCAGCCTACCCGGACGCCCCGCCCTCTAGGGTTTGGGGTATTCCTTTTCTCCCGGCTCGGGGACACGAGCCTCGCCCCCGCTATCCCCGGGAGCCTCGCCCCCGCTATCCCCGGGAACCCGCGCAGGGACGACGCCGGGCCCAGCACATGGCGCCTCGGCACCTACGGGCCCGGGAGCACGCGTGGAGACGACGCAGGGGCCGGATGTTGAATTATCCCCCGAGCCGGTGTCTACAGGGGTCTGGGGATCCTTGGGGGGTTGGGGAGTCTCGGGGACCGCCCCCAGGTTGCGGGTCTTCCTCCGCGCCTTCTTATGATGCGGGGGCTCTCCCCCCGCCTCACCGGCAACCGAGATGGCAGTGGCTGCCGGCGATGCCTCCCCTTGTGGGGAGGTAGATGGAGTAGTGGTGGGGGGAGGAGGGGCGGTGCCAGCCGCGGCCGCTTGAGTGGTGCTGGCGGCCTTGAGGACGGGGCAGTTCTTTCTGACATGCCCCTCCTCCTTGCAAGCATGGCACCGCACGCCCTCCGCGGTCCAGAAGACCCGGTAGGCGGTCCCCTCATAATTAATGGAAAAGGCCCCCTCCAGGCACTCCTCCCGGGCCAAGCGGACGAAGACCTGGCGCCGGAAAGAGTACACGTGGCGGAGGGCCGCGTCCTTGATGCCGAGCGGGATTGGTGCCACCCCCGACCTGACCACCCCCAGTTTACAAAGGTGGGGGAGGAGGAGCTCACTTGGGAGAAAGGGCGGGACGTTAGAAATTAGAATCCTCTGGGCGGTGGCCTCAAGAGGGTCCACCGCCAGAAAGGTCCCGCCCACAGTGAGTCCCTTTTGCAGGGCGAGGTGCACCACCCGCTCAGACCTCAGGAAAAATATGGCCTTCCCATACATTTTTGAGGCCGCGACTATGGCTGAGGGGCCAACGACCCCAGCCATAGCCTTTACGCAGGCCTCAATAGTCATATCAGGGTGAGCATAGCTCTTTACCCCTAGGGCCCTCGTTAGGAGGCGGAATGGCGACAGGGCTGCGGGAGCAGCAGGAGCTGCAGAAGCAGCCACCCCCGCATAGGTCTTTTTGGGAGGCCCTGCCACCGGTGACAACACCACCTCCACATTAGCCCTCGAGGGCCCGGCCACAGGCGATGGTGAATTGGCCTTTGTGCCCGAGCTACACCCACCCTGGGAAGGATTGGCCATGATGTGTTTTGGATTTTTTTTAAATATATATAAGTTTTTTTTTAATAAAGCTCCTCCCTGGGCGGGGAAAAAGGGGGAGAGAGGTTGAAATAACCTCCCCCTTTTAATGCAGGAGAGGAGAGGAGGGAGAGAGGTAGAGGACAGGGAGGCACAGGAGGGAAACTCTAGGTGGGTGCCTCTGGTTCTAAGATGGAAGGTGGGTGGGGGCTTGTTGGTCTTCCGGTAGGGGGAGGCGATGGCTTCAGCCAATGCTGGCCACTGGAAAAGACTGGGTTGTGGGGGGGGAGGGGTGGCAGCAAGATGGTTTGTAACCACACACACACCCTCCCTCTTCCTTCCCCAAGTCCTCCGGAATGTCTTCTGGCCTCCCCCTGCAATACACAGTTCTTAATAACCCCCACCTGAAACAAAGCACAAAGTCCAAACACCCACCTAGGATGTTGTAAGTCCCAAGTTCAGGCCTCCTGGCCTTCCTGTCCTGCAGCAGCCAAACAAGAGAAAATGGTCTTCTTCTTCTTTTTCTTCTCTCTTCTCTCTTCCTCTGTCTCCTCTCTGGCCCCTCAGGAACAGCAGCAGCAGTATCTAGATGTTGAACTCAGTCCACAGCAGCAGCAGTATCTAGGTGTTGAACTCAGTAGGCACAGCAGCAGCAGGAACAGCAGCAGCAGGAACAGCAGCAACACCTCCTCTCTCCTCAGTGTCCAGCTCCAAACTGAGCATCAACGAGATCGTTAAGAAGATCTAATTGCACAGCCTGGGCATGGGTGTTAATCACTTTTACATAATGTTCACTATTGTAAATGAACTCCCGAGACTGTCTCCTTGGCTATAGCTCCTTGTTCTGATGAGCAGTGTTCATGTCACTAAGATGTGAAACCTTGGTTCCTGCACAAGATAAAGGCAAGTGTCTCAGTCGAGGGCTTCTTGCCTGTGCAGAGTGTAACATTTAGACCAAAGTGATGGTCCGGCTTAACACTCACTGGACACATTACTGATGCCTGCACCTTGATGGTGCTTGTCATTGCTGCCAGAATGTCGTGGGCAGGCATCACAGAGCTCTCTCATTCATGGAGTGTCCTCACTGCATGTCGTCACCATCCTCCTCAAATCTAGCGACTGTTAGGGCATCCGTTGTGTCTCCATGACGGGAGCCTTATCACTGAGGCTATGTGCACTGCCATAAGCCAGACTGGAATCAAATGTTCGCAGATGCAATGTGAGGACCCATGGTATCTCCTCACTGCACTTAATTCATTCGTGGGATGTGGGCATCGCTGGCTAGGCCAGCATTTATTGCCCATCCCTAATTGCCCTTGTTCAGAGGGCATTTTTAAGAGTCAACCACATTTCTGTGGGTCTGGAGTCACATGTAGGCCAGACCAGGTGAGGACAGCAGATATCCTTCCCTAGAGGACATTAGTGAACCAGATGGGTTTTTATGACAATCAACAATGGTTTCATGGTTGTCACGAGACTTTTTTTCTTGCATCCTGGTTTTCCTGGCCCCAGGCCAAATGCACAAAGTTGTATGCCTTCAAAAATGGCGTCCATGACCTCATGGATACATTTCTGGGTGGAGGCTTATGAGATCCCACAGAGGTCACCTGTGGAGCCCTAAGAAGAGCCACTGGCATAAAAATTAAGCACCGTGGTCACTTTCACTGGCCTGTCAGTGGCAGTGGATGCCCTCCATGTCCCTGTGACACCAAATCCTGCAGCAGCCGACAGATGTGACCGACTAATTCCCTAGACATGCGCAGTCATTGGCAACACTGGTTCTCAGTTATCTGCGGGAATGAAAAACAGCGTCCAACGACCCTGGGTCTGGCTAGGCGCCAACTAGCAATGGCTCACTGTGGCTCTTCAGTGGCATAAATGGGAGCCCCAGCTGCCCCTTCTTCCTCAGGGTGCTGCTCCTTCTGCGCAGCCAGCCGACTCCATCGCTTTCTTCTCCTTCGTCTCTGCTCTCTGTATGCCATGAGGCATACAGCTAGGTCTCCAGGCTCCATGATCCAGATGTACGCCTCCTGCAGGATGAAAGAGAGAGACATGTGTGTTAGCTTGGGTGTACTAAGAACCTCTCTTGGTTAAGTCTGAAGGCCCCTTAATGCATCCCAGATAGTGCTGGCAATCACTTGGATGGCCAAAGTTTAGTGAGCTGCATGGCTGCCCAAAACCCCACCCTCCTCCACCCCACTCCACCTGACCGACTGGCGACAGCTTTGCCCACTGGACTGCATGCTGTGCTCTCAGCTCAGGCACAGGCATTCTCCTATGTAAGGCTGCACTGTTAGCTTGAACCATGTGAGAGACTGGTCCAAACATGAATGATAACATTGCAAGAGACTGTGAATGCCTCCATGGCCAACTTTAGCAAGGAGATTGTACAACCTGTGCAGTCATCCAACTGTTCTGCAATCCATTAAAACACTCATTAGTTTGCAGTCTGTGCCCAAAGGGTGAAAGGCTCTGGAGCACTTGGTGGCACTTTGAGGCTTCTGCATTGCTTGAGGGGGCAGATGAGCTAGAGGCCCAACTCCAAGCATGTCAATGTGGCTGCGTCTGAACTGTCTCAGCTGCAGAAGAATGGTCACTTTATACAGGTTTTCCTAATGCATGGCCACTTCCCTCCCCCCCCCAGCATGTGCTTGTGCACCACCATCAACCACAGTGCAGCCCTTGCCCCCCAACTCATCTTAACCACTGTATAGACCTTGCCCTCCCCAACTTGCCTCAACTGCAGTGTAGCCCTTGCCCCAGCACCGCACTGTCAGTCAGCTGGGAAAAGGCGACTTGCCTGTGACCTTGCCTGAATGCACCATGCCCCAACCTTGAGGTCCCATGGTCGATGCTTGCGAGTGCTACACAACATTACTGTGCACTCACCTCTGAGATCCTCTCGAAGTGCAGCTTGCCAGGTGCACGCCTTATAAATGCTGTCGTAAAACACCGATGTACCCGGATGATCCAGCGTGGAGGGATGATTCTGGTGGGCTGGCCTTATAATGATATGCAGATGTATTACAATGAGGTTCCCGACGTCTGACGGCGGGAAACGTGGCTTACCATCGACTGGCGGAGCAGACAGATGCAAATGTATTTCACCACAACGTGAAAATGATTTTTCGTTTCCCGCCAGATTGTCCGCTCATGCCTGTCATAACGCCCGACACCAGGGGAATGGAAAATTCCGCCCATTTATCTCTTTCCAGACCTTCTTTGCAAAGGCACATTCTCTTGTCCACCACAACTACCCCGAGAGAAAAGTGCGGAGGAGGTGAGACTCCAGGCAGGTAGAAAGGATCTGATGGGGAGGACCTTTCTCACACCACGAGCCAAGCTAGGTCTTGGTGCTTGTTTGAACATCCTGGTGATGAGACATTCTGCCAAATGGTTTTGACAGTCTGCTCAAGGAACCACTGGACAGGATCCACCATCTCCTTTTCCCACGGGGCCTCTAGGACGTCACGTGCAGACCCAAGGGCAAGTCTAGTTAACAACACAAGTTGGCCCTTTAAAGAAAGTCCTGTAAACTGAACTTTGGAACTGGAGATGGGAATCGACATAGAAATGAGTTAAAACAGGGCGGGGGAGTCGAGCGCTGTCTGTGGTGCTGAAACACTTGAATCGCGGAAAAAACTGCTGCACTCGTTCAGTTTATAAATATAAAACATTAACCTTGGCCTCTATCTGTGCCTGAAGTACTTCGCTGAAATGAAGCTCGACTCAT
This sequence comes from Cetorhinus maximus, assembly GCF_964194155.1. NCBI lineage: Eukaryota > Metazoa > Chordata > Chondrichthyes > Lamniformes > Cetorhinidae > Cetorhinus > Cetorhinus maximus. The sequence continues at coordinate 50,546,523 of NC_135883.1, forward strand.
GTGTTATTAAGCCACAGTTACACTAACTTGATTGCTGAGGTCTGGGCTTGGCAATCTCCGAAATAACGCGTAAATTAAATTCGAAGAGCGAATAAAAATCTTTCCTTCCGAAGCCCGGAGACCTGCAACAATTCTCCGAACACAATGTAAATGTGAAGCATTTGAAGGCAGGCCTGCCGAGCTGGAATTTCCTGTTTGTACATAGAAATGTCAATCAAATAAATTAACTGAATTGTTCATAACTATGATGATGAGGAAACTTGCAAATGATGTATAGGTGGGACAGATTCTAAATCCCGCCAAAACTTATGCTGTGTCTCGGACAGGCAAAACTCCGGAATTGTAAGAGTCCTGTTGCTGTCAGATTACTTATAATTCAAGTCCCAGATGTCAACGAAAAGAAAGGTTGGATAGGAACACTGGTTAAAAACTAGTTATCATCAGGAGGCAACGATGCGAAAAGCAACGTTATAACTTGCATCGAAGAAAATTAAATCTGCAAGAATACTAATCCTTGGCATATACGAATAGTAGAAAAGTGAATGACAAGTGAATTGTGATACTCATTACAGTTTTACAGGCAGCAGTAATTGACACTACACACAGCCAGTGTTGTCTGTGCAGAACCAGGATCACTTCTCAAAGCAGCGGCAACCCATCACCGTCTTGTTCAGCTTTTGATTGTCGACACTCGTGAGAATTTTCCGCACAGAAAGTCTTCATTGGTTTCGTAAGAGCAGTGTTTCAGTATGGAATACTTTAACCATTTCAATGCAAGGTGCTGTTTAAAAAGACTCTCAGACATGAGGGATTTTGATTTGACACTGTGAACTATTTCGATGCGCCTCACTCTTAAGGAAACACAAACCCAGAGTTTGAAATGAGTTGTAAATGTGCATCAATGCTTAAAATATGTTTTTACAGATTTTCTCCTGATGATAACAGCTCCCGTTTAAATCTGCCAAACTATATCAATATGCTTGTTTCCTTTCCAAAATATACTTGATTCATGCGCTTTATAAAAGTACATTACATGACTGTTCAAAGTTGACATTATATAAAGTGCAAATCAAATCAGTTTTACCCAATACTGTATGTTACTCACTACGTATACAATTAGTCAATACAGTCAAGGCTCCTCAGGCAGCACCTTCCAAACCCAGGGCTGCCACCAAATAAAAGGACAAGGATAACAGACACATGGGAACACCACCACCTGCAAGTTCCCCTCAAGCCACTCACCATCCTGACTTGGAAATATATCACTGTTCCTTCAATGTCACTGGGTCAAAATCCTGGAGCTCCCTTCCCAATAAGTGGGTGTACCTACACCACATGGATTGCAGTGGTTCAAGATGGTGGCTCACCACCACCTTCTCAGGGGTAATTACGGATGGGCAATAAATGCTGGCCTAGCCAGTGATGCCCACATCCCATGAAAGAATAAAAAAAATTACAATGTTCATTACATGTCAAACATACAGCCCAAGGGGTTTTTTCCAGTTGCAGCCCCTCGAGGTAAAATGCCTGAATGGCCCTTTCCTCATTGAGCCTATGTGGGTGAGGCCCCAGTCTTTAATACAGCTCTCAGCAGCTGGCTCTAGACCTTGGAATATGCCAGTCTGCAACCCTTGGACATGGACAGCAAGTTTCAGGCAGACCAAAGAGCACCTTTCACCAAGTTGATGGTCCTCTAGCTGCAGTTAATGTTTGTCTCAGTGTGCGTTTGTGAGAACAGCCATAGAACACAGAGTCCAGCATTGCAGAGCTGCCTGAGATGAACCTCGACAAAAACCACTGCATCTCTCTCCAGACCTTCTTTGTATGTTCCAGAAGGAGGTGTACAATGGTCTCTTGCCCGCCACAGCAACCTCGAGGGAGTAAGACTCCAGTCATGCAGGAGGGATCTGATGGGGAGAGCTCTTCTCACTGACAGCCAAATTTGGTGCTTGTTTGAAAGTTCTGGCAATGAGGCATTCTGCCAAATAACTTTGACAGTCTGCTCAGGGAACTATCCAATGTGATCCACCATCTCATTTCCCACAGGCCTCGAGGACGTTACCTGTGAACCACTGTGGACTTGTGGTCAAAGATGTTTTTCTGCATAAACTTTTCCTTGAAGTACAGGTCCAACTGAATGGAGCATCCCGCAGCAACGTGGCCAGATCCATCCTTCACAACACCAGGGACAGGTAGAAGCTCAGCAAGTAGTGGTAGTTGTAGACACTTGGTGTTTGGGTACCGAGGGTCTACACATAGCTTGCACACAAAGGTGGTCATCAGGATGAGGGCAATGTGGGTATGCTTTCTCCCTCTTTGTCTAGAGATTTGCCCATCACATTCCTGCAGATACAGTCCATTTTCAATCTCTGGAGAAAACAAAAGAATGGCTCAGGTGACTACCATGGCCCAAGAATGGAGTATGGGCCAAATCTGCACAAAGTACAGAAACGTCGAGAGCTCCTTGCACCTGATGACCAGGTTCCTACCCACAATGGAGAAGGAGCATTGCTCTCACATGCCTAGTTTCTGTTTCACCATAACCATTTTCTCCTTCCAGTTTTTGGTACATGCTCCAGCCCCTCTGATCCATATCCCAAGCACCCTCAGGTAGTAGGAGGATAGGAGCAGGAGGAGGCCATTCAGCTGGTCGAGCATGATATGCCATTCAATTAGATCATGGATAATAAGCTGCGTCAATATCATTTTCCCATATCCTGTGATGTCATTAGTCTCTAGAAATATATCGATTTCTGCATTGAACATGCTCAATAATTGAGCTTCCACAGCCCTCTGGGGTGGAGAATTCCAAAGATTCACCACCCTCTGAGTGAAAAAATTCCTCCTAATCTGTCTTAAATGACCTGCCCCTTATTCTGAGTTTGTGTCCCTTGGTTCTAGACCCACCAGCCAGGGGAAACATCCTTCCTGCATCTACCCTGTCAAGCCCTGTAAGAATTTTGTAAGCTTCAATGAGGTCACCTCTCATTCTTATAAACTCTAGAGAATGCAGGCCCAGTCTCCACAATCTCTCCTCATAAAACAATCCCGCCATCCCAGGGATTAGTCTGGTGAACCTCCATTTCATTCCCTCTATGGCAAGTATATCCTTCCTTAAATAAGAAGACCAAAACTGTGCACAGTCCTCCAGATGCGGCCTCAACAAGGCTCTAAAACTGCAGCAAGACATCTTTACTCATCTATTAAAATCCCCTTGTGATGAAGGCCAACATACCATTTGCCTTCATAATTGCTTGCTGCACCTATGTGCTAACTTTTAGTGACTCATGGAGAACACCCAGGTCCCTTCGGACATCAACACTTCCCAATCTCTCGCCCTTTAAGAAATACTCCTGCCTTTCTGTTTTTTCTACCAAAGTAGAACTTCACACTTATTCACATTATAGTCCATCTGCCATGTTCAAGCCTGTCCAAGTCCCCTTGAAGCCTCCTTGCATCCTCCTCACAACTCCCACTCCCACCTAGTTTTGTGTCATCAACAAATTTGGAAATATTACATTTGGTCCCCAAATCCAAATCATTGATATAGATTGTGAACAGCTATGGTCCAACACTGATCCTTGCAGTATCCCCCTAGTAGCAGCCTGCCAACCTGAGAATGATCCATTTATTCCTACTGTCTGTGTATATTATATACAGATATTACCTGTAATATTACAGGTATTACTTTATTACCTCCAATCCCATGTGCTCTAATTTTGTTTACTAACTTGCTGTGTGGGACCTCATCAAAAGCCTTTTGAATATCTCCTGAAAGCCTTCTGACAGCAAAGGGTCAAATGTCCAGTTCCCAAAGAACATGACCTCACTCTTGCCATGATTTACTTTGGGTCCTGAGGCCAGTTTGAAATTTTCGCAGATGCTCATCAGTCTGCACGCTGACAGCAGATGCAAGCAGAATACGCTGATACCATCCTTTGACCTGAGTGCTTCTGCTCCTATGATTGTCACCTGTCTTATGACCACATCCTTCCTGATGGACACATTCGATACAACACGCGAATAGGACAGGGGAGAGAGGACAGCCCTGCCTGAATCCAGATTTGATCGAAAAACTTTCCGATTCCTACCCATTGATTGAAACTGCACTACTGATGTTTTGTGTAGAGCAATTGGATCCAATTGCAGATTCCTTACCCAAACCCCATTATGGAGAGCACATCCATCATGTAGTTGTACAATATTCTGTCAAAGGCCTTCTCCTGATCCAAGTTGATGAGACAAGCGTTCACCCCCACTGCCCTGAACATAGGCAATTCTATCCCTGAGTAGTGAGAGGCTCTCAGAGATCTTCTTGCTAGGTAGAGTGCAGGTCTTAATTTAATCTGTATAAATTAAGATGTCCAAAGGTCATGATAAGTACTATCTAAATAAAAGTTTTTTTCTAATTTTCCTGTAATAACTTGTACTATATTTCCAGGAGCTGCAGTGAACAGCAATTTGTTACAAAAAATCCTCAAATGAAGTTTATAAACCAATTATCAATCCATATTGGTTAATGTCTGAAAAAATAAAAAAACAAAATTTTTATGCCAAATCTTTTGATTTTTAAGAAATTGACTCTGATTTATGAGATGTTGGGAGTTGGCATGTCTGTATCTGCCTTCTGGCTGATGGAAGTCGTTTTACATGATAGTCTATTCTCTTACATTTCCTTGCCATTAGCATCCTTTCATTTGACTGAGTAAACTGGGATACATTGATTCAGGGACAATTCCCATTTACACATTTATGTGGGTCACAGCACATTATGGTTTGAATTTTGCTGTGGTCTGTCCTAAATTCAGCGGAACATCAAGCAACCTCAGGAGAACGTCTTTTATTCAATTTTTTTGGAGTTCAGCAAACAATCAGGAGAAACCCCAAACAAATAATTTAAACACACATCCAACCAACACACCAGAATGAACCATGTGACTGTCTCTTCCCGAATAAGAAGGGCAAGTGTTCAACTTCTTGCAGCTATAAACCTATTGGGATTGAGTGGGGCCTGGGGACTGGGTAATGTGGTTCCAGATGAAAAGAATGTGATAGAGTTCTACTTACAAAATCTCTATAAATAATTGATAGAAAATACAAGAAAAATCATTTCAAATAATGTATTTAATCTCACACCATACCAACGTCCTATTATTTCATTCACCATTGTATTTTGGGATGGGTGGATAATGTATCATTGAAGTGGTGAATTTAAGTAATGTAAAAGCTAAATAGCCAGCACCTTCTTCACCCAACTTAAGGGGCAACTTAAGCCCAAATTCCCTGTATATTCAAAATCAAATGTATTGATAGATTCCTGTTTGTGTTGTTATAACCAGGTGAGAAGGAGTGAACTGGCTCCCCTCCATTCAACCTCCTCAGTTGGTCACAACAAAGGTTTATTTCTTTATCACAAGTATGTGCCATTTTCAAATCAAAATATATTTAACTATTTAAGCTGTGAGTAATAAGGAGCTAATCAAATAAGGTTTTTTTGAGTCAAAAAACAAATTTATTAACCGCTAAACTGAGTAAAATAATAAAAATGCAACATCAAGCATTCGGCCTCATGCAATAATTAGGGTGCACACACACACACACACAAATGCAAACACATGGACACACACACACATGTGCGCACACGCACACACACATACATGCTCAAATGCAAAACACATGGACACACCCGCACACAGACACACACACACACACACAGACACACACACAGGTATCAGAAATAAGGGGAGTTAAAGTCTAATAAAAAAAGGCAAAGAAGTGTCCTTTGATTGTCCTTGAGGCATAGATTTTAAATGTTGTAGCCAATTTAGATTAGCTGGTTTCTTGGATGTGGTCAGATGTAGAAGATGTTGCAATTATTACGAGACCTCAGTTTGCTGGTAGGTTCCTGGTAGAGTTGGCTTCTTTTATTCCAAAAGAGAGAGAGCAGCCTTCAGTCTGTTTCCTCTGCTGAACACTTTCTGGACAATGCCTGTCTCACATGCAATCTCTCTCTAGTGGCTAGGCAGCCTTGCCTTGAAATACTTCACCCATTGTGTATTTCCGAAAGGTTTTGGGTGTGTCTGTCTGTGGATGCCATTGTTTCAATAGCCAGTACTTTGCATTTTTTAATGTCTCTTCATTGGACACTTGCGAGTGTCGATGTGCATCTGGAAACGTCTCTCTTTTCACACTCCCCCGAGGGTGATTGCTGGTTTCTCACCTTCATCTTGGAATGTAGCCTTGCATTTTTAGGCAATTGGCTCTGTCTCAGTTCAAATTGCAAAAATTACAGTCAGTTGAAAGTTGAAAAATCATAATTTCAAAAATAAAGAGGCATAACCTCGTAACAGTATCCTGAGCATTCACATTTAGGCCCACTCTTGTCAAATTGATGCTCTCTGATCACAGCTTCCTACTGGCCAACTGTCACCTACAGGAAGTTTGGGGGTTGGCAGAGGGGATCTGGAAGCTGAACTTGAGATTTTAGACCATAGAAATCATTGAGGAATTCAAAAGGGATTACAAAGGTTGGAGAACCATACAAATGTTTTTGAGTCCCTGACGCACTGGTGGGAAGCAGTCAAGGTAAACATCAAGAGACGATGGGGGTAGAGGGAGGAAATTAGAAATTAGCGACTCATTTCGCTGCTCAATGTGAACTAAAGATATGTGTTCAAATGCTCAAACCGACCTCAAACCAACAAAAACACTTGCCAATCATGTGCAGGATTCCATTGGAGATAACGTAGGCTACCAGGACCAAAACTCTTGTCTCCAGCAAGAAAGCTGTTCTTCCAGTCCAGGAGTCTGACTGCGTTTACTGGGTTACAAGCATTTCACACCAAAGCAGAACATAATGACAAAAAGAGAAACAAGGGACGATGGGAGATGACACCATCTTTACACCTGCTGCACCAAGGTGGACTCATTTCTCAAAAATCAAGAGTTTTCTGAGCTCTCTTGGGCTCAATTTTGCTGATAAATTGTATTTTTAAATGTTATTATTTCATGGGATGTTGGCGTTGCTGGCTGGGCCAGCATTTATTGCCCATCCCTTATTGACCTTGAGAGGGTGGTGATGAACCGCGTTCTTGAAATGCTGTAGTCCATGTGGTCTCGGTGCACCCATAGTGCTGTTAAGAAGAGAGTTCCAGGATCTTTACCGAGCAACAGTGAAGGAATGGCAATATAGTCCAAATCAGGATGGCGAGTGGCTTGAAGGGGAACTTGCAACTGGTGATGTTCCCACGCATCTGCTGCCCTTGCCCTTTGAGATGGTAGAGATCGTGGGTTTGGAAGGCGCTGCTGAAGGAACCATGGTGCATTACTGCATTGCATCTTGTAGATGGTACACACTGCTGCCACCGTGAATCAGTGGTGGAGGGAGTGAATATTTAAGGTGGTGAACGGGGTGCCAATCAAACAGGCTGCTTTGTACTGGATGGTGTCGAGCATCTTGTGTGCTTTTGGAGGTGCACTTATCCAAGCAAGTGGAGAGTGTTCCATTAAACTCCTGATTTGTGCCTTGTAGATTGTGAACGGACTTTGGGGAGTCAGGAGGTGAGTTACTCTCTGCAGAATTCCCAGTCTCTGACCTGCTCTTGTAGCCACAGTATTTATTTGGCTAGTCCAGTTCAATTTCTGGTCAATAGTAACTCCCAATATGTTGATATTGGGGGATTCAGTGATGGTAAGACATTGAACATCAGGGGGCAATGGTTAGATGCTCTCTTATTGGAGATGGTGATTGCCTGGCACTTGTGTGGCATGAATGTTACTTGCCACTTATCAGCCCCAGCCTGTATGCTGTCCAGGTCTAGCAGCATATGGACATGGACTGCTTCAGTATCTGAGCAATCGTGAATGGTGCTGAACAATGTGCATTCATTCGCGAACATCTCAACTTCTGACCTTATGATGAAGGGAAGTGTTGTATTATAGTGTTAGCCATTGCGGCTCATTGATGAGAGAGTCTTGAGATTTTTATGTTTAAACATGAACCCTTTATTGGTAGTCTTTAACTATTTATAGATCCCAGGTTAAATCTTGCATGGTGCTGTTGCCAGGCAGGTATGCTGCTTCTGGAGTTTTCTGTCTAGACTATTCTCTCAGAGTCTATTATCATGTGACTCTGTACATCATACTGTGGGCGGTGTTATTCTCCAGTCGCCCATTAACCCTTGTGGTACCGAGCACCTTTACATTATAATGGCATGCAGACACACACAACATCATACAACAGGAAGGTCATTGATGAAGTAGTGGAAGATGGTTGGGCCTAGGACACTACCCTGAGGAACTCCTGCAGTGATATCCTGGGAATGAGATGATTGACCTCCAGCAGCTACAACCATCTTTCTTTCTGCTAGGTATAGCTCCAACCATGGACTGTTTTCCATTTGATTCCCATTGACTCCAGTTTTGCTAGGGCTCCTTGATGCCACACTCAGTCAAATTCTGCCTTCATGGCAAGGGCAGTCACTCTCACCTTACCTCTGGGGTTCAGCTCTTTTGTCCATGAGTTCAGGAGCTGAGTGGCCTGGCAGAACCCAAACTGAGCGTCAATGAACAGTCATTGCTGAGTAAGTGCTGCTTGATAGCACTATTGATCACTGTCCAACACTTTGCTGATGATGGAGAGTGGACTGATGGGGCGGCAATTAGCCAGGTTGGATTTGTCCTGCTTTTTGTGTACAGGACATACCTGGTCAATTTTCCATATTACTGGGTAGATGCCAGTGCTGTAGCTGTACTGGAACAGCTTGGCTAGGGGCGGGCAAGTTCTGGAGCACAAGTCTTCAGTACTATTGCCGGAATATTGTCAGGGCCCACAGCCTTTGCAGCAGCCGTTTCTTGATATCGCATGGAGTGAATAGAATAGGCTGAAGGCATGGCATCTGTGATACTGAATGTATAGTAAGGGGTTAACATCAGAAGCACCTGATGTTGATGTAACTATGAGGTAATACCACATGACTGAGTAACAGAGATCTGGAGGGAAGAGAAGTTCCAACCTCATGCAGAATTCTTGAGATGTACATGGAGCTGTAAATAAATAATAATGATTTTAACAAACTGCAGTCTTAAGCAGTTTACTTTGGGAGAATAGACAAACCACAAACACATGACAAAACTTAGTGGCACTGCACAATGAGTAAAAGACCCAGAAAAACCTCCAAGAAGCAGCTGCAGACCTGGCAAGTCAACAGAAAGAAGGACAGAAGGAACTAATTGAAGACTCAGCAAAAAAGTCGGAGCGTCATAGGTGCAACAGATGCAAACTGAGACACAGACCCAGAATCTGGACAGCAGTGAGAACAGGCCAGAATCAACAAGCAACACCAGTGAAGCAGTAGCTTCGTACAAGCATGGAATGCACACTACCACTCCCAGAATCTTTCTGGAGTGCTGATGGTGCAAAGAGGCTCAGAATTGGGCAACTGGGGTAAGAGATTTACCAGATATAGAAGCACTTCTGGTTTGCACAAAAAGGAACAAAGGATCAGGTTAGTACTTTATGCTATGCAGTTTGAGCTATTGCTGACAATGTAATAGTGAGGCAGGGAGTTGATAAGACTTCAAGTTCTTGTGAGGAAGCCCTCCAAGCATTTGATTCAAATTTCAATGTTCGAGAAATTATAATTTCTATAATAATTCTATAAATTAATTATAGAAAGGGCAAAATTTAACAAGTGAAAGCAAAGACCAGGCGAAAGCATGGATTTGTTCATCAACAATCTCTACAGGCCGGCAGAAAATTGAGACTGCAGAATATTGAGGGATGAATTGATTCGTGATTGCATAGTAGGTGGGGTCTTAGATGAAGCTCTATCAGATCTCTTGCAAATGAGAGAAGATTAATTCTAATCAAGGCAGTACAAATCACAAGGCAAACTGAGCTCAGAAAGCCATGGAAATGAATGAGTGAGGCCATTCAGTATATAAACCACAAAAGGAAAAGCACACCAGAACAGAAGCCTATGAAATCAGGGAGAAGCGCACCAACCACCATCTTTAAATGCTCTCTATATGGCAGGAAGAACCTGCACAAGCTGGAAGAATGACCAGCAGGGAGAGCAGAATGTCTCAACAAAAGGATATTTTAAAATTGTTTGCCAGTCTAAAACACAGGTAGTCTGCAAAAAGAAGGAAAAGATATTGAAGCTAAACCATGCACAAGAAGTGGAAGAACTACAGAAAAATGAAATAACTTTCCTAGGGGAAGTAAATGAAGCAGAAAATAAATATTGGAGCATTGAACTTGAAGTGGATCGACGCCCCACAGAGTTTAAAATTAGACACAGGTGGGTGTTTTAATCTTACCTGACAAAGTAAAGTGGCTTAAGCATATTATACTGCAGTTAACATCCATCCAGTTACAAGGTCCAGATAGGACTACACTGATACTCAGGTCAGCACTTGCAAAATTAAAATACAAGGATAGAGGAATCATTGAACCTCTGAGGAGACCGCAAGAGGAGGACCCTGTGACAGGAAGTCAGCAGCACCTAGAGGAGAGCGCGAGAGGAGAACCAAGGGGCAGGCAGTCAGCAGCATCTAGAGGAGAGTGCGAGAGGAGGACTCTGGGACAGGCAGTCAACAGCACTTAGAGGAGAGTGTGAGAGGAGAACCCTGGGACAGGCAGTCAGCAGTACCTAGAGGAGGACCCTGGAACAGGCAGTTAGCAGCACCTAGATGAGAGTGTGAGAAGAGGACCCCAAGCGTGGGGTGCACATTATTTTTAAAAGAAGGGGCTACTTACATTTAACAAAGAAACACAAGCAGTAGGAAAATAAAGTTAAGTCATGGCCAGGTAAAATAAAGTTGCATAAGTAAACCAAAGTAAAATAAAGTTAACGCAAGGGAAGTAAATTGAAGCCATGGCAGAACAGCTCAGACAAGTGGAATGCAGGTCTTGTAGTATGTGGGGAGTCATGGATGCTACCGTTGTCCTAGACCACCACATGTGCAGGAAGTGCTGTCAGCTGCAGAACCATGAGCTCTGGGTTGCGGAGCTTGAGTGGTGGGTGGAGTCACTGTGGCGCAGCTGCAAGGCTGAGAGCTACATGGGTAGCATGTTCAGAGAGGTGGTCATGACACAACTTTGGAGCCTGAAGGCAGGAAGGGATTGGGTGACCGCCAGGTAGTCCAGGAGAACTAGGCAGGTAGTGCAGGAGTCCTCTGGGGTCCCACTTACCAGTCGGTTTCCAATTTGGTTCCTCGGAGGAGTGCGGACATACCCAAGTTTGTGGCACCACAGGCAGCTCTGCTTTACAGGAGGGGAGAAAGAAGACAGGAAGAGCAGCAGTAGTAGGGGATTTGTTAGTTAGGGGAACATACAAGCGTTTCTGTGGACTCCAGGATGGTATGTTGCCTCCCTGGTGCCAAGGTCAAGGATGTCACGGAATGGCTGCAGGACATTCTTCTGGGGGAGGGTGATCAGCCAGAGGCTGTGGTCCATGTTGGTAGCAATGACTTAGGTAGGAAAGTGGATGAGGTCCTGAAAGCAGACTTTAGGGAGCCAGAAAGGAGATTGAAAAGCAGGACCTTGAAAGCAGTAATCTCAGAATTACTCCCATTACATGCAAGCGAGTATAGAAATAGGAGAACTGAGCGATTAAACACGTAGCTGGAAGGTTGGTGTAGGAGGGAAGGCATCAAGTATCTGAGGCATTGGGACTGCTTTTGGGGAAGGTAGGATCTGTACAAACCTGACGGTCTACAGCTGACCAGGATTGGAACGAATATCCTCGCAGGGAGATTTGCTAGTGCTGTTGGGGGTGAGGGAGTACGGTGGGGGGAAGTATGTTTAGACTAGATTGGCAGGGGGATGGGAACCTGAGGGCGGATTCAGAGCAGGGAACAGGAGACGGAGAATTAGTGAATGAATGACTCTAAAAGACAGAAGCAGCACAGGTTAAAAAGTGTACAGCATAGGAATTTGGCAGTGTTAAAAGGTATATATGTAAATGAAAGGAGCATAGTAAATAAAGCCAATGAGCTGAGGGCACAGATAGACACAAGACGGCATGATATCCGCTAGAACGGAAACTTGCCTTAAGGAGGGGCAAGAATGGCAGCTCAACATTCCTGGATATAGAATTTTCAGGCAGGATAGGGAGGGGAATAAAAAAGGTGGGGCTGTAGCATTATTGTTAAGGAATCAATTACAGCTGTGAGGAGGGATGATATACTAAATGAAGCATCACATGAGGCCATATGGGTTGAACTCAGAAATAAAAAAGGGGCAGCCACACTGCTAGGAGTGTACTATAGACCCCCAAATAGTGGATGAGAGTTACAAGAGCAAATATGTAGACAGATTTATGAGTGCAAAAACAATAGGGCAGCAATCGTTGGGGATTTCAACTACCCTAATATCAATAGGGATACGAACATGTGAAGGGTACAGGTGCCACAAAATTCTTGAGCTGCATTCAAGAGAACTTTTTTAGCCAGCACATAACAAGCCCAACGAGTGGGGGCACTATTCTAGATTTAGTCTTAGGAAAATGAAGCTGAGCAAGTGGGTGAAGTAACAGTGGGGGGCCATTTTGGAGATAGTGACTATAATGTAGTTAGATTTGGCATCATTATGGGAAAGGACAAAGATACAACAGGAGTAAAAGTTCTAAATTGGGGGAAGACAAATTTTACAAAGCTGAAAGGTGAGCTGATAAGAGTGGACTGGATACAGCTATTAGAAGGAAAAGCTGTGTCAAATCAGTGGGAGGCATTCAAAGGTGAGATCCTATGGGCACAGTGTAGACATTTCCCCACAAAGAAAAAGGGTACTACTGCCAAATCTAGAGCCCCCTGGTTATCTAGAAGCATACAGGCCAAGATAAAGCAGAAAAAGAAAGCGTATGACAGTCACAAAAGACTTAATACTATAGAAAGCCTAGAGGAGTATAGAAAGTACAGGGGTGAAGTAAAAATGGAAATTAGGAAAGCAAAGAGAAGATACAAAAAAATACTGGCAGGTAAAATTGAAGAAAATCCTAAGATGTTTTACCAGTACATTAAGCACCAGAGAATAACTAAGGAAAAGGTAGGGCCTATCAGAGATATACATGGTAATGTGTGGGTTGATGCCGAAGATGTACACAGGGTTCTCAATGAGTACTTTGTCTCTGTCTTCACTCAGGAGAAGGATAATGCAGACATTCTAGTTAAGGAGGAGGACTGTGAAATATTAGATACAATAAGCATAGTGAGAGAGGAAGGACTGGAGGGATTGACATCCTTGAAGGTGGATAAATGATCAGGACCAGATGGATTGTATCCCAAGCTGTTGAAGAAAACCAGGAGGAAATAGCAGACACTCTGAGGATCATTTTCCAATCCTCACTAGATTCAGGCGAGGTCCCAGAGGATTGGAGGTCTGTGAATGTTGTACCATTATTTAACAAGATTGTGAGGAATAGGCCAGAAAATTATAGGCTGGTCAGTCTGACCTCAGTGGTGGGAAAATTATTGGAAACAATTCTGAGAGACAGGATAAACTGTCACTTAGATTGATCAGGAATAGTCAGCATGGTTTTGTTAGGAGAAAATCGTATCTTACTAACTCATCTAGTTGTGCTCTTGGTTGTTTCTTGTTGATTTTTCCATTTAGGAGCAACTGGTTTGCAACCTGTCTGCAAACCAAGTTGCGCACCAGTTGCTCCTAAATGGAAAAATCAACAGGAAACAACCAAGAGCACAACTAGATCGGAAGAAGTTCAGCGATGACCCTGGCTTCACTGGACCATTCACCATGGAAGGGCTAGAAACTGGTATATCTAGTCTAAAACACGGGAAAGCAATTGGTCTTGACAACATAGCAACGGAGCAGATAAAGCATTTTGGACAGCAAGCAAAGAAATGGCTCCTACAATTGTTCAACCACTGCATGGTAACACACAAGCTACCTAATATTTGGCAGAAGGCACATGTAATAGCACTATTAAAGCCCGGAAAAGATCCTTCAGATCCTAAGAGTTTTCGGCCAATTTCATTGCTTTGCCACACCAATAAGCTGTTTGAACACCTGATACTCAATAGGATAGGACCAACTGTAGATGAGAAGATCATTCCAGAGCAAGGTTTCCGCCCCGGCAAATCAACAACAAGCCAACTGCTCAACCTCACATAACATATCAAAGATGGTTTTGAGCAAGGGATGGTAACAGGTGCTGTTTTTGTAGACCTGTCAGCAGCATATGATACAGTGAACCATAGACATCTCCTCTGCAAGATCTTAGAGATGACAAAAGATATTCACTTAACGGAGCTGTTAGAAAGCATGCTTCAGAATCGCCGGTTCTATGTTGAACTAGGTGGGAAACACAGCAGGTGGCGAATTCAGAAGAATGGTCTTCCTCAGGGAAGCATGCTTGCTTCGCTGCTGTACAACATCTACACGAATGACCAACCTATAGACAGTGTCACACACCATTTTATATATGCTGATGACTTATGTGTCACTGCCCAAAGCACTGATTTTAACACCGTGGAGAAAACACTTTCTGAGGCCTTGGAGGGACTAACATCCTACTATGAAGAAAACCATCTTCGCGCAAACCCATCAAAGATGCAAGTTTGTGCATTCCACCTCAGAAACTGTGAAGCCAAACGCCAGCTTAAAGTAACCTGGTGTGGAGCAACACTGACGCATTGCGAGCACCCTATCTACTTAGGAGTCACCCTTGACAGATGCCTCACCTTCAAGAACCACATCGAAAAGACAAAGGCAAAAATGAGTGCACGAAACAACATCCTGAATAAGCTCACTAACACAAAATGGGGAGCAAGCTCGAAAAAATTGCGAATCAGTGCAGTTGCTCTTTGCTATTCCACTGCCGAATATGCCTGCCCTGCATGGGAAAGATCTACTCATGCTAAGAAGATGGATGCCGTTCTGAATGCAAGCTGCCAACTTATCACAGGTTGTTTAAAACCAACAAACACCAACAGCCTATATATCCTGGCGGGTATCACTCCCCCTGATATAAGAAGAACGGTAGCCAGCAAGAAAGAGCGACTCTGTCAAACATCAGGTGAGAGGCACCCTCTACATGGTCATACACCTATACCCAGCCACCCAAAGTCAAGGAAGAGCTTCATGAACAGTGTTGTTCCATTACAATCAACCCCATCTGAAGCCCGCATCGCCTTGTGGAAAGACCGGCTCGCCAATCTTGAACAACCCCCAGCGATGGAAGTTCTACTGAATGAAAGCTTTCCCCCAGGAGCTAATTGCAACTGGGAAACCTGGAAGTGCCTTAACAGACTTAGGACTGGTGTAGGTCGTTCAAAGGTGTCACTAAGCAAATGGGGATATACAACCAGCCCGACAACTTGTGAATGTGGAACTGAGCCACAGACTATGCAACATCTCCTGCAATGCCTATCGCTAGAGGAACCCTGCACTGTTGCAGATCTTGCCGAATTCAACAACAAGGCGCAAAACTGTGTCCAGTTCTGGCTGGGCCATGTGGACACGATAAGAATAACTAGCTTAATAGAATTGTTTGAGGAAGTAACAAGGAGGATTGATGAGGGTAGTGCAGTGGATGTTGTTTACATGGATTTCAGTAAGGCATTTGACAAGGTTTCATATGGTCAGGAAAGTGAAATCCCATGGGATACAGGGGAAGGTGGTAGGTTGGATCCAAAATTGGCTCAGCAACATAAAACAAAGGGTAATGGTCGATGGATGTTTTTACGAATGGATAACGGTTTCCAGTGGTGTTTCACAGGGCTCCGTGTTGGGGCCCTTGCTGTTTGTTGTATATACATATTGATGATTTAGACTTAAATGTGGGAGGCATGATTGGGAAATTTGCAGATGACACAAAAATTGGTCATGTAGTTGATAGTGAAGAGGATAGCTATCGACTTGAAAATGAAAGCAATGGTTTGGTTGAGTGGGCAGAGAAGTGGCAAATGGAATTCAACCCGGAAAAGTACGAGGTAATGCATTTGGGGAGGGCAAACAAAGCAAGGGAATACTCAATGAATGGGAAGTTATTGAGAGGAGTTGAAGAAGTGAGAGATCATGGAGTGGATGTCCACAGGTCTTTGAAGGTGGTAGGACAGGTGGATAAGGTGGTAAAGAAAACATATGGAATGCTTTCCTTTATTGGGCGAGGTATAGAATGCAAAAGCAGGGATATAATGATGGAACTGTATGAAACACTGGTTAGGTCACAGCTGGAACTTTGTGTACAGTTCTGGTCACCACATTACAGGAAGGACATAGTTGTTCTGGAGGAAGTGCAGAGGAGATTAACAAGAATGTTGCCAGGGCATGAAAATTGTAGCTATGAGGAGAGATTAGATAGGCTGGGGTTGTTTTCATTAGAACAGACGAGGCTAAGGGGTGACCTAATTGCAGTGTACAAAATGATGAGGGGCCTAGATAGGGTAGACAGGAAAGACTTGTTTCCCCTAGATGAGGGGTCAATTACCAGGGGGCATAGATTTAAGGTGATTGAAAGAAGGATTAGAGGGGACATGAGGGAAAACTTTTTCACACAGACGGTGATGGGCATCTGGAATTCACTGCCTTAGTTGGTGGTTGAGACCGAAACACTCAACTTGTTTCAAATGTACCTGGATCTGCATCTGAAGCACTGTAACCTACAAGGCTACAGACAAGGTGCTGGAAAGTGAGATAAAAATGAGCGGCTAGTTTCTTTTTTCTCTTTTTTGACTGGTACAGACACGATGGGCTGAATGGCCCCTTTCTGCATCATAACTTTTCTATAGTTCTGTGGTACATCATCTAGAACCAAGAATCACTGTTATTAAGCAGGAAGGCATGCTTAACATTGAAGCTGATCTATAAAGCTGATGAAGTCACTGGTGAGCAGTACGTGAACATATTTAGGAATTAATTTCCAAGATTATTTACAGGCTTGGGAAGACAAGTACTGAATACCATGTTATCCTAATAGCTGATGCTAAATCAATTTGCCTCTTTACACTGAGTAAAGTCCCTCACCCACACTCTTGGACAAAGTCAAGGGTGAAATTGGGAAGATGCTACAGCAAGGAGTTATCTCACCAGTCACCATGCCAACAAAATGGTGTTCAGGAATGGCCACAGTCCAAAAGCTCAATTAGAATCTGCATGGACTTGACTCAACGAAACAAATCAGTGGAAAGTGAGATCCACCAAATGGCCTCAGTTGATGAGAGTCTTACCAAACTCGCCAAGAGTGTCTTATTCACCAAATTAGATGCAAACAGTGGATTTTAGCAGTTGCCTCTGGACAAAGAATCCAGTCTGCTGACCACTTTTATAACACTATTTGGTTGTTATACAAAGAAAGTAGGAAGAAACTTAAGCAAGGAGTCAGGAGGGCTAAAAGTTATTGGCAACCAGGAAAATCTCAAGGCCTTTTATACATATGTAAAAAGCAAGAGGGTAGCCAGGGAAAGGGTAGGCCCACTCAGGGACAGAGGTGGGAACCTGTGTGTGGAGCCAGAAGAAATGGGAGAGATACTAAATGAATACTTATCATCAGTATTCACCAAAGAGAAGGACTTAGCGGTCGATTTGTCTAGGGAAGAGTGTGTAGATAGCCTGGATCATGTTGAGATCAAAATAGAGGAGGTGTTAGGCGTCTTGAAGAATATTAAGGTGGATAGGTCCCCAGGACCAGATGGGATCTACCCCAGAGTACTGAGGGAGGCAAGGGAGGAGATTGCTGGGGCCTTGGCAGAAATCTTTGTATCCTCACTGGCTACGGGTGAGGTCCCACAGGACTGGAGAATGGCCAATGTGGTTCAATTGTTTAAGAAGGGTAGCAGGGATAATCCAGGAAATTACAGGCCGGTGAGCCTTACGTCAGTGGTAGGGAAATTATTGGAGAAGATTCTTCGTGACAGGATTTACTTCCATTTGGATGCAAATGGGCGTATTAGTGAGAGGCAGCATGGTTTTGTGAAGGGGAGGTCGTGTCTCACTAACTTGATTGAGTTTTTTGAGGAAGTGACAAAGATGATCGATGATGGAAGGGCAGTGGATGTTATCTACATGGATTTCAGTAAGGCCTTTGACAAGGCTGATTAATAAGTTTGCAGACCACACTAAGGTTGGAGGAGTTGCAGATAGTGAAGAGGATTGTCAAAGGATACAACAGGATATAGATCGGTTGGAGACTTGGGCGGAGAAATGGCAGATGGAGTTTAATCCAGACAAATACGTTTTGGAAGGTCTAATACAGGTAGGAATTATACAGTAAATGGCAGAACCCTTAAGTGCATCGACGGGCAGAGGGATCTGGGTGTACAGGTCCACAGGTCACTGAAAGTGGCAACGCAGGTGGATAAGGTAGTCAGGAAGGCATATGGCATGCTTGCCTTCATCGGCAAGGGTATTGAGTATGAAAGCTGGGAAGTCATGCTGCAGCTGTATAGAACCTTGGTTAGGCCACACTTGGAATATTGCATGCAATTCTGGTCGCCACATTACCAGAAAGATATGGAGGCATTGGAGAGGGTGCAGAGGAGGTTTACCAGGATGCTGCCTGGTCTGGAGGTTATTAACTATGAGGAGAGGTTGGAGAAACTCAGATTGTTCTCACTAGAGCGACGGAGATTGAGGGACTTGATAGGAGTTTACAAAATTATGAGTGGCATGGACAGAGTAGATAGTCAGAAGCTTTTTCCCAGGGTGGAAGAGTCAATTACTAGGGGACATAGATTTAAGGTGAGAGGAGAAAACTTTAGAGAAGATGTGCGGGGCAAGTTTTTTACGCAGAGTATAGTGAGTGTCTGGAATTCGCTGCCAGAGGAGGTGGTGGAAGCAGGTACAATAGTGGTGTTTAAGAGGCAGCTTGACAAATACATGAACAGGATGGGAATAGAGGGATACGGACCCCGGAAGTGCAAAATGTTTTAGTTTGACAGGCAATATGATCGGCGCAGGCTTGGAGGGCCGAAGAGTCTGTTCCTGTGCTGTACTTTTCTTTGTTCTTTGTTTTTTGTTATTGTTTTGTCCACCCCAGAAGTATTCCAAAGAACAATGTCTCAGACCCCAGGAGACATGGAAGGAGTAACATACCCTATGGATGATATACTTGTACACAGTTACACAAGGCAAGAACATGACTGTAGAGTGAGAGCAGTCCTAAAAGTTCTACAGGATGCATGTTTGTCATTGAATGAAAAATATGAGAATGCAAAACTTATGATTAAATTTCTGGGGCACATTGTACAAGACTCAGGAATAACAGTCAACCCACAGAAAACAAACGTGATTAGAGAGCTCCACAACCAAGATCTTACAGGATTGAGACAGACCAGGGAACTATAAGGAGAAATGGAGTGCCTTAATATCCTTGGAAAGAAAGCCAATAGAAACTTGAGAATACTAGTCAAATCCTGATGGAGATAAAGAGGAAGAAACATGACAAAGCACTGCAGCCACCCAGGAGAAGAACACTCACACAGACAGAAGGGCATGTGTGGAATGTCCTCGACTCAGAAAGAGATCAGAACATGATCAGGGAGACCTCAGGGCACCTCAGAGACTAACCCTGTGAAGTCTGGGACTTTGGCGGGGGGGATGTGTAGGAGGATGTATAGAATTGGGATAAAGACATGTGGGGAGATGTAGGAGGATGTGTATAATTGGGATAAATACTTGGTGGGAGGCATAGGAGGATGTATATAATTGGGATAAAGACTTGAAGGAAGGTGTTGGAGGATGTATATAATTGGGATAAAGACTTGGGGGGAGATGTAGGAGGATGTATATAATTGGGATAAAAACTTGGGGGGAGATGTAGGAGGATATAGCTAATTGGGATAGAGACTTGCGGGGAGATGTAGGAGGATGTATATAATTGGGATAGGGACTTGAGGGGAGAAGTGGGAGGATGTTTATAATGGGGTAAGAACTTGGGGGGAGATGTAGAGTTAAGGAGCACCTGATGTTGATGTAACTATGATGTAATGACACATGACTGAGTAAGAGACCTGGAGGGAGAAGTTCCAACCTCATGTAGAGTTCTTAAGATGTACATAGAGTTGTAAATAAATAATAAAGGTTGTAACAAACTGCAGTCTTAAGCAGCTTACTTTGGGAGAATGGACAAATCCCAAAGAACCCCATCTAGTTCCCAAACACACCATAAACACTGGGGAGCTCAGGTGGATGCCAAAATGGATTATCCGCTCACCCCTTTTGGCTGAAGATGGTTGCAAATTCTACAGTCTTCTCTTTTGCACTGATGTGCTGGGCTCCCCCATCATTGAGGGTGGGGATATTTATGGAACCTCTTGCTCCAGTTATTTGTTTAATTGTCCACTACCATTCACAATTGGATGTGGCAGCACTGCAGAGCTTAGATCTGATCTGTTGGTTGTGGGTTCATTTAGCTCTGTCCGTTGCATGCTCCTTATGCTGTTTGGCACGCAAGTTGTCCTGTGTTGTAGCTTCACCTGGTTGACACCTTATTTTTAGTTATGCCTGGTGCTGCCCATAACATTTCCTCCTGCACTCTTCATTGAACCAGGGATGATGCCCCGGCTTGATGGTAATGGTAGAGCGGAGGATATGCTGGGCCATGAGGTTACAGATTGTGGTTGAGTACAATTCAACTGCTGCTGATGGCCCACAGCACCTCATGGATGCCCAGTTTTGAATTGCTAGATCTGTTCAAAATCTGTCCCATTTAGTGGAGGGTAACCATGCACAGGACTTCATCCCCACAATACTGTGCAGTGGTCACTCATGCCAATACTGCCATGGACAGATGCATCTGTGACAGGTCGATTGGTGAGGTCAAGGTCAGGTAGGTTTTTTTCCTCACCGGGCCCAGTCAGGCCACTATGTCCTTTGGGACTTAGCCAGCTTGGTTAGTAGTGGTGCAGCCACTGTTGGTGATGAGCATTGAAGTCTCCCACCCAAAGTACATTCTGTGACCTTGCCACTCTCAGTTGCTTCTTCCAGTTGGTGTTTAACATTAATTTATCAGCTGAGGGGGTGGTACATGATAATCAGCAGGAGGTTTCCTTGTCCATGATTGACCTGCATCCAGAGTCAATGTTGAGGACTCCCAGGGCAACTCCCTCCCACTTTTAAGGCACTGCACCACACCACCACCACCTCTGGTGGGCCTGTCCTGCTGCTGGTGTCTGGGACATTGATTCCATTAGTATGACTATGTCAGGCTGTTGGTCTCCCCATTTTGGCACATGTACCAGATGTTTGTAAGGAGGACTTTGCAGGATTGACAAGGCTGGGTGTGCCACTGTCTAGGTAATTGCCAGATGCTATGTCCAGTCTCATTCCTCATTGACTTTTCTGTAGCAGTTTGATACAACTGAGTGTCTTACTGGCCACTTCAGAGTCAACCACATTGCTGTGGGTCTGGAATCACATGTAGGTGAGGATGGCAGATTTCCTTCCCTAAAGGGTTTTATACAACAATTGACAAGGCTTTCATACTCACTGTTACTACCTTTCTAATTCCACATTTATTAATTGAATTCAAATTCTGCCAGTTGCCATGGTGGGATTTGAACCTGTATACCCAGAGCATTAGACTGGGTCTCAAGATTGCTAGCCCAGTGACATTACCACTATGCCACCACCTCCCCTGTAAAGCCAAGATGTCAGGACTCGCCAAACATGCACAGGTCTAAGCAGTGAGTCAGTCTGGCTGCATTGTATTCTGTATGAATATGATTTTTCATGATAACTTTGTAAGAGTTGGCATGTCTGCATGTCTCATATTGGGCGTGGAGATACTTATGCTTCAGGCTGGTATGTGCCAAGATGTTTATATACCCAGGGTGTGGTGGCTACCTTAACTGGATTGATGCAAAGCAAGCAGTAGCTGGTAAGGGGCAACCACTACAAAAGATGGAACTATCAGTCTGTGGGATGATGCTGTGAACTCGTATTGCAGTCAGAAGAATGGTGACAATGAAATCCCACATTTTATACTGAATTCTGTTTCTCACCATGTTGCTCAGGGATAACTCTTGGCATCTGTGGCCTGCCTTTTTAGCTATTGGGCAAGTAGGAACTGCTTTGCTTAGCTGGGCGGAGTGGGGGGAGAGACGGAGTGGGAGGTCGACGGTGGGGAGTGATAGGTAGTATGCATTTGAGATGGCTTCAATGTGATCCTCTGTGATAGCCTTGGTTATCCGATACTTGACACAACTAAATCCATGCACATAACACAGTGGATGACTACCCAGCCAGACTGACTCATTGTTGGGACCTGTGCATACTTGGCGAGTCCTGAGGCTTTAGCTTTTGCCGATCTGTGCTTAGGTTCTTTGGATTTAATTAACTAAGTTGGAGGCTCTTAAGATGGAGAAAGGTTTATGTATGTCAGAGAGCTAGCTAACTAGTAGCTATTTCATTCCTCAACTGAGAAAGCAATCAAAACTCAATAGTTGCAAAGTAATTTGTTTCAAAGACCACTGTCGTATGTTCTGAACATTACTATTAATAAAAAACATGTTCTTCATTCTTTGCAGCATTTCGATAGAAATATGTGTATTTTTTCACATTAGGCTATTTCAGGA
Source organism: Cetorhinus maximus (assembly GCF_964194155.1). Lineage (NCBI taxonomy): Eukaryota > Metazoa > Chordata > Chondrichthyes > Lamniformes > Cetorhinidae > Cetorhinus > Cetorhinus maximus. The sequence continues at coordinate 50,569,062 of NC_135883.1, forward strand.
TATCAATACATGTTTACAATGGAGACAGGGAATGCTGGAAACACTCAGCATGTCCCACTCAGTACCTGTGGCAGCAGCAGCTAGTTTGGGGAGGGTCCAGTTTGAATAAACAATCCTACTCAAAACTCTGTCTGTCAACAGATGCCACATGACCTAGAGAGCGTTTACAGCTTTCTCCATTTTTGTACTCAGAGCTTAACTTGTGAGTAAAGATTAAAAAAGGGGTAATTTTCTTAGCATTGAGACTCAATGGAATTGAGTTTTCAAGATAATAGAGGGATTTGGACAAGTTGATCCAGACAAATTATTCATTATGGCAAAAAGAGTTAAAATGCTATTGGGCACAAGGTAACAAGTAGAGAACTCGGTTGAAACACTTTAATTCAAAAGTTTATTAGAATTATGGAAAAAAGTAACCATGGAAAGCCTTGAACATACTGTACAGATGATATCAATAAGCGATTCATTATTGGAGAAGGGATGAAGGGATATGATGAGATGGCAGGTAGGTCTATCACAACTGTAGACTTATTGGGTTTTAGGGCTTTGACTAAAATGCTTACATTTATGTTTTATTTAAAGTTAGACAAAGAGTAACTATGGACATGCAACATCTAGATGTTTGAATGCAATGTGTCAGTGATGATAAAGTATGTTGTGTTCAGAATTCAAAACATGACAAATTCCTAATCTCGGCTGTATCACTAGAAGGAGGTGTTAATCAGGATAAGTACTTCTTGCGAGTGAGAAACATCTCGAATGCAAGTCATGTGAGACTGCCTTTTCTCATCCCTTACTTTATGCTGGGACAATCAATATCCAACTTTAGCAGAAATGCTGAAATGCAAACTACTGCCTGGCTGTTGCCTAGCAAATTGCCAATTGCTTTTACCATCAAACACTGTCAAAATTTAAAATATAAAAAAAACTGTCATATATGAAGTAAAATAAAAAAAGGACAGTAGTATTGAGAAAGAGGTGGGATTTTTTATTCCTGTCTTACTGTCTTTTATTATTAACTGTTGAATGGTTAGACCTGAAACATTATCCTCTTCTTTGAAATGCTGATCAAATTCCTGTGTATCTTTAGTATTATAAAGCTAATGGACTTAAAAATCCTTCCATAGCAAGCTGATGTGATGCTAATGGAATGATTTTACACAATAAGGAAAATAGCATTTAATGATTCCTTGCAGAAGGTAGGATAACATTTATTTCACTAGGGGTTCTATTGGAAAAATGTAACCAATCATCTAGTGCTGCATGTCCAAAATATCAGCATTGAACTGCCATTCTGGGCTCCATTACTTTATTTTAAAGTGTTTCTGAGATTAATCATTTTGTGGCTGAGATCATTTTCTGTAACAGGGCAAACCTAAGAGATGAGAACTAACAGGAGCATGATTGCAATCAAAAATTGTCATAACTCATGAGTAAGGAAGTCATAATCACCTCACAAGTGGAATTCCATTCCATGAAATTTCAAACATTGCATATGTTTAATTTATATGAATTACAAGTTTCAGTTAGTTACAAAGCATGACTATGAGTATGTTTTATGCACCCTGAGGAAGTCAGCTGAAATCACCATGCAATACCATTGAATGAAAAATGTTGGAAATTCATGAAACTTCATTAAGGAACTTGTTAACTGTCCTTAATGAGACTCAAGTCATCAAATTCATATCTTGATTGTACATAATCCCCTTAAAAACAATTATATCCAATTTGCATTATATCAGGACTCTTGAGATGTCAACATTTGTTCCAATGCTTAATATATGTATTCAGGTTATCAGGGCTGTGCTGAATTTTCAAATTCACTTTGAATTTTTAATAATATTGGAATTAAGCTTTGTTTATGTTTGAAATTTCCTTTTCATACCTGTGTTAAGCAATGTTTGCATTGGGAGAATGTCAAAAGAAACTGTTTATTATAAAATTAGAACACAAAATTTGCTGGAAGTGAGGCAACTTCTATGGAACAATTAGAGAGCAAATAGAAATTGTAAACCTGGAATAATAGGGTATAACTATGCCAAGGTTATGCTGAAGGTTTATAATGTAACATAAATGAGGAAAGATTCGAGGAATTAGAAAGATTAGTGGTGGGGGTCGGAGGCGAGGAAAAGTGGTACCTAATGTAAATTATTAAACGGCATATAGCATGGAGAATGTGAATTCAGAATGTTATTCTAAGTTTAGTCAGGCAGTACTTAAAAGGACATGGATTTTAATTAACAAAACCTCAATTTAAAACAAAAATAGAGAAAAAAAGAAAATACTAATATTTGTGATGATCAACCAGGTATTGGAGTCAAAGTTGGAGGAGATCAAGCTGAAGGCATGTGCCAGGCTGGATGAGATGAAGGGAGGGAGGGAGCGGTTCGATAGGTCCAGACTCAGGACCTTTCATTCCATTGAGTATGAAACGAGCTATGGCACAGTCTTTAAGCAATTGAGAATCTTCTTTATCAATAACGTTCAATTTAATCCATCACAAGACAGTTTGCCTGTTGCTCCTGCTGTCAGGTCTGCACCTTTCCCAATGGAATAGGGACTTGAAGAGTGTACCAGGTAATGATGTGGAGCTGGAAGAAGCTGGGGGGAGTCAAGTGATTCTCCCTGTCGAGCGGAGCCAGAGGGAGTCCGGCCATTCCTCCCTCGCCTCCCCTTCAATTCCGGAGCAGATCCAGAGTAACAGCAGCAGAGAGAGAGAGAGCGGGAGACTCCACCCCCCCGCTCCTCCCTTCCTTATCCCTCCATCCTTTTCCAGCGGCAGCGGTGGGGTGGAGCAGCCGAAGCGAGCCCAGCATCCAAGGTTCGAGGGCAGGTTGAGCAGCAGCTCCTGGTGCTCCTGCCGGCTGGGGCGGATGGCGGAGCGGAGAGGCTGCGGGGAGAGGATGCTGAGAGGCCGGCTACACTGGCTGGCCTGAGACCCCTCCCTGACAATAACAAGCAGAGAAGGCGGCTTGTTTTCCTTGGGGACGGAGTGGCTGATACTGAGGGGAAGATGTCGGCATCGCTGGGCCCCCGCGGTCCACGGCCACCCGCCGCGCCGCCCACCATGCCCGAGATGCCGGACCTGAGCCACTTAACTGAGGAGGAGAGGAGCATTATCATGGCCGTGCTGGAGAGGCAGCGAGAGGAGGAGGAGAAGGAAGAGGCGATGTTAAAGTAAGGAGAATGTTTACACGTTTCCCCCCTCCTCCCTTTCATTTCTTCCCCCAGTGATGCAGAAGGTGTTTTACCGGTTTCTGGCCCGCCCTCACATTTCTGCTGGTTATTTTATTTATAGACAATTTTTCAGCAGACCCCTTGCTTATTTGAAATGAATTTGATGAAACGAAAAGCCTGTAGTTGTTTTCTGTTCTGTTGTGATTACTTGTCAATCAATTGTATGTGTTTTCATTGCACTTAAAATGTTCTCACAGTTCTAGTTATAAAAACCTAAATGGACAATGAAGAACGATGAGAACAACACATTTCTATTCTATGCTCTCAATTCCAATGATGTAGCTCAGACCACGTCTGACAGGAACCCGCCTCTACCAGATGATTATTATGTTTTTATAAAGCGAGAGGCCGGATCCTAATGTAGATCTTGGACTTATCGAGTACAAACACTTATCCATCTCCGATTTCTTTGCTGTTCAGCTGTTACACACACACAGCTTCCCACTACACTGTACTAGACTACAGTTTCTCTCATTACCTTCCACGGTCTGTTGGGCGGGGGTGGGCTGGGGTTAGGGTGTGTGTTGAGGATACAACCCGGTAGGCTAAACACATGGTTAGATTATTTACTTTTAAAAAAACTGTTTTGTCCCACTCTTCAGTTTTTTTTGTATAAGCGTTTTTAATCAGCGACTTACATAATCGGTACATATACCAACAGAGTGATGCTGCATCACCAGCTTTGGTTATCTGCAAAACATAATAAGCATAAATATGAATTCAGTTTTCCGAATAATAATTTTGTAAAAGCTGATCCATAATTGGCTGCTGCATTGTGACTGAAATGACCTGTCAAAGTAAAAGACACTTGGATATGTTTAGCATGAATTATTGAGGGCCCAAAGCAAAGACTGTCACAGGTGTAGCGTGCTTCATGACTGTATGTGGGTGTGGTTAACATCCTAGTATCTGATGTACATTAATGTTTGCTGTGCTTTTTCTGTGTGCACAGATTCTGACTAGGATATGTATGCTGCTAGGGACTTAAGGATTATGGTACTTAAGTACTCAGCGTGTTATGCTAATATTTTGGAAGAACACAAATGTTCATTCAGTTTTCCCAAATGGTGTGGTAAAGTATAGGTAATTATACAGATGTTCTGAACCAGTGGACACAAAACAAACAATAAGTGGAACGATTTTCATTTATTTTCCTGATGCTCTGATTTAATCTGCAAATTACATTTTCGGTTTGTGCATTTAATTCACATACTATGTGCGTGTATATGTATGTGTGTGTGTGTATATATATATATGTATGTATTACACACACACATATATATATTACATATATATGATTATATGCACAGATTATGGGAGGATTGCTGTTAATTTTAGCAGGAAACTACAATTGCTGACATTTTAAATGGAATGCTGAAGTCTTTACCTCGCTCTTTAATTGATTAACTTTTGTGACACTGTTATATATGAAGGTGTGAGCTGAGGGAACTCATTACTTTTCCCTCGTTAGATTGTTATGATTTCCTTTCACATTTAAAAAATTGCTGCTCCTCGGCCTCACAGTGGTTTTAACTGTTGCCTGTATGGAAGAGAACAGTGTGTTTAACAACATCCAGTCAAAATAGGTTTAGGTAAGTTTTTGTTGAGGTATTTGTAAGGTATCTAGAGAAACGAGATTCCAACATGAGGATAATTTGAAATAACATATTGTAACAATCTAGGCATACATGTGTCACCGTTTTGAAACTTGTGTTTAGATTTGATTTTGGAATTTAAGTTTGGGTTTTTAGTTTGCAAAGAACCATAGGCCTGGAAGTCTCATTGTAATCGTTTTTAGATTGGACAATTTAACATGGGTTCATGGTACGGCTGTGTAGAACTGCACAGTAGAACTCCATATTTCAGTCACATAACTTGCTCCATGTGTGGAATCTCATTGGTGACTTGACTTCCCTTCTCTCCCCAGCTCAGTTTATTTGCTAATCTTGCCACATATATCTGTGTGTTTGTGATGAAGCGGACTAACTAACCAGATCAGCAATGAGTGGATAAAAATTGTATACAGTACTGCTGTTTGTTTTTGAAAGACTTTGAAAGAGCCTGACCATAGCAGCAGACAAGTGAAAGAGATCAACCTATTAGTTTGAATTTGCAATAACTGGATATGAACTGGTTGCATTTTTTGGTACAGGTGAAATACAATTTACTGGTTGTTATAAGTGAAACAAAAGAAATGATCGTGCTGCAGGATACTTTTGGTTTATAATGTCCAAAAGTTATATTATTCATATCTCCCTCTCCTTTAGCTTTCTGTGTCAGACACTCCTCATTTGCCTAACTGGCCTGGTGACAAGCTTTGAGTGCCAATACTGGTGATCTGTGATTATATAGCATGAGGGTATTGTAGGTTAACAAATTCCATGATTTTATTTCAATGTTCTGCAGCAACTTCCATGGTTCACTTGATGATGCATTGTCCACATGGAGTTTTGTCATGTAGCCAGGAAAATCAAAGGAACATCAGAAAAGAAAGAGGCCAGATAGATTGTTGAGCCTCTTTCGCCATTCAATTAGATCATAGCTGATTTTCACCTTAACTCTATTTACCAGTCTTGGTTTCATATCCCTTAATACTCTCAGCACCAAAAACCTATCAATCTAATTTTTACAATTTTCCAACTTGTATCACCTCAATACTGACCATGTGCTGTGTTCGGATGTGCCCCCCACCCCAGGTCATTCCCCCCTCACCCTGGTCTCTGGAACCTCACTGGATTTAGGTTTGCACTCCTCGCTAAGACTCCAGGACCCAGACTTACCTCCGTGTAGTTGGACTGCCTGTAGTCCCAGCAGTGGCCACTGCTCATGATTGGCCAGCAGTTCTCTAAGGCAGGACTTCCTACCAAGATAGGGGTGGAACTCTCACCTTAAAGCAATTAATGTTGCCCCCAGTGTTAAATTGCTGTGGGGTAGCCACTGGGATCATGGGTGAGCACCCTGCCCTGACTTTGAAGCTGGGCAGATGGGGAACAGGGTGCCCTGTAAATCCAGCCCCCGTGGCATCATTTCCAAGCAAGGTCCAATACCTTCAGGAGAGGGGTTCTGAGGGGGCGGCGGGAAAATAAATGTAAAATTTCCTTCCTGATTGGAGGTTCCTCTGTCTGATGAGGTGAATGAACTGAGACAGGCCATTTACCCTATGGAGTGTCAGCTAATTTTCTTACTACATACATTTGGCACACAATTATTTTTCTAATGTCCTTACCGGTTTGCATCTCTCTGTTGCTTACTTTAAATGGATAACCAAATCGAGAGGAGACAAAAATTGCATCCAAATCATTAATATTGGATATGAATGTCCCTGAAGCTCAAGCTGCTATTTTCAGATATTTTATGTAGGAGATGAGAACCAAGCAGGAATGTACTAAATCAGTATCACTGCAGCGCATGGGTATCTATAAGAACCCTTTATGCTAAACTGAATCCTGTATGCTCCCAGTAGCATCTGTATTGGTTTATATTATGTGGGGTCAATTATGACAAGCTTTGTATTTATATTTGTTACATTCTAGCAAAATGGAGATATAAAGCCCCTGGGGGCACACAGCTCTCATTGATTTAGATAGAAGTTTGCTTATTGTTTACTCCCCTGTTTGTAGTAGCAATGTTGGTTTACAGCTCCGTCAACTGGTGGTCAGTTTTTATTCCAGCTGAGGTAAGATGCTTTGGGTCAGTAATGTATGTCAATCAATGTATAAAAATCTCAATCAAAATGTTACTCTGCATATAGAGTGTTCCTTCCTGTACCTTCCATGCTTAAGAAAGTAATTAAGCTGAGCTGACTTAAATGACTTGGTGTTTAATATGGTGCCAAATACAAGCAGCAGCAATGTCGTATTTTGGAAAACAATTTCAATTAACCAAACTCATTACCTCTCTACGTGTGCAACAGAGTTTGTAGAAGGTCAGAAATCCCTGAGTTCCCCCAGATCTGATTTTGATGTGTGCTTGAGCATTACATTGTGTAGCAAATGACATCATGAAATCCCAAAGAGTTAGGTTTAATAGATCCAAAGCTTAATTTGACCGACAGTGACAGGGGCAGGCTGTAGGGGCAATGCTCTTTGGACAAAGGTGATGGGGGTGGCTAGGTTTAACAGATCTAAAGCTTAAATCATTACAAAATGTTACATTGGTTTTAATAAATTTTGAGCATTCACGTTTATTGTAACATTGGATAGTGTTTGGTTGGTGACCTTGTGGGTATTTGGCTGTTAATAGTTCACTATTACTGTTTTATGTTGGGAAAGAAAAGCTTTTTTGGGACTCATTAAGATTCTTCTGCTCTTGTGATGTACTCCTTTAGATCGCAGTGCACTGGAAAATATGAAATCAAGATACTCTTTGTCCCTCTGGTACTTGGAGATTTGCTGCTGCTAATAGCAAAGGATGGCAGCCAGTTAATCTTGCTGCCCCTCCACTGTCTCCCACCTCATTTCTGCAGGATAAATAAGGTGGAAGCCTCGCTCTCCTTAAATATATTTTAATAAATAAGACAGGGTGTCTCTTGCAACTTTCATGCTGTCTTGCTGAAAGACACTGTTTTCATGAGAATCCATGCTTAATTTGGCAAACCGAACTATGAATTTGGGCACTTTGGAACCCGGATTGAAAGTCGCCAGATTTACTTTGTGTGGGACTGTTAATAGTTGTAAAACATCCTAACAATGTCAATTGTATTTAAATCCAAGTTCATGAAGCTGAAGGGCAGTTCCATGATAGACTGCATTTCACTGCCCATGGGCAGAACCTTCTCATGTTGAGGGTCCCAACAATGGAACTCATGCGCAGTCACGGTTGCCAGCTAATTAGATACGCAGTGGCATGGGCCCCAGCCAATCATCTGGAAGAGATGGACAGGAAGTTGCTGTCCCCAACCTTACCTCATGTGGTCAAAGGTCCAGGTGCTAAGTTTGAATTATACCTGGATAGGCATTCCCCACTCCTTGCCATCCAGCAGTATCAGTCTGGTTGTTTGTGAGGTATTTGTAATCCCTGGGCTGGCACTTACAGCAGTGTTTCATGAGGAGATCAAGAGAACTTGCAGGGACATCATTCTGGCTGGAATCTGGATGCTATGAGGGTGTCACGGGCCTCTTCGTTGCATTGCTCAATTACCTTTTCCTCTCTACCTTTGGTGATCTTTGACCCATCCCCCATCCCCCTTGACCAACTATCATTCACTCGTAGAGCTTCCCCTGTCACTGTCGGTCAGCCCACCCCATTACACTCACCCTACAATCCGTCATCCTTGACCTTTCCACTATCATCCTTGACCTCTCCTCTGTTACTTCCAACTCTCAGGACTTCAGCATTGACCTTACCTCTATAATGCTTGATCTCTCCACAATCAAGCTTGACCTACTGTCTGTAGACATTGACCTTTCCTGTGTGGTCCAGTTTCCTCCCTCTGTCCCCCACAAGCCTTCGTAGGGCTGCCACCTTCCTCCCTCCCTCCCTCCTTCGGTCAGCCATGCCCTGTTCCCCTTTCACAGCAGCGAACCATTCTCAATGGATCAATGCCTCCTCCCCGGTTCATCAAAGTTCCCCACACAAGAAAAGCAGCTCCTACTCTGTCCAAATCTACCAAGAAGATTACCTCGCCTGCTACATGCCACCTTAACCAGTTGTGATTCTGAAGGCACAAGTTTCACGTTTGGTTCATACTTAATTTAAAAGGTACAATTTAATCGGGTGAAGCATTGAGCATATATGAGATGATTTATTAAAAATAGGTCCCCACCGCTTGCTGTGGCGAAGCACGATCTGTCCTCAATCCGCCACCAATCTAATAACCAACTTTCATCCTGCCGTCGGAAGCTGACATTTGACTTCCCGCTCAGATAAATGCCCACGCCTGCCTCATTCCCTGCTCATCGGAGCTTACAAGATTCTGCATTTAACCAACACTTAAAGCATCAATGCCCTATAACCCATTGGATAATTAACTTGACTGCAGCAGTGTTTTGATTAGCGATTTAGTAAAATTGTTGTAATTGTTTGGGATGTGAATTAACATTAATCAAGAGGAATTTTCAATAAGTACTGATAAATTCTGAAATTGATCAAAATATTCGTCTTCTCTCTATTTCCTGATAACATCAGATGCATTCCCCAAGTAGGTTCCATCTCATAATTTGTCAAAAGCTCAATTGATTTTTCAGTCATAGCCCTTATGGGGCAATAAACTCCACACCCTCAAACCATTCATGTGAAGGGTTTTCTTTCTGCATTTGGTCGTAACAGGCTTAGTTGTAATTTTAAGATTATGTTCCTTTGTTCTGAATTCCCTGACTGGATGAAACAGTGATTCCCTTTCTGCTCTTTAATTATTTCAAACATCTAAATTAGATTGCCCTTTTATCTGTAGGGAATATAGTTCAAAATAACTGAATTCCTTAACATGACTATCGCTGGGACTTTCTGGCCTCACTGTGGCGGGCTCCCCCACGGCGGATGTGGCGATCCATTCAAACCCTCGTTGATTTCAGTGGGGCAGGAGGATCCCGCTGGCTGGAGGGGCTGGAAAATCCCACCTTGTGACTCTATGGATAAGTCCCTTCATGTCAGTTATTGTTAGGATGAATTTTCATTGGAATCCAAAGTCCGCATACCCTTCCTAAGGTGAGGTGACTAAAACTGAGCACAGTATTTCTGGTATTTCTTTGCTTTTGCATTCTGTACTGCATAATGAAAGCCAGTATGTTATTAGTCATTTTTATTTGTCTTTGCATATGTGAACTTGCTTTTCATCACTTATGTTATAGCTCAATCCCTTTGTTCATAATCTTCTTCTGTGCTTCCTCATGCAGCCTATATTTGGGTCCAAAGTAGAATCATAGAATGGTCATAGCACAGAAGGTCCATCATGTCCCTGCTGGTTCTCTGCAAGAGCAACTCAGCTAGTCTCACCCCTCACCATTCTTTCCCTGTAGCCCTGCAATTCTTTTCTCTTTGGGTAATTAACCAATTCTCTATTGAATGCCATGATTGAATATGCCTCCACCAGTCTCAAAGGTAATGCATTCCAGATTCTAAAAGCATGCTGCATTAAAAAAAAGTTTCCCCTCGTGTCACCTTTAATTTTTTTGTTTGCTATTCGCCTTAAATCAGTGTCCTCTGATTCTCAATCCTTTGCCAATGGGAATATTAGTTTCTCCCTATCTACTTTGTCCAGACCTCTATCAAATCTCCTCTCAAGCTTTTCTAAGGGGAACAGCCCCAGCTTCTCCAATCTATCCACATAACTGAAGTTTCTCATCCCTGGAACCATTCCAGTAAAGCATCCCACATTGTTGCAATGAACTGCATGTGTCATTGTTCCACCCATTCAGGTAGCAGGGGCTGTCTGTTAGTGGGCCTAACAAGACAAAGTCTAAGTGCAAATGCAATTGTGTCACCTGGAAGGCCCCAGGGTGTATAGGGACTGGAGGCAGAATGGAATGTAATGTGATAAATTTATGTAGAAGATTTCCATAATTAATGTAGATATAGGAACTTCGATTGGAAATGGTTGTCGGGAATTGTGTGTAGATGTAACATTTTTAATATATTACTTGTTGATGTCCAGTGTATTGCACATGTTAAGTCAGAAGGTATGATGTCTCTCCTGTCGCTACTAATTTCAAATGCTGCTGTTTGTCTCTTTCCCTTCTCCTGTTTTCCTTCCCATAACTCATCTTTTGCCCTTTTAGCTCAGTGGTGGTTGAGGGATCCATTTTCAAATAGATTAGTAACCACGGACCCCTATTTAGATTATAATACTGTATAATACTCATATTTTGTAAGTGCCACAGATAAAGAATGTTTTAATAATGCTGTTAAGAAAACAAGGTATTTACTTACAGTTATCAATCAGATGGCTCTTCCTGCTTCTCCTTTCAGAGTCTGTCTATTCTTGGTGCCATGTTTGACAAAGATCGTAAATCAAATTTTTCAGAAAAAGTGGATGTAGCTTCCAAAAGCACCTGGAAAAATTCTGTGGAATGAGAAACAAGAATTAGATAAACTCAGAAATGTTGGAAACACTCAGCAGGCCTGGCAGCATCTGTGGAGAGAGAACCAGAGCTAAAGTAAAGTAATGTTAACTCTGTTTCTCTCTCCACAGATGCTGCTGGATCTGCTGAGTGTTTTCAACACATTTATTTTAATTTCAGATTTCTAGCATTTGCTGTATTTTGCCTTAGATTTACTCGCTCTGATAAAATATTGGCTGTGCAGAGTACTGGGAGGCTGACATCTCCTGGAATGACAGTGCCCCAATACAAGAGGCTGCAGCCTCTGCTAACATAAACCCTTGGGCAGGGCTTTTGACCAAAAAGCTCAGTTGTTTAAGCAGCGGCAGGCAATCCTGAGAGGCACCTGTCGGATGCAAGTACTTCATGGTGTCCTGGGTGGTTGCCCGCATCGTGCGCCCATAAGGACAGCTATACTCAGTATGCACTTTCATATTATTGCAAGGACCCTTGGAAAGTCTCTGTGGACCCCAGTTTGAGGACCACATTTCTCACTGGCTTTTTCTTCCCTTTTGCTTTACCTTCATGTGGAAAGTGGTGGTTGTGTGGCAGAGAAAGGAGAATCCAATGCTTGCAGGCTGCACCACTCTGTCTTTCTCGCTCATCCTTTGTCCCTGCATTCTCTCCATCGTCCACCTTCCCCTCCTCTGTTCCTCTCTCGCCCTCCCTTTCGCTCCCACCCTCGTTTACAGCACTTACTACTGACCATATTGTTTAGAGATATTGTAAGGGAGGGGGTTAAGGATTATTATCAGAGAAAACTGGGAAACTGTTACAAGGCTTTTTGTTACCTCACCAGTTAACTCCTTCTATTTCCAGGCCCATTGCTGCATCTCAGAGCTGGTAAAATAGCAAGTTGGGGTGGATGATCCAGAATCAATGCTGTGTGAAGTTGTAAGATCTGATAAAATAAAAATTGGAAACAGAAATATGTGAAATGAACAAGGGAGGCAATGAGAGGCTGATTGTGTCAGTGAATCCAAAAGTGATTTGAGGCATAGTGAGATGTATGATGCTTCCTTGATAGTGGAGAGTTATTTTGGGCACTGGGTGAAAACAGGCACTCAGTGGGTACAATATAAATAGTACTAGCCTGTTTGAAAGTCTGGATTTTGCACACAGTTCTGGTCCTAATTGCTGATTCCCATAATTTGAACTTGTTTGGAGGTGCAAAATCAGAAACCTGCAGATTCAGCACCCAAGTGCTGATTGGATCCAGTTTCCATGGAGCAGTGTATGTGGATTTTTCATAACCACTTCCACTGAGGGTGTGGAGTATTCCAGCTGATCAATGTTTCAGGATTGCACAGGAGTTGAGGGAAAGACTGCACAGATTCTTGGATATGGCACTAGAGGTCCTGTGGAGTAGACCCAGAGGAGGAGGGATGTCCTGCACCCATAGTAGAGAAGCACATCACTTTGTTCTACTATCCCTGTCTCCTGCAGCAGCTGGTGCATCTCTGCTTGGTCTCATGTCCTCCTACAACTCCCAGCCCTCCTCCAGGCCAAGAAGACCCCCTCCCCCCTGACCCCAGCAAGATGCCCATGAACAAGCATTCTCTTTAGGATTTGGGATTAGAACAGTTAGGTACTTGTTTGACTGGCGCAGACTCAATGGGCCGAAGGACCTTTTTCTGTGCTGTAGACCTCTATGACTCTTTCTTTTGGTGACTCTTGTCCTATGCAGTGTTATATGCACTTACTCTATTTAGCTGAAATCTGAAATAAACGCTGCTTGAGTCTTGGCAGAGTGTTTTAGAAAGGCTCCGGATGTGTTTCAGCTGTCCTTTTCACAGCTCTAGCAACAGCTGAACATAGGAACATAGAAAATAGGAGCACTCGGACCTCTTGAGTCTGCTCCACCATTCAATTAGATCAAGGCTGATCTTCTGCCACAACCCCATTTTCCCATACTATCCCCATCTCCCTTAATATCTTTAATATCCAGAAGTCTATTGATCACTGCTTTGAACATATTCAATGACTGAGCTTCCTTAGCACTCTGGGATAGAGAATTCCAAAGGTTCACCACCCTCTGAGTGAAGAATTCCTCCTCATCTCAGTCCTAAATGGCCTGCCTCTTATTCTGAGACTGTGTCCCCTGGTTCTAGACAGGTTCCTAGCCAGGGGAAACACCTGCATCTACCCTGTCGCCCTGTAAGGACTTTGAATGTTTCAATGAGATCACCTCTCAGGGACAGAAAGAGGAGACCTCTCCATCGAACCAAACAAGCCTCGATGGAGGTTGCAGAGGAGGTCAGTAGACATGGAGTCATGGAAAGAAGCTGGCTGCAGTGCCTCAAGTAGGTCAATGACTTCTCCACTCAAACCTTAGTCTCCTTTGGGGTTCCAGCAAATGGAGAAGTAAAGCGTTATGAATGTTGGAGAGGGAGAGCCTATCATGTCGGTGCCTGTAGGTAGAGGCTGCTGCATCTCCTGGGAAAGGGATAGCTGCAGCTCTGTCTGGGAATGGGAGCCTGGTGTTGCCACCCCACACAAGGTCGCTTCAGAGTGGCCCACTGTCACATGTGTGCCATTAGTTACAGATGTTGCAGTAACTGTGCAAAGTGATTAGGCATTATGTTTGATCTGGTATGGCCACTAACACCAATCTCCTGTGTCGGTGTGTGCTCATTCTCGTCCATCTATGTCCACGTTTGAGTGAGTGATGGCATTTATCTTTTCTACAAGATTGACAGTGTGAATCATGTGTTCCCCGCTTTTTGTCTCTTCATGCACATCATCATCATGATCTTGTTTGTCAGTCATCTCATGTATATGTTTCCGACGGGATACTGGATGGTTATTCTTATTTCTTGAAGGTACCCATTGTGTATGGTCTGTTTGGATCAGTGCATGGCTCTTTGTAGCTGCATCAGACTTTGCTTTATTGCACTGCCGCATCCACATGCCTTGCAGAATTGGTGGAAAGCTGGACATTTCCTTGGTGCATGCAGAAGGCCACACCTTCCACATGTCTTGCTAGGTTTGGGTGTTCTAGTGAGTGTTTCAACAATTGGTGTTGTAAACTTCGTTGACCTGTGAGGATTGCTTCGTACTTGCGTCCATCCTTGAGTAGCTCTTTTATGATATACGCTTTGGGCTAGTGTAGCAGATCTTTCTGGAATGCATCCATGAGAGTGGATGCGATCACTAGCTCTACAATTCTGTCTGCTAGCTCTGAGTTTCAAAAATCACAGTACTTTTCTCTGCATCTGCTGACAAAGTGGCCTATGGGTTCTGTAGGCTGTTGAAATGACATGAACTCTAGTCGATGAATATGGAAGTTTAACCTAATTCTGAACTGGTCTTCCAATGTAATCCATATCTTTTGGGGATCCTTTAGCTTTTCTGCTGTTAACACTGGTATGTTCAGCCTGTGTAAAACTTCATTCCCAATTACTTGGTGAATTTTTATGGCTTGCTTGTCTGGTTCAGATGCACCGGAATCAAGAAACTATAGCTCCGTAAGCTGTTTAAACATTCTGAATCTGGATAGTAGGTCAACTACATCCCAATTCATAATTGGTGAATTTTGTGGACATTCTGACATTATCTCTTTGACCTTCCTTGTCCGATAGCGTCTGGGATGAGTGTTGCTGTAGCCCCTTTTCCGAAGCTCCATCGTGATAATCTCAACCTTCTCTGATGGTTTTGTTTTTGTGTTTTTTTTTTGTTTCACTTGCTCTCGCTCACTATCCATCCAGCCCACACCCTGGTCACTCACTTTTCCTGACTGAGCCAACCCGGTGCTGGTCCTCTCGACATGCTGTCTCATTCACGGACCTGACGGACTATGTGCTGCAATCTCACCACGAGGGGTTTATCTGCTTACCAGCTCTTTATGGAGCACTGTGTCTTCAAAACTTTTCAGTGCAGTCACCACGATGCGATGTTAACATGTTCTGATGATGCGACTCTTGCATTCTGACCAGATCGTCGAGGATTGTCTCATGCCATTTAGCATTATCTAAGGCTGTTCACCATGTTACAACTGTGCTGAATCTTGTTGCCAGGCTGAGCACTATGTCTTTTAGAAGGAATCACTGCTTTCACCATGCCCTGTGTGTTATAGTGGTATAAAGGCACCAAGTGCTCATAAGGGATTGTTCAAACATGTTGTCGGTTCATTTATTAAGCACAGGAATATGTGAACAGAAAGATGGGTAGAAAGCTTGGGGATATCAGTAAAAGAGCTGTGTATGTGTGTTCTGCTCTAGGTCAAAGTGAAATTGAGGCTGGATCACATGACACACTTCCCTGAAAGTGATGGCATCCTGCTGTCCCTTAAAGGCATATTACAACACTGGGCAGCCTCATCTCTGCATTGGTCTATGCACCCGGTCCCCGCTGGGGCCTCTCCTGCTTCCCCATCATGAGGCTAACCCAGCAGATGGCCAGGAGGTATATGATGTCAGTTTCCATTTGTCTGCTTCCCCGTTCCTCTTAGATTTACCTCCTCACAGTGGGAACTGCCACCGGAGTGCACAGTACCCATGTCACATGGGAGTCATGTCACAGAGCAAATGCTGCTTTAAGGGGCCACCCTTCCTGTACTTGCAGAAACACCATGCTAGTCCGACCCCCTGACTCCCCCAAGGCCCCTACCAGGAGGACTAACTGCTCACAGGGGCCTCAAGCCAAAACTTGTGGGAAATCCACAAAATTCAATACTGATTTCTCAAAACCAACCAGTGATAGGTAAACTCAAGTCTCAAAATGTTTTGGGTTAGAGGCAGGGATTGTCATCACCTCATGGAGGTAACGGTCCCAGTGTTGTGCATGTATATAATTACATCACACAAAAGAAATGGTGTAATATTTCTGTAATGCCAATGACCCTTTCATATTAGTATTTAGAATATGAATAGGAAAAATATTTCTCACCCCTTATCTTTCCTTTCAATTCAATGAAAAGGCCTCAGAGCAGCTGATGAGTGCAGGCTTACCACCCTTTTGCACTCTTTCAATGCTGCTGAAGCTCTGACCCTATAAGTTCCCCACACGCTGCTCGCAAAGTTCATCTGGAGGTTCTCGTAAAATCATCGTTAAGTGTCTCCTCAGTGGCTTCTGATTGATCGTTTAGAGTTTGAGAGTTGAACCATCATTCAACTCGCCAACTGCCCCTGATGAAATTGCATTTCAGCATTCTGACACTGGGGGCTTGACCTGATGTCATCACCCCCAACTTCAGAGCCCCCCACACTTCCGTCCCCATCGCCGTTTATTTAACAAAGGTAAAATTCCAGCCTTTCAGTGGCATTCAGTCCTTTACCAGGATAGTCTTGTGCTACTCGTGGGCATACTCTATATTGAAGCTTAAGACCCCATCTTGGCCACATCAGCAGCTCCCTAGTATCTAAAGCAGCCGCTGAAAATCACCCCCGGGGACTGGTTAGATAATGACTTTTAAACTTAAGGAAAAGGTTTGCCTTTTCTATTTAAGAACAACTCACAGTAAGGAAAATATGCTGACATTTTTCCTAAATATTGTGGTTGTTCATTTTGGAGAGGACCAGTGATAATTGGTAAAGGAAATGTTTGGAGAAAATTTGAAGCTTAATACAGATGAGACTTTTGTACCTACCCACCCTAGGAGATGGGCTTGATAATCAGACCACCTCCTTCGTGGTATTGCAGTGACTCCATCCTTCTGCAGCATTAATGCTCCCTGTAGCCTGTTTCACATAGCTGCTTGGGAGTCACATGGATGCTTGGAATATTTTAGGCTGTCAGTTTTAGTCTAATAATTGTGCACACAATATGTGCTGGTTCCAAGTCTTCTCTAGAATCTCCTTTTGTGATTTACTCACTTTCCACTATGCCCTCTGGGTTCATAATTCTTTAATGCCAAGTATGTTCCTGGTCCAACACTCTGTTTGAGCTCATATCTGAGGGATGGACACCTGGCTGAGATTATAGAAGGCTGTTGCTCTTAATTAACTCATATAGCAGATTGGTTCACTTCTGTCCCGAAGGCAGTATTACAATGAGGAAGAACTGGGTGGTTGGAGTTAAGAGTCAGTAGTTTGGATGTTCAACCAATAGTAGAAAAGCAGGGGACCGAGGGAGGGAGGAACTTAAAACAGTCGCAATTTCTAGAGAAGAAGTATGAGTTAAATAAATGGAGCTAAAGGCTGAGAAGTCCCCTGGACCTGATGGGCTGCATCCTAGGACCTTAAAAGAAGTAGCTGCAGAGATAGTGGATGCATTGGTTGTAATCTTCCAAAATTCCCTAGTTTCAGGAGAGGCTCCAACAGATTGGGAAATAGTGAATGTGACACCTCTGTTCAAGAAAGGAGGTGAGACAGAAAACAGGAAACTATAGGCCAGTTAGTCTAACATCTGTCATTGGGAAAATGCTAGGATCCATTATTAAGGAGGTAAATATTTAGATTTAGAAAATCATAATACAATCAGGCAGAGCCAACATGGTTTTGTGAAGGGGAAATTGAGCTTGACTAATTTATTAGAGTACTTTAAGACAGAACAAGCACGGCGGATAAAGGGGTATATACGAACATTGTCATTGAGGGCTCAGAGGAGGCTATTCATCCCATCAAGTCCATGTCGGCTCCCCACGGAGCAATCCAATCAGTCCCACACCCCGGCTCGTTCCCCATAGCTCTACAAGTTTATTTCCTTCAAATACCAATCCAATTTCCTTCCAAAATCCTTATTTCCGCTTCTACCACCCTCGCGGGCAGCGAATCCCAGGTCATTACCACTCGCTGTGTAAAAAAAGTTCCCCTTCACATTCCCCCTGCACCTCTTGCCCAAAATCTTAAATCCCTGTCCCCTAGTTCTCGTACAGTTAGCTAATGGGAAGAGTTTTCTTCGCTCACCTTACATTTGAGCAAATGAGTTAGGAGCAGGAGTAGGCCATTTGCCCCCTCAAGCCTGCTCCGCCATTTGATAAGATCATGGCTGATCTGAATGTGGCCTGAACTCTAGTCTCCTATCTACCCCCTATATCCTTTGGATCCCTTGTCAATCAAGAATCTATCAAACTCAGCCTTTAAAATATTCAATGTCCTGTAAGCTGTCAATCAAACTGGCAGGATTACGCCTGCAGAATTGATTGTTCTCCATTCATTTCTTCATGCTCATGGCAATAGGTTGGAGAAGTGTTTGAAGAGTTGACCTTCTATAGCCCTCAGATAGCAGATGACCAGCTGTGTAGATCGCTTCCCAGCTCCCATTGTGAGTGGCATGACTTAGGTTTTGCTTTATTTATGTCATTTACTAATAACTGTTTAATTCCTTGCATTGGTTTTGATATTTTGAAGCACTTTATTCATTTCTTACAGTTTGGACAATTGTTCCTCTTTCTAAACTGTTTTCCTAATGTAGGGGAAGTGATATATGAACCTACGAACATAAAAATTAAGAGCAGGAGTAGGCCACTCGGCCCCTCGAGCCCACCATTCAATAAGGTCAAGGCTGATCTAATTTAAACCTCAACTCCACATTCCTGCCTACCCCCAATAACCTTTCACCCCCTTGCTTATTAGCAATCTATCTACCTCTGCCTTAAAAACATTCAGAGACTCTGCCTCAACCACGTTTTGAGGAAGAGAATTCCAAAGCCCCTCAATTCTGAGAGAAAATATTTTTCCTCATCTCTGTCTTAAATGGGTGACCCCTTATTTTTAAACAGTGGTCCATAGCTCTAGATCCTCCCACAAGAGGAAACATTCTCCCACATCCACCCTGTCAAGACCTCTTAGAATCTTAAAGGTTTCAATCAAGTCACCTCTTACTCTTCTAAACTCCAGCGGATACAAGCCTAACCTACCAGCTTTTCCTCATAATACAACCCTCCCATTCCAAGTATTAATCTAGTGAACCTTCTCTGAACTGCTTTCAATGCATTTAAATCTTTCCTTAAATAAGGAGACCAATACTGTACACAGTAATCCAGATGTGGTCTCAACAATGCCCTGTACAACTGAAGCATAACATCCCTACTCTTGTATTCAATCTCCCTCGAAATAAACAATAACATTCTATCAGCTTTCCTAATTACTTGCTGTACCTGCATACTAACCTTTTGCAATTCATGCACTAGGATACCCAGATTCCTCTGCACCTCAGATCTCTGCAATCTCTCACCACTTAGATAACATGCTTTTTTTTTTATTTGTCCTGACAAAATGGACAACCTCACATTTTCCCACATTATACTCCATTTGCCAGATGTTTGCTCACTTACCCAACCTATCTATATCCTTTTGTAGACTCCTTATGTCCTCTTCAAAACTTACTTTCCAACCTATTTTGTGTCATCAGTAAATTTAACAACCACACTATTGGTCCCTTCATCCAAATCATTTATATAAATTGTAAAGAGTTGAGGTCCGAGCACTGATCCCTGTGGCACACCACTCGTTACATCCTGCCAGCTGGAAAAAAGACCCATTTATGCTGACTCTCTGTTATCCTCTGTTATCCTCTACACCATGAGATTTTATTTTCCGCAATAGCTTTTGATGTGGCACCTTATCAAATGCCTTCTAAAAAATCTAAATACAGTACATCCACCAGTTCCCCTTAATCCACAGCACATGTTACTTCTTCAAAGAACTCCAAAAAATTGGTTAAACATGAGTTCCCTTCCACAAAACTATGTTGACTCTGCGTGATTATTTTGAATTTATCTAAGTTCTTTGTCATAACGTCTTTAATAATAGCTTCTAACGTTTTCCCTATGACAGATGTTAAGCTAACTGGCCTGTAGTTTCCTGCTTTCTGCCTCCCACCATTTATGGATAAAGGAATTACGTTTGCTATTTTCCAATCCAATGGAACCTTCCCCGAATCTAGTGAATTTTGGAAAATTAAAACAAACGCATCAACTATCTCACTAGCCACTTATTTTAAGACTCCAGGCTGAAGTCCGTCAGGACCCGGGGACTTGTCAATCTGCAATTCCAACAATTGCCTCAGTATCACTTCCCTGGTGATTGTAATTTTTTTCAGTTCCTCCCGCTCTTCCAATTCCTGATTTACAGGTATTTCTGGGGAGTTACTTGTATCCTTTGTAGTGAAGACCGATGCAAAATAGCTGTTCAATTCATCTGCCATCTCCTTATTTTCCATTATTAATTCCTCAGACTCACTTTATATAGGACCAATGTTCACTTTGTTAACTCTTTTTTCTTTTTTAATTATCTATAGAAACTCTTCCAATCTGTCTTTATATTTCTAGCTAGCTTTCTCTCCTATTCTAATTTTTCCCTCCTTATTAACCTTTTCATCTAATTTTGTTTTTTATATTCTGGCCAATCTTCTGACCTGCCACCTATCTTCGCACAATTGTATGCTTTTACTTTAAGTTTGATACATCCTTTAACTTTTTTAGTTAACTGCGGATGGTGGATCCTCCCTTTGGAATTTTTATATCTCATTGGAATGTATGTATTCTGCTAATTCCAAAATACCCTCTTAAATGTCTGTCACTGCATCTCTATTGAACTATCCTTTAACCTAAATTGCCAATTCACTTTCACTAGCTCTGCCTTCATGCCCTCTTAATTGCCCTTAATTAAGTTTAAAATACTAGACTTGGACCCACTCTTCTATCACTCAAACTGAATGCTAAATCATATTATGATCATTGCTACCTAGGCTTCACTATGATGTCATTAATTAATCCTATCTCATTGCACAATACCAATTCTAGTATAGCCTGCTCCGTGGCTAGCTCCAGAATGTGCTGATCTAAGAAATTATCCTGAAAACATCCTATGATTTCGTCATTTAGGCTACCTTTGCCCATCTGATTTTGCCATTCTATATGTAGATTAGAATCCCCCATGATAATTTCCATACCTTTCTGATAAGCTCCTCTTATTTTTTTTCCTTGATACCCCATCCTGTCGTGTGATTACTGTTCGGGGGCCTGTACACCACTCCCACAAGTGACTTCTTGACTTTATCATTCCTCATCTCTACTCAAACCATTCCTATATTCTGGTTTGCTGAACTTAGGCCATCCCTCTCAATTGTGCTAATGTCGTCTTTAATTAACAGTGCCACCCCTCCATCTTTTCCTAACTTCCTAATTATCACATAACCTTCAATATTCAGGTCCCAAGCTATGTCATCCTGCAGCCATGTCTCTGTAATGTCTATTAGATCGTACTTATTTATCTCTATTTGCACTATCAGTTCATCTTTTTTTTCGAATACTACCTGCATTCAGGTACAGAGCCGTAAGTATTGTCCTTTTATTATTTTTGTAACCCCTAGCCTCATCTGTTGACTTACTCTTAGAATTGTACTCTCTGTACCTTCCTGTCATGGTCAATTTATCATTTTCCATATTAATACCTTTCTCTCTGGCCTTGTCTCTATTCTTTGATATACCACATCTTTCCACATTTGATCCCTTGCCCTCACTATTTAGTTTGAAATCCTCTTGTGGACCTCTTGTGGATTTGTATGGAAGCATATGGCATAGATATAACATAAAATAGCAAAGCTGTCCTGCACATGACACAGGTATATTCAATACAATCGTAGCAGCTGGAACAGAACTCATTTATTTGGCATGATTTCCCACTGCAGTTCCTGGTACCTGAAAGATGCCAGACAGTCTGCCTGTAGTTATAGATGTGGATTGTGAAAATAACTGGTGCACAGCGAGTGAGTTAATCATTTATTTCCTCTTTATATCTGTTGCTACAATTTCAGTAACAAGATTGCAGCAAGTTAGGTATTTTGCATGTGCATGTGAGTGAAGTTTGTTTAGTGGAAATTAGAATAATGCTAAGCTTTTCAGAGTTGGTTTCAGTGAGGTGAGAGTGGGAGTTCGATGAATAAATGCTGTAATATTTCATGTGGGTGTACTTGCCTAGTGCTGTGGTACAGAAGTGATGGTCGAGCTGCTTTGTTGAGTGTGGTTTCCCAAATTGAGTGAATAATTTCAACTATACTGTCCTATAGAGATGCTGAGTGGCAGGCACATACTTCTCCACAAGTACTACTTTGTGCGTCCCTTTGGACAGTTGTACGCCGATTCTCGCGAGCAGGAAACTGAAGATAGTGTGTATAGTGAAGGAGGAGGGAGACTGATTAAAGCAGTACTGATCACAGCGGGGGAGATGAGAGAGGAGGGAGAGATTGTGAAGGTGGGGTCTGGGGGTGGGAGGTAGAGGGAGCGGTGGTGAATGTGGGCAAGTTATCCCAAACCTGAGATATTATGACCTCCTTCAAAGTGAATTGTGAACTTTGATTTGTTTCTCACAGGTATCAGCACTTGTCCTTTGTTTGTTAATTCAGAAATTTTGGAAGAGCAGGCACATTTAAGGAGTGATTACAACTTAAGCCTGAGATATGATCCTTTTAATTAGAGGAAGGTAATTAAGCTATGTAATGCTATTAAATATCACAGCCCACATAGCTGTATTGTGGAGGCTGGGGCTCGGGGGGTAAATTGAGTAAGTCTGGGATGAGGTTGGGAAGATGGGAAAGGCTTGGAGAGTATTGGGGTGTTGTGGAGGGGGGGAAGATTGTGAAGGCTGTGGGAATAGGGGTCAAACCTTGGAACTGGAATATAGGAACTCAGGATGTAGGAGCAGGAGTAGGTTATTCAGCCCTTCAGCCCTGCCCCGCCATTCAATAAGATCATGGCTGATCTGACTGTATTTCAACTCCAAATTCCTGTCTCTCCGCAACCCACCCACCCCCCCACACACACACACACCACCCGCCCCCCCAATAACCCTTGACTCCCTTGTCCATCAAAAATCGGCCTAACTCAGCCTTGAATATATTCAGTGACCCAGCCTCCACTGCTCTCTGGGGAAGACGATTCCACAGACTAATGACCCTAAAAAAAAAAGTTTCCTCACCCCATCTTAAATGAGAAACCTCTTATTTTTAAACTATGTCTCCTAGTTCTAGTCTCCCACACAAGAGGAAACACTCTGATGGTATCCATCCATTGCCTAGTCACTCTACCATGCATCCTGGTAGGGTTTAACCCCCCCCTCCTGCACCCTGAACTACCATCGTGTTGCCCATTGTTGTCATAATAAAGCCAGTAGTTTTTCAAGCTTTTCTTTGTACTAGTATTTATTTAGAACCTTATTGAACCTTACAGAATCTGCATTGTACCATACTGATAGTGCGGAGCTCAAAACTGCATAATAATTGAGATCTCATTAAGATTCTATATTGTTACAATCCTAGAACAGACTCCCAAGTTTTTGGTAAGATTCGGTTAGGGACCAGTAAGTTTTGTTTAAAGTAGACGAAGTTTGAGATTCCAGGTATTTGCCGAGAAAACAAAGCCACAAGATTCCACGGGTTTTGAACAAACAAAAATAAACTTTATATGGTCAGAAAGATAAAACAATTTACAATATCTATCTTATACTCTAACATTCAGGGTTAATATGAGTTACATATGACTTAACAGCCAAACTGGTCAAACACACCACAATAAATGGCAGATGTGACCAAGAGAGAGTCCACAGATTTCTCAACAAACAGCCCAGACATAGTAAACACTGTGAATCAACACATCTCATTGAAACTGTGTCTCTCTGACGAGGGGCTCTGGTCTTCACCTTCAAAGATCTAACCTTGGAATCCTCTCCAAAAGTCGCTCCAACCCGAATGGCCTCAACAACGGCCCACCTCACAAGGTTCCAATCTCATCTCCCGAGACTCTGTACCCCTGGATTCTTAGGTCTGCACTCCAACACCAACTCACAAGCACAACATCAGCTCTTTGGCCATACCAAGCAGAACACTACTACTCCAAAGGGGTACTTTCAGCCCCAGCGGCCTACAGCACAGAGTCACCAACCTTCTGCTACCTTCCTAGATTTTCAGGGCTTCTCCCAGGCCCTCTTTGATTGCCAGGGCTTCTTCTGAGTCCTCGCCACTTAAAGTCTGTTAACCGCAGCCCTTTTTTTGATTGGAGCCTCTTTCTTTGCTCCTCTTTCTTCTTAACTGGGACCTCTCGTGACACCTGTCTGGGACTTTTCTCCCAGGACCTCTTCCTGTCCCCACTCCCTGTGCCCTTCCTTGGACTCTTCCCTAAATATGGTGCCCTGCTCCTGTCACCTGACCTGGCTTTTCGCAATGTTTCTTATATTCTTCTTTTCACGCAGGCACCTTGAGAACTTCAAAACACTGTGCTGCACATGTGCAGACCGCTGTCAATCCGTGCATATGCAGAAACTCTCAAGGCATGCTGGGAATTGCAGTTCCCAGCCTCCTGTTGGCTCGGTAAGTCTGGTTCTCATAACAATATAACTTCACATCAACATTTGGTTTTTGTATGTTATACATTTTGCTATAAAACCTCAAATCTGTTGTCTTTTACAGCTTCAGGGGAGATGGATATTTTGCCAGGTTGGGCCCATTAAACTTGGCACATTTATTGATGAGGCAGTTATAAAAAGAACCTACTTAGCAAACAAGCAAAGTGCCAGTCATGGTTCAGTTGGTAGCATGCTTGCTTTGAGTCAGAACGTTGTGGGTTCAAGTCCCACTCCAGGACTTGAACACAAAAATCAAAGCTAACACTCCAGTGCAGGACCGAGGGAGTGTTGCATGGTTGGAGATGCCATCTTTTGAATGAGACATTAAGCCAAGGTCCCATCTGCCCCCTCAGGTGGACATAAAAGAGCCAAAGACACTATTTTGAAGAAATAGTTGTATGTTTGAGTTATATTCGGTGTCACTACTATTACATTATCACTACTATTTTTGGGAGTTTTCTGTACGCACATTGGCTGCTCTGTTTCCTATATTACAACAGTAACTGCACTTCAACGGTACTTCATTGGCTTTGAAGTGTTTTGGCACCATCCGGTGGTCATGCAAGTCCCTATATAAATATATGTCTTCCTTTTTCCATATATCAGAACATTGGCACAGGAGTAAGATGTTCAGCCCCTTAATCCTGTTGTTCCATTCAGTTCAATCATAGTTGGTCTGGACCTGAACTCCAGTTATCCACTTTTGCTTCACATTCCTTGACCTCCAAACAAGAATCTTGAAAATTTCATTTGACTCTCAACATCTGTGGCCTTTTGGGGAAGAGTGTTTCAGATTTTCACATCCCTTATGTAGGTTGAATGTGACAGCATAAGGATATGGCACAATCCATATGGATATAAATTAGTATAATAAGACCAACAAAGGAATAATTGACAATGGCTGTCATAGTGCGGAAGCAAACAGCAAGCTAAGAGCTGCAAGTTAATGATTCTGGGAAATGTCGTTATTCTGGTGGAGATGTTGAAGATTTGGGGTGGACAAAATTAACTGGAGACGCCAGATAATCATTCCTTAACACAACGTGCTTAGACGAGTGTGGCAGATACATTGGAGGTAGGTACTAAAGTGACATTGTGGGACATTAATGTATGAGAATTTATCTGAAATTTTTTTTTGCTGCATTAACGTGCTTAAAACAATTAGGCTAATGCCAGTATGATACTTGGAAAAAAATGAATTTTAGACTCATGCTCAAGGGCCTTTATGCTCGTGGGACTTCGATAATTTCAGGGCCTTAGTTTTTAGCATTGGCAGAACACTTGCCATAGTTATTTTTGTCTTTTCATGGATGTGTGTGTCACTGGCTAGGCCAGCCTTTGTTGCCCATCCTAATTGCCCTTAAGGTGGTGGTGGACTGCCTTCTTGAATTGCTGTAGTTCATGTGGTGTAGGTACACCCATAATGCTGTTAGGCAGGGAGTTCCAGGATTTTGACTCAGCGACAGTGAAGGAATGGCGATATATTTCCAAGTCAGGATGATGGTTTGGAGGGAAACTTGCAGGTGGAGGTGTTTCCATGCATCAGATGCACTTGTCCTTCGAGGTGGTAGAAGTTGCAGGTTTGGAAGGTGTTGTTGGGGGAGCCTTGGTGAGTTGCTGCAGTGCATCTTGTAGATGGTGCACACTGCTGCCACTGTGCACCGGTGGTGGAGGGAGTGAATGTTTAAGTTGGTGGATCGGGTGGAGCTCATGGTGTAGATGGTAACATATTAGCATGGATAGAGGATTGGTCAGCTAACGGAACAGAGAGTAGGCATAAATGGGATATAGAAGTGGTGGCTTAGTAATAATGTCACTACACTAGTAACCCAGGGGCCCAAGCTAATGTTCTGGGGGCATGGGTTTAAATCCCACGATGGCAGCTGATGGAATTTAATTCAACTAATACATCTGAAATTAAAAGCTAGTCTCAATAATGGTGACCATGGTTCCCCTTTAGGGAAGGAAACCTGCAGTCCTTACCTGGCCTATGTGTGACTCCAGACCCACAGCAATGTGGTTGACTCTTAAAGTGCCCTCAGAAATGGCCTAGCAAGCCACTCAGTTGTATCACATTGCTACAAAGCCTAAAAAAAAAGGAATGAAACTGAACAGACCACCCGGCACCGGAAACAACAATGGCAAAGCCAGCCCTGTCGATCCTGCAATGTCCTCCTTAGTAACATTTGAGGGCTTGTGCCAAACTTGGGAGAACTGTCTCATAGACTAGTCAAGCAACAGCCTGACATAGTCATACTCACGGAATCATACCTTACAGATAATGTCCCAGACACCACCATCACCATCCCTGGGTATGTCCTGTCTCACCAGCAGGCACAATGTTATACAGTCGGGAAGGAGTTGCCCTGGGAGTTCTCAACATTGACTCTGGACCCAATGAAGCCTCATGGGATCAGGTCAAATGTGGACAAGGAAACCCCCTGCTGATTACCGCCTACTGGCGCTCCTCCACTCCCAACACCCCTCCTTCAGCTGATGAATCAGTACCACACAATGCCAATTGGAAGAAGCACTGAGTGTGGAAAGGGCACTGAATGTACTCTGGGTGGGGGACCTTGATGTCCATCATCAAGAGTGGGTCAGTAGCACCACTACTGACCAAGCTGGCCGAGCCCTAAAGGACACAGCTGTTAGATTGGGTCTGCGGCAGGTTGTGCAGGAACCAAAGAAGAGGGAAAAACTTTCTTGACCTCATCCTCACCAATCTACTTGTCGCAGATGTACCTGTCCATGACAGTATTGGGAGGAGTGACCACTGCGCATTCCTTGTGGAGACGAAGTCCCATGTTCACGTTGAGGATACCCTCCATCGTGTTGTGTGGCACTACCACCGTGCTAAATGGGATAGATTTCGAACAGATCTGGTGGCTCAAGACTGAGCATCCATAAGGTGCTGCGGGCCATCAGCAGTAATTGAATTGTTTTCAGCCACAGCCTGTAACCTTATGCCTGGTATACCTCCCACTCTACCAATACTATCAAGCCAGAGGATCAACCCTGGTTCAATGAGGAGTGCAGGAGGGCATGCCAGGAGCAGTACCAGACATACCTGAAAATGAGGTGTCAACCTGGTGAAACTACAGCACAGGACAACTTGCATACCAAACAGTGGAAGCAGCAAGTGAGAGAGAGAGAGCTAAGCATCCCACAACCAACAGATCAGTTATAAGCTCTGCAGTCCTGTAACTTTGATTCGTGAATGGTGGTGGGCAATTATGCAAATAACTGTAGGAGGAGGCTCCACAAATTTCCCTATTGTCAATGAAGGAGGAGCCCAGCACATCAGTGCAAAAGATAAGGCAGAAGCATTTGTAGCCAGGTGGATGATCCACCTTGGCCTCCTCCAGAGGTCCCCAGCATCATAGATGTCAGTCTTCAGCCAATTCTATTCACTCTATGTGATATCAAGGAACAGCTGAAGGCACTGGATAGTGCAAACGCTTTGGGTCCTGACAACATTACAGCAATAGTACTGAGGTCATGCTCCAGCACTAGCCGGGCCCCTAGCCAAGCTGTTCCAGTGCAGCTACAACAGTGGCATCTGCATCTACCCGGCAATGTGGAAAATTGCCTAGGCATGTCCTGTCCACAAAAAGCAGGACAAATCCAACCCGACCAATTACTACCCCATCAGTCTACTCTCGGTCATCAGCAAAGTGATGGAATGTGTCATCAACAGTGCTATCAAGCAGCACTTGCTTAGCAATAACCTGCTCACTGACACTTAGTTTGGGTTCCGCCAAGGCCAATCGGCTCCTAACCTCATTACAGCCTTGATCCAAACGTGGAGGTGAGGTGACCATTCCTTGACATTTAATGGCATTACCATCGCTGAATGCCCCACTATCAACATCCTGGGGCTTGCCATTGACCAGAAACTGAATTATGGCTACAAGGGCAGGTCAGAAGCTGGGAATCCTGTGGCGAGTAACTCATCTCCTGACTTCCCAAAGCCTGTCCACTATCTACAAGGCACAAGTTGGGAGTGTGATGGAATACTCTCTGCTTGCCTGGATGAGTGCACCTCCCACAACAATTGCGAGGGGAATGGAACATAACTGTGGGTGTATATAATAGCATTAAACTTAAGGAAAAAACATATAACTATGCAAAGATGAGTGGCAGGTCAGATGATTGTTCAGAACATAAAGAACAGCAAAGAATGACTAAAAGAATAATCAGGAGGAAAATATTAGAGTATGAGAGGAAGCTAACTAGAAATGTAAAAATGAATAGCAAGAGTTTCTGCAGGTACTTAAACAGGAAAAGAGTAAGTAAAGTGAGTGTTGGTCCTTTAGAGAGGGGAGAGGGTAACATAGTAAAATTACAATCACTAGGGAAGCAGTGTTGAGCAAACTGATGGAGCTGCGGGCTAACAAGTCTCCGGTTCCAGATGGACTTCATCCTAGGGTCTTAAAAGAGGTGGCTAATGAGGTGGTAGATAACATTGGTGTTAATTTTCCAAAATTCGCTAGATTGTGGAAATGTTTAATCAGACTGGAAATTACTCCTCTATTCAAGAGGGGAGGGAGACAATAAACTATAGGCTGTCATGGGGAAGGCGTTAGAGTCGACCATTAAAGTGGTTCTAGCTGGGCACTTAGAAAAACACAAGGTAATCAGGAAGAGTCAGCATTGTTTTGTGAAAGGGAAATCATATTTAACCAATTTATTGAGTTTTTTGAAGAAGTAACATGTGCTGTGGATAAAGGGGAGCCTGTAGACGTACTGTACTTGGATTTCCAGAAGGCATTTGATAAGGTACCACATCAAAGGTTATTGCGGAAAATATCATGCTTTGGGTGTAACATCTTAGCAAGGATAGAAGATTGGCTGGCAGAAAACGGAGAGTATGCATAATTGGGCCTTTTTCTGATTGGCAGGATCTGACTGGTGGAGTCCCACAGGGGTCTGTGCTGGGGCTTCAACTTTTTACAATTTACATCAATGACTTTGATGAGTGAAGCAAAGGCATGGTAGCTAAATTTGTAGATGACAAAGATAGGTAAGAAAGTTGCTTGTGAAGAAGACATAGGGAGTTTGCAGATGGATATAGATAAGTCGAGTGAGTGGGCAGAAATCTTGCAGATGGTGTATAATGTGGGAAAATGTGAGGTTGTTCACTTTAGCAGGAAGAATAAAAAAAAGTATTACTTAAACAGAGAACGACTGCAGAATTCCGAGGTGCAGAGGAATCTAGGTGTTCTTTTACATGAGTTACAAAAAGTTAGTATGCGGGTACAGCATGTAATCAAGAAGACTAATGGAATGCTATCCTTCAGTACGAGAGGAATTGGACATAAAAGTAAGGATGTTATGCTTCAGTTATACAGGGCATTGATGAAACCACATCTCTCATATTGTGCGCAGTTTTGGACTCCTTATTTAACAAAGGATGTAAATGCATTGGAGGTGGTTCGGAGGAGGTTTACTAGATTGAGACCTGGAATGAGCAGGTTGTCTTATGTGGAAAGGGTGGACAGACTGGACTTGTTTCCACTGGAGTTTAGAACAGTGAGGGGTGACTTGCATACAAGTTCCTGAATGGTCTTGACCAGGTGGATGTGGAAGGGATGTCTCCCCTTGTGGGGGAGTCCAGAACTAGGGGACATTATTTTAAAATTAGAAGTCACCCTTATAGGACAGAGATAAGGAGAATTTTTTTCTGAGGGTTATACGATTTTGGAACTCTCTGCCTCAGGCAGTGGAAGCAGGGTCACTGAATATTTTTAAGGCGGAGGTAGATAGATTCTTATTCAACAAGGGAATCAATGGCTATTGGGGGTAGATGGGAATGTAGAACTCAACACAAACAGATCAGCCATGATCTGATTGAATGGCGAGCAGGCTTGAGGGGCCAAATGGCCTACTTCTCCTATTTCGTTATGTTTGTATGTTTTGCTATGGTTGTATAGGGTATTGGTGAGGCCACATCTAGAGGACTGTGTACAGTTTTGGTCTCTTTTTTTTGAGAAAGGATATAGTTGCATCAGAAGCAGTTCAGAGAAGGTTCACTCGACTGATACCTGGGCTGGGGGGCTTAACCTATGAGGAAAGGTTGAACAGGTTGGGCCTGCATTCATTTGAGTTTGGAAGAATGAGAGATGATATTGAAACATATATAAGATTCTGAAGGGACTTGACAGGGTGGAGGCTGAAGGGATGTTTCCCCTTGTGGGAGAGACTAGAATGAGGAGACACAGTTGAAAAATAAGTGGTCTCCCATTTAAGACAGAGATGAAAAGAATTTTTTTCTCTAGGGGTTGGTGAATCTGGAACTCTCTTCCCCAGAGGGCAATGGATGCAGGGTCATTGGATGTTTTTAATGCTCAGTTAGATAGATTCTTGATTGACAAAGGAGTTAAAGGGGATAGCGGTAGGAAGCAAAGTGGAGCTGAGGCCACAATCAGATCAGCCATGATCTTATTGAATGGTGAAGCAGGCTCGAGGAGCTGAATGGCCTACTCCTGCTCCTATTTCGTATGTTCATATGTATGCGTACTGATTAAGTGGGTTGCTGTGGCTGGTTGGTGTCAATATCTTGATGTTGTTGGAACTGCATTCATCTAAGCAAGTGGAGAGTATTCCATCGCACTCCTGACTTGTGCCTTGTAGACAATGGACAGGTTTTGGAGAGTCAGGGGGTGAGTTACTTGCTGCAAAATTTCCAGCCTCTGACTAGTCTGCATTTGGTCTCCTCAGTGCAGAGAAAGCCACAATGTGAACAGCAAAACAGTACACTTAATCGAAAGAAGTATAAAAATATAGCTGTTTCACATGGAAGGGGAGTTGGGGCCTTGGTCGGGGAGAAGGGAGGAGGTAAAAACTGGGAGAATGGAACAGAGTCCTTACAGGAAACAGTGTGTGAAGAAGTATAGCCATGTAGCTGTGGGGGTCTGTGGGCTTATAGTGAATAGAGACCGAGAAGTCAAGGATGAGTTGGAGATGGACCAGTTGGAGATGAGAGATGGTGGAAATTGGAAGCAAAGTTGATTAACTTTTCCAGTTCTGGATGAAAGCAGAAAGCAGGTACAATCATCAATGTACTGGAAAAAGAGTTGAGGGAGTGGGTCTTGTAGGATTGGCACAGGCAATGTTCCACACATCCCACAAAAAGGCAGGCATAGCTGGGATCCATTCTTGTATCCATAGCAACACCTTTTATTTGAAGGAATTGAGTGGAATTGAAGGAGGAGTTGCTCAATGTGAGAAGAAGTTCAGCCAGGTAAACTGTTATCCAATCAGTGTACCTATCAATCTGTGGACTTGATCAGGAGTCTCAATGTACCTTATTTCTCTTATGCTGCACTTAAATGTGAAATACTTTGGAAATAAAAATCTTATTCATCCTGATACAACATATCATAGTGAAATTGTAGCTCTTCTATTAAAGCAGCTTGGGAAGGGATAGAACTGGGTCCAACCTTTCCATACTCACACATTTCTTTACAGAGTCACACATCACAAGTATTGAGTTCCTCATCCAATAACCACAGTTTTAGCCTGTGTCTATTTTAGGTGCTCAAGTGAACACCACCTGCACACAATTAAACACAATGAAGTACATTGAATAGAGTTGAATGGTGGGGATTACAAGGATAGATATGGTTTAGCTGTAGGAGGTGGAGAGAAAATTTGCAGAATTTTCCATTTGGGAAGAGAATACTTGGTGGGTATGCTTTGGGGATAGATTGGAGAGGGTGGGACTGTTCTTATTGGAAAGAAGGCAAAGAGGAGATTTGATAGTGATGTTCAAAATCATGAGGGGGCAGGACAGAGTAGATAAGGAGAAGCTGTTCCTGCTCGTAAAAGGATCAAGAACGAGAGGGCACAGATTTAAAGTGATCTGCAAAGGAAGCAAATGTGACCTGAGACAAAACTTTTTCACACCAGTGAGTGGTTTGGGCCTGGAATTCACTGCCTGGAAGTGTGGTGGAGGCAAGTTCAATTGAGGCATTCAAGAGAGAATTAGATGATTGTTTCTATTCAAATCATGTGCAGGGGTATGGGGAAAAGGCAGGGCAATGACACTAGGTCATAATGCACATTTAGAGAGCTGGTGTAGACACGATGGGTGGAATGGCCTTTTTTGTGCTGTTAAAGTTCTGTGATTCTGTGGGTAAAATGACCTTTTCTCATTCCCTTAATTGTTTCAACTGAAAATGTATTTATTTTGAGCAAAATATGAAAGTTTAAATGAGAATTCAAGAATTATCCAGAAAGCCAGAAATGTGGAGTACTTAGCATATCTCAATGCTGTGCATGATTTATCTTTTATTTATAAAAGCACTTTCATTAACATACCATCTGCTATATGAGTGTAGGAAAGAAAGCTGCATCCCCAAGTTACAGACTGATCAAACCTGATGTAGACAAAAAGGCTTACCTAGCACCAAGTAAAGACATACACCAACAAAGTGGCTCACTCTACCTTTCATTAGTAGCACTTCCAATGTAGGAATGAGATGCAACATGTTGCTTGGCCATGGCGGTTGCTTTGCTATGTGAGCAATTTTAGGTGTCCTGACTAACGGAGTAATAAATACTGTTAAATATCTGGTCCCCAGAGTTGATTGACAGGTATAGAGGTCACCCTTATTTATGAAAAAGAATTAATTGCTTTTAAAACATTTCAATTAAAAAAAAAAAATCACTGGATTTTAAAAGGCAAATCCAAAAAAGATTCTGGACCTGCATTGACTAAAAGTAATCTGAGAGGTGTCCATGTTTGAACCAATGCTGTAGTGAGGTCAGGAGCTAAGTGGCCCTAGCGGAACCCAAACTGAGCGTCAGTGAGCAGATTATTGCTGAGTAAATGCCCCTTGATAGCACTGTCAACGACACCTTCCAGCACTTTACTGATGATCAAGGGTAGACTGATAGTTGGCTGGGTTGGATTTGTCCTGCTTTTTGTGTACGGGACATACCTGGACAATTTTCCACATAGCCAGGTAGATGCCAGTGTTGTAGCTGTACTGGAACAGCTTGGCTAGGGGTGTGGCTAGTTTGGAATGTTGTCAGGGCCCACAGCCTTTACAGTATCCAGTGTCTTCAGCCATTTCTTGATGATATGTGGAGTCAATTGAATTGACTGAAGACTGGCATCTGTGATGAATGAGGCCAAGATGGATTATCCACTCATGTTGCAAATTCTTCAGCCTTAAATTTTGCACTGATGTGCTGGGCTCCCTCATCATTGAGGATGGGGATATTTGTGGAGCCTCCTCCTCCGGTGAGTTGTTTAATTGTCCACCACCATTCACGACTGGATTTGGCAGGACTGCCGAGCTTAGGTCTGATCTGTTGGTTGTGGGATCGCTTTGAATAGTCACCAGCTACAAGAGGCTGAGAAAAAGGTATAAAAAGCTGCAGCTCCTTCCACCTTTGCACCAAATTCACAAGTTAGCACTCGTACCTCAAAACTATTTTGTACTCAGCTCATTTTGTGCTTCCACACGCTGGGTCCTGCCAGGTTGTCTTTCCACCAGTCACCCAAAGTCCCATCCCTACCCCATCCTCACCTCCCCTCCCTTTACACTTTCAATCCAGCTTGGCTCTGCCAGATTTCATGCTCCACCAATCAGCAAGCTCCCCATCAGCTTACAGACCCTAATGTCGCAGAGCCAGTTATACTGTTCTGCTTGAATTGATGCAGAAGTTTTTTTTTACTTCAAAAGAGAAGTGATTGTGTTACTTGACTCCTTGGCACACCAAAGGTAAGACTTGTGAGACTGCTTTCAGGAATTTGTTCCACACTGCTTGAGCTTAATACTGCCTTTAACCCAACTGTTTTTTATACTAGGAAATAGGTTTAAAAAAGCTTCCAGAACTTGCAGAGCTTCATCATCCATTGAGAGAAGTGACCCGTAATGCAAACCAGGTCTGCCAGCTCTAGATCATATTATTTTATTCATTCATGGGATGTGGGTGCCTCTGGCTAGGCCAGCATTTATTGCCCATCCCTATTGCCCTTGTGAAGGTGGTGGTGAGCTGCATTCCTGAAACACTGCAGTCCATGTGGTGTAGGTACACCCACAGTGCTGTTAGGGAGGGAGTTCCAGGATTTTGACCCAGCAACATTGAAGGAAGGGCAATATATTTCCAAGTCAGGATGGTGTGTGGCTTGGTGGGGAACTTCCGGGTGGTGGTGTTTCCATGTATCTGCTGCCCTTGTCTTTCTAGATGGTAGTGACCATGGGTTTGGAAAGTGCTGCCAATCAGGCGGGCTGCTTTGTCCTGGATGGTGTCAAGCTTCTTGAGTATTGTTGGAGCTGCACTCATCCAGGCAAGTGGGGAGTATCCCATCACACTATTGACTGGTGCCATGTAGATGGTGGACAGGCTTTGGGGAGTCAGCAGGTGAGTTACTTGCTGCAAGATTCCGAGCCTGTGACCTGCTGTTGGCTATAATGAAGTCAGGAGTTGAGTTGTCCTGGCGGAACCCAAACTGGGCATCCATGAGCAGGTTTTTGCTAAGTAAGTGCTGTTTGATAGCACTGTTGATGACCCCTTCCATCACTTTACTAATGATCAAGAGTAGACTGATGAGGCGATATTTGGCCGGGGTTGGATTTGTCCTGCTTTTTGTGTACAGGACATACCTGGGCAATTTTCCACATTACTGGGTAGATGCCAGTGTTGTAGCTGTACTAGAACAGCTTGGTTAGGGGAGCGGCAAGTTCTGGAACACAAGTCTCCAGTAGTATTGCTGGGATGGCAGGATTGTTGTATGAGGAGAGATTAAGACAACTAGGCCTGTATTCACTGGAGCTTAGAAGAATGAGAGGCCATCTCATTGAAACATATAAAATTCTGACAGGGATGGACAAACTGGATGCAGGGATGATATTTCCTCTGGCTGGGGGGGCCTAGAACAAGGGGTCACAATCAGGATACAGGATAGACCATTTAGGACTGAGATGAAGAGGAACTACTTCACTCAGAGGCTGGTGAACCTGTGGAATTTTCTACCACAGAAGGCAGTGGAGCCCACTGAATATATTTAAGAAGGAAATAGATTTCTGGACTCTAAAGGTGTCATGGGGTATGGGAGAAAGCGGGAGTTGGCGTTCAGATAGAGGATCAGCCATGATCATATTGAATGGCGGGGCAGACGCAAATGACCAAATGACCTACTCCTGCTACTATGTTTCTAATATTGTCAGGGCCCATAGCCTTTGTGGTATCCTGTGCCGTCAAATATTTCTTGATATCATGTGGAGTGAATTGAATTGGCTGAAGACTGACATCTGTGATGCTGGGG
The DNA here is from genome assembly GCF_964194155.1 of Cetorhinus maximus. NCBI lineage: Eukaryota > Metazoa > Chordata > Chondrichthyes > Lamniformes > Cetorhinidae > Cetorhinus > Cetorhinus maximus. The sequence continues at coordinate 50,604,899 of NC_135883.1, forward strand.
ACCTCTGGAGGAGGCCAAGACGGATCATCTACTCGGCACTTCTGGCTGAAGATTGTTGCAAATGCTTCTGTCTTATCTTTTGCACTAATGTGTTAGGCTCTCCCATCATTAAGGATGGGCATATATGTGGAGCCTCCTCTTCCAGTGAGCTTAATTGTCCACCACCATTCACGACTGTGCCAGGACTGCAGAGATTAGATCTGATCTGTTGGTTGTGGGATAACTTAGCTCTGTCTGTTACTTGCTGCATTTGCTGTTTGGCATGCAGGTAGTCCTGTATTGCAGCTTCGCCAGGTTGACACCTCATTTTTAGGTATGCCTGGTGCTGCTGCTGGCATGCCCTCCTGCACTCTTCATTGAACCAGGGTTGATCCCCTAGCTTGGTGGTAATGGGAGAGTGGGGGATTTGCCAGGCCATGAGTTCACAGATTGTATTTGAGTACAATTCTGCTGCTGCTGGTGGCCCACAGTGACTCATGGATGCCCAGTCTTAAGTTGCTAGATCTGTTCGAAATCTATCCCATTTAGCGCAGTGGTAGTGCCCCACAACACGATGGAATGTGAAGATGGTACTTCATCTCCACAGGGTCTGAGGTGGTCACTCTTATTGATAGTGACATGGACAGATGCATCTGCGACAGGCAGGTTGGTGAGGATAAGGTCAAGTATGTTTTTCCCTCTTGTTGGTTCCTTCACCATCTGCTGTAGGCCCAGTTTAGCAGCTGTGCCCTTTCGGACTCGTCCAACTTGGTCTTTAGTGGTACTACTGAGTCACTCTTGGTGATGGATATTAAAGTTCCCCCACCCTGAGTACATTCTGCACCCTTTCCACCCTCTGTGCTTCCTCCAAGTGGTGCTGAACATGGAGGAGCACTAATTCATCAGCTGAGGGGGGTAATCAGCAAATTTCCTTGCCCATGTTTCACCTGATACTATGGAACTTCATGGGGTCCAGATGATGGCCTGAGTCAGTTCATTGCGTATCGCATGACCACACCAACACTTGCCCTTTACAGACTGATGTTGAAAAACACTAAATGTTTCTTTTTAACTCAACTATTTTTGCCTCAAGTTGTGGGGCTTTCCAAGTTTCTTATTGAAATCAATCACAAAGCCCAGAAGGACTTTGTTATGTGATGTGGGTAGATAGGAACTTTCTACATATGTTATGGTTCAGTGGGTTGGATATGCTTCTCTTAACATTGAGACGGAGCTCTGGCATTGTTAGGACCAGTTTCAACTTGCTATACAGCATTACTGATTAGAGTTGGAACTTACTGAGGAACATTGTATGAGAACTTTACTTTCTGGCATTTAAGCTTCCTTAGAGTCTGAGTTGGCTTAGTTATGTTGGTGATTTAATTACTTGGGGCATGTAATGCATAGTTGATAATTCACACAGCAGGGTACTGTTCTGTGTATTGGTAAATTACTGATCACATGGTGCTTTACAAACATAAAGTGGAAGTATTTTCATGGTTGGTCATATTATACGGGCATTGATATCCAACTAAAACCTCCATGCCAACTCAAATATAACTGTATAATGTGAATAAAATCCAAGCTGGCTGGCGAAGTCAACACAAAGCTTTTCTTTCCTGAGAGAGTTTATTTGGTCTCATAGCTCTTCCCTCCGCTAGTGTCCCAGCTGTCCTCTATTTATGTCCTCAAAGTACTTAATTAAACAATGCCCTTCACCTATGTGTCTTAACATGCTATTAACGTATAATGTATAACTGCCCCATTAAAGAACTTACCATATTCCAGTGAATAAGGAATATTTTTAAAAATCTAGGCTGTTTTTGGAAGTATGGTATTATTTGCAAGAGTTGATTCTACATGTGTTCACTCATACCAAAGAACGCTAAGTGAATCAACCTGCAATGTCCCAGGACACATTCCAAGTTGGTATATCCCTGCAGTTTAAGCATTCTTTTTCCAAAAATATACTTTATTCATTAAATTTATAAGAGTATATTACATGACTGCTCAAAGTTGACATGACATAAGACAGAAACCAAATCAGTTTCTTCCGATAGTGTATGTTGCTCATTCCATTTACGATTACAGTTAATATTTACAATGTTCATTACACGTCAAACATATAGCCTGAGGACTTTTACCCAGCTTCTGGCCTCTTGGTGTACCATGGCAGGTGTATCCTTTCCCCACTGTGCCTTTGCAGTGGCTGGCCCAAGCTTCCATGCATCTTTTATCTTGGAATGTGTCAGTCTGCAGTACTCATTCAGGGACAACTCTCTCCACTGGAAGACCAGCAGTTTTCAGGTAGACCAAAGAGCATCATCCACCAAATTGATGACCCTTTAGATGTGGTTGCTGTTTATCTTGGTGTGTATTCCCAGGAACAGCCTATATTGCACATAGCCACGGAGCTGCTTGGGATGATCCTTGGTAAAAAGCCACTGCATCTCTTCCCAGACTTCTTTGCAGAGGCATATTCCAGAAGGAGGTGGACAGTGGTCTCTTCCCTACCACTGCTCCCTCAAGTCAGAGGTAGTGAGCCTCCAGCATGCAGGAAGGACCTGACAGGGAGGGCCCTTCTCAGCTCCAACCAAGCTATACCTTGGTGCTTGTTTGAAAGTTCTGATGAAGAGGCTTTCTGCCAAATGACTTTGCCGCTCTGCTCAGGGAACCATCGGACAGGATCCACCATCTCCTTTTCCCACAGGGCCTTGAGGACATTACGAGCGAACCACTGCCTGATGGAATTGTGGTGTTTTTCTGCATAAACCTTTCCACGAGGGATAGGTGATATGGAATGGTTCATCTGAATGGAGTGTCCTGTGGCAACATGGTCAGACCCATCCTTCACAGCACCAGGGACAGGTAGAACCTCAGCATGTAGTGATACTTGGTGTTTGCGTACTGAGGGTCTACGCACAGCTGCTGCTCACAAAGGTGGCCATCAGGTTGAGGGTGATATTGAATATTTTCCCATTTATCTAGAGGTTAGTACATCGTGTCCCTGTAGACACGGTCCGTTTATAATCTCCAGATAATGCAGAAGATGGCTTGATGCAGAAGACCACCACAGTGCATGACTGGGGAATGGGCCAGACCTGTACAGCAACACAGAGAGCTCCTCACAACTGATGACCAGGTTCTTACTGGCAATGGAGAGGGAGTGTTGCTTCCACATGTCCAGTTTTTGTTTCATCGTGGCTACATGCTCCTTACAGTTTTTAGCGCAGTCCCCAGCCCCTCTGAACTATAACCCAGCACCTTCAGGCAGTCTGACCTGATGGTGAAGGGGACATAAGATTGGTCGGCCCAGTTCCCAAAGAACATGGCCTTGCTCTTGCTATGATTTGCTTTCGCTCCTGAGGCCAGTTCTTACTGGCCACAGGTGTTCATCAGTCTGCGAAGTGTGAGTGGATCCAAGCAGATGACGGTGACATTGTCCATGTACAGGGAGGCTTTGACCTGAGTGCCTCCACTGCCTGGGATTTTCACCCCTGTTATGCCTGAATCCTTCCTGATAGACTTGCAAAAGGCCTGACACAGCACACAGACAAGAGGGGGGAAGACAGTACAGCCTGAAGTCAGCCTGCCCTGACTTCAGATTTGGCTGGGATGCTTTTTGATTCCCACCCATTGATTGAAACTGCACTACAGATGTATGTGTAGAGGAGTTGGATGCAATTGTGGATTCATAGGAACGAAGGACTTAGGAGCAGAAGTACATAATTTGGCCCTTCGAGCCTGGTCCACCATTCGATAAGGCTGACCTGGTTGTGGTCTCAACTCTACTTTCCTGTCTGTCCCCCATAATCCTTGACTTCCTTGTCTATCAAAAATCTGTCTAACTCAGCCAGCCTTCTATAAATTCAATGACCCAGCCTCCACTGCTTTCTGGGGAAGAGAGTTCCACAGCCTAACAACTTTCTGAGAGAAAAAAAATTCTCCTCATCTTCACCCTAAAAGGGAAACCTTTTAGTCTTAAAATGTGCCCTCTGGTTCTAGTCTCCCCCACAAGAGGAAGCATCCTCCCAGTATCCACCCTATCAAACCCCTCAGGATCTTATATGTTTCAATAAGATCACCTCTCATTCTTCTAAACTCCAATTGGTATAGGCCCAACTTGTTCAACGTATCTTGATCAGATAAGCCCTTTATCCCAGGAATGAGTTGAATGAGCCTTCTCCGAACTACTTCTAAAGCAATTATATCCTTTCTAAAATAAACTGACCAAAACTGTACACAGTACTACAGGTGTGGTCTCACCAACACTCTGTACAGCTGCAGTAAAACTTCCCTACTTTTATATTCTATTCCCCTTACAATGAACACCAACATTCCATTTGCTTTCCTAATCGCTTGCTGCACCTGCATACTAACTTTTTGTGATTCATGTATCAGGACACGCAGACCCACTGTTACCACCAAGTTCTGCAAAATCTCTCCATTTAAATGGTATATTGTTTCTCTATTCTTCCTGCCAAAGTGGACAAGTTCACCTTTTTCCACATTCTACTCCACCTGCCATATTTATGTCCACTCACTTCACTTACCTATACCCCTTTGTAGGTTTTCTACCTCCTCTTGACAACTTATTTTCCTACCTATCTTGGTGTAATCGGCAAATTTTAGCTGCCATTCATTCTATCTCTTTGCTATAGATTGTAAATAGTTGAGGCCCAGCACTGATCTCTGTGACACTGTACAAGTCACAGCTTGCCAACCCGAAAAAGACCCATTTATCCCGACTCTAAGCTTCCTGTTAGTTAGTCAATTCTTTATCCATACTAATATGTCACCCCCTGTATCATGTGCTCTTATCTTGTGTAGTAACCTTTGATGTGGCACCTTATCAAATGTCTTCTGGAAATCCAAGTACACCACATCTACATGTTCCCCTTTATCCACCTTGCTCGTTATTGCTCAAAAACTCTAACAAATTAGTTAAATACAATTTCCCTTTCATAAAACCTTGTTGACTCTGCCTGATCCCATTATGATTTTCTAAGTGTCCCGCTATAACCTCCTTAATAATGGATTCTAGCAGCTTCCCTATGATGGATGTTAGGCTAACTGGCATTTAGTTCCCTGTTTTCTGTCATGGAAACATAGACATAGAAAATAGGAGCAGGAGTAGGCCATTCGGCCCTTTGAGCCTGCTCCACCATTCATTATGATCACGGCTGATCATCCAACTCAATAGCCCGCTCCCGCTTTCTCCCCATACCCTTTGATCCCTTTCGCCCCAAGAGCTATATCTAACTCCTCCTTGAAAACATACAATGTTTTGGCCTCAACTACTTTCTGTGGTAACGAATTCCACAGGCTCACCACTCTCAGGGTGAAGAAATTTCTCCTCATCTCAGTCCTAAATGGTCTATCCCATATCCTCAGACTGTGACCCCTGGTTCTGGACTCCCCCACCATCGGGAACATCCTCCCTGCATCTACCCTATCTAGTCCTGTTAGAATTTTATAGGTTTCTATGAGATCCCCCCATATTCTTCTGAACTCCAGCGAATATAATCCTAAACAACTCAATGTCTCCTCATGTGTCAGCCCCGCCACCCCAGGAATCAGTCGGGTAAACCTTCGCTGCACTCCCTCTGTAGCAAGAACATCCTTCCTCGGATAAGGAGACCAAAACTGCACACAATATTCCAAGTGTGGTCTCACCAAGGCCCTGTATAATTGAAGCAAGACATCCCTGTTCCTGTACTCGAATCCTCTGCCGCCTTTACCGCCTGCTGCACCTGCATGCTTACCTTCAGTGACTGATGTATGAGGACACCCAGGTCTTGTTGCACATCCCCCTCTCTCAATTTATAGCCATTCAGATAATAATCTGTCTTCCTGTTTTTGCTACCAAAATGGATAACCTCACATTTATCCACATTGTACCGCATCTGCAATGCATTTGCTCTCTCAGCTTGTCCAAATCACACTGAAGCATCTCTGCATCCTCCTCACAGCTCACCCTCCCACCCAGCTTTGTGACATCTGCAAATTTGGAGATATTAATTTAGTTCCCTCATCTAAATCATTAATGTATATTGTGAATAACTGGGGTCCCAGCACAAATCCCTGCGGTACCCCACTGGTCACTGCCTGCCATTTGGAAAAAGACCCATTTATTCCTACTCTGTTTCCTGTCTGCCAACCAGTTTTCTGTCCATCTCAATACACTACCCCCAATCCCCTGTGGTTTAATTTTACACTCCTTTCTTGAATAAAGGTGTTACGTTTGCTATTTTCCAATTGGCTGGGACCCTTCCAGAATCTAATGTGCTTTGGAAGATTATAACCAATGCCTCTACTAGCTCTGCAGCCACTTTCTTTAAGGCCCTGGGATGAAGGCCATCTGGTTCTGGGGACTTGTTACCCTTTAGGTCTAATAGTTTTCCCAGCACCTTTTCTCTGGTGATGGTGATTGTTTTAACTTCCTCCCTCCTGCTGACCTCTTGAATTTCAATTATCTTTGGAAAGTTTTCTAAATCTTCTACCATGAAGGCAAACACATGATTATTGAGGTCCCTTTCTTACATGCCCCATTTATTTCTTCCTGTATACTTTGTTGAACGCCTCTGCCATTTTCTCGTTTTCCATTATCAATTTCCCAGATTTACTCTCTGGAGGACCAACACTAGCTTTAGTTACTCTTTTCCTATAGAAATACTTGTAGAAACTCTTACTATCTGATATTATATTTCTAGCTGGCTTTCTCTCACACTGTTCTTTCTCCCTCTTTATTATTTTTTAGTCATTCTTTGTTGGTTGTTAAAATTTGTCCAATCATCTGATCTTAAAACCTGTCCAACCTTTGCAGGATTGTGCAGTGTTTCTTTAAATTTAATGATCCTTAACTCCTTACTTAGCCATGGATGATGCATCCTTCTTCGAGTCTTTCTTTCTCACTGGGATAAATCCTTGCTGAGAGTTATTAAACATCTCCTTAAAAGTCTGCCACTGCGTCTCTACTGTCCTACCTTTTAACCTAGTTTCCTGGTTTATCCAGGTCTGTCTTCATATCCTTATCATTACCTTTATTTAGGTTGAAAACACTAGCCTTAGACGCATACTTTACCCCTTCAAAATGAACATGAAATTCTATCATGGCATGATTGCTGTCACCTAGAGACTCCTTTACCATGAGGTTATTGATTAATTCTGTCTCATTTCTCATGACCAAGTCTAGAATAACCTGCTCCCTGGTTGGCTCTAGAATGTACTGCTCTCAGATATACACTATGGAATCATGCTCTAGGCTATCTCTGCCAATCTGATTCCCCCAATCTACAAGTGGATTAAAGTCACCCATGATTATTGAGGTCCCTTTCTTACATGCCCCATTTATTTCTTCCTGTATGCTTTGTCCTACAGTATAACTACTCTTAGGGAGCATAAAAACTACCCCCACAAGTGACCTCTTATCTTTCCTATTTCTCACCCCTACCCAAACTGATTCTACATCTTTCTCTTTCAAGCCAAGGTCAGCTCACTACTGTACTAATGACACCCTTAATTAACAGAGCTACCCCATCACCTTTTCCTATTTTCTGTCTTTTTAAAATGTCAATTACCCTTAAATTAATTGGGTCCCAGACTTGGTCTCCTTGCAACCATATCTCTGTAATAGCTATCAGTTATACATATTTCTTTCTATCTGTGATAGCAACTCATTCATATTGTTACAAATGCTGCACATATTCAGACATAGAGCCTTTAACTCTGTCTTTTTACCATTTTTTTCATCCTCTGACCTTATCTACTGGTGCGCTGTTAAGTTTCTACTCTCTTTCCCTTCCTGCCTTACTCTGGTTATTGTTACCCAAATTGCTACCTTGCTGTTTTACCTTGTTGTTTCCCTTTGATTTACTACATCTCCTCTCACTTGGCCCCTTGCCCCCATTATTTAGTTTAAAGCCCTCTCTACCACCCTAGTTATATGAATCTCCAGGACACTGGTCCCAGCATGGTTCAGGTGAAGACTGTCCCAACGGTACAACTCCCACTTTCCTCAGTACTGGTGCCAGTGCCCCATGAATCAAAACCCATTTCTCCCACACCAATCTTTAAGCCAAACATTCATCTCTCTAATTGTATGTACCCTATGCCAGTTTGCTTGTGGCTTAGGTATTACCCAGCGATTATTACTTTTTGAGGTTCTGCTTTTTAATTTAGCCCAGAGGTGCTCATACTAAGTGGACTCCCTTTCCTAGTCCTTTCCATGCCGTTGGTACACATGTAGATGACAACCACTGGACCCTCCCCCTCCCACTGCAAGATCCCCTCCAGCCCTGCCCAGATGTCCTGAACCCTGGCACTGGGCAGACAGCCCAACTTTCTGGACTCCACCCTGCTCATCCACCTATCCACTCTATACAGGCTGTGAGACACTTGAACCTGCTGGACAATTGCAAGGGCTGAGGCTGCTCCACTTCTATCTTCTCTATCACTATGCCTGCCTCACTCATAGTTTACACTCTCCTGTCTCTAACCATGGACAAAATCAGATCACCCTATCCTAAGGGATGTGACTGCCTTCTGGAACAAAGAGTTCAGATAACTTTTCCCCCTCCTATAGCTCAGCCTCCAGCTCATTGACTCTGAGCCAAGCTCCTCAAGCTGCAGGCACTTTTTGCAGACGTATTTGCACTGGATCATACAGGTGTCCAGCATACCCCATGTAGTTCACCGCAACACATCACCTGCCATGCCATATTTATTGTTTGTTAATTTATTTTCCTAATTAATTTATAATGAGTAAACCCTACTACTAATAAGCCTTACTACTGTTAGTAAACCTTTCTACTAATAAAACCTTACAGTTACTATTAAATTATTTGAATTTTGAGAGATAAATGAGAAAAATACTCACCAACCAAACAATTACCCGTTATCTTATGACGTCACACTTTGATTTTTCTCAGAACTTGGGTGGTCCGTTCTGGAGTTAGTCTGAGCTCCTAGCTGTTTTGTCTGGTCCACCATGCTCTCACTCTTGTCAGGAAAATATAATAATTTTCATAATGTTATTGGAATTTATTGTAAGGTAGGAATAGTGTGTGTCTGTGTGTGTGTCTTTGTATGTGTGTGGGACTTAATTGAATTATAGACAGCTGATCTGAAGGCTTTGATGTATGAGAAGACCAGCTAGATTTGAAATGTTAAATAGGTAAACATGGTTGAAGTTGTAGAATGAGGTGTAAAAGAAAATTTGCATTTTTAGATAGACCTGACCAGTGAATTTCAAAGAGGTGGTAAGTTGTTACACCTAGCCAACAGAGGCTAAGCCAAACAGTGTGTTTATTTTTCCCAAAGCTTGCTGATAATATTGGTACTATGAAAGATTTTTATTATTAGAAAGGTAAAGTCTAAAGACATATTGAAACAATGGGATTTACATTAAAAAAAGGAGAAACGTGTATATAAGAGATGAGGTTATGTGTAAGGAAATAAGGCAATTTAAGATCTAGCAAGCTTCTATGAAAAGCTTCCATACTCTAAGCCTCAAATTGCTGTCTACATGAACTGAAGTGAAGAAACCACACTTTGAATTCAACTGTTTAGGCTATCGTGTTACTTTGCCTGGGTCTTTTAAAATCTGTGTTTTACTGTTGCCTTAATGGAGGTGTAACTGGGAGTTAGATTAACTAGGGGAGCTAGGAGATATCACAGTAGGAATTTGTAAACCTATGCATGTGCTTAAAATCATTTTTTTAAAATAAAGGTTTAATTTAGTTTTGTAAGAAACCTATAAGACTCAGTTGTCTTATTACTACTGAATTCAAGGTATGCATCTTGAAATAAATACAAATTGTAAAATAGTTGTGGCAGTTGTTTCAAGTTTTCCTCTGGGATTTGAACAGCTCAGCATTTACCATCTGATGTGCCAAAACACTCTGTCCTCTTGCGCTGATTTATCTGGTCCAAACAGCATTTTGGAGAGCATATCTATCATGTACAAGTACAGTATCCCGTAAAACGCCATCCCCTAGTTCAAGCTGATGAGAGAGGTGTCCATCCCCGTCCTGCACATAGGCGATCGTATCCCTGAGTAGCACGAGGCTGTCTGAGATCATTCTGCAGGATAGAATGCAGATCTGATCAGGGTGGCTCACCAACCCCTGAACAGACTTGACCTGATTGACGACGACCTGGGACATGTTAATCAGTGAAATGGGGTTGCCAATTTTGATTTTCTTCCCCTTCCCCTCCCCCTTCTAGTCGAGGGTGATGATGCCTTTCCTCCTGGATTCTGACATGCTTTCAGCCAGAAGCAATACTCTCATATATTTCCAGCAGGTCTGGGCTGCTCCAGTCCCACAGAATTAAATACAACTCTTCCAGTCAGTTGTTGCTTTCAGGCATTTTACTCATCTCGAAGGACCTGACAGTCTTGGTCAGTTTGGCCAGAGTTAGCGGTTTGTTCAGACTCTCCTGCGTACTGTTGCCTGCGAGCTCCATGATAGAGGACCGGAAGGTCTGGGAGGCCGGGCTGTCTATGGGCTTCATGTCATACAGTCCGGCATAAAAGGATTTGCTGATCCTCCACATGTTGGACTGCAATAATGTTACTGAGCCATTTTCTTTCTTCAGGTTGTGATCTCTCTCTCGCTCTCTCCCTCTCTCCCTCTCTTCCTCTCTCTCCCCCCCACCAAGCTCTCTCTCTCTCTCTCTCTCTCTCTCTCTGTAATTTTTGGAAGAAGTAGAAGCTTGATCCTGCTCCATGGAATGTACAGATGTTCATAGATATCAGTATAATTTCAGCATGATGACCTCAGTGCTCAGGAATCATGTACCAGGTGTCACTTGATGGCCATCCTAGTCAGCTGTGGCTCAGTAACAGCACTTTCACACCTGAGTCAGGAACTTGTGGGTTCAAGCACCACTCCAGAAACTTTAGTATCTATGCTGGCAGAAGAGCAGGCACTTCACCTGGTGTCTTATCGCTCAATTAATGTTACTAAGAACTAGAATATCTGGTCATTTATCTCACTGATGTTTCTGGGACTTTACTGTGCACAAATTTGTTGTTACATTTCTGTACGTTATACCGTGACTGCACATCCAAAATATTTGATTGACTCTAAAGTGCTTTAGGACATCCTGTAGTCATAAAAGGAGCTATATAAATGCTTCCCCCCCCCCCCACCCTTTTCTTTGAAAATCAAATGCAGAAACACTTCAGGACTTTCACAGTTTCTCATGACAGTTGAAACTCCCCTAATGCCCTAATCTGCTTTTAATTTTTAACCTGGTTGTAAACAGAAACACCTGTGCTTTTTGCAAAGTAGAATCAATGTTTGGAATAGCAGCTCTTTCACAATGGCAAGATGGGCCGAATGGCCGTCTTTGCTGTAAAATTCCATGATTCTATGAACAGAAAATAAAAAATTGTCAGCATTCAGTTTGGTATTTATAGGTCAGAAATTTTAGCCCCTCTAGATGCAGTGAAAATTTTAATCGAAACTGACAGCAAATCAGAGATGATGACCCTGGTGCTGTTCCTCTCCTCTTTGCTCATTCCTCTGAGCAGTTCTGCTTCCCTCTGTCTTTTGCTTCTTTTCCTTGCTTTTGAGTGGTGGGTGGTATGACATGGTTTGGAGAGGAAAGGAGCCACCAGGGGCTGCAGGCAGCATTTGGAGTGGGAGTTGCAGGGAATTTGGCACTAATGTGCTACCTTCCCATTCCCTTCTCCCATCACCCTTGCTTTCCCCACAGCATTCTCCCATTGTACCCATTGCCATCCCTTCTCCCACTGCACCCATTGCAATCCCTTCTTCCCACTACCCATATCCTTTTCCTAAAGTACCTCTTGTCTGCACATGGGAATGAATTGTGCATTGTACTGCATTTATTCCAAAGAAAACATATTTGCACTTGCCAGTGGCTTAGAGAGATGTTAATAATAAGGGCCCTGGATCAACTTGTTTGCCTGCTAATTTGATTATTAATTGGCAGAAATCTTGTCTAAATGGGCTGTAATTTATTGAAGTGCATTGAAATTGGTGTTTTAAAAACATTTTTTTTTATTCATTCATGGGATGTGGGCTTCACTTTCTGGGCCAGCATTTATTGCCCATCCCTAGTTGCCCTTGAGAAGGTGGTGGTGAGCTGCCTTCTTGAACCGCTGCAGCCCATGTGGCGTAGGTACACCCATAGTCCTGTTAGGGAGAGAGTTCCAGGATTTTGACCGAGTGGCAGTGAAGGAATGGCGATATATTTCCCAGTCAGGATAGTGAGTGACTTCACAGAATCACAGATTCTCAGAATCACAGTGCAAAAGAGACCCTACGGCCCATCGAGTCAGAGGAGAACTTCCAGGTGGTGGTGTTCCCATCTATCTGCTGCCCTTGTCCTTCTAGGTGGTAGTGGTTGTGGGTTTGGAAGGTGCTGTCAAAGGAGCCTTGGTGAATTCCTGCAGCACATCATGTAGATGGTACACACAGCTGCTACTGTGCATCGGTGGTGGAGGGCGTGAATGTTGGTGGATGGGGTGCCAATCAAGTGGGCTGCTTTGTTATGGATGGTGTCAAGCTTCTTGAGTGTTGTGGGAACTGCACTCATGCAGGCAAGTGGGGAGTATTCCATTACACTCCTGACTTGTGCCTTGTAGATGGTGGACAGGCTTTGGGGAGTCAGGAGATGAGTTACTCGTTGCACGACTCCTCGCCTCCGACCTGCCCTTGTAACCACAGTATTTATATGGCTAGTCCAGTTCAGTTTCTGGTCAATTGTAACCCCGAGGATGTTGATAATGGGGGATTCAGTGATGGTAATGCCATTGAACATCAAGGGGCAATTGTTGGATTCTCTCTTATTGGTGATGATCATTGCCTGGCACTTGTGTGGCGCAAATGTTTTTTGCCACTTGTCAGCCCAAGCATGGATATTGTCCAGGTCTTGCTGCATTTGGACATGGACTGCTCCAGTATCTGAGGAGTCACGAATGGTGCTGAACATCGTTTGTGGTTTCTTAAAAAGGCAGTTGTGGCTGCACAGTAAGGAGGGAACAGTATCTGGTACTCTCATTTGATTCTCATGTAGCCCCACTGTGGGGTTGGAGTCATACCTAGCACAAAGGAAGATGGTTGTGGTTGTTGGAGGTCAATCATCTCAGCTCCAAGACATCACTGCAGGGGTTCCCCAGGGTAGTGTCCTCGGCCCAACCATCTTCAGCTGCTTCATCAATGACTTTCCTTCCATCAAAAGGTCAGAAGTGGGGATGTTCGCTGATGACTGAATGTTCGGCACCATTCGCGACTCCCCAGACACTGAGGCAGTCCGTGTCCATATGCAGCAAGACCTGGACAATATTCAAGCTTGGGTTGACGAGTGGCAAGTAACGTTCGCGCCACAAAAGTGCCAGGCAATGACCATATTCAGCAAGAGAGAATGTAACCATTGTTCCTTGACATTCAATGGTGTTACCATCACTGAATCCCCCACTATCAACATCCTGGGGGTTACCATTGACCAGAAACTGAACTGAACTAGCCATATAAATACTATGGCTACAAGAGCAGATCAGAGGCTAGGAATCCTGTGGTGAGAAACTCATCTCCTGACTGCCAAAAGCCTGTCCACCATCTACAAGGCACAAGTCAGGAGTGTGATGGAATGCTCTCCACTTGCCTGGATGAGCGCAGCTCCAACAACACTCAAGAAGCTTGACACCATCCAGGACGAAGCAGCTAGCTTGATTGGCACCCCATCCACAAATATTCACACCCTCCACCACCGACGCACAATAACAGCACTGTGTACCATCTACATGGTGCACTGCAGGAACTTACCAAGCCTCCTTGGACAGCACCTTCCCAACCTACGGCTACTTCCACCTGGAAGGACAAGGGCAGCAGATACATGGGAACACCACCGCCTGGAAGTTTCCCTCCAAGAACTCACCATCCTGACTTGGAAATATATCGCCTTTCCTCCACTGTCACTGGGCTAAAATCCCAAACTTCCTCCCTAACAGCACTGTGGGTGTACCTACTCCACATGGACTGTAAGGCTCAAGAAGGCAGCTTCACACCACCTCCTCAAGGGTAATTAGGGATGGGCAATAAATGCCGGCCTAGCCAGTGATGCTCACATCCCATCAATGAATAAAAAAAGCAAGCATGAAAATGGGTTCAAAGCAGAAAAAAGTTAGGAAAGCACTGTCGTATGGAAAAACGTAAAATCTCACAGTATTAAAGGCCTTTTGGATAAATGCACAAAGGATTTGTAACAAGGTAGATGCATTAATAGCACAAATAGAAGTAAATAAATATGATATGAGAGCCATTACAGGGACATGGTTGGAAGGTGATCAAGGCCAGGAACTGAATGTTCAAGGGTATTTGACATTTGGAAGAAAGAAAAAGGAGGTAGGGTAGCTCTGTTAATAAAGGACGAGATCAGTACTGTAGTCAGAAATGATCTTGGCTCAGAAGATCAGGATGTAGAATGAGTTTGGGTGCATAAAGAAATAGTAAGGGAAATAAGTCATTGGTGGGAGTAGTTTATAGGCCCCCTAACAGTAGCTATACGACAGGACAGAGTAAAAATCAAGAAATGATGGGGATTGATAGCAAGGTCCTGCAATAATCATGGGTAATTGTGATCATCACGTAGATTGGATGAATCTCACTGGTAAAGGTAGTATTGAGGATAAGTTCATAGACTTGCGGCATGGGAATGTATAATGAGACAGGAGTGTTAATGATCTCATAGCAAAGGGTCCTTTAGGAAAGAATGATCCTTATATGAAGAATCATTATCATATGGGACTAAAGCTTGACATGGCCCCTGGAGCTGATGGCCTGCATCCTAGGGCCTTAAAAGATGTGGCTACAGAAATAGTGGATGCATTGGTTGTAATCTTCTAAAATTCTCTAGATCCTGGAAAGGTCCCAGCAGATTGAGAAACCGCAAATGTAATGCTCCTATTGAGGAAAGAAGGGAAAGTAGAACTCGATAGAAAACAGGAAATTATAGGACAGTTAATGTATCATCTATCATGGTGTTAAATACTGGAATCCATTATTAAGGAAGTAGTAGCGGGTATGAAGAAAATCCTAATATAGTCAAGCAGAATCAACGTGGTTCTACTAAAGGGAAATTGTGGTGGATGAACTGTAACCAATAGATGTTGTGCATTTGGATTTCAAAAAGGCATTCTATAGGTTGCCATATAAAAGCTTATTACACAAGTTATGAGCTCATAATGTTATGGATAATGTATTAGCGTGGACAGAGGATTGGTTAACTACGAGGAAAGAGAGAGTCAGGAGAGGTGCATCATTTTCAGGTTGGCAAACTGTGGCTAGTGGGGTGACACAGGGATCAGTGCCGGTGCTCAACTAGATACGATTTATCATTAATGACTTGGATGAAGGGAGAGAGCATACTGTAGCCAAATTTGCAGGTGATACAAAGATAGGGAGGAAAACAAGTTGATAGGAGGTCACAGTCTGCAAAGGGATACAGCGAGGTTAAGTGAGTGGGCAAAAAATTGGCAGATGGTTTATAATGTGGGAAAATATGAGGTTGTCAGTTTGGTAGGCAGAACAACAAAGTAAAACAAGTGGAGAGAGCCTGCAGAATGCTGCAGTACAGAAGAACCTGGATGTCCTCACACGTGAATCACAAAAGGTTAGCATGCAGGTACAGCAAGTAATTAGGAAGGCAAATGGAATGTTGGCCTTTATTGCAAGGGGGGAAGTCAGGAAGTCTTGCTACAAATGTACAGGACATTGGTGAGACTGGACCTGAAGTACTGTATGAGGTATGCGGAACATTCCTTGTTCCAGTCCTACTCCGGCTCCCTCCCACAACTCTTTCTCCGGTACATCGATGATTACTTCGGCGCGGCTTCATGCTCTCGTCAGGACCTGGAAAAGTTGATTAATTTTGCTTCCAATCTCCACCCCTCCATCATTTTCACATGGTCCATCTCTGACACTTCCCTTCCCTTCCTTGACCTCGCTGTCTCAATTTCTGATGATAGACTGTCCACCAATATCCATTACAAGCCTACCGACTCCCACAGCTACCTCGACTACAGCTCCTCACACCATCCCATTCTCTCAGTTCCTTCGCCTCCGTCGCATCTGTTCTGATGATGCTACCTTCAAAAACAGTTCCTCTGACATGTCCTCCTTCTTCCTTAACTGAGGTTTTCCACCCACGGTCGTTGACAGGGCCCTCAACCATGTCCGGCCCATCTCCCGCGCATCCGCCCTCATGCCTTCTCCTCCCTCCCAGAAACATGATAGGGTCCCCCTTGTCCTCATTTATCACCCCACCAGCCTCTGCATTCAAAGGATCATCCTCCGCCATTTCCGCCAACTCCAGCATGATGCCACCACCAAACACATCTTCCCTTCACCCCCCCCGGCGGCATTCCGTAGGGATCGTTCCCTCCGGGACACCCTGGTCCACTCCTCCATCACCCCCTACTCCTCAACCCCCACCTATGGCACCTCCCCATGCCCACACAGAAGATGCAACACCTGCCCCTTCACTTCCTCTCTCCTCACCGTCCAAGGGCCCAAACACTCCATTCAAGTGAAGCAGCATTTCACTTGCATTTCCCCTAACTTAGTCTACTGCATTCGTTGCTCCCAATGCGGTCTCCTCTACATTGGAGAGACCAAACGCAAACTGGGCGTCCGCTTTGCAGAACACCTGCGGTCTGTCCGCAAGAAAGACCCAAACCTCCCTGTTGCTTGCCATTTTAACACTCCACCCTGCTCTCTTGCCCACATGTCTGTCCTTGGCTTGCTGCATTGTTCCAGTGAAGCCCAACGCAAACTGGAGGAACAGCACCTCATCTTCCGACTAGGCACTTTACAGCCTTCCAGACTGAATATTGAATTCAACAACTTTAGATCTTAAACTCCCTCCCCCATCCCCACCCCCATTTCCGTTTCTTCCCCCTCTCTTTTGTTTTTTCCAATAATTTATATAGATTTTTCTTTTCCCACCTATTTCCATTATTTTTAAATCTATAACTGTAATACCCTGTCAGTCTTTCCACCCCACCCCCACTAGAGCTGTACCTTGAGTGTCTTGCCATCCATTCTTAATTAGCACATTCTCTTAGATAATATCACCACCTTTAACACCTCTCTGTCCCTTTGTCTGTAACATCTTTTGATTATCTGCTCCTATCACTGCTTGCTTGTCCCTACAACCACCCCCCACAACTTCTCTCTCCCCCCACCACCCAACTTCTCTCTTTCCTCCTCCTGCCGCACCCCCCCCCCCCCGCCACCCCCCCCCCCCCCACACACACACACCTTAAACCAGCTTATATTTCACCCCTCTCCTAACTTCACTCAGTTCTGCTGAAGGGTCATGAGGACTCGAAACGTCAACTCTTTTCTTCTCCGCCGATGCTGCCAGACCTGCTGAGTTTTTCCAGGTAATTCTGTTTTTGTTTTGGATTCCCAGCATCTACAGTAGTTTTTTGTTTTTATCTGAAGTACCGTGTGCAGTTTTAGTCTCCTTATTTAAGGTGGGATATAATAGGGTTGGAGAGAGATCAGAGAAGGTTCACTAGGTTGATTCCAGGTAAAAGGGTTGCCTTTTGTGGAAAAGTTGATCAGGATGAGCTGAATTTCAGACTCCAGCTCATCAGCTCTGAGCTGAAGTTCCTCGAGCTGCAGACGCTTCCTGTAGATGCGGTTGCTGTGGCTCACACTGGGGTCCACGAGCTCTCACATGCAAGAACTGCAACGATTACTTATAGTTATATTTAGTTTAATTAATTATGCTATAAATGGAATATAGTTCTTATACTTCCCTGATCCTTTTTATCTACTGTTGCAGTTTTGAGAGAAAAAAACTTAAAACTCACCAACCAATCGTTTACCTGCTCGCCTAATTACCGCCTTAAGATTTCAGCTACCTGGTCTCGTAGCCTGTCGTTTTCTGTCTCAAATCACTCCTTGTCTTGTAAAAGATGAGAGTAGCACCTCTTCTCTCACTCACTAAATTTCCGAGTTCAGTACTCTGTCAAATCTGTGCTCCGTCAAGCTGGTCACTGTGCTGTTTACTCAGAAGCTGGGCTGTTCCCCTTGGAAAACGGAAAATTGAGAGGTGGTTTGATGGAGGTGCTAAAACCAAGAGGAATCTGGACAGAGTAGATGGGGAGAAACTGTTTCCATTAGCAGAAACGTTGAGAACAGAAGACACTGATTTAAGATGAGTGGCAAAAGAACCAAAGGAGGAAAGACTCGTCCAGTATCGAGTGATCAGGGTTTGGAATGCGCTGTCTGAGAGTGTGATGGCAGCAGATTCATTCGTCGCTTTCAAAAGAGAATTGCATAATTACCCAAAGAGAAAAAAATGGCAGGACTGCAGGAAAAAGTTGGGGCAGTGAGATTAGGTGAGTTGCTCCTGCAGAGAGCCAGCACAGACATGATGGACTAAATGGCCTCCTGTGCTGTAACCATCCTCTGATTCCATTAACTTCACAATCTCAATATCTAGGGTGACCTAAGAGTTGAAAGACAAACCTTTCTCAATTGTATGGTAGAAGCACGAATGCATCTTGGGGAAAATTTTCTGTGCCTGTTGGCATGAGTGGACTATATGGCGGGAAGGCCGAAAATCGGTTTCACGATATCGTGAAACCTGTTTGCAATCGTCTGCTCTGCCCATCAATGACAGAGCTGGCCATCGGGAACTTCATTTTTATGCATCTGCATATCATTATAAGCCCTGCTTGCCGGAATCATCCCCCACCACGTGCCCATCTGGGCACGTTGGCATGTTTCACAACAGCATTTATAAGGTGTGCACCTGGCGAGCTGAACTTTGAGGGGAACTCGGAGGTAAGTGCATACTAACGTTGCACAGCGCTTGCAAGGGTCGTCTTTGGACTTCAAGGTTGAGGCGAGGGCACAGGCAAGTCGCCTTTTCCCTGCTGGCTGACAGTGCGGTGCCGGGGCAAGGGCTGAACCGAGATTGGGGCGAGTTGGGGGGGTCTGGGGCAAGGGCTGCATTGCAGTTGGGGCGGGTTGGGGCAGGCAAGGGCTGCCCTGCGGTTGAAGGTATTGCAGTTGCACGTGCGGGGTTGGGGGGAGGGAAACAGCCATGCATTAGGGAAACCTTGTATAAAGTGACTATTCCTCCGCAGCTGAGACAGTTCAGATGCAGCCACATTGACATGCTTGGAGTCTGGCCTCTAGCTTATCTACCCACCCAAGCAATGCAGAGGCATGAATATGCCACCAAGTGCCCGAGAGCTTTTCACCTCTCGGGCACGCACAGACTGCAAACTAATAAGCGCTTTAGTGGGCTGCAGAACAGTTGGACGACTGCACATGTTATACAATCTCCTTGTTAAAGCTGACCATGGAACAGTCACTGCTGGAGGTGCTCACAGCCCCTTGCAATGTCATCATCCTGGTTTGGACCTGTCTCTCCCATGGTTCAGGGTAACAGTTCAGCCTTGCAGTGCAGGTTAGGAGAATGCCTGTCCTGACCTGAGAGCACAGTATGCAGTCCAATGGGTGAAGCTGCTGCCAATTGGTCAGGTTGAGTGGGTCGGAGGGTGGGGTTTCAGGCAGCCATGCAGTGCACCAAACTCTGGCCATCCAGGTGGTGGCCAGCACTCTCTGGGGTGCGTTAAGGTGCCTTCAGACTTAACCAAGGGAGGTTCTTAGTACACCCATGCTAACCTCTCTCTTTTATCCTACAGGAGGAGTACATCAGGAGCATGGAGCCTGGTGACCAAGCTGCATGCCTCATGGCTTACAGAGAGCGGAGATAAAGGAGAAATGTGACTGAGGCCGCTGGATGGGCAGAGGGAGGAGCAGCACGCCCAAGAAGAAGGGGCGGCTGGGGCTCCCATGCAAGCCGCTGAGGAGCCACAACGATCCGTCGCTGGTCAGTGCCTAGCTAGACCCAGAGTCTATAGATGCCGCCTTTCATTCCTGCAGATGACCAAGAACCAGTTTTGCCAAAGACTACATATGCCCAGGGAACTGGTCAATCACATCTGCCAGTTACTGCAGGATTTGGCACCATGGGGACCATCCACTGCCAGTGGCCATGAAAGTAACCGCGGCACTCAATTTCTACCACAGTGGGTCCTTTCAGGGCTTCACAGGTGACCTCTGTGGGATATTGCAAGCCTCCGCCCACAAATGCATCCAGGAAGTCAAGGACGCCATTTTCGCAAAGGCATGCGACTTTGTGCATTTCACCCGGGACCAGGAAAGCAGGATGTAAGAGCGATTGGATTTGTCCAGATCGCAGGTTTCCCACAGGTAAAGTGTGCCACTGACTGCACTCACGTGGTGCTCAGATCTCTGTGGCAACAAGCGGTCAATTATGTCAACCACAAGGGCTTCCACTCGCTGAAAGTTCAGCTGATGTGGGACCACCACAAATGCATCCTACAGGTCTGTGCACGGTTCCCAGGGAGTGTCCATGACTCCTACATCCTCAATAGCTCTTGTCACGACTCACTGGGGATAGTGCGCTGTAATATCAGTCCCACTGTTCCCCGAGCCATGACAAATGTGAAAAGTTTGACCAAACCACCAGATTGTCCCAATTCTACCTAATTGTTTAATTTAGGTTAACAGAATACGAGCACCAGGTTTGTAAACTTAATAAGTAAATAACTGTTTATTGATCAAATTGTTTTTAACTAGTGGCAAAAGAAAGAAATAGAAGTGCTAACTTTTAATAGCACCAGTCCGGAGTTCAGGATTCAATGGGTTGATTTTAATAGATGTCTTCCAAATTCCTTTCAGTTCTTGTTGATGACAGGAAGTGGTCTTCCAGCACTTTCAGTATTTAGATCACTGGTTGAGAACTTGCTTTTCAATGTCCCTAACAGTGATTTTCCCCTTTTCCTTTTCACAGGGGCTTCCTCAGAGAGGGAGCAGGTTATAGAGATATGAGCAAAGAGATTTTAGATTTTTTCTCTTTTCAGGCCAGGAGCTTTCTGCTGCACTGCTACCACACAAAACCCTGGCCACCTGGTCAGGAGCCAATTAAAATGCTGTTGTCAGGCAGCTCCCTTGGTCCAGGACTCCTTTCCGGCACCAACCTATCTTTCATGACACACTCTGCCTCAGGACTGCAACATTGTATATATCTCTCGTCCTGTTCCAGTCCTTTAAACTGCAGCCATTGTAATTCTAATCCACAATCCAACAGAAAATAAAAAGATGTGTTTCTTACACTCTCAAATCCCTGACATCTTCCAGGGACCAGAGACTCTGGACCCTGCAGGGTTGGCTCCTTGGAGACAAGGGCTACCAGCAGAGGACATGGCTGATGGCACCCATGCGGCGGCCTCAGAGTGCAGCAGAGAAAAGATACAAGAAGTCTCATGCTGCAACTTGCACCTTGGTGGAGCAGACCATCGGAATGTTTCAATGAGGTTCCGGTGCCTGGACCGATCTGGTGGAGCCCTGCAATATAGTCCACAGAGGATGTCACGCATCGTCATTACCTGCTGCACCCTTTACAACCTGGTGCTGCAACAGGAAGAGGAACTGGCTGAAGTGGAGATGGAGGAGCTGCACGTCTCCTCCAATGAGGAGGATGTTGATGGGGATAACGGGAAGATCCTCGAAGACGAGGATGACAGCAGTGAGTTCATTGCACTGGCCAGATGAGGCAGGCACGCTTGAGAGGCCCTCATGGCTGCTAGATCCATGGAGGATGGTGATGACATGCAGTGAGGAGACACCATAGATTGCAAGTGTGAATGTTTGACCCCTGTCTGGCTGGTGGCAGCGCACCTACCCTCTGATAAGGCTCCTGTCATGGAGACAGTGGATGCCCATAGTCCCTACATTCCAAGAGGATGATGACGACAAGCAGTGGGGACACTCTTTGGATCCTCACATAGCGTGAATGCCTGACTCCTGTCTGGTTGATGGCAGCTTGCTTGCACTTTGTGAACAGAGTCACATCATGGGGATGCAGCGGGAAAACTTTAACTTCTCTGGATCCTATGGCATCCTTTGTGAGCTGAACCCTTCAGGACCAGACTGTCACCGGACATGGAAGCTGATGAGATGGGGGGGCCCAACCACACCTCAAAGGTGCTGAGAGGCACAGAGAGAATGAGGGACTCTGTGCCCCCGGCCCAGGACATTCTGGCAGCAATGATGAGCCCCATCAAGGTGCAGACATGACTGATGTGTCCAGTGACAGTGAAGGCACACCATCAGTGTGCTGGGAGGGTTGCACAAAGCACGGGGAAGAGGCCCTGGACTGAGACACCTGTCTTTACCTTGTGCAGGAACCAAGGTTTCACATCTGAGTGTCACGAACTCTGCTCATCAGAACAAGGAGCCAGAGGCAGGGAGACATTGTTGAGAGTTTATTAGCAATAGTGAACATTATGTACAAGTCATTAACACCTGTGCCCAGGCTGTGCAACTACATCTTCTTAACCTTCCTAACCCTGCCACTACATCTTGGTGGTGCTCCTACATCCACAGCGGAGGCAGAGGCAGCCTGCTGACTGTGACGCCCTGCCTGTGGTGACCTTGACAGGTGTCCTCTGGAGGGCCGAGACCTGGAAGGCCTCGACCTGTTTTTGGGATCTTGCTGTGTGGCAGCGGCACCCTTCTCAGCCTGTGAAGCTGGAGCTGCTGGGGTCACAGGAAGAGGGGATTTGAATGGGCTGGACACTCCCGGAGTTGCCTGGGTGGGTGACCCTGGGGTGTGCACCTACTGATCCCCCTCCCTGTGGGTGACTGAGGGCCTCTGGCTAACTTTTTCAGGAAAAGGGAAAGCTGGAGTGAGATCGAGCTGCCCCTCACCCCTCTTGCATTGACAATGTTGGAGGCCATCCAAGGCATCAGTGATGAAGTTTAGCCCACGCAGCAGTGCAGGGCCGATATCCTGAACCAAAGCCTCCATGGCCACCATCCTACCAATGTTAACCTCGGTGCAGTGGCATGCCGGTGCTATTGCCTCTGCCTGAAGGCGGGCAGACTCCTCCATCGTGCCTTGCAATCTGAGGAGTGCAGCAGACATCCCTTCCTGATGTTCCTGAGCTTGCAATTGCAGCCCCAGCAACTGAGGTATGACCGAGTCCAGAGGTTCACCATCTTACTCGGACTCTGCAGATTTCTGGCCTCCAGCAGTCCTCCGAGTACCAGAAACCTCGGAAGTCCCTGCTGCTGCCTGCTGTGGATCAGATAGTGTGATGTGCTCACCAGGTTGTGAACCCGAGGCTACTCTCAGGCTAGGTCCCATCGAGGTGTGTGTCTCTGTGCTGGTGAAGGGTGTGGATGAGCGCTGTGACGGCTCTTCATTGAGGGTTTCATCAGATTCCTCTTCTGAGGTGTCTTGAGGGCTTGGGTCGAGGACCTGGGTCGTGGACTCCCTTGGCTCTTTCCCAGACGCGCTTGCGAAAGCAAGGAGAGATAATTAGTGCATGGCAGTGGCCTGTGAAGTAGGTCATACCACTTGCAGCATAGTTGTCTGATGGATGTTGCGCTGCTGAGTCCTCACTTGGTTGAGTACTACCGACCTCACCCTCAGCACAGGAATGGTCCAGATCTTTGCCGGCCAGCTGTCTGACTCTATTTTCAAAGTCTGTGAGGACCTTGATTTCCGGCATTCCTCCACCAGTCCGCGATCTCGCCCTTATGTTATGCGCCAGCTTGACCTGCATGAATACAGATGGAGAGAGTGTAAGCAGGATACGTGTTAGGCCAGATGATAAGTATGCCTGGCATGTGAGTTGTGCCATGGGATGAGGACATGTTCCCAAGGGCAGATGAAGATGTGTGAGAGAGAGTAAATAGTGATGACCCTTGAACTGGCCGTGAGTGAGATCGCTGTGGGTGTGTGATAGGTTTGTGAGTGTGTGAGATGAGAGTGATGAGAAGAGTGACTTACCCTGGCAGAACAGAGGAGACCATTCATACTTTTTCGGCACTGGGTGGCCGCCCTCTTTTGCTGGGTGTTGGCGCTTGCCACTGCCTCCCCGGCTGGATTGGTTCCCTTGCTTGCTGATCTTCGCCCACAGCGGGGGTAGAGGACATTGTGGTGGGCCTCCACTGCATCAGTAGGCACCCGAGGGAGGCATTGTTGAATCTGGGAGCAACATGATTCCTCCCTTTGGCAGCCATCGGTTTCCACCATCTTCCTATCCCTTGAAGAGTGCTAGCTCTTTGCAGGGGCGGCCTTTAAATATGGCACTTGGTTTACTGAAGGCCTGATGTGACGGCGGGGTGAGCGAATGAGAGGACCAGCGACCCGGCGTGTTTCCCGGGAATGCATGGTTAATGAGGCGGGATTGGGACGATACGGCCATGAAAACCTGCCATTGAGGCCAGTGCTTAAAATGTCCTTTTTTCTACCCTCTACTGCACATAATGCAAATCTGGCATGATTCCACACTCAGTCTTGGAATTTTACTGCTCGAATGTTTGCTATTTTATGTCAGAATTTGTACATTTTCACAGAGTGGTGCATAAATACTAAAAAGATGAAATTTGCAGGGTGGATAAGTAATTTGTCCATTCGTTTTGATGAATCTTTCACTTGAGTCTGTATAACTTGTTGGTTAGAAAGCTATTGCTAAGTTAAGCCAGCCAGGGAGTGGGACTAATTGGACAGCTCTTTTCAGGGGCCAGCTTAGGCAGAATGAGCTGAATGAATCATAGACTGAGACCATTCTGAGTGTGAACTAGTTTCTCCTTAAGTAATAGACAACTTGGACGTGTACACTGAGGAAAGTTCATGTTGAGGGACAGATCAGCTACATACGAACAAACAAACATACGAATTAGTATCAGGAGTAGGCCACTGGGCCCCTCCAGCCTGCTCCACCATTCAATAAGATCATGGCTGACCTGACTGTAACCTCAACCCCACGTTCCTGCCCACCCCTGACAACTTTTCATCCCCTTGTTAATCCTCTTGTTTATCTTGCTCTGCCTTAAAAATATTCAAAGACTGCTTTCACTGCCTTTTGAGGAAGGGAGTTCCAAAGACTCTCAACCCACTGGGAGAAAAAATTTCTCCTCATCTCTGTCTTAAATGGACAACTCCTTATTTTTAAACAGTGACCCCTAGTTACCCAAATCCATTTGGCAAATTCCCTTTCAGATTTTATGAATGTGGATTAAATACTCACCTCCAAGATTTTGCTTTTGCCCAGTGATAAAAAATTATTTTCCTTAGTCAGCCTTCAAAGCTAATTGATTTCAAACATGGCTTTATGTTTTTGATAATTTTTTAACCTTGTCCAATTGCTCTGAGTCCATTTCTTAAGATACTAGCCAAAACTGAACACAAAACTTCCAAGTGTCATCTCACTAAAGCTTTGCTGTTTATTACATTTTAAATTTATGGGCTATGGTTCTATATAAATACAAATATAGTTGCATTGTATCTCCTACTATCAAACTCTCTACTGTCTTACAAATGAACAGACGTATCCTTAAAAATCAAGAGATTTGGTAAAAAAAATTATCAGTTGCTTTTTTTAAAAGATAAGCCAATATAGATTGACAGTGACTGATAAACCTTGTTAAATCCTGACAGGTCAGAGCTCTTTACAAAAACTATCTTACTGACTTATTTATGGTTAACTGCCATTAATTTATAGTAAGCAGGTGTATTTTTTCCTCCTTTCTTCTTAGTCTTGTGACACAGTCTAGAATTAATGGATTTGCACAGGCACACACAGACACACGCGCGCACGCACACACGTGCACACAGACACAGATGCATGCACACGCAGGCGTGCGCACACACGTGCACACATATGACACATGCACAGAGACACACAGGTGCATACACATGACACAGACGCACGTATACACACATGAGCGCACACATGCATGCATGGGCACACTCACCCACACATGAACTTTCTCTCGTGCGCACACACACACGCACTCTCTCCCACGTACACGCACACGCTTGCATATGCACTCTCTCCCACACACACGCACTCTCTCGCATATGCACTCTTGCACAGGCACATTCTAATACACGCGCACGTTCTCTCGCACGCGCGCTCTCTCTCTTTCACGCTTGCTCTCTCGCTCGCTCTTTCTCTGTCTCAGGCTCTCTCGCTCCGTCGCGCGGGCGCTCTCGCGCTCCGTCGCGCGGGCGCTCTCGCGCTCCGTTGCGCGGGCGCTCTCGCGCTCCGTCGCGCGGGCGCTCTCGCGCTCCGTCGCGCGGGCGCCCTCCCGCTCGCTCCGCCGCGCGGGCGCCCTCCCGCTCGCTCCGCCGCGCGGGCGCCCTCCCGCTCGCTCCGCCGCGCGGGCGCCCTCCCGCTCGCTCCGCCGCGCGGGCGCCCTCCCGCTCGCTCCGCCGCGCGGGCGCCCTCCCGCTCGCTCCCTCTCCCGCCCTCCCGCGCGCTCCCTCTCCCGCCCTCCCGCGCGCTCCCTCTCCCGCCCTCCCGCGCGCTCCCCCTCCCGCCCTCTCGCGCGCTCCCCCTCCCGCCCTCTCGCGCGCTCCCCCTCCCGCCCTCTCGCGCGCTCCCCCTCCCGCCCTCTCGCGCGCTCCCCCTCCCGCCCGCTCGCCCGCTCCCCCTCGCGCTCGCCCGCTCCCCCTCCCGCTCGCTCGCCCGCTCCCCCTCCCGCCCGCTCCCCCTCCCGCTCGCTCGCCCGCTCCCCCTCCCGCTCGCTCGCCCGCTCCCCCTCCCGCTCGCTCGGGCGCTCGCGCGCACACAGCCAGAGATGAATGCTTGACTGCCGATAGATGATTTTATCTTTTGCCCTATAAGCATTAACAAAAAGAACAACTTGTTAAATGCACTAAAGAAACATAAGACACTTCACAAAAGTATTATAATGCTGATTTACACTCTAAGCCAGAGAAGGAGATATTAGTGCAGATGGTCAAAAGCGTGGTGAAAGAGGTAGTCTTTAAGGAGCATCCTAAAGGAGGAGAGTGAGGGAGAGAGGTGGAGAGATTTAAGGTGGGAATTCCGTAGCTTATGGCTTAGGCATCTGAAAGTATGGCCACCAATGGTGGAATAATTAATTGGGAATGCTCAAGAGGCCAGAATTAAATGAGCAAAGATATCGTGGATGGTTATGGGGCTGGAGGCGATTAGAGATTTGGAGGGCAAAAGCCATGGAGGGATTTGAGACCAAGGATGACAATATTAAAATCAAGGTGATGTTTAACTGGGAGCTATTGTAGGTCAATGAGCACAGGGGTGAGGAGTGAATAGGACTTGGTGAGAATTAGGGCACATGTGGCAGAGTTTTGGATTACTGCAATTCTACAGAGGATGAATATGGGAGACCAGCTAGTAGTGTGTTGGAATAGTCAAGTCCAGGGTTAACAAGGGCATGAGTGAGTGTTTCAGCAGCACATGAGCGCAGGCAGGGGCAAAGTCAGGTGATGCTATGCAGGTGGAAATAGGCAGTCTCAGGGTGGCACGGATATGTGGTCGGAGGCTCATCTCAGGATCAAATGTGGCACCAAGCTTGCAAACAGTCTGGTTTAGTCACAGACAGTTCCAGTGAAAGGAATGGAGTCGGTAGTAAGGGAACGGAATTCAGCGCAGAAGTCAAAGATAATGGCTTTGGCTCTCCCACTGTTTACTTGGAGGAAATTTCTACTCAACGAGTACTGGATCATGTACAAATAACAGTGAAGAATTGAGAGAGGTGGCAGTGAGGAATAACTGAGTGTTTTTTTTATTCATTCATGGGATGTGGGCTTCACTGGCTGGGCCAGCATTTATTGTCCAACCCTAGTTGCCCTTGAGAAGGTGGTGGTGAGCTACCTTCTTTAACTGCTGAAGTCCATGTGGTGTAGGTACACCCAGGAAGGGAGTTCCAGGATTTTGACCCAGCGACAGAGAAGGAATGGCGATATATTCCCAAGTCAGGATGGTGAGTGACTTGGAGAGGAACTTCCAGGTGGTGGTGTTCCCATCTATCTGCTGCCCTTTTCCTGCTAGATGGCAGTGGTCATGTGTTTGGAAGGTGCTGTCTAAGGAGCCTTGGTGAATTCCTGCAGTGTTTCTTGTAGATTGTACACACTGCCGCTACTGTACGCCAGTGGTGGAGGGAGTGAATGTTTGTGGATGGGGTGCTAATCAAGCGGCTGCTTTGTCCTGGACGGTGTTGAGCTTCTTGAGTTTTGTTGGAGCTGCACTCGTCCAGGCTAGTGGGGAGTATTCCATCACACTCCTGACTTGTGCCTTGTAGATGGTGGACCGGCTTTGGGGAGTCAGGAGGGGTTATTCACCACAGGATTCCTAGCCTCTGACCTGCTCTTGTAACCACAGTATTTATATGGCTAGTCCAGTTCAGTTTCTGGTCAATGGTAACCCCCAAGATGTTGATAGTGGGGGATTCAGTGATGGTAATGCCATTGAACGTCAAGGGGCAATGGTTAGATTCTCTCTTCTTGGAGATGGTCATTGCCTGACACTTGTGTGGCGCAAATGTTACTTGCCACTTGTCAGCCCAAGCATAGATATTGTCCAGGTCTTCCTGCATTTGGACATGGACTGCTTAAATATCTGAGGAGTCGCAAATGGTGCTGAACATTGTGCAATCATCAGCAAACATCCCCACTTCTGACCTTATGATGGAAGGAAGGTCATTGACGAAGCAGCTGAAGATGGTTGGGCCTAGGACACTACCCTGAGGAACTCCTGCGTTGATGTCCTGGTACTGAGATGACTGACCTCCAACAACCACAACCATATTCCTTTGTGCTACACATGACTTCAACCAGTGGAGAGTTTTTCCCCTGATTCCCATTGACTCCAGTTTTGCTAGGGCTCCTTGATAACACACTTGGTCAAATGTGGCATTTATGTCAAGGGCAGTCACTCTCACCTTACCTTTGTTCATGTTTGAACCAAGGCTGTAATGAGGTCAGAAGCTGAATGGCCCTGGCAGAACCCAAACTGGGCATCAGTGAACAGGTTATTGCTAAGCAAGTGCCCCTTGATAGCATTGCTGATGACCCCTTCCACTACTTTACTGATGATCGAGAGTAGATTGATAGGACAGTAATTGGCTGGGTTGGATTTATCCTTTTTGTGTACAGGACGTACTTGGGCGATTTTCCACATAGCCGGGTAGATGCCAGTGTTGTAGCTGTACTGGAACAGCTTGGCGAGGGGCACGGCAAGTTCTGGAGCACAAGTCTTCAGTACTATGGCTGGAATATTGTCAGGACCCATAGCCTTTGCAGCATCCAGTGCCTTCAGCTGCTTTTTAATTTCATGTGGAGTGAATCGAATTGGCTGAAGAATGACACCTTTAACACTGGGGAGCTCCAGAGGAGGCCGAGATGGATCATCCACTTGGCACTTCTGGCTGAAGATTGTAGCAAATGCTTCAGTCTTATCTTTTGCACTTACGTGCTGGGCTCCCCATCATTGAGGATGGGGATATTTGTGGAGCCTCCTCCTCCAGTGCGTTGCTCAATTGACCACCACCATTCTCTACTGGGTGTGGCAGGACTGCAGAGCTTATGTCTGATCCGTTGGTTATGGGATCACTTCGCTCTGTCTATCATTTGCTGCTTATGCTGTTTGTCACACATGTAGTCCCGTGTTATAGCTTCATAATGTCATCAGTGTACATGCAAAAACTAACACTCTGCTTTTGGATGTTGTCACTGACGGGTAGCATGTAGATGAGAAATAAGAGGGGACCGAGGATAGATATACGAGACATCAGAGGTAACGGTGCAGTAGCAGGAAGAGAAGCCATTGTAAATGATACTCTGGCTATGCTTAGATAAGAATGGGACCAGATGAGTGCAGACCTAGCCAACTGGACAACAGTGGAGAGGCTTTGGAGGAGGATGTTGTGGTCAACTATGTCAATGGCTGTAGACAGGTTGAGAAGGATGAGGAGGTATAATCTACCTTTGTCACAGTCACATAGAATGTTCTAATTTGTGTCTTTGATAAGAGCCATTTTGGTACAGGACAGGGGAGGAAACCTGACTGGAGGGATTCAAAAACATAGAGCTCTGGGAAAGATGGACATGGATTTGGAAGATGACAAGACATTCGAGGACAGTGAGAGAAGGTATTCGTGGAGAAGTTTTCAGGCATGGGAGTTTGATTCAAATGTTGAAGGAGTTGGTCTGTATAGGGCGAAGGGCCTTGGCACAAAAGAAGAAGCCAAGAGATGGACAGATAAGTTGGTTTGTTGGGGAGATTAACTTTCTGTATTACAATAGCAACTTATATTTAAATTGTGCTGTTAACACAGTGAAATCACCCTAGGCACTTCACAGGAACATCATAAGCCAAAGTATAACATAGAGCCACATAAGCACAGATTTGTTCACATGACCAAAAGATTGTTTAAAGAGGTAGGCTTTAAGAAATGTCTTAAAGGAGGAAAGCAATGTGGAGAGATGGAGAGATGCTGGGAGGGAATTCCAAAGCATGTGGTCTAGGCAACTGTGAAGGCACACCATTGATAGTGGAGCAAGAATAAATGGCACAAGAGGCCAGAATTAGATGACGCAATTGCGTACATTGTGTACGTTGGTGTGTCTGTACTATTCATTTGTGGTATTTGAAAGAATTGGTCTCAGCCTCTGCCTCATTCGTTTTACATATATGCACCTGGGGAAGTTGTGCAGTGGTATTGTCACTGGACTGGTAATCCAGAGCCATGCTGTGGGCACCAGGGTTCCAATTCTATCGCGGCACTAAAAATCTGGAATTAAAAGTCGACTGTCGTAAAAACCTACCTGGTTCACTGATGTCCATTTAAGGAAGGAAATTTGCAGTCCTTACCTGGCCTACATGCAACTCCAGACCCACAACAATGCGGTTGAATTTTTAATACCCTCTGAAATGGTCTAGCGTGCCACTCAATTGTATCAATCCACTAAGAAGTCTAAAAAGAATGAAACTGACCGGGCCACCCAGGGTCAACCTAGGCACCGGAAACGACAACAGCAAACCCAGCCCTCTCAACCCTGCAAAATCCTCCTTACTAACATCTGGGGGCTAGTGCCAAAATGGGGAAAGCTATCCCACAGACTAGTCCAGCAAGAGCCTGACATAGTCATACTCATGGAATCATACCTACAGATAATGTCCTAGATACCACCACCACCATCCCTGGGTATGTCCTGTCCCATCAGCAGGACAGACCCAGCAGAGGTGGCGGCACAGCATGGATTTAGCATGGTTGGAGAAGATTGGTGAACTAATGGAAGACGGAGAGTTAGGATAAGGGGGGGCATTTTCAGGATGGCAACCTGTAACTAGTGGAGTGCCACAGGGATCAGCACTGGGGCCTCAGTTATTTACAATATAAATGAGTTAGATGAGGGAAGTGAAGTTTGCAAATGACACAAAAATAGTTGGGAACGCAAGTGGTGAGGATGACACAAGGAGTCTTGCAGAGGGATATAGACAGGTTAAGTGACTGGGCAAAAACTTGGCAGATGGAATATAATGTGGGACAATGTGAGGTTCTGCAATTTGGCAGGAAGAATAGAGGAGCTGAATATTCTTTAAATTAAGAAAGACTGCAGAAGGCTGTAGCACAGAGGGATTTGGGAGTTCTTGTGCATGAATCCCAAAAAGCTAGCAAATAAGTTCAGCAGGTAATAGGGAAGGCAAATGGAACATTGGCCTTTATCTCAAAGGGAACAGAGTATAAAAATAGGGAAGTCTTGCTAAAACTATACAAGGCAGTCATCAGGCCACACCTAGAACACTGAAAAGTTTGGTCCCCTTATCTAAGGAAAGATATACTGGCATTGGAGGCAGCCCAGAGAAGGTTCACTAGGTTGATCCTGGGTATGGAGGGATTTTCTTATGAGGAGAGGTTGAGTAGATTGGGCCTGTACTCATTGGAGTTTAGAAGAATGAGAGGCAACCTTATTGAAACATATAAGATTCCTGGGGAGCTTGACAGGGTAGATGCCGAGAGGTTGTTTCCCCTTGTAAGAGAGTCTCGGACCAGAGGGCATAATCTCAGAGTAAGGGGGTGCCCATTTAAAACAGATGAGGAATTTCTTCTCTGAGGGTAGTCAATCTGTGGAATTCTTTACTGCAGAGCGCTGTAGAGGCTGGGTCATTAAGTATATTCAAGACTGAGATAGACAGATTTTTAACCAGTAAGGAAATCAATGGTTATGGGGAAAAGGCAGGAAAGTGGAGTCATGATCTCATTGAATGGCCTACTTCGGCTCCTACGTTTTACAGTCTTACAGTGGTATACAGTCGGGAGGGAGTTGCCCTGGGAGCCCTGAACATCGACTCTGGATCCCATGAAGTCTTATGGCATCAGGTCAAACATGGACAAGGAAACCTGCTGATTACCACGAACCACCTTCCCTCAGCTGCTGAATCAGTGCTCCTCCATGTTGAACACCACTTGGAGGAACCACCGAGGGTAGCAAGGTGCAGAATATACTCTGTTTGGGGGACTTCAATGTCCATCACCAAGAGTGGCACTACTACTGACTGAGCTGGCTGGGTACTAAAGGACATAGCTGCTGGACTGGGTCTGTGGCAGGTGGTGATGGAACCAACAAGAGGGAACAACATACTTGACCTCATCCTCACCAACCTACCTGCTGCAGATGCATCTGTCCATGACAGTATTGGTAGAAGTGACCACCGCACAGTCGTTGTGGAGACAAAGACACATCTACACATTGAGGATACACTCCATGTTGTGTGGTACTACTATTGTGCTAAATGGGGAAAATTGCCCAGGTATGTCCTATACGCAAAAGGCAGGACAAATCCAACCTGGCTAATTACCGCCCTATCAGCCTACTCTCGATCATTAGCGTAATGATGGAAGGGGTCATCAACAATGCTATTAAGTGACGCTCACTTAACAATAACCTGATCACTGATGCGCAGTTTGGGTTCTGCCAGGGCCACTCAGCTGCTGACCTTATTACAGTCTTGGTTCAAACATGGGCAGAAGAGCTGAACTCCAGAGGTGAGTTGAGAGTGGCTGCCCTTAACATCAAGGCTGCATTTGACCGAGTGTGGCATCAAGGAAACTTAGCAAAACTGGAGTCAATGGGAATCAGGGGAAAAACTCTCCACTGGTTGGAGTCAATCCTAGCACAAAGGAAGGTGGTTGTGGTTGTTGGAAGTCAATCACCTTAGCTCCAGGACATCACTGCAGGAGTTCTCCAGGGTAGTGTCCTTGGCCCAACCAACTTCAGCTGCTTCATCAATGACCTTCCTTCCATCATAAGGTCAGAAGTGGGGATGTCCGCTGATGATTGCACAATGTTCAGCACCATTCGCGACTCCCCAGATACTGAAGCAGTCCAAGTCCAAATGCAGCAGAACCTGGACAATATCTAGGCTTGGGCTGACAAGTGGCAAGTAACGTTCGTGCCACACAAGTGCCAGGCAATGACCATCTCCAACAAGAGCGAATCCAACCATTGCCCCTTGATGTTCAATGGCATTACCATTGCTGAATCCCCCACTATCAACATCCTGGGAGTTACCATTGACCAGAAACTGAACTGGACTAGCCACATAAATACTGTGGCTGCAAGAGCAGGTCAGAGGTTAGGAATCCTGCAGTGAGTAACTCACCTGACTTCCCAAAGCCTGTTCACCATCTACAAGGCACAAGTCAGGAGTGTGATGGAATACTCTCCACTTGCCTGGATGAGTGCAGCTCCTACAACACTTAAGCTTGACACCATCCAGGACAAAGCAGCCCGCTTGATTGGCACCCCATCCACAAATATTCACACCCCCCACCACCGACACATGGTAGCAGCAGTGTGTACCATCTACACGATGCACTGCAGGAACTCACCAAGGCTCCTTAGACAGCACCTTCCAAACCCACGACCACTACCATCTAGAAGGACAAGGGCCTAGTCCAGCAACGCCCACATCCCATGAATGAATTAAAAAAAAGATATATCTGGTTTGTCTAAAGCATTGCTGCTTATAACTTCAGTGATACCCTGTTTTATTGCGCTGGTAAGGCAGTGGCAGTGCTCTATCTAATTTTTAAGTAATCAGAACCTCCGGCCATTCAGCCTTTAATTGCTTTTTAGTCACGGAGCTTTGCAAATTGTAGTCGTCTTGCCAGTTTCAGGTTCAAATTGAGCAGAAAACGTTTTAAGATTGTTTTGCTTCTGTAACAGGATGTGACACTTGTAGCGTAGTATCTGGGTGCAGATGTACAACTTTTAAGGTATTAAATGGGTATATAATTTAAAAGGAAATAAAAATCCTCAGTGACATTTTATGTAAAGCACTCTATTAACTTTATTTAACTGCAATCTTTCTACTAACTTGGAGACGAATGGTGCATTTCCTTGGTTCGACTTGTTTACTGATATGAGTGAAGATGAACTGCTTTGTGCGTCCATTTTAGTTATTTTTATTCATTTGAATTCAGCTAGTCCTTGCATTGGGAACCTGAGGACAAATTTGTAAAAGACTCAAGAGACCATAACAATGAAGCCCACTTTATCTGAGGAATGAAGAGGAGGTTTTAGATCAAGGGTTTGAGAGGATAGCCACACTGATGAGAGATAGGGAGCAGGCAGTGGAGGAGGAAAGATGACAATCTTAAATTGTACGCTGACGTGTTTCACAACTGTACATAAGTGATGTGCACCTGGTGAGCTGCACTTCGCTTGGGACTTTGAGGTTTGTTTGCCATCCTTGCTTGGGGCAGCACTCAGTTATCAGCACCAGGCTTCGCAGGCAGCACCACATCACTTTTAGGGGGGTTCACAAATAGGTCTCTACCTACCAGACCAGCCGTAAGGCGGGAGGGGCTTCTTAACAGCTGCAGCGCTAGGGCTTGCTTGGGGAAGGGGTAAAAGTGGCCTTAGGCAAGGGAAGAGGCTGCAGGGTGAGGGCTGTATTGGGGAAGGGGGGTATCCCAGGGTGTGTGTGGGGGCACATGTTGATCTGTGCAAATGGCCTCATGATGGCGAGAGCTGAGGAGGCAGTCTCCTGTGGAGGTGATGTCAGATGGAGGTGTGAGGGTGTGTGTGAGAAAGTGAGTGGTGATGTCCCTTGAGCTGGCAGTGAGTGAGATGCCAGTGAATATGTGATGGACTTTGAGTGTGTGAATTTAGAGTGATGGGATGGTTGCCACACCCTGGCTGCATGGATGAGACCATTCATCTGTTTTCTGCACTGGATGATTCGTCCGACCTCTTCTGTGCAGTGTTGGCACTGACCACCTCTGCCACCGCCTCACAAGCTGGAGTGGTGAGACTGATGAGCCTCCTGTGGCCAGAGCGTGGATAAAGGATATCACGGCGGGTCTTCACGACATCCAGAAGGCATCCCAGGGATGTATCACTGATTCAGGGGGCTGCACTCTTCTTGGCTTTTGGGCCAAGTCTTCACCAGAAAAGTCCTCGGCTACAAGCACTGTGCATAGCTGCAGTTTAAATATGGTGCCCTGCGTGAGGAAGTGGCAAGGTAACGGCATGGCGGGCAAATTGGAAGCCATCCACTAGTGAGATGGCGTGTTTCCTTTGGCTGCATAATTAATGAGGTGGGAATGGGACGAAACAATGTAAAAACCCGCCATAGCAACCGGCGGGTAAAACAACTTTTTTCCTCACCCGCTACTGCACTTTGTGCAAATCTGGGATGATTTTGCCCATCGTGTATTTGGATTCCCTAAAGGCTTTTGATAAGATGCCATCTAAAAGGTTACTGCACAAGATAAGACCATGCGTGTTGGGGGTGATATATTAGCACGGATAGAGGATTGGATAACTAACAGGAAACAGAGTTGGGATAAATGGGTCATTTTTAGGTTGGCAAACTGTGACTGTTGGATTGCTGCAGGGATCAGCGCTGGGGCCTGAACTATTTACAATCTATATTAATGACTTTCAAGGGGCCAACTGCATTGTTGCCAAATTTGCTGATGTTCCATAGATAGGTATGTGAGTAAGTTATGAAGAGGATACAAAGAGTCTGATAAAGGACATAGATAGGTTAAGTGCGTACCTGGATTACTGTGTACAGTTCTTGTCTCCTTACTTAAGGAGGGATACACTTGCATTAGAAGCATTTCGGAGGCTGATTCCTGGATGAAGGGCTTGTCTTATGAGAAAAGGCTGAGCCCCTACTCATTGGAGTTTAGAAGCTGATATCATTGAAATGTATAAGATTCTGAGGGGGCTTGACAGGGTGGATGCTGAGATGATGTTCCCTCTCGTGGGAGAATCTAGAACTAGGGAGCACAGTTTAAAAATAAGGGGCCTCCCATTTAAGGTGGAGATGAGGAACTTCTTCTCTGAGGATCTTTGGCATTCTCTGTCAAAAAGTGAAGAGTGGGCTATTGAAACATAGAAACATAGAAAACAGAAGGAGTAGGTTATTCGGCCCTTTGAGCCTGCTCTGCCATTCAATATGATCATGGCTGGGGATCTCCTACCTCAATGCCATTCTCCTCTCTCCCCATACCCCTTTAGACTCTAGAAATGTATTTCCTTCTTAAATATATTCAGTGACTTGGCCTCCACAGCCTTCTGTGGTCGAGAATTCCACAGGTTGAAGAGGTTTCTCCTTATCTCAGTCCTAAATAGCCTACTCCATATCCTGAGACTGTGATCCCTTGTCCTAGACCCCCTAGCCAGAGGAAATATCACCCCTGCATCCAGTATGTCCACCCTGTCAGAATTTTATACATTTCAATGAGATCTCCTCTCATTCTTCTAAACTCTAATGAATACAGGCCTAGTTGACCCAATCTCTTATACAACAGTCCTGCCATCCCAGGAATCAGTCTGGTGAACTTTTGCTGCATTCCCTCTATGGCAAGTATATCCTTTCTTGTGAAAAGAGACCAAAACTGCACACACAACTCCAGGTGTGGTCTCACCAAGGCCCTGTACAGCTGCAGTAAGGCATCCTTTTTCCTGTACTCAAGTCCTCTCGCAATGAAGGCCAACATATCATTTGCCTTCTTAACTGTTTGCTGCACCTGCATGCTTGCTTTCAGTGATTTGTGTACAAGGACACCCAGGTCCCTTTGTACATCAACATTTCCCAATCTATCACTGTTTAAATAATACTCTGCCATTCTGCTTTTCCTATCAAAATGGATAACTTCGTACTTATCCACGTTATACTGCATCTGCCATGTACTTGCCCACTCATTCAACTTGTCTAAATTGCCTTGAAGCCTCTTAACATCCTCCTCACCGCTCACATTCCCACCAAGTTTTGTATTGTATTCAATGCTGAATTTGACCGATTTTTGATTGACAAGGTAATCAAGATTGACAAGCAGGAAAGTGGAGTTAAAGCCACAATTAGATCAGTCATGATCTTATTGAATGGCAGAGCAGGCTCAGTGGGTTGAATGGCCTACTCCTGCTCCTATTTATTATGATCTCACTTCCCGGTTTGGGATATATTGCATCAACTTGAAAAGATTTTGCAAAGGGAGGAAGAGCAGCAAGTTATCATAGTCTAAATCAAAGCAATTGATGCAGTTAAAGAAAATCCTGAAGGTTTAGTAAGATGAATTCAGGAGTTTAGAAAACAAGTTTAAGAGCAGGACATCACATGGAGAAATCCCAGGAATACTCACTCAGCCATGTGCTAAATTAGGGAAGGAGAGGAAGATTAATGAAACCATGGGCTGGCCAGAGGGCTGGTTCCAGAAAGAGAGGTGCCACTTTTCTTGGACTTTGGCACCAGGTCTGGGTAGATTGAGGCTACTCTATAAGGGTGAGCTACATCTGAACAGAAGTACTGCTTATATACTGACAAAACAAATGAACAGGGAAATGATGGGTTATTAAAATTAGAAGGGGAAATAGATGAGGATGCTACCCAACATTGCCCAACAAAAGTAGAAAGAGGAATATATGGAGTAGGGGAATTAAATCAAATGGACAAGTTATAAACCTAGAAAAAAACACAAAATAAAGGCTCCTGTAAAAATCCACGGGTAAAAAAAGAATGGTGCTGAATAAAGAAAGTTAAGAAAGGAAGCAGCGTGATATTATTTGTTAAAGTGGGAATGCATGTTGTGAAGAAAGTTGATGTTTATGAGCAAGGGGCACAGATAGTTAAAGATTTAAAAAATGGGCTGTGCATTAGTTGGGATGTATTACAGATCTCCAGAGGAAAGAAATGGCAGGCAAATCTGCCATGGGATAAAATGGATGAGAAGGAATAATAAAATTATTGTTTTGGGAGATTTTAATCTCCAATTAGCAATTGGGAACAGAAGAAAATTAAGAAAAGGGAATTGAATTCCTATAATGTGTGCTGAGCTTCCTAAACATGTATGTCAATAAGCAGACCAGAGCCGTTGCTACACCTCATTACGAGTACCAAAGTAGATGAAATGAATAAGAGGCAACACATTGGGTGTAGTGGCCACAATATGATATGGCTTAATATCTACCTAGGAAGTCCAGAAAGTCACCCTGCTCAGGCCTCGGTTGAGAGGTGAGGGGAGAACCTCCTTCAATGGTATCCTTTTCGCATCAGGCACCCACTACCTCCCCACAAGATCTGCTCCCTGTACCTGAGAGGTCAGGGTCACCCCCTGACCTCTCCATCAAGGCCCCCACCCTCTCAGACTGAGATCTCTCACACTTACCTGGCCCTGGACTCTCGGACTTAGAACCTGAGGACTGCTTGTACTCCCAGTCCTGACCACTATACTACTGAAGCAGTTAGGATTACTGAACTGCTGGCCAATCAGAGTGGCCAGCAGCTCTCTGAGGTGCGACTTCCTCCTGAGTGAGGGGCGGAGGTCCTGTCTCTAGCCAATT
This sequence comes from Cetorhinus maximus, assembly GCF_964194155.1. NCBI lineage: Eukaryota > Metazoa > Chordata > Chondrichthyes > Lamniformes > Cetorhinidae > Cetorhinus > Cetorhinus maximus. Next base: position 50,643,605 of record NC_135883.1, read on the forward strand.
AACACGTTAAGTGGCTGCGGGCAGCCAGTATCGGCAGGGATAACTCTTCGGGTGATGGGGCATGAAAAATCTGAAAAATTCTGCCCCATGTTTCGTGATTGAGAGAAAATAGTTAGAAATAATCAACAGCAATTTCAAAGGGGATAGTTAGGCTTGCCAAACAGATTCTTTGAGAAGGTAATGGATGGATGGTCGATGGGTAAATGCAGTGGATACAGTTAGTGTATATATAGGCTTTGGGAAAAACTTTGAAAAGGTACACATAAGAGATTACTAGAGAAGAATATAAGACGTGGAATTCAAGGATGAGATAGAAAAGTGGATTTAAAATAGATTAGAAAGTAGTAAACAGAGAGCAATAGTTAGGCGCAGATGTTCAGAGTGGCTGGAAGTGGGTGTGGCACCACACAGAGTTCAGTTCTTGGGACGCTTCTATTCACTGCGTGCATTGATGATTTAGATATGTGCCTAGAGGGATTGGTATTGAAACTTGCCAATGATACTGAAAATAAGACGTAAGTTAGTTAGAAGACTAAAGAAAGCAGCAAAGTATTATTGATAATATGGGAAAATAGGCTGAAGAGCGGTGGATGGAACTCAATGGCCTAAATTCAAGATTTATGTGGCCCCCTAAGTCCCACTCACCTTATTGGGAAAGGACAAATGAGGCATCCTTTGCTCATGACTGAAGCTGGTGTTAGGCACTTTGCCTATGCAAATAAAGGTCCTCATGCTTGCTCCAGGGCCATGCTGTAGCACTGATGTACCCCTTCTGGTGCTGGCTGTCAGGGTGTGGGGGTTGGGGGGAAACTAACCCTAAAAATTACCTGCAATAAAAAGGTAACACACGAATAATAAATGTAATTTGGACTATTTTATCACTTGGAGGATAAATGCCAACATGAACTCTTGGATAAAATGTTCTGTTCCTGTGTTGTAGCATATTTCAATGCATGGATGCAATTTTCCATTTTGCCAGTTGTAACCACTGGTTGCAACTCTGCCAGAATTTCCAGATGTCCTTCGACGCATGGAATGCTAGGGGCATGTATGAAGGGGTCAAAAAGGCAACAAGTCCACCAGCAAAGAAAACGGCTCCATTGAAAATAAAGGCAGGGGAGGTCATCACTGACTATAATAAACAATTGGAAAGATGGCCTAGAACACTACCTTGAGTTGTATTCTCGGGAGAATACTGTCACCTAGAAAGCTCTAGACACGACAGACATGGGTAGGCTGGATGTCATACCCACAGTGGAGGAGCTTAGCAAAGGTATTGACTCACTTGCGATGTGCAAAACTCCAGGTGCTGATGCTATACTGCCTGAACTCATCAGGCGTGGGAAACCGGCACTCCTACAGCATCTGCACCAACTTCTCTGTCTCTGCTGGAGGGAGGGGCCAGTGCCCCTGGAATTGCATGATGCCAAGATTGTGATCCTGTGCAAGATCAAGGATACCAGCAGTCATTGCAACAACTATTGAGGTATCTTCATGCTGAGCATCGTGGGAGAAGTATTTGCTTGTGTTGCCCTTGTCAGACTTCAGATCCTGGCTGATGCATCTCCACAAATCCCAGTTTCAGAACTGGAAGATCTACAATTGACATGATCTTCTCAGTCCAGCAGCAATAAGAGAAATGTTATGAACAAAGGCGATCATCTATTGCCTTCATCGAAGACGTTTGACCATGTGAGCAGAGGCGGTCCACTTTTTATTCTTTATTCTTTCAAGAGATGTGGGTGTTGCTGGCAAGGCCAGCATTTGTTGCCCATCCCTGATTGCCCTTGAGCTGAGGGCAGATAAGAGTCAACCACATTGCTGTGGGCCTGGAGTCACATGTAGGCTAGATCAGGTAAGGATGCCAGATTTCCTTCCCTAAAGGACAATAGTGAATCAGATGGGTTTTTATAACAACTGATGACAGTTGTCATAGTCACCATTACTGAGACTAGCTTTACATTCCAGATTTATTAACTGAATTCAGATTCCAACGGCTGCCATGGTGGATTTGAACCCATGAAGCCATAGTATTTTCTTGACTTCTGGATTACTAGATCACTACACCATCATCTCCCCCATTTAAGCTGCTGGAGAAAATTGATTGCCCAACAAAGCTGCTCAATGTGACCTCTTTCCATGACAACGTGGTGGATAAGGTCAGCTATGACGGGGCAACATTGGAACCCTTTGTTATCCACAGTGGGGCCAAACAGGGTTGTGTTCTGGCAATGACACTCTTTGGCATATTCTTCTCTTTTCTGTTGCCATGTATTTTCGGCTCACCTACTGAGGGTGCCTATATAGAGTTGCTCTACGCTGACGATGCCGCACTAGTATTCCATACTGAGGAGCACCTTCAACAGCCTCTCTTACATCTGAAAAGAGCATCAGCGTCAGGAAGACAAATGTCATGGTCCAGGATGTTACCATTCCACCATCTATCAGCATTGACAATGTGACTCTGGAGGTTGTTGATAGTTTCGCATATCCAGGCTCTAAATCACCAGCAATCTGTCACTTGATGCTGATGTCAACACACACATTGCAAAAGCTGCAGTTGTTACGTCCAAGCTGAGTAAGAGAGTGTGGAACAACAGCAACCTGACTGAGAACATCAAACCCCGAGTCTACCAAGCCTGTGCCCTCAGCACACTCCACAACAGTGGTGAGATCTGGACAACATTTGCTAGGCAGGAGAAAAGGCTGAACAGTTTCCACCTTCGCTGTCTCAAATGTGTTATAGTTATCTTTTGGCAGGACAAGGTGACCAACTCTCAGGTCCTGGAGTGTGCTAATTCCATCAGCATACACTCATTGCTAAGCCAACGATACCTGCTGTGGCTCGGCCATGTTCATCGATCAATGATGGCTGTATACCTAAAGACCTTCTGCAAGGTGAACTGGCCACTGGATCTTGGCCTCCTGGGCACCCATACCTCTGCTACAAGGATGAGATATGAAGATGGCAAACATTAACATTGACAACTAGGAGACAGTTGCTCATGGCTGTGACCTCTAGACTCTGACCGTATGGAAGGGCATTGGAAGAGGTGAACAGAAATGCAAAGCTCAGCTGGCCGAGAAGAGGAGCCAGAGAAAACAAAGACCATTGATTCAGGCTTCTTCTCAGCCCACTGTCTAGCCTGGCGGCAAATGCAGCAGAGACTGCCTTGCTAGAATGGGGTTCCTAAGCCACACTAGTTAATGCTTGACACAAGGTTGACCAACAACACAAGAAATAGGAGCAGGAGTGGACCACATGGCCTGTTGAGCCTGTTCTGCCATTCAACATGATCATAGCTGATATGAGTTTCAACTCCACTTTCCTGCCTGCTCCCATATCCCCTGAATCCCTGAGAAACCAAAAATCTGTCTATCCGAGCCTTAAACGTATTCAATAATAGAGCATCCACAACCCTTTAGGGTAGAAAATTCCAAAGATTCACAACTTTGAGTGAAGTAATTTCTCCTCCTAAATGATCGGCCTCTTATTCTGAGACTATGCCCCCGTGTTTTAGATTCTCCAACCAGTGGAAACAATCCCTCAGCGTCTACCCTATCAAGTCCCCTCAGAATCTTGTATGTTTCAATGAGGTCACCTCTCATTCTTCTCAACTCCAGGGATATAAACCCAGTTTATTCACGGTGTAAACCATTGTCTCACATGATGAAAGGCTGCCATTTGTCTGCCCTGTTTAAAGTATTTGTAGTTTCTTTGAAGATTCATTCCCAATACTCCTTTGTGTCATCTGTATATTGAAATACTCCAACTGCAGCAGATTTGAATGTTACATACAGAAGAAATCTGAGAACCAGCCTCTGAGGGATTCCACTGATTCCACTGTTGCCACCCTCAGATCTTATTATTCAACCAATTAATAATCACAATTTATAACTTCATCTTGGATTTCTTGATATTTGACTCCAGCCATCAGTCATATCAAATATTTGGAAAATTTAAGAGTGTTGAAATCCAGGTTCATTGCACTGCCCGTGATTCCAACTCATTCTTTAAGATCTCAACTGTGAAGTTTCCATCTTTTGTGCAACCAGTAGATGAAGGGTTTTAAAAACTGAAACTTCTGGGGCCGGATGTTCTTCATTGGCTCAGGAATTGTGAGTTTGCAATTTGACGATATTGCGTTCCCGAGTTCTGAATGAACCTACATGAACATGGTATTTTCACCCCAGGGAGTCGGGTGGGGCCATTGGCTCCTGGTGCAACTCCTAGATGAGAATGGAGATGTGCGGATGCCAAGGCAGGCAGGTTAGAAGGCTTTCCTGCACAGCTGTGTAAACAACCACCTGTGAAAACAAACACTCCAGAGCGCAATACAATAGAACGTTTGAAGTTGCCTGTAAAGTTGGCTATCTGCTCTCTTTTTTCATTTATTCCAAAGGCTCAACAGTTGTACTTTCAATCAAAGAATTCAGACATCTATTCAATCTTTTCAAAGGCTGAAGAGATGCCAAAACAATGTAAAAATCAAGGAACAGCCCAGATGAGGTATTAAAATCAGGTTCTCAATACTGTTGAATGCAGAAAAGCACTTTGTCCCCCGGATATTGTACTGTAATGCATGTGAACACTTACACAATGCAGGTCAATTTAATGGTTGCTTACCTTTTAAGGACAGAGCCCTGTGAACAATCACTGCATTAATAATGTACTTACATAGCATCTATTTATGACATTTGAAGTTGGCAAAAGCTTTTAAAATTACCTTTTAAAACGCTCCCGACTCCACAACAGTTCCAATGTTCATGAACTGACTGACCTGACGTGACTCACACAGGCTTCAGGGATCTACTTGCCTCACTGAAAATATTAATATTAGAGAAATTCATAACTTAGGCATTTAAAAGGCAGAAGTAGACGTCACTTTGAGTGTACATCAGGTCCCCACACACCGCAATTGCCACGCCAATCAAAATGCCAGCCTGCGGGAATCAGGTATCCCCCACTCTACCATTACTATCAAGCCATGGGATCAATCCTGGTTCAATGATGAGTGCAGGAGGGCATGCCAGGAGCATCACCAGTCATACCTGGAAATGAGTGTCAACCTGGTGGAGCTGTAACACAGGACTATTTGCGTGCCAAACAGCATAAGCAGTGTGATAGACAGGGCTAAGCGATCCCACAATCAACGGATCAGATCTAAGCTCTGCAGTCCTGCCATTTCCAGACGTGAATGATGGTGGGCAATTAAACAGCTCACTGGAGGAGGAGGCTCCACAAATATCCCCATCCACAATGATGAAGGAGCCCAGCACATCAGCGCAGAAGATAAGGCTGAAGCATTTGCTACAATCTTCAGCCAGAAGTGCCAAGTGGGTGATCCATCTTGGCCTCCTCTGGAGGTCCCCAGCATCGCAATGCTAGCCTTCAGCCAATTCGATTCACTCCACATGATATCAAGAAACAGCTGAGGGCATTGGATACTGCAAAGGCTATGGGCCCTGACAATATTCTGGCAATAGTGCTGAAGACTTGTGCTCCAGAACTTGCCGCACCCCTCGCCAAGCTGTTCCAGTACAGCGACAACACTGGCATCTACCCAGCTGTGTGGAAAATTGCCCAATACACAATACATTGTCCTATACACAAAATGCAGTCAGCATTGTTGTGAAGCAGCCTGGGAAGAGTGTCCTGCAGTCAGCATCACGGTGAAGCAGTCACTTCAAAAAGTGGTGTCAGCACAAAGGTGAGAGCTGATTGGTGAGTAGTGGGTAAGTGTTTTTCTCCAGTTTTTTAATCCAGTTTTTCTCCAGTTTAAAATAGATTAAGCTAAGGAAAGGTAAGGATTCTAGTTTTTATTTAAAGTACATAAATAATTTAACTTTTTTTATTGTATTTAACTTAAAGTAAGGGTATTTTTTTCAACTAGAGGCATGGCAGGGCAGCTCAGTCCCGTGTTATGTACCGCCTGCGACTTGTGGGAAGTCCTAGACACCCCTTGCGCTCTGACCGACCACGTGTGCATTAAGTGTCACCAGCTGCAGCTACTTGAGCTCCGAGTTCTGGAGCTTGAGCGGCAGCTGGAGGCGCTGAGGTGCATCAGCGAGGCTGAGAATTTCGTGGATAGCATGTTTTTAGACGTCACCCCACAGTTTATGGAAGTGCAGACAGAGAGGGAATGGGTGACCATCAGTCAGAAGAAAGGTGCCAGGCAGGTAGTCGGAAATCCCCAGGGTACATCTTGCTCGAGAACCATTTTTCTGTGTTGGAAAATGGTGAGAGTGACGGTTCCTCTGGGGGGTGCAGCCATGCTCATGGCACTGAATGGTTCAGATGCACGGGGTGGGGAGGCGGTGGAATAGAGGGGAAGAGCAATAGTGGTTGGAGACTCGATAGTAAGGGGAATAGACAGGCGTTTCTGCGGCCGTAGACGTGTCTCCAGGATGGTATGTTGCCTTCCTGGTGCTAGGGTCAAGGATGTCACTGAACGGCTGCAGGGCATTCTAAAGGGGGAGGGCAAACAGACAGAGATCGTGGTACATATTAGTACCAATGACATAGGTAGAAAGAGGGATGAGGTCCTGCAAGCAGAATTTAGGGAGCTAGGAAACAGATTACAAACCAGGACACTGGACCTCAAAGGTAGTAATCTCTGGATTACTTCTGGTGCCACGCGCTAGTGAGTATGGAAATAGGAGGTTAGTCCAGATGAATGCGTGGCTGGAGAGATGGTGCAAGAGGGAGGGCTTTGATGGGCTTCTTTCAAGAAAGAAATAGGGAGAGTACAGGGCCAACATGTTCCAGTAAAGATAAAGGTTGGGACCAACAGATCCAGGGAACCCTGGATGTCGAGGGATATACAAGATTGGATAAAGAGAGAAAGGGAGGCTTATAGCAGATACCGAGGGCTCAAAACAGCAGAAGCCCTAGCAGAGTATAGAATGTGTAGGGGGAACTTAAAAAGGGAATCAGGAGAGAAAGAAGAGGGCAAGAAAAAACATTGGCAGGTAAAATAAAGGAAAATCCAAAGTTATTTTACAAGTACATTAAGAGTAAGAGGATAACTAGGGAAAGAGTAGGGCCCATTAAGGACCATAGTGGTAACTTGTGTGTGGAGCCGGAAGACGTAGGCAGGGTTCTAAATGAATACTTTGGCCAGAATTTTTCCGTCGGCGAGTTGGGGGCGGGGCCCACTTGCCGACGCGAAAATGACGTGGGATGACGTTGGGGGGAAGAAGCCCTGACGTTATCCTGCCCCATTTAAATACTCAGGAAACTCTTTCGAGTTATCAACAGTCACAGATTGCAACTCTTTCGAGTACAATCACAGTTCTTGGTTTCCGAGAGTGGGACATGAACCCACAACCCTCTGATTCAAAGGGCGGGTGGACTGTGTGATCAGCTGTACGCCTGCCGACCTGTCAATGGCCAATTGAGGCCATTGACAGGGTCGTTAAATCAATTAAAGGCTTTTGGTTTTGGGTCCCTTGCTGTTTGTGGTATATATAAATGATTTAGACTTGAATGTAGGAGGGTTGATCAGTAAGTTCGCGGATGACACGAAAATTGGTAGGGTGGTAAATAGTGAGGAGGATAGCCTTAGATTACAGGAGGATATAGATGGGCTGATCAGTGGCAAATGGAATTTAATCAGGATAAGTGTGAGGTGATGCACTTGGGCAGGACAAACAAGGCACGGGAATACACAATGAATGGTAGGATCCTGGGAAGTACCGAGGATTAGAGGGACCTTGGTGTGCATGTCCACCAGCCTCTTAAGGTAGCGGGACAGGTAGATAAGGTGATTAAGAAGGCATATAGGACACTTGCCTTTATTAGCCGAGGCATAGAATATAAGAGCAGGAAGGTTATGCTGGAACTGTATAAAACACTGGCTGGGCCACAGCTAGAGTATTGCGTGCAGTTCTGGAATCCGCATTATAGGAAGGATGTGATTGCACTAGAGAGAGTGCAGAGGAGATTTACCAGGATGTTGCCTGGGCTGGAGAGTTTTAGTTATGAGAGGTTTGATAGACTGGGGTTATTTTCCCTATAGCAGAGGAGATTGAGGAGGAGCATGATTGAGGTGTATAAAATTATGAGGGGCATAGATAGGGTAGACAGGAAGGAACTTCTTCCCTTTGTGGAGGGATCAATGACCAGGGGGCATAGATTTAAGATAAGGGGCAGGAGGTTTAGAGGGGATGTGAGGAAGAATTTTTTCACCCAGAGGGCGGTGGGAATCTGGAACTCACTGCCTGAAAGGGTGGTAGAGGCAGAAACCCTCATAACATTTCAGAAGTATTTGGATGTGCACTTGCGATGCCATGGCATACAAGACTATGGGCTTAGTGCTGGAAAATAGGATTAGAATAGTTAGGTACTTGTTTGACCACCACAGACTCGATGAGCTTCTGTGCTGTAGACCTCTTATGACTCTAAATCCAACCCAGCCAATCACCGCCACATCAGACCACTCTCGATCATCAGTAAAGTAATGGAAGGGTCATCAACAGTGCTATCAAGTGGCACTTGCTTAGCAATAACCTGCTCATTGAGACGCAGTTTGGGTTCTGCCAGGGCCACACAGCGCCTTACCTCATTACAGCCTTGGTTGAAACATGAACAAAAGAGCTGAACTCCTAGGGTGAGGTGAGAGTGACTGTCCTTGACATCAAGGCAGCATTTCACCGGATGTGGCATCAAGGATCCCTAGCAAAACTGAAGTCAATGGGAATCGGGAAAGACTCTCCGCTGGTTGGAGTTATACCTAGCAGAAAGGTTGTGGTTGTTGGAGGTCAGTCATCTCAGCTCCAGGACATCACTGCAGGAGTTCCTCAGGGTAATGTCCTCTGCCCAACCATCTTCAGCTGCCTCATCAACGACCTGCCTTCCATCATAAGGTCAGAAGTGGGGATGTTCACTGATGATTGCACAATGTTCAGCACCATTCGCAACTCCTTAGATACTGAAGCAGTCCATGTCCAAATGCAGCAAGACCTGGACAATATCCAGGCTTGGGCTGACAAGTGGCAAGTAACATTCGCCAGATGCCAGGCATTGACCATCTCCAACAAGAGAGAATCCAACTGTAGCCCCTTGCTGTTCAATGGCATTACCATCACTGAATCCCCCACTATCAACATCCTGGGGGTTACCATTGAGCAGAAACTGAACTGGATTCGCCACATAAATACCGTGGCTACAAGAGCAGGTCAGAGGCTAGGAATTGTGCGATGAGCAATTCACCTTCTGACTCCCCAAAGACTGTCCCCCATCTACAAGGCACAAGTCAGGAGTGTGATGGAATACTTCCACTAGCCTGGATGAGTGCAACTCCAACAACATTCAAGAAACTTGACACTGTCCAGGTCAAAGCAGCCCACTTGATTGGCACCACATCCACAAACATTGTCTCCCTTCACCACTGACACACAGTAGCAGCAGTGTATACCATCTATAAGATGCACTGCAGGAATTCACCATGGCTCCTTAGGCAGCACCTTCCAAACCCACAGCCACTACCATCAAATGGACAAGGGCAGAAGATAGATGGGAACACCACCACCTAGAAGTTCTGCTCCAAGTCATTCACCATTCTGACTTGGAAATATATCACTGTTCCTTCACTGTCGCTGGATCAAAATCCTGGAACTCCCTCCCTAACAGCACTGTGGGTGTTCGTACACCACATGGACTGCAGCGGTTCAAGAAGATGGCTCACCACCACCTTCTGATGGGCAAGTAGGGATGCGCAATAAATGCTGGCCAAGCCAGCCAAGTCCACATCCCGTAAATGAATATTTTTTTTAAAATGGGAAGTTTGAATTTAAGGTCCCCCTACTGCGATTTCCGGCCACCTGAGCGGAGTTGTCCAATGTCAGGATGGCAAAAATCTAGCCTTGGTCACTTCCCCATTATGGTTTTATTTGCCTTCAATTTTGATGCTGTCTTGTGTTATCAGTCATAACCCTCCATCCTCCATCTGTTTATTTCAATCATTTCAAAAAATGCATCCTTTCTAACATCCTCGGAGTTTAAATATATATTGCGCAACCTGACTTGTAATCCCATGATTTTTATTTACTGTTTTAGGGGTGCTGCACAGTTTGCATTGTGTTCTTAATATTGAATTCCAGTATTTTTCCAATATAGTTCACAGATAAATTGCCTTATATTTCCTGCAAACATGCTTTTGACTTTTTAAAGAATCAAATCCATTCTCTGGTAGCATGCTTGTGGTTTCATTAGTGACAGTAAAATGCCTGTTTTTGCACTTTTTATTCTCCACCTATGATATTAAAACTCTCAGAAACGTTGCATTTGGAGCTGAGTTTAATGGACCTATTTGCTGACCATTATTTTCTCCAGGGCCAATATTGGCATATTATTTACTTGTCAATTACATGTTTGCGAATGCTATGAATCTGTTTTCCTATGATGGCAGTTCTAAAAACTCTAGAAGCTCTAAAAGCTCCATGAAAGTTGTCTTCCCATCTCATCCTTAAGCAGTCCTACATGTCTTTTAATGGCTTGCTTGCACAGCAAACATATAACAAAGACTTTCTTTCAAACTTTCTCCAGATTTCCAGAGAAGGTGAAATAAGAAATAAGAGAAGCAGAGAGAGGGTATGAGAGCAGATGTCTTCTATATGCATGTAAATAGTATAAGCGTGGCAAATGAAAGAGTTGTGCTGATTAGGGATCAAAAAGGGTATTTATGCATGGAGGTAGAGGGCATGGCTGACGTATTAAGTAATCTGATTGCATCTATCTTTACGAAGGAGGAAGATGCTTCCCAAGTCGCAGTGAAAGAGAAAGTGGTTGAGACACTGGATGAACTAAAAATTGAGAATCAGGAGGTAATAGAAAGGCTGGCTGAACTTAAAGTTGAAAATTCACCAGGACTGATCAGATGCATCCAAGGATATTAAAAGAATTAAGAATGGAAATTGAGGAGTCAATGGCTGTAATGTTCTAATCCTCCTTAGATACAAGGTTGCTGCTAGGGGACTGGAGAACTGCAGATGTTCTGCTCTTGTTAAAATAAAGGGTGTAAAGATAAACATAGCAACTACAGGCCAGTCAGTTTAACCTCGGTGGTGGGAAAGTTTCAAAAAATGGTAGCCCAGGGCAAAATTAAAAGTCACTTAGACAAATGTGCACTAATTAAGGAAAACCAGTATAGATTTGTTTGGGCTGGATGTACTGGGAAGTTTGGTAATGCTTAGGGTGGATAAGCCATCAGGTCTGGATGGCTTACACCCTTTGTTGCTCAGGGACAATAGGGTGGAGATAGCAGAAGGGCCTGCCTTAATCTTCCAATCTTTGCTATATAAAGGGGAGGTGCCAAGGATTGGAGAGTGCCAAATGTGACACCCTTATTCAAGAAAAGGTGTAAGGATGTTCTTAGTAACTACAGGCTGATGAGTTTTACATTCGTGGTGGGTAATCAGGGAAAGCGTCAACAGGCAATTGGAGAGGTTTGACTCAATTAAGGAGAGCCAGCATGGATTTGTAAAAGGCAGATGATGCTTGACAAATCTAATTGAATTTTTTTTGAAGCGAGTACAATGGATGTTGTCTATATAGATTTTAAGCAAGCGTTTGATAAAGTACCACATAACAGGCTAGTTGATAAAGTTGAGGCTGATAGAATAGGTGGGTCAGTGTCAACTAGGATGAATAAATGGCTTAGTGACAGAAAACAGTGGGTCTTGTTAAATTGTTGTTTTCCACACTGCAGGTTGGTAGATAGTGGTGTTCCCCGAGGGTCAGTGTTAGAATCACAAGTTTTTATTTTTGACTTCATATATGTAAAGTGTTGGACATTTTGGAAGGGCTGGAAGAAAGGAAACGGGGGTAAGGTAGCTCTGAGATCAGTACAGTAATAGAAATAATCTTTCTTTAGAAGATTGAGATGTAGATTCGGTTTGGGTGGAGATAAAGAAAAACAAAAGAAAGAATTCCCTGGTGGGAGTAATTTATAGCTCCCCTGACAGTAGCTACACAGTAGAAGAGTATAAATCAAGAAATAATGGTGGCTTGTAAGAAATGTACTGCAATAATCATGGGTGATTTAAATATTCATATGCATTGGTCAAATTAAATTAGCAAAGGTAGCCTTGAGGATGAGATCATAGAGTGTATTCAGAACAGTTTCTTAGAACAATATCTTATGGAACCAACCAGGGAACAGGTTATCCTAGACCTGGTAATGTGTAATGAGACAGAATTAATAAATGATCTGATAGTAAAGGACCCTTGAGGCAAGAGTGATCATAAGTTTCTACAAGCATATGAAAAAGAAGAGAATAGCTAATGTGAATGTTGATCCTATAGGGGATGAGACTGGGGAATTAATAATGGGAAACAAGGAAATAGCAGAGACTTTGAAAAAATATTTTGTATCTGTCTTCACAGGATAAGACACTAAAGGCATCACAAGAATAGTAGAAAATCAACTTTTAATTAAGAAAGCAGGAAACTTTAGACCAGTTAGCCTAACATTTGTCTTTGGGAAAATGCTAGATTCCATTATTAAGGAGGTAGAAGCAGGATATTTAGAAAATCATTATACAATTAGAGTCAACATGGTTTTGTGAAAGGGAAATTGAGTTTGACAAATTTATTAGAGTTCTTAGAGGATGTAATGAGCAGGGTGGATAAAGGGGAACCATTGGATTTCTAAAAGGCATTCAATAAGGTGTCACATAAAATGTTACTGCACAAGATAAAGGCTAATGGAATTGAGGGTAATTATTATATTAGTTTGGGTAAAGGCTAACAAACAGGAAACAGAGAGTTGGGATAAATGGATCATTTTCAGGTTGGCAAACTGTAATCAGTGTACTACCATAGTGATCAGTGCTGGGGCCGCAACTATTTACAATCTATATTAATGACTTAGATGAAGGGATGAGTGTATTGCAACCAAATTTGCTGATAATGCAAAGATAGGTAGGAAAATAAGTTGTGAGGAGAGCACGAAGAGTCTGCAAAGGAATATAGATAGATTAAGTGAGTGGGTAAAAATTTGACAGACAGTATAATGTAGGTAAATGTGAGGTGGTCAACCTTGGTGGGAATAATAGGGAAGCAGAATATTATTTAAATGGAGAGATGTTGTAGAACTCTGAGGTACAGAGGGATCTGGGTGTACTGGTACATGAATCAGGAGCAGTTAGTATGTAGGTACAGCAGGGATTAGGAAGGCAAATGGAATGTTGGCCTTAATTGTAAGGGGAATCGAATATAAAAATACGGAAAATAAAAGCAAAATACTGTGAATGCTGGAAATCTGAAATAAAAATACAAAATACTGGTAAAACTTAACAGGTCTGGCAGCATCTTCGGAGAGAGAAACAGAGTTAATGTTTCAAGTGCGTTTGACTCTTCAGAGCCATGCAGAAAGATTGAATAGGTTGGGCCTATACTCATTAGAGAAGAATGAGAGGTTATCTTATTGAAACATATAAGATTCTGAGGGGCTTTGACAAGGTAGATGCTGAGAGGGTGTATCCCCTTGTGGGGAATCTAGAATTGGGAGCACATTTTCAGAATTAGGAGTCCCTCATTTAAGATGGAGATGAGGAGGAATTTCTTCTCTGAGGGTCATTAATATTTGAAATTCTCCACCCCAGAGAGCAGTGGAGGCTGGGTCATTGAATATATTGAAGGCTGAGAGTTTTGATCCACAAGAGTCAAAGGTTATGGGGGACAGGCAGGAAAGTAGAGTTAAGGCCACAATCAGGTTAACAACAATGTTATTGAATAGCAAAGCAGTCTCAAGGAGCCGCTGGCCTACTCCCACTCCTATTTATTATTTTCTTATATTGGAATTCAGAATGAAGTTACAACATTTGGCAGTGCTACCAAATTTGTAGGTATAGCAAACATTGAAGCTGATACTAGTCGACTAGCAAAGTACTGGTCGTAGCACAAGGGATTCATGTGCACTGATCTTTATAGATGGCAAGACATATCGAGAGAGTGGCTAGCAAAACCTTTGGGATCTTGGGCTTCATAAATAGAAGTATTGAGTACAAAAGCAGGACATGTTATGCTGAACCTTTATAAAACTCTGGTTAGGCCAAAACTCGAATATTGTCCAGTTCTGATCGCCAAACGTTAGGAAGGATTTGCGGGTCCTAGAGAGGGTGCAGAGGAGATTTACTGGAATGGTCCCAGGAATTAGAGATTTTAGCTACAAGGTTCATTTGGAGAAGTTGGGTTTGTTCTCCTTTAAGCACAGGAGATTGAGGGGAGATTTGACAGAGGTTTACAAGATAATGACAGGTTTAGATAAGGTAGACAAAGAATAAATGTTCCCATTAGCTGATGGTACAAGGACTAGGAGATAAAGATTTAAGGTCTTGGAGAAGAGATGCAGGGGTAATGTAAGAAAGAGCTTTTTACACAGTGAGTGATAATGATCTACGAGGTGGTGGAAGCAGAGATGATTAATGACTTTGAACGGAAACCGTCTGGGTACCAGACGGTAATAAACTTGCAGTGCTACTGGGATAGAATGGGGGATGTGACTGACTGGGTTGCTCGACAGAGAGCTGACATGGACTCAATGGGCCACATGGCCTCCTCCTGTGCTTTAATGACTCTTATGATTCTGCCTTCACATTTATAATGAAATACGTTAACTTGTCATGCTGAGAATACACCCTCCTGCTGTAATACCTACATTGGCGGTCAAGAATCTTTACAGTGTGGCAAGTTTTATCAACAGTTTTCATTATGCGAAAATAGGGATTTGTAATGGAAATAAGTTGGCAGCATGGGCATACGGGATGTAAGATTTTTGATATATTGTTAGATAAATAATGTAATGTAATTCAGTGGGCAGTGACCACCTGCTTTGCCTTTCTAAACCACCTCTTTCATTCCTGTTGTGATATCTATGGTATATGTTATGTGTAAAATTTAATAAACAGGATTCTCAGTGCAGTCATTAACTAACATCAGTATACATGCTTTTGTCAACTAACATTGATAGGCATACATAAATAAAAACAAAAAACTACTGCGGATGCTGGAAATCCAAAACAAAAACAGAATTACCTGGAAAAACTCAGCAGGTCTGGCAGCATCGGTGGAGAAGAAATCAGTCAACGTTTCGAGCCTTCACGACCCTTCGGCAGTCAGCCATTTCTTTGTTCCCCATTATAAATTCCCCTGTTTCTGACTGTAAGGGTCCTACATTTGTCTTCACCAATCTTTTTCTCTTCACATACCTGTAGAAACTTTTACAGTCAGTTTTTATGTTCCCTGCAAGTTTACTCTCGTACTCTATTTTCCCCTTCTTAATCAATACCTTGGCCCTCCTTTGCTGAATTCTAAACTGCTCCCAATCCTCAGGTCTGTTGTTTTTTCTGGCCAATTTGTATGCCTCTTCCTTGCTATCTTACTTGCTTATTACTATCTGTAATTCCCCTTGTAAGCCATGGTTTGGCCACCTTTCCTGTTTTACTTTTGCACCAGACAGGAATAAACAATTGTTGCAGTTCACCCATGCGCTCTTTGAATGTTTGTCATTGCCTATCCACCCTCGTTCCTTTAAGTAATGTTTCCCAATCCATCATAGCCAACTCGCCCCTCATACCATCGTAGTTTCCTTTATTAAGATTCAGGACCCAAGTCTCAGAATCACCTACATCATTCTCCATATGTGTACTAATCTACTGCATGTGCAGTCATTCACTAATATGTGTACATGTGCAGATGTTAACTTTCAGTATATCTGCAGTTGATCAATTAATAGTTATGCATGTACAGTAATATCAGTCCACATGCTATCATCAACAAACATCAGTATGCATGCAGTCATTAACATGAGTGTCAGTGCAGTCATTAACTATCAGTACACATGCAGTCATTAATTAATGTCAAAATATGCATACTCATCAATTAACAACAGTATACATGCAAAACTCTACTAACATCAGTACTAGTGCAGTCATCAACTATGAATACATGTGCCATCGTTAACTAACCACCAAAGCACGGTAGCAACAGTGTGTACCATCTACAAGATGCACTGCAGGAATTTACCAAGGCTCCTTAGACAGCACCTTCCAAACCCACTATCATCTAGAAGGACAAGGGCAGCAGATAGATGGGAACATCACCACTTGGAAGTTCTCCTCCAAGCCATTCACCATCCTGACTTGAAAATATATCACCGTTCCTTCACTATTGCTGGGTCAAAATCCTGGAACTCCCTCCCTAACAGCACTGTGGGTGTACCTACACCACATGGACTGCAGCGGTTCAAGAATGCAGCTCACCACCATCTTCTCAAGGGCCAACTAGGGATGGGCAATAAATGCTGGCCCAGCCAGCGAAGCCCACATCCTATGAATGAGTTAAAAAAAAAGCTTTCAATTATTAATAGCACTGCACATGCAGTCATTAACTAATATCACTATGACTATTGTCATCTATCGCTCTGGATAGTGAATTCCAAAGATTCACCCTTTGTTTGTAGTAATGTTTTCAAAAAATTATTTCATGGGATGTGGGCATAGCTGGCAAGAGCTGCATTTGTTGCCCATCCCAAATTGCCCTTGAACTGAGTGACTTGCTAGGCCATTTCAGAGGACAGTTAAGAGTCAACCACATTGCTGTGAGTCTGGAGTCACATGCAGGCCAGTCCAGGTAAAGGTGGCAGATTTCCTTTCCTAAGTGAGCCAGATGGGTTTTTATGACAATCGATGATAGTTTTATATTTAACATAACTGAGACAAGTTTCCAATTCCTCAACTTTTTTATTAATTGAATCCCGCGGTAGGATTTGAAGAGAGAATTAACCTCTTGATTACTAGATCAGTGACATTACCACTACCACCATTTCCCCATATTCCTCCTCACCTCAGTCCTAAATGGTCAGACCCTTAACCTGAGACTCTGCTGCCGTGTTTTAGACTCCATGACCATAGAACCATAGCACACTACAGCACAGAAAACAGGCCATTCGGCCCTTCTAGTCTGTGCCGAAATATTATTCCGCTAGTCCCATTGACCTGCACCTAGTCCATAACCCTCCAGACCTCTCCCATCCATGTATCTATCCAATTTATTCTTAAAACCTAAGAGTGAGCCCGCATTTACCACATCAGATGGTAGCTCATTCCTCACTCTCACCACTCTCTGAGTGAAGAAGTTCCCCCTAATGTTCCTCCTAAACCTTTCCCCTTTCACCCTAAAGCCATGTCCTCTCGTGTTTATCTCTCCTAATCTAAGTGGAAAGAGCCTACTCGCATTTACTCTGTCTATACCCCTCATAATTTTGTAAACTTCTATCAAATCTCCCCTTATTCTTCTACGCTCCAAGGAATAAAGTCCTAACCTGTTTAATCTTTCCCTGTAACTCAACTCCTTAAGACCCAGCAACATCCTAGTAAATCTTCTCTGCACTCTCTCAATCTTACTGATATCCTTCCTGTAGTTAGGCGACCAGAACTGCACACAATACTCCAAAGTTGGCCTCACCAATGTCTTATACAACCTCACCATAACATCCCAACTTCTATACTCAATACTTTGATTTATGAAGGCCAGTATGCCAAAAGCTTTCTTTACAACCCTGTCTACCTGTGACGCCACTTTCAGGGAATTATGTATCTGAACTCCCAGATCCCTTTGTTCCTCCGCACTCCTCAGTGCCCTACCATTTACTGTGTATGTCCTACCTTGGTTTGACCTTCCAAAATGCAACACCTCACACTTTTCCGGATTAAATTCCATCTGCCATTTTCTGGCCCATTTTTCCAGTTGGTCCAGATCCCTCTGCAAGCTTTGAAAGCCTTCCTCGCTGTCCACAATGCCTCCAATCTTAGTGTCATCAGCAAACTTGCTGATCCAATTCACCACATTATCATCCAAATCATTGATAGAGACAACAAACAACAATGGTCCAAGCACAGACAAGCAGAAACAATCTCTCAGTATCTACCCTATCAAACCCTTTCAGAATCTTGCATGTTTCAATGAGATCACCCCTCATTCTTCTAAACTCCAGAGAATATAAGCCCAATCAGTGTGCTTGCACACGAACAGGGGAGAGACCACACCCTGAGTGGGGCACAGCCAGAGTGGGTATTGGCAATTTGGCGCAAAGCGGGAATTCGGTGCATAGGGGACGAGATTCCCTTTGCATTTTTTCCTTGCTATCCAACTTCTTAAATCTTCAGAGCGTGCTGCAGCAGGAGACACTACAAGGGAAAGGAATCACTGGTAAGTAGTGAGTAAGGTATTTACTACTTTAATCGCTTATAGTTTAAGGTCTTTTTGTGGTTTATAGTTTGTATATTCTACAGTAACGAGGATCAGGAAACAAGGGCCCTAGAGTAATTGACTTAAAAGGTTTAATTTAAAGGGATAAGTTATGGCAGGAGCGCTCAAAGCCGTGTTGTGCTCCTCATGCTCCATGTGGGAAGCCGGGGACATTTCCAGTGCCTGGGACCAGCATGTGTGCAAGAAGTGTGTCCAGCTGCAGCTCCTGGGAGTTCGGGTTTCAGAGCTGGAACGGTGGCTGGGGACACTGTGGAGCATCTGCGAGTCTGAGAGCACCGTGGATAGCACATTTAGGGAGGTGGTCACACCGAAGATAAAGGGACTTGAGGGAGGAAGGGAATGGTGACCACCAGGCAGTCCAAGAGAAACAGACAGGTAGTTCAGGAGTCCCCTGGGGTCCCGCTCGCAAATCGGTATTCCATTTTGGAGGGCGCTGGTTCCTCCAGGGAGTGAGGACAGAGCCAAGCCTCTGGCACCACAAGCAGCCTGTCTGTACAGGAGGGGAGGAAGGGAGGAAGAGCAATGGTAACAGGGGATTCTATAGTCAGGGGAACAGATAGATGCTACTGTGGCCGTCAACGTGACTCCAGGATGGTATGTTGCCTCCCTGGTGCCAGGGTCCGGGATGTCACTGAATGGCTGCAGGGCATCCTGAAGGGGGAGGGTGAAAGGCAGAGGTCATGGTACATGTTGGTACCAATGACATAAGTAGAAAGAGGGATGAGGTTTTGCATCAAGAACTCAGGAAGTTAGGCAGTAGACTAAAAAGCAAAATCTGTCGGGTTGTAATCTCTGGATTACTCCCAGTGCCACATGCTAGCGAGCTCAGAAATAGGAGAATAGCACAGATGAATACGTGGCTTAAGAGTTGGTGCAGGAGGGAGGGTTTTAGATTCCTGGATCACTGGGACCGTTTCTGGGGAAGGTGGGACCTGTACAAGCGGGACGGTATACATCTGAACCAGAGCAGGACTAACATCCTTGCGGGCGGGTTTGCTAGTGCTGTTGGGAGGAGTTTAAACTAATTCAGCAGCGGGAGGGGACACAGAATGTTAGCAGAATAGGGACACGTCATAATACAGTAAAACAATCAAGTCAGAGGGAGTACAGCTGCATTAAGCTTCAAGGGAGTAAGGCAAGGCTGGATGGTCTCTAAGATAAAAGCAAAAAACTGCGGATGCTGGAAATCCAAAACAAAAATAAAAATACCTGGAAAAACTCAGCAGGTCTGACAGCATCTGCGGAGAGGAACACAGTTAACGTTTCGAGTCCATATGACTCTTCAACACAACTAAGGAAAAATAGAAAAGAGGTGAAATATAAGCTGGTTTAAGGGGGGTGGTCGGACAGGTAGACCTAGATAGAGGGCCAGTGATAGGTGGAGTTAGCCAAAAGATGTCATAGACAAAAGGAAAAAGAGGTGTTGAAGGTGGTGATATTATACTCTACTTTAATGCCAGGAGTATTACAGGTAAAAGGGATGGGTTAAGGGTGAGGATTGACATGTGGAATTGTGATATAGTAGCCAACACTGAGACATGGTTGAGGGAAGGGCAGGATTGGCAGCTCAACATTTCGGGATATAGAATCTTCAGGCGAGTCAGGGGAGCATGTAAAAGAGGAGGAGGCGTTGCATTATTAGTTAAGGGGTCAGTTACTGCAGTAAGGAGAGATGATATCTTGGAGGGGGCATCGAATGAAGCTTTGTGGGTAGAGTTTAGGAATAAAAAAGGGGCAGCCACATTGTTAGGTGTTTATTATAGACCCCCAGATAGTCAGCGGGAAATTGAGGAGCAAATATATGCATAATTTGTGGAGGTGTGTAAAAACAAAAACAATAGGGTCAAAAACAATAGGGTAATTATATTAGGTGATTTCAACTTCCCCAACATTAATTGGGATAGACAAAGTGTTAAGGGCTTGGATGGAGTGGATTTCTTGAAATGTGTACAGGAGAACTTTTTAGGTCAGTATGTAGAGGGTCCAACAAGGGACGGTGCAGTGCTGGACCTAATTCTGGGGAATGAAGCTGGACGGTTGGCTGAGGTGGTTGTGGGCGAGCATTTTAGCGATAGCGACCACAACATGGTACAGTTTAAGTTTGTTATGGACAAATAAATCAACAAGTTGCAAAAAAATGTTTTGGATTGGGGGAGAGCGGATTTTAGTAAAATAAGGCAGGAACTGACCAAGGTAGACTGGGAACAGTTACTTGTGGGGAAATCTACAGAGGAACAGTGGGGGGTGTTCAAAAAGGAAATGGGGAAGGTACAGGCTCAACATGTTCCCTCTAGAGTGATAAGGAATAACAAGCCCAGAGAACCATGGATGACCAGACACATTCAGGTTATGATGAGAAGGAAAAGAAAGGCTTTTTTTAGCAGGTACTAGGGAAGCAAATCAGCCGAGGCATTAGTGGAGTACAGAAAGTGCAGGGTGGAGCTTAAGAAAGCAATTAGGAGAGCAAAGAGGGGATATGAGAGAGCTCTGGCTGGTAAAAGTAGGGAAAATCCCAAGATATTCTATAAGTACATCAATGGGAAGAGGATAACCAGAGAAAGAGTAGGGTCCATAAGGGACCAAGGGTCAATCTATGGCTGGAGCCAGAGGACGTCGCTAGAGTGTTGAATGAATACTTCACATCTGTCTTCACCCAAGAGAATGAGGATGAAGGTATCAAACTTGGGGAGAGAGACTGCGAGGTTCTTAAGCAAATTGATATAGGGAGTGATAAGGTATTGGAGGTGTTGGCAGGCTTAAAAGTGGACAACTCTCCAGGCCCAGATGATTTGTGTCCCAGACTGCTGAGGGAGGCAAGAGAGGAGATCGCAGGGGCTCTGACCCAAATTTTTAATTCCTCTCTGGCCACAGGGGAGGTGCCAGAGGACTGGAGAACAGCTAATGTGATTCTGCTATTTAAGGAGGGTTGTAGAGATAAGTCAAGGAACTACAGGCCAGTGAGTCTCACGTCAGTGGTAGGGAAACTATTGGAGAAAGTTCTGAAGGAGAGTATCTATCTCCACTTGGAGAGGCAAGGTTTGGTCAGGGATAGTCATCATGGCTTTGTCAGAGGGAGGTCATGCCTAACAAATTTGATTGAATTTTTTGAGGAGGTGACCAGGTGTGTCGATGAGGGTAGTGCAGTTGATGTAGTTTATATGGATTTCAGCAAAGCCTTAGACAAGGTCCCACATGGGAGACTTATAAAGAAGGCAAATGCACATGGGATACAGGGTAATTTGATAAGGTGGATTCAAAATTGGCTTAGTTGTAGGAGGCAGAGGGTGATGACAGAAGAATGCTTTAGTGACTGGAAGCCAGTGTCCAGTGGCGTACCACAGGGGTCAGTGCTGGGTCCCCTATTATTTGTCATTTATATAAACGACATAGATGATTATGTGGGGGGTAGGATTAGTAAGTTTGTGGATGACACAAAGATTGCCCAGGCGGTTAACAGTGAGGTTGAGTGTCTTGGGCTACAGGAAGATATAGATGGGATGGTCAAATGGGCAGATAAGTGGCAGATGGAATTTAACCCTGAAAAGTGTGAGATGATACACTTTGGAAGGAGTAATTTGACAAGGAAGTATTCAATGAATGGTATGGCACTAGGAAGTTCCACAGCTGGAGTACTGTGTGCAGTTCTGGTCACCACATTATAGGAAGGATGTGATTGCACTGGAGGGGGTGCAGAGGAGATTCACCAGGATGTTGCCTGGGATGAAACATTTAAGTTATGAAGAGAGGTTGGATAGACTTGGGTTGTTTTCATTGGAGCAGAGAAGACTGAGGGCCGACCTGATCGAGGTGTACAAGATTATGAGGGGCATGGACAGGGTAGATAGGGAGCAGCTGTTCCCCTTAGTTGAAGGGTCAGTTACAAGGGGACATAAGTGAGGGGCAGGAAGTTTAGGGGGGATGTGAGGAAATGCTTTTTTACCCAGAGGGTGGTGACGGTTTGGAATGCACTGCCTGGGAGTGTGGTGGAGGCGGGTTGCCTCACATCCTTTAAAAAGTACTTGGATGAGCACTTGGCACATCATAACATTCAAGGCTATGGGCCAAGTGCTGGTAAATGGGATTAGGTAGGTAGGTCAGGTGTTTCTCACATGTCGGTGCAGACTCGATGGGACGAAGGGCTTCTTCTGCACTGTGATTCAGTTATCGCCCAGTGGACCTTCCCTGAACTGCTTTCAATTCAAGTAATATTCCTCCTTCAGTAAGCTGACCAAAACTGCGCACAATACTCTTGGTGTGGCTTCACCAGTGTCCTGTAGAATTGTAGCAAGAATTCCCTACTTGTATACTCCATCACCCTTGCAATAAAGGCCAACATTCTGTTTGCCTTCCGTCTGGGTCAAAGGTCATCACACCTTCGAGTGCCGATTCAGTTTGCTTTTGAAATTGTTCATCATCTCCGCTTCTACCATCCTTGTTGCTTACAAGTTTCAAGTCATTTATTACTAATCTCTGTGTAAAAAGGGTTCTTCCTCACACATCCCTTGCATCTCTTCCACAAAACCGTAAATCTGTGATCCCCTAGTCCTTGTACCATAATCTAACAGAATAACGTTTTATTTGTTTACCTTACCTAAACCTGTCATAGTAGTATGCAGTATTATATATAATTCTTATAATCTAATACACCTCCATCAAATCTTCCCTTAATTACTGTTGCTCCAAAGAGAACAATCTCAGCTTCTCCAACCTAACCTTGTCACTAAAATCCCCCATCCCTGGAACCATTCTGTAAATCTCCTCTGCATCCTCTCAAAGATCCTCACATTCTTCCTAAAGTGTGGTGACTCAGTACTCTAGTTGTGGCATAATCAGAGTTTTATGAAGCTTCACTTCCCTGCTTTTGTACGTAATGCCTCTACTTCTGAATACCGAGACCCCATATGCTTTGCTAACTACTTCCTTAATCTGTGCACATGGACCACAAGGTTTCTCTGCCCCTGCGCACTCCTTAGAACCATGCCGTTCAGTTTATATTGTTGCTCCTGGAAGATGTTGGTGAGTTTGATGCCTTTGTAGCATGAGTAATAGTGCCACTGTGGTGTCCAGATTTTGGCCATTATGAATGGCTTCTAGGGCAGTGAGTGTTGAATCATGGTTCTGCTGCAATGCTGTTAAAGCTCCCAGCTCAAGCAGCTGTTGCTTCTGTGGTTTCTTACGCCATGGCTAGTGAGGACGGTGTTGGTACCTCTTAGGACACTGAGGAGTGAAATTATCGACTTGGGCCAGATTTCACCAGCTCCTGGGTGGAGGGCTGGGAGGTGGGGGCATGGCCGATCAAATAGCTGTCAAAACTTCACATCATGACAATCGATTCATACGAAACCCCAGGTCCCTTTGTTCCTGCACACCCTTTGGAATTTTGCCATTCAATCCATATTCCCTTTCCCAATCCCTTCTGCCAAATATATCACTTCACACTTCTCTGCATTAATTTAAATAACTTGTCTGCCCATTCTGATAAACTATCTATGTCCTATTGCAGTTGATTGGTATCATCTTCACTGTCTGCCAAGTTTGGTATCATTGGCAAATTTTGAAATTTTACTCTGTGTTTCAATACCTAAGCCATTTCTTTATATATATATATATATATATATATATATATAATATCTATCAAAAAATGCAGTGGTCCTAGCACTGACCCTTGGGGAATGACACTATTTTTCGTCGTGCAGTCTAAAAAATAACTATTTCCAACAACTTGCTGTTTTTTGTCCTTAAGCCAATTTCTTATCCTGGCTGTACTGGCCCGCCTATTCCATCAGCCTCAATTTTGTTAACCAGCCTTTAATATAGTACTTTGTCAAAGGCCTTTGTAAAACCATAAATACAACATTCATTGTTTTCCTTTCAGCAACCTCCTATGTTACTTCATCAAAATATTCAATTCGATTAGTCAAGCACAATCTGCTTTTTACAAATTTGTGCTGTCTCTCCTTAATTAACTCAAACTTCTCTATGTGTATGTTGATTTTATTTACCTGCTTATTGCTTCTAAAGCCTTACTCACCACTGATGTGTCATTACAAGGACTGTCCTTCCACTCTTTCTTGTTTAAGGGTGTCACATATGCCACTCCAATCTCCTGGCACCTCCCCCATATCTAGGAAAGACTGGAAGATTATGGCAAACATTTCTGCCATCTCCACCCCACTTCCTTCAGCAACCTGGGATGCAAGCCATCCCAATCAGCTGATTTACCAATCTAGGCATAGCTGTTCCGGTACATCCCTGCCTATCCTGCCTTTCACCTCATCTCTGTTAGCTCTACCATCTCTGGTTCTGATATTTTAACAACATCCTCTTTCTTAGCAAATGTGTCGGTAAAAAATCAGTATACTTGCAGTCGTTAATTAACATCAGTAGACGTGCGGCCACTTACTTCCAGCAGTCACTAATTGACATCAACACACATGTATCTATGCAGTCATCAACTAACATTGGTACACAGTCATTACGGTTTGAATTTTCAATGATTTGGGATAACTCGGGAACCCTTTTAAAATGGTGGGTGGGTCCCAATTCCGGAATTCTCAGCCTCATTCCTGGGCTGTCTGATTTTCGGGAGTGCCTTTAAAGGGTGTGGGCTGGTTCGTGTCAAAAGCCCGTGCCCAGCATTTTCGATCTGGCTGGCTCCATTGCAGAGATAGCCACATCCTACTCCTCTGCAATTTTCATGGAGTTGGGACAGGTTTTTAAAGAGTTGTGGTTCACGTCCCCTCAGAAGAATTGTGAAGCCTAGTCTGCATGAGGAAACCTTTTAAAATGTGATATACAAAGGTACCCCTGATGCCCCTTATGCCAAGCCATGACACTCCGCCCACCCCCATTGCCCCTCATAACCCCCATGCCAAGCTATGGCATAGTCTTGCATGGGGCATGAAGTGGCATGGAGAGTGTGTGAAGGGTGAGGGCTGGAGGGTCTTTGTGTTTTTATTTTAACTGGGACACCAAGACGGACCTTTTAAACAGCCAGTCTCACCACCTGGCAGCCACTGTAACTGCCTTCAAACTTCTTCCTGTGTTGGCTGGCCCAACTCTAGCCCGCACCCACCCTCCGGGCACTTTCTCCTGAGGCAGGCGGGCCGAGCCGGGGGATTTCCCAACTCCTGCTACCCACCTCAAGGATGAAAATTCAGGCCTAACTATCAGTATACATGCAAGTCATCAACTAACATCAGTACATGTTAACTGGTATCAGTATTCATGCAGTCATCTACTGACACCAGGACAGTACGATCATAAACTCCCATCAGAACACGCACACTTGTGTAGTAATATCTATAGACCTGTGCTGTCATTAACTAATGTCAGCATATGTTCAATCGTGAATTAACATAAATATGCATCCTATCATCAACTAACACCAGGACATGTGCAGTTATTTACTGCCATCAGTATGCTTGCAGTCTTTATCTAATATCAGTACACCTGCAGCTGTCAACTAATGCCAGTATGTATGTAGTCATTATTTAGTACAGATGCCATAACATCAGTCAGTAGGCAGCAGCAATACCAGCACATGTATTGTCATCTACTAATGTCAGTATACATTCAGTTTTCGACTAATAGTAGTACTCATGCAGTCATTAACCAACACCAGTACATAGAGTTATTAATAAACATGAGTACATAGAGTCATAGGAGAGAATTTTTTCTTCGGCGACGCGTAAAGTGACGTCGGGCGTATGCCCACACATCACCGCGCGTCATTCCGATCTTCTGTTCGGCAGGCACGCACCTGCCCAACTGTCAAAGGCCTGTTCAGGCCATTAATCAACCAATTAAACAAATTGACAGGGCTGCCCGTCCAACCTTAAAGTTGGTGGACAGGCGAAGAACCCAAGCGGCCTTCGCAATTTGCATGAAACCTCATCCATGGATGGGATGAGGTTTCATGAAGGTTTTATTAATTAAATAAAAATTTTTGTGAAAATTCATAAACATGTCCCTTTACAACTGCACTTGGGGGAGAATTATCTCCCCGTCAGTTGGGCCGGTCAGGAACGTGCACAGGCGGGCACAGAGCCGATCACCGCACGCGATCGGCTGCGCACCGCCATTTTAATTGGCCCTCCCAGCGTGATGCGTGCCCAATAGTGCTCAGCGCTACCTGTGCGGGTGGGGGGAGGAAGGAGAGTTGGGCATGTAGCAATCTCCCTGAGGTACGGAGATGCCTCAGAGATTAAGTGCAGTTGGAAAGTTGGGAAAATAAAGAAAAAATAAAATTATTCATACATGTCCCCTCATGTGACAGTGTCACATGAGCTAGGACATGTTTATCCATTTTCATAAAATTTTTAATTTAATTAATAAAACCTTCATGAAACCTCATCCCACCTGTGGATGAGGTTTCATGCAAAACGCGAAGGCCACTTTTGATTAATGGCCTTAACAGGCCTTTGACAGTTCGGCGGGCATGCAGCCGACTCCGGTGCTTGCCCACCGAGCGGAAGATCGGAATGACACGCGGTGAAGTTGGGACGCACACTCGACATCACTGCGCATCATTTTACGCGCCGGCATGCTCCCGCATGTCGAAGAGAAAATTCTCCCCTTAATCTCCCTGAGGCACGGAGCTCCCTCGGAGATTTCTGTGCCCTTTCGCATGCATGCGCGAAAGAGCGCAGGCCAGACTCCCTCCCACACAGGTAGTGCTGAGCCCTACTGGTGGGCCGCTAAAATCATCTCTGTGCACGCCCCTGACTGGCCCTTCGACGGGGGGATAGTTCTCCCCATGGAGTCATGTATTGCACAGAAGGACGCCTTTCGGCCCTTCGACGGGGCGATAGTTCTCCCCATGGAGTCGTGTATTGCACAGAAGGACGCCTTTCGGCCCATCGAGTCCATGTCAGCTATCTGTGGAGAAATCTAGTCAGTTCCGCTCCTGTCCCCATAGTCCTGCAGGTTTATTTCATTCAAGTGCCCATCCCATTTCCATTTGAAACCGTTGTTTGTTTCCACTTCCATCATCCTCGTGGGCAACAAGTTCCAGGTCGTTACCATTCGCTGTGTAAAAATACTTCTTCCTCACATTTCCCCTTTATCTCTTGCCCAAAACCTTAAACCTGTGTCTCCTAGTCCTTGTATCATTAGCTAATTATCCAAATCTGTCATAATCTTGTGCACCTCAATCAAATCTCCTCTCAATCTCCTTTCCTCCAAGGAGAACAACCCCAGCTTCTCCAACCTAATATGGTGACTAAAATCCCTCATCCTTGGAACCATCTAGATAAATCTCCTCTGCACCATCTCAAGGACCCTACATCCTTCCTAAAGTGTGGTGACCAGAACTGGACACATTAATCTAGTTGGGGCCTAAGCAGTTGCTGTGGCCCTGAGAGAGCTGAGGCTAATTGCATTCATCCATGGATAACCTAAAGAGTAAGTTTGTGACAGAACAATGTCTCATTTTGTTGACTAAATGCTTGAAATTTGTACAGTAGTGGTAGTAGTTATTTTTAAATAGCAAATACCAAAACGATGTTCTGCCTATCACACATAACGTGGTATTTTTAAAAACTTAGGCCAGGTCGCGAAGTCTCCTTTGCTGCATAGAAATGAGCCGTGCATTGTGAGCCTGCGGGGCAGGGTCAGGGGAGGAACTTCCTACCGGGCAGAAGCTGCATGGACTGGGATCTGTGTGCAATCCTGCAGTTGCAAGTTGCTATACTGTGCTATGTCAATCCAGTCAGGGCAGGTGGAGGCTCGATAAAGAGCCTGTGTACAATCTGGTAACATTTAACTATACCTGGCAAAATTTGATAACCAACACATGAGCAAGGGTATACAAACTCTGTTAACATTTCGAGTCCGTGTGACTCTTCTTCAGCTCTGAAGAAGCCATACGGACTTGAAATGTTAACTTTGCCTTTCTCTCCACAAATGCTGTCAGACCTGCTGAGCTTTTCCAGCATTTTCTCTTTTTGTTTCAGATTTCCAGCATCCGCAGTATTTTGCTTTTATACAAACTCTGTCTAGCCTGATAACTGACACTTGAGAGTGGGGAACAGTGTCTGCAGACTTCAGCCAGTTCACAAGTCAACTGTTTCCAGTAAATCACAACTGGCCACAGCCAAAGCCAGTTGACAAATCTGGTGCCAACTGATTTCCAGTTGGATTATCCAGTTGTTTTGGTTGCTCCCAATGCATGCCGGTTATTCCCACTAGAGGCTGGCTAGATGCAGTTGCAGTCTTTGACCACTTTCAACTTACTTCTCCTTCAGAGCTTTATAAAGGTTCTACACAACTTGCCTGTTTTTGTACATGTGCAGGTATTAACTAACATCGGTATAGTCCCACGCATCATGTAAAATCAATATCAACGATCATTCAAGGGAGGAGACATTGCTAACTCTGGTTCTGGGGAATGATGTGGGTTAAGTTGATCAGGTGTCAGTTGGGGAACATTTTGAGGACAGTGATCATTGTATCATAAGGTTTTGATTTAGCTATGGAAAAGGACAAGGAGCAATCTAGATGAAGAATAATTATTTGGGAGAGGATCACCTTCCATGGGGTGAGAATAGATCTGGCCCAGATAAATAAGACTCAAAGACTGGCTGACAAAACTGTAACTGAACATAGAGCCATAGAGGTCTACAGCCCAGCAAAAGACCCTTCGGCCCATTGAGTCTGCGTCAGTCAAACAAGTACCTAACAATGGGCTGCCTTTAAAGAGGAAATTGTTTGGGTGTAGTCAAGGAACATTCCCACAAGGGGGAAAGGTAGGGCAAACAAATTCAGAGTTCCCTGAATGACAAAAGAGGTAAAGAACAAAATGTAGCTGAAAAAGGGTACATATGACAGATGTCAGGTAGATAATGTAAGAACCAGGTTGAATATAGCCATTTCAGAAGGGAAGTGAGAATACAAATGAGGTAAGCAAGGAGAGAATATGAATAAGGGCTTGCAGCTAACATAAAAAGGAATCCATGGGCGGAATTTTACGGTCCCATCGCGGCAGGGGAGGGGTCATAAAATGTGGCGAGCCTTTCAGACTGGAAAATCCCACCAGCGGAAAGGGCTGTAAAGTTCCACCCCATAAATCTTCTATAGGCAGATAAATAGTAAAAGGGTGATATGAGTAGAAGTGGGGACAATTAGGAACCAAAAAGGGGATTAACAGATGGAGGCAGGGGGCATGGCTGAAGACTTTGGCCAGGATTTTCCAGGTGGGCCCTGTCATGGGAGGGGCAGAGAATTTGGTGAGGCAGCCAAACGTCTGGGACCAGAAAATCCCAGCCTTTGCTTCAGTCTTTACCAAGGAAGAAGATGCTACCTGGGCCATGGTGAAAGAGGAGGTAGTTCAGACATTTGAAGGGTTTAAAATGAATAAGGAGGAGGTATTGGGATAGGCTGTCTGTACTTAAAGTTGATAACTCACCACTACCAGATTAAATGCATCCAAGGGTACTGAGGAAATTAAAAGTGGAAGTTGCAGAGGCACTGGCCATAATCTTCCAATCCTCCTCGCATTTGGGACTGGTGTCAGAAGACTGAAGAATTGCAAATGTTACTTCCTTGTTCAAAAAAGGGAATAAGGATAAGCCCAGCAACTATAGGTCCATCACCTTAACCTCTGTCGTGGGGAAGATTTTGAAAAGAATAATATGGGACAAAATTAACAGTCACTTGGACAAACATGGGTTAATTAAGGAAAGAAGCCAGCATGAATTTGTTAAGGGAAAATCATGTTTTACTAACTTGCTTGAGTTTTTTGATGAGGTAACAAAGAGGGTTGAGGAGGATTATTGTGCTGTATATGGACTCCCAAAAGGCATTTGATAAAGTGCCACATAACATGCTTGTTAGCAAAGTTAGAGCTTCTGGATTAAGAGGAATAGTGGTAGCATGGATGTGAAGTTACCTGAGTGACAGGTGGTGAGCAGTTCTTTTTTCACACTGGAGGAAGGTTTGTAGTGACATGGCCCAGGGGCTGGTATCAGGACTCCTGCTCTTCTTGATACATATTAATGACTTAGACTTGGATGCACAATTTGAAAATTTGCAGATGATGCAAAACTCAGAAGTATTGCGAACAGTGAGGAAGAGGACATAAGCAAGGAGGTGGAATCCATGGACAAGTGGCAGATAAAGTTCAATACAGAGAAGTGTGAAGTGATTGATTTTGGTAGGACGAACACGGAGAGATGATACCGTACTGCACCTATTTCTTTTCTAAAGGCAGCCCCTTGTTCAGTTACAGTTTTGCCTGCTAATCTTTGATTCCAATTTACCTGGGCCAGATCCATTCTTACCCTATTGAAGTTGGCTTTCCCCCAATTAATTATTCTTACTATGGATTGTTCTTTGTTCTTTTCCATAGCTTTATGATACACTGATCATTATCCCCTAAATGCTCCCCTACTGACACTTGATCCACTTGGCCCATCTCAGTCCCAAGAGCCAGGTCCAGCAATGCCTCCTTTCTCTTTTGGGACTGGACGCGTAACTGCTGTTGAGATTTTCCTGAACACTGTAGGAACTCTTGCTCATCTCTGTCCTTGACACTACTACAATTCCAGTCTATATTCAGATAACTAAAGCCCCCCATTATAGCTACTCTACAATTCTTGCACTTCTCTGTAATTTCGTCGCAAATTCTTTCCTCTGCATCTTTCCCGCTTGTTGGTGGCGTATAGACTACAATGACTAATGTAATTGCACCTTGTTTGTTCCTTAGCTCTAGCCAAATAGATTCTGCCCTTGAACCCTCTGGGACACCCTCTTTCTCCAGCACAGCAATGCTCTCCTTAACCAATGCTGCTACCCCTCCCTCTTTTCTACCTTTCCTGAACACCTTGTACGAGGAATATTTAATAGCCAGTCCTGCCCTTCTTTGAGCCAGTCTCTGTTATAGCCACAACATTATATTTTCATGTGGCCATCTAAGCCTACAACTCGCTAATCTTATTTACCACATTGCACATGCACATACATGCAGTGTAACCCTAACTTAAACATTATTACTATCCCTCTTACGCTGAACCCACTAATACCTTACTATTTCCTCCTGCAGCACTATCTGTCTCTCCCACTATTCATTGCACTTTGGTATTACTCTCTAGTATTACCTCCTGGTTCCCACACCCTTGCCAAGTTAGTTTAAACCCTCCCCAGTGGCACTAGTAAATCACTCGCAAGGAAGTTTGTCCCTGTTCTATTTAGGTGCAACCTGTCCGGCCTGTACAGGTCCCATCTCCCCCAGAACTGATCCCAATGTTCCAAGAATCTAAAGCCCTCTGTCCTGCATCATCTCTCCAGCCACGCATCCATCTGTTCTTTCCTCCTGTTTCTACACTCACTTGCGCATGGTACTGGGAGTAATCCAGAGATTATTACTTTTGAGGTCCTGCTTGCCAATTTCCTGCCTAGTTCCCTAAATTCTGACTGCAGGATCACATCCCTCTTTCTGCCTATGTTGTTGGTGCCAATGTGGACCATGACTGCTGGCTGGTCACCCTCCCCCTTCAGGGTGTTCTGTAGCCATTCTGTGACATCCTTGGCCTGGCACCAAGGAGGCAATTTACTATCCTGGATTCACTTCTGTGGCCACAGAAATGCCTATTTGTTATCTTAACTATTGATTCTTCTATTACTGTTGTTCTTCCAGTCTTCTTGCCCCCAAGTGCAGCTGAGCCAGACATGGTGCCGTGGATTTGGCTCTGGTTGCACTCCTCAGATGAACCATTGCTCTCATCAGTATTCAGAACTGATTCTAACTTCCTGTTTGCATCTTGCAAAAATCCAGAGCTACTAACATGAATTGCCTTGTTTGTGAGCTGGGTAGAATTACAATTACAAGTGCCCAATTTGAGCTAAATTTACTTTGCTGCTCAACTATTTTCTGTAATATGAGATGACTTATGGTAAGTAATATAATCTGTCTGTTATGATAATCAATATTCCAATTTTTAAACATTTTTTCACAGGGTGTGGGTGTCGCTGGCTAGGCCACCATTTATTGCCCACCCCTAATTGCCCTTGAGAAGGTGGTGGTGAGCTGCTTTAGAATCATAAGAAGTTGCTGTGCCATAAATTTTCTATTATTCTAAGGCAGGTCGCCATCACCTTCTCAAGGGCAATTAGGGATCGGCAATAAATGTTGGCCTAGACAGCAACACCCACACCCTGTGAAAGATTTTAAAAAATAGCTTCAGGCTGCGTCGGTGGTGGAGGGAGTGAATGCTTGTGGATGTGGTGCCAATCAAGCAGGCTGCTTTGTCCTGGACGTTGTCAAGCTTCTTGAGTGTTGTAGGAGCTGGACTCATCCAGGCAAGTGAGGAGTATTCCATCACACTCCAGGCAAGTGGGGAGTATTCCATCACACTCCTGACTTGTGCCTTGTAGATGGTGGACAGACTTTGGGGAGTCAGGTACCAATGCTGGTGCTAAGGTTCCATCTGAGCTGGTGGCTGCTGGTATCAGATTAAGTGACAGTGCTTCTTCCCATTAGCTGGTCAGATGGCAAATCTTGGGTATTGGAAAGCATCTTATAGAAGGGGAGGATTAGAAGGGAAGAAAGGAGGAAGGGATTGAAAGTGGTCCATGGTTACAACATCTGCAGCTTGCACTTTGCACCAGATAGCAGGATGAGGATGAAGTGGGATTTGAGAAGGTACATGAGGCAGGAACAGACTGTCATCCTGAATTTCTCAGTAACCCTGGGCCTCCGTCACAGCTGACCCCATGATGTAGAGCACTATGCTCTGTAAAGGGCTTGGGTGATGCAAGCCTGCTCATCCCTACTTGTTCTGCTCTTCTCCCCGCGGGTGCCACCATGTCCTGCAAGAAAGAGGGAAGAATATCAGCGAGTGTGTTGCACTGTTTGAGTGTTGTGCCTTCTATAGCTGAATAGCTAGAGGTATGTGAAAACTGCAAGAGGTGTGTGCGAGGCTGGCAACATTGGTAGGTGGATGAGGGTGAGGTGGAACACTAGCTATTAGACATGAGTCCTGATTGTTGAGTGATGGGGCTATGGTTCATTGAGTAGTGTGAGAAGTTGGTGGTGCAGTGAGTGGGAGATTGAAGATGCCTTGACCTGTACTTAATCAATGCTTTGAGGTCATTGACTATTTTTGTGGAACTGCTGCCAGTTCCGGGCCAGACTCCAGAAACTGCCTTTGCTGATCATCTGCCCCATCCTCCCCACAGGATGTACCTCGAAGGTCTACTTGCCTCTTATAGAAACATAGGACAAAATCTTCCCTTCCCGCCATTAGCAGGGAGGGGGCGGAAGATATGGCAGGGAGTGAAAAATTGGTTTCCTGATGTCGGGAAATCAGGTTGGGATTGTCCTCTCCTGACGTTCATGGCGGGTTGATAGTGGGTCAGGTTTGCTG
This sequence comes from Cetorhinus maximus, assembly GCF_964194155.1. Lineage (NCBI taxonomy): Eukaryota > Metazoa > Chordata > Chondrichthyes > Lamniformes > Cetorhinidae > Cetorhinus > Cetorhinus maximus. The sequence goes on from NC_135883.1 coordinate 50,677,244, forward strand.
CAGAAGCTTGACAGGAACTCATTTTGCATCTTGTGCATGTCATTAAAAGCCCAACAGATTGGAATCATGCGCCTCCGGCAACTCTTTCTCCCTACCAGCAAGAATTTACACCAAAACAAAAACAGAATTACCTGGAAAAACTCAGCAGGTCTGGCAGCATCGGTGGAGAAGAAAAGAGTCGACGTTTCGAGTCCTCATGACCCTTCAGCAGAACTGAGTATAGTTAGGAGAGGGGTGAAATATAAGCTGGTTTAAGGTGGGGTGGGTGGGGGTGGGGGGAGAGAAGTTGGGGGGGTGTGTGGTTGTAGGGATAAGCAAGCAGTGATAGGAGCAGATAATCAAAAGATGTCACAGACAAAAAGAACAAGGGGGTGTTGAAGGTGGTGATATTATCTAAGAAAATGTGCTAATTAAGAATGGATGGCAGGACACTCAAGGTACAGCTGTAGTGGGGGTGGGGTGGAAAGGCTGACAAGGTATTACAGTTGTAGATTTAAAAATAATGGAAATAGGTGGGAAAAGAAAAATCTATATAAATTATTGAAAAAAACAAAAGGGAGGGGGAAGAAACGGGGGAGGGAGTTTAAGATCTAAAGTTGTTGAATTTAATATTCAGCCCGGAAGGCTGTAAAGTGCCTAGTCGGAAGATGAGGTGCTGTTCCTCCAGTTTGCGTTGGGCTTCACTGGAACAATGCAGCAAGCCAAGGACAGACATGTGGGCAAGAGAGCAGGGTGGAGTGTTAAAATGGCAAGCGACAGGGAGGTTTGGGTCTTTCTTGCGGACAGACCGCAGGTGTTCTACAAAGCGGTCGCCCAGTTGGCGTTTAGTCTCTCCAATGTAGAGGAGACCGCATTGGGAGCAACGAATGCAGTAGACTAAGTTAGGGGAAATGCAAGTGAAATGCTGCTTCACTTGAAAGGAGTGTTTGGGCCCTTGGACGGTGAGGAGAGAGGAAGTGAAGGGGCAGGTGTTGCATCTTCTGTGTGGGCATGGGGAGGTGCCATAGGTGGGGGTTGAGGAGTAGGGGGTGATGGAGGAGTGGACCAGGGTGTCCCGGAGGGAACGATCCCTACGGAATGCCGCCGGGGCGGTGAAGGGAAGATGTGTTTGGTGGTGGTATCATACTGGAATTGGCGGAAATGGCGGAGGAAACTTACTTACTTACTAACTATACTCAGTTCTGCTGAAGGGTCATGAGGACTCGAAACGTCGACTCTTTTCTTCTCCACCGATGCTGCCAGACCTGCTGAGTTTTACCAGGTAATTCTGTTTTTGTTTTGGATTTCCAGCATCCGCAGTAATTTTTTGTTAGAATTTACACCATTCTATTACCTGACTGTACATTCATGGCATGCACCTAGAGAGGCAGAATCTGAAAACACTTACCTTAGAGTCAAAGCTGGTTGCACCACTGGAACTGACGGCAGGTATGGTGCACGCAAAAGACACAATGCGGGGAGGTCCAGAGGAAATGAAGGGGGGAGGGTGCAACACACATAGCTGGAGGGGGAAACCAGGGAGGGGGGGGCGGAATGGTGTCCAGAGAAGAAGGGGTGGGGGTGTGTGGGTGGAGTGAGGGGGAAGAAAGGCATGAAAGGTAAGAGGGAGGGAGGAAGGCATGAAGGGGAGGGAGCGAGGGAATTGGGGTGGGGCCAGAATGAATCCACGAGACTTCCACTCGGTGCAAGTTAACACACAAGTGCCAAAACTATATATAATGATTGTACCCCCATGCCACCAGTGTTAATTCAAAGTTTCTTAATTTTCCTACTTCTACCACTATGTCTAGGTGCATTCCTGGCGCAGTAGAGGTGGAGGCATACTTGCTGACTATCATGCCCTGTTGTCTGTGATGATTTTGGCGGGTGTCCCCTGGAGGTCTGATGACTGGTGGGCCCCAGCCTGGTTTGGGTCTCCTGCTTAGGGGCAAGTGCACCCTTCTCGGCTTGAGCAGTTGGATCTGATGGGGTCAAAAGGGGATTGGGAACACAAGGACACTTTTGGAGTGTCCTGGGTGGATGCCGCCAGGCTGTTCCTCCTATCTTTGGGTGCCCTAGGGCCCGTCCCTGACTCCTTGAGTGGAAAGGGCACCTGGAGGGAGGTTGAGGTGCCCCACCCCCTCTCACGTAGCCACTGCAAAAGCTCACCCATGGCTAGAGCAATGGAGTGCGGGTTCGAGTGCATCCCTGGCAGAAAATGTGCGTTCTGCTGGACCAAGCTCTCCATGGCGTCTGCCACCCTCCCCATGGAGACTTTGCTGCACTCACATGCTAGAGCCATGACATTAGAGCGCAATTGGACACACTCCTCCACCCCTCGTGCCACTCTGTTGAAGGCCTCTGTCACCTCTGCCTGATGATCATCTGTGCCTCTTTGATACTCCAGCATCTTCTCCATGGCTGCTTCCAGAGGCTCATCATCTGACTCAGATTTAGCAGAGGCCTCTTCTCTAGGTCCTCCGAGTGCCAAATACCTCGGCTGTCGCTGCCTCCTCCTGCTGTGGACATGCGTCTGTCAGGTGACCACCAGAGTGTGAGCCCGAGCCTAAACTAGACATACCACCCACCAAGATGTGTGTCTGTGTGCTGGTGGAGGATGCCGATGAACGCTGTGATGGCTGTGCAGATGTGAAGTCGTCCTCATCCTCTTCCGAGGCATCCTGGGGACTGGGGCTGAGTTCAGGTGTATCTTCTTTTACTGGCACCTAGAATGGAGAGAAGAGAGAATGAGTGACTGCCTAGGCTGGCTGAAACATGGCTGGCCCTCATCAATCACCTTGATTTTCCAAAGTTGCCTGGGATTTCCATGCTTTCTCACTTGGAGGAGGCTTGCCTCGCTGTCGGCACAGGCATGCTCACGATCCTCCCTTGCCAGCTCGACGGCCTGCTGTTCAAATGCAGTGAGGGATCTGAGCTCAGGCATACCCACCTCCTGTTTTCTCTCTCTCCTTCCTGTTGTGGGCTGTCTTCTCCTGCATAAAGACCTATGTAGATGGATTGAGTGCACATCTGATCAAAGAGCAGGTCACAGGCTGCTAATTCTGTGGCTAATAACTGACCTCATGACTCCCCAAGACCCGACCACCATGTGCATGGCACACATGAGGAATGTGATGGAATAATCCTTATTTGCCTGGATGAGTGCAGCTCCAACAGCACTCGAAGCTGGATGACATCCAGGACAAAGCAGCTCGCTTGATTGGTTCCCCATTCAACACCCTCAACATTCACTCCCTGCACAGTGGCAGCAGTGTGTACCATGTACAAGATGCACTGCAGCAAGTCATCAAGGCTCTTTTAACAGCACTTTCCCAACCCCGCGAGCTCTACCAGCTAGAAGGACAAGGGCAGCAGACACATGGGAACAGCAACGCCTGCAAGTTGCCCTGCACTTCACCCCATGGCTGTGCCTTCACTGTGGCTGGGTGAAAATCCTGCAGTTGTCTCACTAACAGCACAGTACATGGACTGTAGGGGTTCAGTAAGGCAGCAGCCCACCGTCTTTTTAAGGACATTTAGGGATGGGCAACAGAATTATTAGCCTTGCCCAGGTCCCACGCGACAAACATGTGCGACAAAAAACGGTGAGGAGGTTTGGTAGGGTAGAAGGTTCGCTTACCCTAGCGGCACAGATTAGATCATTGACCTGTTGCCTGCACTGCAGAGTGGCCCTCTTCTGCACCCCATGGGTGCTGACCGCCCTGGCAACCACCTTCCAGATCGGCTTGGTCAGTGGGTTGGGCCTCCTGCGGCCATCCCTGGGGGAATAGCCTTTCTTGAACTGCCTCGAGGAGATGATAGCTGAAGCGGGGAGCCACGGCTTGTTGCCTTCTCCTGCTCATCCTTCTTGCTGTTAATGAAGGCCTGACCAGGTGCCTTTTAAATATGGTGCCCGGACACGATAGCTGGGTGGCTGACTTCATGCCCACCCACCCCCACTCGACGTGGACTACGCTCATGCGTAACTAATGAGGCAGGGAGTGGACAGTTGTGCATAAAAGCCCACCCCGCTCCATGGCGGGTGTCACTCTGACTTTCTCATCCGTCACTGAACGTATGGCAGGAGGGGACGATTCTGCCTATGGTCTCTCTCCTCCTTTTGACATGTCAAGAATGTGGAGAGGCCTCTCTCTGGCCTATTACCAGCTTTCTGCCTTTCATCAGAACCTTCCTCGAATGTTCCAGTGCTGCTGTGGCCTGAGTGCGCCTGCCCTTTAAGAGGAGCAGACTAGCTGTACGTCATGCTCATCACACATGTGCCTGGATCCTGTACTAAGCCTGGAGTCAGTTAGTAGCATGTCTCACTCTGGGCTACACTCCACAATCATTGAGAAGAACAGGAAGGATGAAGTTTGCGTGCTGTCTGCATCACCTCACCTGGGCGTGAGGTCATCACACATCGTGATCTCCATGCTTGATGTTGGGTCGAATCAAATTCTCCCCCCAGAGAATATAGAAGCCGAGAGGTGATGATGAGTTCTTAGTAAGTCCTCAGTTAGAGCACTGTGTGCAGTACTAGGCTTCACACTTTCAACAGGATATTGAGGATCAATACAGGGTACAATGCAGATTCACTAAGATACTGCAAGGTGTGAGAAAATATAAAGAAATTCGAGAAATTGGATCCTTTTTGTTAGAAGACTACAGATTATGGGATGAAAACATAGAAGTATTTGGGAAAAAATCTTAAGAATGGGCAGGGTGGTGAACAGACTGTGTCCAGTCATTGAGGAGTCTAGAACAATGGCTGTTTCCATGTCGACTGCATGATGTGCATCCATTGATTTACAAACATTTCCTGCAGTGTGACAAACCAGGCTGGTCTGGAACACTTTATTAGCAACACTTCGAGAAAATGGGCAACATTGTAACTGAAATGTTATGGAATTGTATGTTGACATGTAAAGAACAACTACATATACCTAACAATTTCGGCACACACAAATAATGTTTAGATGTTTGGACTGTAATGTTTAAAGATTATTTACTAAAATGCTTATATAGTAACTGTTGCTTGAAGGAATGTAGTGATTGTAGCTTTAAGACTTATTGTACTGTGCAGTATCATGTGACAGTGTGAACAAATCAGCATGAAGCGTGTGGAACCTTAAGGGTGGAATTTGTGTCTAGTTGTGGTTCTTGATGGAAGCATGTATTTGCTGCTGAAGCCTTGTAAATAAAGTTGACTTTCTTATGAGAAACCTGTCTGGAAAATCAAGCCCATAACAGCTTCTGCAGATCTAAACAAGTTAATAATACAGTACCTATCCAGCCCAGTACAAATGTTTATCTTGAACTCCATCAGCATATGTTTTAAAGTGAAATTATCCAAACAGATTTTCACCCTCTGAAGGCCTGTGTACTTTCAACAAGCAAGACAAAATCGAGCTTCCCCAATACAAGCTCTGTGGCGACATTTAATCTTTTAACTTGAGTTTTGCTTGCCCCAAGATGCTGTATTTAACCAACCAAGTAACTATAAAACCCTTGATGACCATTGCCTAGTTTATCAGCACCAGATGAACAAGATACTCGCTGAAAATATTCTTTGGGTGGATTTTCAAAGAACGTACATCTTGACCATCGAGTTACTTCCTGGAAAATGTTCCAGTTAAGAATGCTTCCAGTGTTAAGCTCACTTTCCACAATTTAAAGTACGTTTAATAGTGAGATGATTAGTCATGCTGTCTAGCCAATTGTGAGTGGGGCAGATTCAGTTAACTTCAGTAATTACATATATCACAATGTTTCACAATCGGAGAACTCCAGCACTGCAAATCGAGTTAGGCCATGTTACAGCTGAATTATATAACATGGTATATTAGAGAATGTAGCAGTGTACTTTAGACTCTGCAAAAAATACTGTTCTGGCTGAGGATAGGCAGATTGCACAATAGCTGGCATACCACGAAGAATCAAGAGCAGACCAAACTCATGCTTGGAATGTTCTGGTTTTCTGAGGAGCACTGAGCTGAAAGGGTTAAGGTCGTACAAAAAAATGGTGGTAGGAAACGCTACCTGCACAACACCACAGTTAATTCATGGCTTACATCAACTGGAAGTGTTTCTGTGCCCTCAACACCGAGTCTCATTCAACAGGGGAATGGGCTAGAGGTCAGCACACCTGATTTACAGTATCCTACATTTCTAGTGATTAATTTATTTCACCAGAAAATTGTGAGCACTGATTTCCACAAGTGATTCTTCTTCTTCCTGACTCTATGCTGAAAATATATCCTGACAGAATTTACCCAGTCATTCTTATGTGTCCATCCATTTTATGCATCTGATTATTTGAACAAGTTAGCTCACTGCTGGTTTCCTTTTTGGGGGCCACATGCATGATTTAATACTACAGCTTTTATTTTCCCGTTGCATTGCTTCACAGGTGGAAACTGATCATCGCTACAATTAAGCATGTAAAACAAAAAGACGACATTTCTACAGGTGTCACAGCCCCGGCACTATTTGTACAGGCGTCACAGCCCCGGCACTATTTGTAGAGGCGTCACAGCCCCAGCACTATTGTACAGGCGTCGCAGCCCCAGCACTGTTTGTACAGGCGTTGCAGCCCCGGCACTTTTATATATGGTATGATACATGGGATGGATTTCTCATCTGCAGCTTTATTCCAGGGAGGGGATTTCTCAGCCAATCAGTAGATATAGTGCGCAGTAGGCAATCACTGGATGCATGGGGCTGGTGGTGCGGTGGCCATGTTATGGGCATAGTAATCCAGAATCCCAAGTATCTGGGGATGAGAGTTCAAATTCCAGCATGGCAGCTGGTGGAATTTAAATTCAATTAATTAACAAGTTTGGCATTAAAAGCTAGTTTCAGTAATTGTGGCCATAAAATCCGAGGGAAAGAATTCTGCCATCCTTATCCAGTCTGGCCTACATGTGACTCCAGACCCACAGCAATATAGTTGACACTTAACTGTTCTCTGAAATGGCCTAGCAAGTCACTCTGTTGTATCAAACCACTACAGAAAAGTCAAAAAGGAATAAAACTTGTCAAACAACTATTGACCTAGGCACTAGAAATGACAAGCAATCATAGCTGACCCTGCAAAGTTCTCCTTCAGGGTGCTTGTGCCAAAATTGGGAGAGCTGTCTCATAGACAAGTCAAGCAACAACCTGATGTAGTCATGCTTACCTAATCCTCAGTTGTTCCCTGATGTCTTTATTTATCCATGGAGTTCCACTAGTGTTTAGTTTATTCTTTCTTTAAGTGGGATATATTTTCCCTGCACTCTGTCAAACACCATTTTAAATGTTTCTCACTGTTCTCCCACATCGTTGTTTGCCACTATTATAGCCCATTTTATTTTCCCCAAGTTCTATTCTCAGCCCTTTAAAGTCAGCTTTTCTCCAGTCTATTAGCTTGTTTTTTGTTGTACTATATCTTTCGATATCATCATCTTTATATGCAGTATATTATGATCACTGTTGCCTAGATATTCCCCTATGTTTACTTCTTTTAGCTGTTCTGGTTCATTCCCCATTAGTACATCTAAAAGTGAATCTTCCCTTGATTGGGTTAGAAAGGAGTCTTGTACACATTGTAGGAACTCCATTCCCTTTCCCTTGGTATTAATTGGACAGAAAAAGTAGGTACGTGAAATCCCCCATGATTATTATTCTATGTTTTTACTCAACTTCCTAATTTGTCTGCATAATCCTTCCACTGCGAGGTGGTCTGTAGACAACACCTATTAGTGTGATTGATCTTTTACCATCTCTTATCTCTATCCATTGGATTCTATTTTTGTCTTTCTGATAGCCGTGTTCCTTTCTTTCTGCTGTCATTTACGTTATCCTGAGTAAGTACAGCTACTCCACCTCCCCGCTTTCCCCCTCTATCTTTTCTAAATATATTATACAGTGCAATGTTTAATTCCTGATTTTTCATAATCCTCACTATGTCTGGTTCCTCACAACACATGATTGCCTCCACCTCCCCTGTTTCATTATGGGCACTGTATGCATTGCTGTATAGACATTTTACTTCGTTTTCAGTAGGATATCCTCTTACTTTATGTTTAACCACCTTTTTAGATTCCTGCCCTATAATTCTATTTGTTCCTTTCCTTTCAACGTCCTCCTTTATTTTATTCTTTCCTATGTTCTCCTGTCCTGCTTTGTTTTTATTGAAGCTGCTTACATTTCTTGTAGATCCCTCCTCACTACCCCACCTTACTAGTTTAAAGCCATTTGCGACCTCCCTATTTACCCTTTCCACTAGGACATGGATCCCATCCCATTGGTATAGCTCCTTCCTGTCCCAGAACTGGTTCCAGTATCCCATGGAAATGAACCCTTTTGAAAATGAACTCCTCTTTTCAATGCCAGCTCTTTAACCAATTTTCTCCTATGCCAATTTGCACATGGCTCAGGCAATTATCAGAGATTATGACTCTCCATGCTGCATATTAATTTAGAGCCTAATTTCTCATTCCCTTTCAGCTGCACCTCCTCCCTGTTCCTACCAATGTTGTTTGTTCCAAATGGACCATGTCTTTAACCCCTCCCTTTCCAAGTTCCTCTCCAGCTGTTGTGTGGACATCCCTTACCCTGGGATTGACTAGGTAACACACCTTTTGGGATTCTTGTTCTTGCTGCAGAGGACTATTGAGTTTCCTCTTGCTACCACATTTCCATTCTGCTCTTGCCCCCCAGGACAGCCTCCTGAGTTACGGTGCCTTGGTCCGCATTGTGACAGTCCTCCCTGCAGTCTTTCTCCTTGTCCTCACAGGTGGTGAGTATTTTGTACCTGTTGGACATGACCAGTGTCTGCGGAACCTCTCCTCTCCTCTCCTAAATCCTGGCTATCCGGATCCCAAACAGTCATATCCTCCCTTTCCTGAACCTGCGTATTAAAGGGGTGGCGGGGGGTGGTGGGTGTAACTATGTTCTGGATCAAATTGTCCAGAAACCGTCCCCTGATGCACCAAGTCTCTCTGGCTCTCTGCTGCTCAATGGGCTAAAAATGCTTTCATATCTGTTTACAGGCACAGGTGTTATGATTTGTTCTGCCTATGCCTGGTCCTGTTCACAGAAGCACAGAATTGTTACAGCACAGAAGGAGGCCATTTGGCCCATCGCATCTGTACCACTTCTCTGTGGGTGCAATTTATCTGCAATCCCCCGCTTTCTTCCCAAAGCCCGGCACATTCTTCCTTTTCAGATAACAATCCAGTTTCCTTTTGAATATCTTAATTGAACCACTCTCAGGCAGTGTGTTCCAGATCCTAACCACTCTCTGTGTGAGTAAGTGTTTCTTTTTGTCTCCATTGCTTCTTTTGCCAATTACCTTAAATTTGTGCCCTCTTGTTCTCGATCCTTCCACCAATGGGAATTGTTTTTCCCTATCTACTCTGTCTAGATGCCTCATGATTTTGAATACTTCAATAAAATCTCTTCTTCGCCAAGGAAAACAGTCCCAATTTCTCCAAACTATCTTCATAACTGAAGTTCCACTTCTCTGGTACCATTCTCATGAATCTTTTCTGCACCTCTCTCTAATTCTAGTTGAGGGTAAACCAGTCTTCTATACATATTTAATATAAATTCCTTGCCTTTATAGTGTATGCCCCTTTTAATAAAGTCTAGACTGCTGTGTGCTTTATTAATCGCACTGTCAACCTGTCCTGCCACCATCAATGATTTATGCAAATATACACCCAGGTCCCTCTGCCCCTGAACCCACTTGAGAATTCTACCCTTTATTTTATATTGTTTCTTCATGTTCTACCAAAATGAGTCACTTCACATTTCTTTGCATTAAATTTCATCTGTCACTTGTCTGCCCATTCCACCAACTTATCTGCGACCTTTTGAAACTCTACACTATCCCCCTCACAGTTCACAATGCTTCCTAGTTTTGCATCATCCACAAATTTTGAATTGATCCCCTGAACACCAAGATCTGGGTCATAAATATATAACAGGAAGAGCAAGAGTCCCAGCACCAACCCCACTACAAACTCCAATCTGAAAAACATCCATTAACCACCAATCTCTGTTTTCTATCACTCAGTCAATTTGTATCCATGTTGCTACTATTCCTTTTATTCCATGAGCTATAACATTGCTCACAAGCCTGTTGTGTGGTATTTTATCAAATGCTTTCTGGAAGTCCATGTACACCACATCAACAGCATCACCTTCATCAATCCTCTCTGTTACCTCCTCAAAAATTCCAGCAAATTAGTTAAACGCGATTTGCCTTGAACAAATCCATGCTGGCTTTCCTTAATTAACTCGCATTGCCCATCTGACTATTGATTTTGTCCTGAATTATTTTTCTAGAAGCTTCTCCACCACCAAAGTTAAACTGACCGGCCTGTAGTTACTGGGCTTGTCTTTACACCCTTTTTCGAACAAGGATGCAACATTTTCAATTCTCCAGTCCTCTGACGCCATCCCCGAGTCTAAGGAAAACTGAAAAATTATGGCCAGTGATTCCACAACTTCCACTGTTATTTCCTTCAGTATCTTTGGATGCATCTCATCTGGTCCTGATGTCTTTTCAACTTTAAGCACAGACAGCCTATCTAATGCCTCCACTGTATCAATTTTAAACCCTTCATCTGTCTTGGTAGCATCTTCTTCCTTGGTAAAGACAGATGCGAAGTATTTATTTAATACCTCAGCCATGCCCCCTGCCTCCATAGGTAAATCCCCTTTTGGTGCCTATTCTGCCCCACTCCTTTCACCACTATTTTACAATTTATATGCCTATAGAAGACTTTGGGATTCCCTTTTATGTTAGCTGCCCATCTCTCAATGCTCCTTCTTTGCTTCTTTTGTGTTTTTTCATCTCCCGTCTGAACCTTCTATGTTCAGCCTGGTTCTTGGCTGTATTGTCCACCTGACATCTGTGATAAGCATACTTTTTCTTCTTCATCTTAATCTCTGTCTCTTTCATCATCCAGGTACCTCTGGATTTGTTTGTCCTGCCTTTCCACTTGGTGGGAAATTATCTTCTGTGCCTGAACTATCTCCTCTCTAAAAGCAGCCCACAGTTCAGATACCATTTTGCCTGCCACCCTTTGATTCCAATTGATCTGGGCCAGATCCATTCCCGCCCCATTGAAGGCGTATTTCCTCCAGTATGCTGTTCTTACTCTGGATTGTTTCTTGTGATAGAATGATCACTGTTCCCTAAATGTCCCTTACTGACCCTTGATCCACTTCGCCCACTTCATTCACAAGAACCAGGTCCAGCAAATGCCTTCTTTCATGTTGAAGTGGAAACATACTGCTGTCAAAAATTCTCACTAGGAACTCTTGCCCCTCTCTGCCTTTACATTACTATTATCCAAGTCTATGTTTGAATAAAGTCCCCCATTTTATTCTATAAATCTTGCACTTCTCTGAAATTGACTTGCAACTATGTTCCTCCACATCTATCCTACTAGTTGGTGGCCTAAAGACTACAATGAGCAATGTAGTTGCACCTTTTTTGTTCCTTAGCTCTAGCCAAATAGATTCTGTCCTTGGCCCCTCTGGGACATCCTCTTTCTCCAGCACTGCAATGTTCTCCTTAATCAATACTGCCACCCCTTCCCCTTTCCTTCCTTTCCTTCTTTTCCTATCTTTCCTGAACAGCTTGTGTCCATGAATATTTGACACCCAGTCCTGCCCTTCTTTGAGCCAGGCCTCTGTTTTAGTGACAATATTACCTTTCCACCTGGCAATCTACATTTATAACTCGGCAACCTTACTTACCACACTCCTCACAGGATGCGTATTCCGCATAGGATGGGTACATGATTAGTTGTTTAACTGTCCACTAGTCTGTGTGGACAATATCTTGGTTTGGACTGACAAGTGGCAAGTAACATTTGTGCCACACAAGTGCCAGACAATGACCATCTCCATCCAACAAGAGAGAATCTAACCATCGCCCCTTGACATTCAATGGCGTTACCATCACTGAATCCCCTACTATCAACATCCTGGGGGTTACCATTGAGCAGAAACTGAACTGGACTAGCCATATAAATACTGTGGCTACAAGAGCAGGTCAGAGACTGGGAATTCTGCAGTGAGTAACTCACCTCCTGACTCCCCAAAGCTTGTCCACCATCTATAAGGCACAAGTCAGGAATGTGATGGAATGCTCTCCACTTGCCTGGATGAGTGCAGCTCTATCAACACTCAAGAAGCTTGACACCATCTAGGACAAAGCAGCCCACTTGATTGGCACCCCATCCACAAACATTCACTCCCTCCCTCCACCACTGACGCACAGTGGCAGCAGTGTGTACCATCTACAAGATGCACTGCAGGAACTCACCAAGGCTGCTTCGACAGCACCTTTCAGTCCCATGACATCTACCATCTAGAAGGGCAAGGGCAGCCAATGCATGGGAACGCCATCACCTGGAAGTTTCCCTCTAAGCCACTCACCTTCCTGACTTGGAAATATATTTCCGTTCCTTCACTGTTGCTGGGTCAAAATCCTGGAACTCCCTCCCTAACAGCACCACACCACATGGACTGCAGTGGCTCAAGAAGGCAGCTCACCACCACCTTCTCAAGGGCAATTAGGAATGGGCAATAAATGCTGGCCTTGTCAGCAATGCTCAAATCCTGTGAAAGAATTTTTAAAAAGCCTGTGACCCAGCATATGTTCAATCTCACCGTGAGCTCTTGAAGACCGTCTTAAACGGAATCTGCACTAAATGAGAAAAGGCTACTGCTGACTGTCAATGCTGCAGAAAAAGGGAAGTAAACTGGAACTTCTTGCATTGCTCAATGCACCACCTCACCCATCAGCAGTCCCTCGCACTTGGGACATATTTCTAACAGTCATATGCCCCAATAAAAAGTAAAATGCTGCAGATGCTGGAGATCTGAAATAAAAACCAGAAAATGCTGGAAAAACTCAGCAGGGCTGACAGCATCTGTGGAGAGAGAAACTGAGTTAATGTCCAATATCACTCTTCGATCCAACTCCCTTTCACAAGCCTTCCAAGCATGCCAGCCTCACACTTAGCTCTCTGCTTCCACATACCTTCTGCTATTCAGCTTTGGTACACACATCAGCCAAACACAGTGCAGGGCACCCACTTATATTCTTCCCTCTCTTGCAGAACATGGTGGCTCACAGTAGAAGGGAGCAGAGATGAACCTGTGGGAGACGAGCTTGCCTGCATCTCCTGAGTCTGACAGAGGAGATGGTGCTGTGCATCATGGGGCCATCTGTGACAGAGCCCATGCATCCAGCATCATCAAAAACATCCAGGATGTAGCTCTCTTATGCCCCTGTGCAACTCCCACCTCATTGGTTATCATTGCATGAACTTTAGAGGTGGGTATGGAGCTGTGATGCACACATAATTAGTCATTGGACATGTGTTTGCTGTAGACAGACCAGGGGGATAGGATAGCATATGGTCTCACTCCATGGAGGGGGAGTTCTCTGAATGGAACTCAGATGAGAACTTTGATGGGAGGGCACACACTGATGAATGTGCACGTTGAGGTTCATGTTGCATTGGCGGGCCTGCTAGAGGGCCTCCCGTCACTGTCAAGAAACATGGTGGGGCCCAGCTCCAACTTGGCACAGGACATCACGCGGCCCTTTGAGCCCATCCTTTTGAATATGGAAGTGGAAGCCAACTCCATGACAGCACTAGCAAACACAGGCATGATGCCGCATCTGGTGGTCAATGTTTCAAACCCAGGTGAGTATCGCTATAGCGATAATTTTAAAGCTCATTATAGTGTGATTATACAATTAAAAAATTTGCATATGAGCCAATCAGCTGATAAACATGCTTAGGAGGAATACAGTTCTCTACAATCAACTGCAACAGATTGAGCCATAGCAAGTGCGAAATGGCATACATGCAATACTCCAGATAAATAGATGTCAAAAAAAATGCCATGTATCAAAATAGAATAATGAGAACAGTCTTTCAAGGCACTGCAGTGCTCATAAATGTGAACTATGTTCACTCAACATTACATCAAAATTATTGAGCAGAAGACTGTGTGAGTGTGATTTCCCACTTTATACTTTCTAAATGAAAGGTTAAATGTAAAATAACCCATGTTTTTTATGGGATGTGGGCATCGCTGGAAAGACCAGCATTTGTTGCCAATCCCTAATTGTCCTTAAACTGAGTGATTATTTACTAGAGCAGTTTAGAGTCAACCACATTATTGTAGACCTGGATTCACATGTAAGCAAGACCAGGTAGGGATGGTAGATTCCTTTCCCTAAAGGGCATTAGACAACAAGATGGGTTTATAGAACAATTGCTGATAGTTTCATGGTCACCATTACTGAGACTAGCTTTATATTCCAGATTTTATAATTTAATTCAAATCACACCAGCTGCCATGGCAGGATTTGAACTCATGCCCTCACAGCATTAGACTGGGCCTATAGATTAGTAGTCCGGTGACAGTACCACTAAGCCATCATCTTCTACCTATGTTATAGGGATGATGGAAGAAAACTACTGAAATCCCTGTTACCTTCCGAAGTGTCCAATCAGTTAATTTTTTGAGAGGAATATGCGAGTATATATTTTAACCTTGAAATGTGTGGATGACTTGATTAGCCAGCAGCAAGCATTGTGTGGGTTTAAACAAAGAATGGTGATTGTTCATTTTAGCACTCACCCTGAAACCTAATACTACGCACCCACTCACAATCACATATACAAACACACTCAGGGAAAGTACAGTTGGAGAGAATAGTGCACTTTTACAAGTTAATGAAAAAAGGAATAGTTCATAATTCATGTGGCTGTCTTGTTTTGGAAGAAATGTGCTGCAGGCCTGATGGAAGGCTTTCTTCACACCCAAAGTATGATTTAGGTGAGTTCAACATCTGATGTCAAATGCCAAAGTTGTTTGCAAGATGTTTTCAAAGTGATGGACTTTCTATAGATCACAAAGTCAGTTTCTTGCAGTCTGGATACTAGGTCTTTGATTAACTGTTTTGGTGGACCCAGCTTGGAGATCTTACGATAGTCCAGCCTTCAGATCCTTCTCAGGCACAGGCATTACTGCCTTTCTCTGTCTCTCTCTTACTGCAGACAGCGTTCCTTATTTAAAGATTCAAAAGGACAAACATGGCTGTTCCACTATGTTACTCCTCACAACAGTGGTTTCTTTACCAAATATGGTGACATTGTTAGATTGATGAGTCACATCCTGCTTTATTGTTTCTGGATTACAGTCCAATTGATTAAGACACCCACCTTGATGAGTAAAACAATTACATTTTTATTTTTCAGAAGACCTATTCATTTCAGGAATGTCCTGAATGGTTTTCCAGCATATGCATAATTTACACCTTTAAATGGAATGTATTTTTGTCTGTCTTTAGGACATAGCCAGACAGTGAGTCCATTCCTGGGTTAGTTCCTTGAATACACAGACCAGGTCATCTGACCCCTGGTGGCCATCTTTGTCAGAGCATATTGTCCATTTTAAAAGGGAAGTGAATTCAGAGATTCTACATTGAATAAAGTTTGTATTTTAAAGTGTATGAATTTGACATGCCTTTATATGGGCATGACACATGGTAGTTTCGAAGAAGAACAGGCAAGTTCTCCTCATTGTCCTGACCAATCCTTCAATTGACATCACTAAAACAGAATGTCTGGTTAAATAAGAACAAAGTACTGCAAATGCAGGAGTTCTGACAGTACACCTATGGATGGAGAAACTGTTATCTAGTTATTTATTTAACTGCTGTCAGTGGAACTTTGCCATAACACACCATGTTGTTGCATTTCCAATATTAGAACAGTACTTCAAAAGTACTTCATTAACTTTGGATAGTTCCGATGATGTGAAAGATACAAAATATAAATGTATTTTGTACTTTTATGAAGTAGGGCAAGAAGATTAGACAATGGATACACATGTGGTCAGAGTTGTTGGCAGATGGTGGAAAGGAGACAAGCAATTTGGCGGAAGGGACAGAGAGAGGGAATATGGACTTAATGGCATAGTTCTAAAGAGTGTGCAGCGACAGAGAGACCTGGGAGTGCATGTGTGTATATCATTGGGGCGCAGGACATATAGAGAGAGTAGTTAGCAAAGCATATGAAACTTGGGCTTCATAAATAGAGGTATTGAGTATACAAGCAAAGAAGTTATGCTGAACCTTTATAAAGCTCTGCTTAGGCTATAACTAGAATATTGCACCCAGTCCTGGTCAGCACACCTTAGGAAGGATGAGTGGGTCCTAGAGAGGGTGCAGAGGAGATTTACCAGAATGGTTCCAGGGATGAGGGATTTTAGCTACAGGGTTAGGCTGGAGAAGCTGGGGTTGTTCTCCTTGGAGCAAAGGAGATTGAGGGGAGATTTGATAGAAGTGTACAAGAATATAGCAGGTTAGGATAATGTAGACAAAGAAATATCGTCCCCATTAGTTGTTGGTACAAGGACCAGGGGGGACAGATTTAAGGTTTTGGGCAAGAGTTGGAGGGCAAATGTAATGAAGAATATTTTTATACAGTGAGTGGTAATGGCCTGGAACTCGCTGCCTAGGAGGTCGATAGAAATAGAAACTATCAGTGATGTCCAAAGGAAATTGGATGAGCATTTGAAGGAAATAAATTTGCAGGGCTATAGGGATGGAACAGGGGAATGGGACTGACTGGGTTGCTATACAGAGAGCTAGCATGGACTCGATGGGCCAAATGACCACCTCCTGTGTTGTAATGACACAGACAATTATAAAGAAAAGAGACTATTATTTATATCGTACTTTTCCCGATCACCAATCATCTCAAAGCCAAAAAAGGTAGATTTGAAATGTAGTCACTGTTGTAATATCCAGATTTTCCCTTTCATCTTTACACAATAGCATCAGCAGAAAAACTAAAGGTTTCAAGAAAAATCAGAAGCACATTTTCAATTGCAGAAATGATCTTCATTCCATTATCGACATTGACCAACAGCAAGGGTTTACAGCTGAACCAAGTCAAAGCGGACAATAACCATTGTCGCTGCAAGTGTTTAATGTGTGCACTAGACTGGCCAAGCTTGCTGCTTTCAATTAAATTTGTACTTTTGTGGACTCTAAATTTATCCAATGTCCTGAGAGAAGTAAATAACCACAGACAAAGCTTCCAAATATAATGAAGGAAAACTCTGGAATGTTATTTTTAACTTTGCAGTGGACACAATTCAATCCTGACATTTTCAAAAGACGACCTTCCAATGGTCTTAATAATTGGTGACCTAGCATTTGGTCATTTTAATCAGTATTCAGACTTGTAACCTTTAATCCCATTAATTTGTTCAGCATATTTTTGGTTTGTTGAATTTATTGAGATTAATCAATTAAATTATCCTCATTGGACATCACTTTGGAATTTTAACTGACTGATGCAAGCTTTATTATGCAATATAAATTTTCTGTGAAAGTTGGGGGGTAGTGGGAGGTGTCTATGCAACCATTTATGCAGCATGTCCTGGATAGACCAAAAGTAACAATGCAAAATTCAATTGAAATACAAGTACATAATTTTTTGCTTTAATTCAATAAGATAGTTTCACATCTATCTTGTAACAAACTAAACTGTTTTTCATAATACAGAAAACTGTTCTGATTCAGTTGGTTTCGGTGTTAATCACTAAAATAAAAGCATGATTCAACAGGAGAGACATCTCTTATTTAATTATTTGCATGTAGAAAACCTGATTTGATTAACAGGCATTTATTGCCTCCATAATTTGTATGTAAATGAATTTGACCTTGTATATAACACTGAACAAGTCCCTGAACTAGCTTCATTCTAAAATGTCTAGTGAATCTTCTGTTTACAAACAAACAACTGGATGACAAAATCGTGTCATGATGTGATGTTGCTCACTTCTTATCTTCCCTAACAAAAATGGTTGCCAAACACGTTTTCACATGCTCCTTTAAATTAGAGAGAAAACCTACAGACATTATGAGAAAAAGATAATTTTTTTCATTTACAAGAGAAATTTATTGGTCCAGGAACAAGACATGCAAGTACATCCTTGGATAAACCACTTTAAACAGGACAACAGATACATCTTTGTTTAAACTACTTTAAACATGACAAGCAGTAAACCCTTGGATAACCCACTTGAAGCTGGTTTTTCTTTACAGCAAAAAGATCAAAATTTATTTCAATTCCACAAATATCCAGTCCACAAAATACATGTTACCTCCTCATTTCCCAGATTCCTGATTTTTTTTAAGAGGTTAAAATAGACTATTCTTTCTAGGTTTAGTTTGACTATTATTTTAATCATCAATCTGGAAAACTCAGCAAACAAGACAGCGCAATATCCCACCTCTTCACCCCTTTGGCCAGAATTTTCCCTTCCAGAACTAAGTCCTGTGGTAGGGGCAGGAAGGTGGAGTGTTTCCCGCCACGGAGGCCGCTGGAAATCCACACCGTACTGCGCGACCCTGGCCTCATTAATTACGGGGGTTTCCTAACGTATTGTGCGGTGGAGCAGGCTGGATGGCGCGTGCCCTGCCCTCATGTCTGGGCGCCATATTTAAAAGGCGCCAGGACAGCAACCTACACAAAAGTGAAGATAGAAGACCCAGCTCCTGGAAGATCCTGAAGTCAGAAGATCCATGGTGTAGATCCTCCAGTCACCCACTGCTGCACATGGTGTTCCAGGGTTCGGTTGCTGGAGGCCTCCATCTTCCCTTCCGATCTGCACAAGCTTCCCATGGCCGCCTTCAGGTAAGTGCCAGCATGTACACACCACGTTGGTCAGATGTGTTCTGGACCAGCGTGAGTTCCCGATGGTGGCGTGGGTGATCGGACATGCGGGGCTGGGTGGGCAATTCCAGTCGGGCCTTCATCAGCATCCCATTAACGGGCTGCAAATCAATTTCACACTGGCCTCTGACGGGAATGGCGACCCGCCCTAGTAGGCAGGAGAGCAAGTTCTGACGCCATTTTACACTGGTCAGAAACTGATTTTTCAGCTCCTGCTGCATTGTGTCCTCCCCCCGCCATTAAATCTGCTGCAGTGTGGGCTGGAAAATTCCGTCCTCTGCTTTTCAAAACGATTAGTGAAGCTGTTTCCCAATCCTCCTTATGTAGGTGCAGGAAAGGAAACAAAACACCACTTTCTTCAACCAGCAAGTCTATTTTTAGCAATTGAGGCAGCACCACTTGTTTACATTGAAACTACCACATTCGCTCTACAGAATCAGAGAGTGGAAAATGTCTTCTTTCCCAAAGTAAATAACTGCACAGATTGTTGTCATGTTTATCTCATTATCAGTGCCTTTGAACAGTGGAAGCTAGTAACATTAGGAAGGAAGAGGCAGAAGAGTTACTTAGCTTCATAGTATAGGTGTACTTCATTTAAATGAAGCAAAGAACTGAAATGGAATGATTATTGCTGTGCCGGAAGTTAATGGCCCAGGGAGCGTTGCACCCTGTAGACAAGCTGGGGGACCCTGGAAGTCCCCACACAAGGACTGCACAGGAATTGCCCGGGAAGTTTCACCCTCCATTGGGAATTACCCTGAGCCTGGAGCCATCCATTACCCTGACTTAAATTGCAGACTTCGGATGATTCCGACTCTCTTAGCAGAATAGTTACCCGGGAAAGGTTAGAAGAATTAAAACCATTTTTAACTCCTGGGTAACTATACCATTGATCCCCCTGGACCCCATGACTCCCCACTAGGACCCCCTGACCACTCGAACACCCCTACCTACTCCCCAAACTCCGCAACGACCCTCCCGACCCCCTGGCTACTCCCCCATGCCGACTAACCCCCCCGCCCCACCACCCCCACAAAGATCCCTTTGACTACCCGACCCCTCCAACCCTTGGACTACACCCCTACCCCTGACCACCTGACTAACATCCCCATGACCTGACTACCCCCTGACCACCTGACTAACATCCCCACAAAGACCTATTCACCCATCACCTCTCTGTATTAGCTCCTGGGCAATCAATGTCTTGATTTTAAAATTCTCATCCTTGTCTTTAAATCCCTCCATGGCCTGGTCCCTCCCTATCTCTGTAAACTCCTCCAGCCCTGTACCTTCGGAATTATCTGCATGGTCCTACTTCTGGTCTATTCAGCATCCCAGATTTTAATCATTTTAACACTGGTTGAATTTTAGTTGCCTTGGCCCTAATATTTGGAAATCTCATCACTCCCCAACACCTCTCCACATCTCTACCTCGCTTTCCTCCTTTAACACATTCCTTAAATCTTTATCTCTTTGACCAAGCTCTTTTGTCATTTGATCTAATATCTCCTAATGTAGCTCCTGTGAATCACCTTGGAAGTTTTTGTTACGTTAAAGGTGCTATATAAATGTAGTTTATTGTTGTTATTGTACCAATGTTAGTTAATAACTGCACAAGTATCGTTGTTAGTTAATGACTACATTTTACTGTTAGTAAATGACTGCAGGTATGCAGTTGTCAGTTAGTGGTGACGGGTATGTTATTGTTAGTTCTTGACTTAGATGACTGTACATATGCTGATTTTAGTTAATGACTGTACTTTTACTGATGTTGGTTGACACTGATTTTACTTAATGTCTGCAATTATACTGATTTTCGTTAATGCCTGCACATGTACTGCTGTTAGTTATTAAATGCACATGTACTGAAATTAGTTAATGACTGTGCATATTGATTTTAATAATGTATGCATGTATACTAATGTTAGTTGATGACTGCACATATCTGGTATTAACTAATGACTGACTGAGCATGTACTAATTTTAGTTAATGACTACCTATACTAGAGTCATAGAATGATTATAGTACTGAAGGACTTTATTTGGCCCATTGTGTCTGTGCCGGCTCTCTGCAAGAGCAATTTACCTAATCCCACTATCCCGTCTTTTCCCCTTAGCCCTGCAAATTTTTTCTCTTTAAATAATTCTCTTTTGAATGCCTTGATTGAATGTACCTCCAATAAACTCTCAGACAGTGCATTCCAGATCTGAACCACTCACTATGTAAAAGTATATAAGAAATAGGAGCAGGAGAATACCATATACCTCATCGAGTCTGCATGGCCATTCAGAATGATCATGGCTATTTTTGTGGCTACAATTCCACTTGCCTGCCCGCTCCCCATATCCCTTGATTCCCTGAGAGAACAAAAATCTGTCTATCCCAGCATTAAATATATCCAATGATGGCAGCTGCACAACTCTCTTGGGTAGAGAATTCCAAAGATTCACAACCACTTGAGTGAAGAAATTTCTGCTCATCTCAGGGACCTGAGTGTATATGTACATAAATTATTGATGGTGGCAGGACAGGTTGAGAGCACAGTTAATAAGCATACAGCATCCTGGGCTTTATCAATAGGGGCTTCAAGTACAAAAGCAAGGAAGTTATGGTGAGCCTGTAGAAAACACTGGTTCAGTCTCAACTGGAGTATTGTATTCACTTCTGGGCACCACGCTTTAGGAAGGATGTGAAAGTGTGAGAGAGGGTATAGAAAAGATTCACGAGAATAGTTCCAGTGATGGGGAACTTCAGTTATCTATAAAGATTGGAGAAGTGGGAACAATTTTCCTTGGAGAAGAGAAGATTGAGAGGAGATTTGATAGAGGTATTCAAAATTATGAGGGGTCTGGAAAGAGTAGATGGGGAGAAACTGTTCCCATTGGTGGTAGGACCAAGAACCAGAGAGCACATATTTAAGATAATTGGCAAAAGAAGCAATGGAGAAATGAGGAAAATCGTTTTTACACAGCGAGTGGTTAGGATCTGGAATGCACTGCCTGAGAGTGGTGGAGACAGGGTCAATCAAGTGGTTAGGGTCTGGGATACACTGCTGAGTGTGTGGTGGAGGCAGGATCAATTGAGGCATTGCCTGGAAAGGAAAAATTTGCAGGGCCAAGAGGAAAAAGTGAATTGCTCGTTCAGAGGGCCAACACAGACATGACAGGTCAAATGGCCTCCTTTTGTGCTGTCACTATTCTATGATCCATTCCATTATTCTGTAGGAAGGTTTAGAAGCTATATAAGGATAAATCAGAATGAAAATTAGATGAATTTTGAAGGCAGTAAAAAGATCTTTGAGCAAGAGCAAATACAGGGATCCAAAGAAGCTTTTTATGATGGTTTTAGATGTATTAAAGTATCTAAAAAATCAAACATGCATGTTTCTTTTATTCCTTCGCAGGATGTGGGTGTCACTAGCTAGGCCAGCATTTATTGCTCATCCCTAATTGCCCCTGAGAAGGTGGTGATGAGCCACATTCTTGAACCGCTGCAGTCCATGTGGTGTAGGTACACACACGGTGCTGTTAGGGAGAGAGTTCCAGGATTTTGACCAAAGAAGGAACGGTGATATATTTCCAAGTCAGAATGGTATACGGCTTGGAGGGGAACTTGAAGGTCGTGGTGTTCTTATGCACCTGCTGCCCTTGTCCTTCTAGGTGGTAGAGGTCATGGGTTTGAAAGGTGCTGTCTAAGAGTTTTGGTGAGTTGCTGCAGTGCATCTTGTAGATGGTACACACTGCTGCCACTGTGTGCAAGCGGTAGAGGGAGTGGATGTTGAAGGTGGTGGATGGGATGTCAATCAAGCCAGCTGCTTTGTCCTGGATGGTGTCGAGCTTCTTGAGCATTGTCGGAGCTGCACTCATCCACGCAAGTGGAGAGTATTCCATCACACTCCTGACTTGTGCCTTGTAGATGGTGGGCAGGCTTTGGAGAGTCAAGAGGTGAGGATTCCCAACCTCTGACCTGCTCTTGTAGCCCAGGTGGAACCCAAATTGAGTATCAGTCAGCGTGTTATTGCTGCTTAAGTGCCATTTGATAGCACTGCTGATGATGGTGAGTGGACTGATAGGGCAGTAATTGGGTGGGTTGGATTTGTTCTCCATTCTGTGGACAGGACATAACTGGGCAATTTTCCACATTTCTGGGTAGATGCCAGTGTTGTAACTCTACTGGAATAGCTTGGCTAGGGGTGTGGCTAGTTCTGGAGCACACTTCTTCAGTACTGCTGCTAAGATGTTGTCAGGGCCCATAACCTCTGCTCATCCAGTGACTTCAGCTGTTTCTTGCTATCACATGGAGTGAATCAAATTGGCTGAATATTGGCATCGGTGATTTTGGGAGCCTCTGGAGGAGGCCAAGATGGATCATTCACTCGGCACTTCTGGCTGACGATGGTTGCAAATGCTTCAATCTTCTCGTTTGCACTGATGTTCTGGTAGGATCTCCCTCATTAAGGATTACGATGTCTATAGAGCCTTCTCCTCCTGTTAGTTATTTAATTGTTCACCACCATTCATGACTGGATGTTGAAGGACTGTAGAGCTTAGATCCGTTCAGTTGGTTATGGGATCACTTAGCTCTATCGCATACTGATTTCACTCTTATTTTATTAGATTTCCCAAGGCATTGCTCATGGTGAGTCAGAGGATTCCTTGATTTCATAGCCATTGGAATGTTTATGCCATGTAAGAGATAACATTAGGGCCACTGAATTACAATCACTGGATATCACTTTTTATTCTTTATTTAATAGTATTTTGGGATCTTTAATGGTGCTTTGGCGATTCAGTTCCACAGCTTGATCCAATATTTTGTGAAAATCAAAATTGAGTAACCTTTCCTAACCAGGTTTAAAGCTGAGTACACATTGCAAGATACCTCAATTGCAAATATACATTTGGTATCCAGCAGTACTGGGAAGGGGAATGAGCTTTAAGAGACAGATTTGCACTTTGGTAGTACTGTGGAATGGATTGGAGTTTAGAAAACTAGAATGGGGACATTGGTCGCACTGCAATCAGATAACAGGAGTTTGATAGCATGATCCATTGATTTGGAATGGCTGTGATAGGTGAAACCAGGGATTTGGCAGAGCTGTGGAAGCTGACCTGAGCTTTGCTTTGAGGTTTAAGTTTGTTATATTCTTGGTTGCGACAGTGAGGTGAGAAACAGGACATAAGTCTGAAGAACGTAAGAAATAGGAGCAGATGTAGGTCCTTTAGTCCCTTAAGCCCGTTCCACCATTCAATAACATGGTTGATCTGATTGCTGCCATAACCCCACTTTTCTGTCTGTCCCCACCCCGCCACCTTCCCTCCGCGCCCCCCACAACTGAAAAATCTGTCTAATTCAGCCTTACATATTTTCAATGACCCAGCATCCACTGCCCTTGCTGGGTATACCTACGCCACATGGACTGCAGCAGTTCAAGAACACAGCTTACTATCATTTTCTCAAGGGCAATTAGGGATGGGCAATAAATGCTGACCTAACCAGCAACACCCACATCCCATGAAAGAATAAAAAGGAAAGAGAATTCCAAAGACTAATGACCCTCTGAAAGGAAAAAAAAACATCTTAAATGGGAAGCCCCTTATTCTGTAACTGTGTTCCCTAGTTCTAGATTCCCCCATGAGGGGAAACATCCCCTCAGGATCTACCCTGTCAAGCCCTCTCGGAATCTTATATGTTTCAATAAGATCACTTCTTATTCTATTAAACTCCAATGAGAATAGGAGCAACCTGCTCAATCTTTCCTCAGAAGACAAACCCTTCATTCCAGGAATTGGTCTAGTGAAACTTCCCTGAACTGCTTCGAATGGCAATATATCCCCCCTTAAGTAAGGAGGCCAAAACTGTCCTGTGCTCCTCCAGCCTCCACAAAGAGTACCTGCACCTCCTCCATCCTGGCCTTGCTGTCCCCTCCTTTCCCCTGGCCACAATTGCACCCTTCCCTCAGGCCCCTGATGCCTGTGAGCTTCCTCCTTATTTGTAATGAGATACTGGAACTCAAATGGCTCGAGCTCCATGCCAGCACTGTCAGAGGTGCTTCCTGCCCACCTCACACTTGAGTCCGGAGTTAACCTTGGCAATTCAATTCTTTGGACAGAAGTTATTTTAGTGAATAGTCAGCTGCAAGACTTGTTGAGAGAAGCAGTTATGAGACTATGCCAGCTTTGGTCTTATGTAGCTTATAGCTCCTTGGAAGTAGAGAGATAAAGCCAGACCTACACCTGAAGTAGAGTATATGCTGGATCTATCATCCATGATTCAGCCTGCGATTAGGAGCTGGTATTCAGTGTAAGATAAAATTGGAAAAGGGAAAAATGACTGGGAGATTTGTTTAACTGGGAACTAAAAGAAGAAATCTACAGTAATCGTCTCAGTGAAAAGCAGCTGGCCTTGTTTCAGTTGGAGTTCTGCATTACAGTTTAATTACAGTTTGAAACCATAGCAGCAGGCTATTGGAAACCCACAGTGTATTCTGATGTATGAAGCCACTGCACAGGAGTCAAAGGGAGGCCTGTGCTTGAGCTGTGGAATCCAGAGTCATGAGGTCAGTAAAGAAATTGGAGGGTCAAGTAGGCAAATGCTGATAGAAGGAACCCATGGAATCTTGTACTTGATGAACAGCTGAAACACTGAAAAGAAATCAGAGTGAATTCTAGGGAGCAGTGTATACTTTTTGAGTTGGTCCCAAGGAAAGTAAATGAACTTTCAAGATTTTGTAAGATAAGGGAACTCTTGGGAAATAAAAAGTAGAACTGAGTTTATAGCATAAGTCTTTATAAGCTATAGTGTTAAGTTAATAGAGTTTAATTCTTTTATATGTACAATAAGATTTGTTTTTGTTAAAAAAATATGAAGTTGCTGGGTGATTTGATTTCTTCCTCAAATGTTAACAGTCCCTAACAGAAGCGTAACAGGTTATACATCATGAATGCTTGGCTGAGTTTCAAAAGCTAAAATTATCTCAGCATGGGGTTCTGAGTTCACAGTTGATTGATAGATTAAAGAAGCCAATAAAGGATTATGGGGTATGAACAGATGTTTGTTGATGTAAGAGATTAACCATTTGAGATTTAAAAGCTTTGATGCTTTCATGAATGGGAGTTCACAGAATGACAGAATGGTTACGGTGAAGAAGGAGGCCATTCGACCATTGTGTCTGCACCGTTCCCCTGAGTATTTTAACTTAGTGCCAATCGCCTGATTTTTCCCTGTCTGTATAGTGAGAACTGTATTAGATTTGAGAAATCTTTTTCATCTCCACATGGCTCCTGAGGTTTGCCCATGGTGGATACCTGGTGAGTTTTGGCAGTGTGCTAGCATTGTGTGAGCATGAATTAGCATTGAGTTGGCATGGAGGATGTGAGCAGTCACGGGGTGGATGCCAGGTGAGGGGGTGAGAGGGTTGCAACTTAAGGGCCTATAATATTTTAAAACAACTGGGACTAAGTCCCAGAGAACTGAGGCCATCTAGCCACCCCGTCTTGGCCTTTGCCTGCCCCCATGTCCTCCTAGCAATTGCTTCTGGGGTTAGTGGGCCTGACTCTATCCTGCAGCCACTCCTTTAGATTGAAAATCTTGTAATTCGGGGCACTTATTACCAGGGTGGCTCCTGAGACTCTAGCCATTTCTAGACTCGAGCTACCTGCTTCAGTAGCCAAAACCCAGTCCTCTGTGCTAGGTGATAAAATTAAATGAATAGATTGCCAATAGATTTGCTCATGGTGACTAAACTTGTGTTTATATAGCACCTTTAATCTGATAAAATGTCCAAAGGTGCTTCATAGGAGCATTATAAAACACAATGTGACAGCAAGCCACATAAGGAGATACTGCTGTAGATGACCAAAATCTTGACCAAAGAGAAAGGTTTTAAGGGATGTTTTAAAAGGAGAAAACAAGCAAGGTAGAGAGATGGATAGGTGTGGTGAACTTAGGGGCTAGCCAGCCAAAGCGTGGCCAGTAATGGTGGAGCATTTAGAATTGAAGATACTTCGAGGCAAGAATTAGAAGAGCGCAGATGTCTTGGAGTGTTGTGGGGATGGAGGAAACATAAAGATATGGAGGGATTTTAAATCAAGGATGAGAATTTTAAAATCAAGACTTGATTGACTGGGAGCCTGTATAGTTCAGCTAGCTCAGTGGGTGACGGGTGAATGGGACATGGTGCATGCTAAGGCATGGGAGCAAAGTTTTGGATGACTTCAAGTTTCAATGTGGAGACCAACCAGGATCGTGTTGGAAAAGTTGCTCTAGAGGCACACATGAAGGTTTCAGCAGCAGGTGAGCTGAGACAGGGGTAATGTCAGAGGTGGAAACTGTCAGTCTTAGTGATGATGTGAACATGTGGTTGGAAGCTCAGCTCAGGATCGAATATGGCACCAATGTTGCAATCAGACTGGTTTAGTCTCAGACTGTTGCTAGGGAGGGGAATGAAGTTGGTAGCTAGGGAACGGAGCTTGGAACAGGGATTGAAAACAATGGCATCTTCAACTTCCCAATATTTCTCAATTTCTGCTCACCCGATACTGGATTGTGGAAAAGGAGTCTGAAAGTTTAGCAACGGTCTGCTATATATTGGACGGTTGTGATATAGTTAATCTCTCATAGCTTTGCTCACTAAAAAAATAAAATTCTCTCTGTATCTAATTGTTTGAGTTATCTTGTATTTTCCACTTCTCCTCACTCTCCTTGCTCCCCTCAGTTTAGTTATCACAAACTTTTCTCAATGTGGTGCCTTGTTTCCCTCACTCTTCCTGTAATTCTCTCCTCTCTTCTCCCTCTTCTGACTGTCTCCAATGTCTGCCTTGTTCACGTAATGTTCCTTTCCTGATGTGCTCAGTACTTATTTCTTAGCTTTTGCAAAGTTGAATGTACACAAACCAATGAACACAAACTCAACTGGGGTCGGTTCTGAGCAGAGGCTGTTGGAGAGGTGTTGCATTATGGACATTTGGAAGACAAAGTGGTGTGAGGGTCAGATGAGAAAGGGCTGGTGGAAGACTGTTGTCAGCAAAAAGTAATGAGTTAGAGGTGGAGTGTAAGACAGAGGGGCTGTAATTTGGAGCAGGTAGAGGAGAGCTGGCCCTGGGAATTATTGTGGAGAATGAGATTATGCTGTGGGACCTGGGAAGATTTTGGGGATGCTTTGGGGAAACAGTTCAGGACATGTGATTGGGCACCAAGTACAGCCAAGTCTAGAGCACTATCCCAGGTTTGGTGGTGGCCATATTCAGTGATAGAGCACAGGAGTGCAATAAAGGTGAAGGGGGAAATAGGGCTGAGTGAGATCAGAGATGGTCACTGCAGTGAGACATTGAGAAGGACCAGCGGAAGAGGCTGTGAAAATGGTTTTTAGATGGGAACATTCCAGAAGTGTTGCAAAGGTATAAGCTTGAACAAAATATAAAGAAAAACTCTCAGGAGAGATGAAGCATTAGTGTTCAGCTGGACATGAGAGGAACTTGGAGTTTGCTGTTGGAACAAAGACCATACAGTGATTCTAGCACTTGCAATAACTATAAACCTTTCTTGAAAATAAGTATTTATGAAGAGAAACACATTTTCAATGACATGTAAAAAAAATTATGGAGAGGACTGTGGATAATATATGAACTAAGGATGAGGTCAGGGTCTATGAATTTCTGAAACAAAAACAGAAACAGAAATACCTGGAAAAACTCAGCAGGTCTGGCAGCATCGGCGGAGGAGAGCACAGTTGACGTTTCGAGTCCTCATGACCCTATGAATTTCTGTGTGCTTCACTTAGCCATGGTCGTGTATGTTTGGCATGAATCAGTACCCGAAGTTCCAGTGTATTTCAGGTAACTATACCCATCTCAGTAACAATTCATCTAATAATGTGATATCTAGATAGCCTTATATATGCTCACCTCTCCACATGTACAGTGACTCTACTTCTGTCCATTCAAAATGGAGAAATGACTCCACTTTTAATATGACCAATATTAAACAGAAGAGCACTTTCGCATTTTGCATTCACAGCCCACTCCACCCCCACAAATCCTGCCTGATTCCTTCGCCACCTGTCAGTTTCCTCCTCCGTGTATCTGTATTCAACTTCATACTGTATTTGTGATGCTGCAGTTGCAGCAAACCTTCTGAATTGATTATTTTTTAATAGGCCTCTTTGTATGTTACTGTTAACCAAGATGGCAACTCAAAGCAAACTCAGAAAATTCTGCTAGTGATTACATTGGTAAAATTTTACTACTTTCCAGTTTTGAAACTTTCAAATTAAAACCTGGTTACTTAACTACTCGTTTTTCTTTGGATCCTTATTCATTCTACATTGGGAGTCACCAATCCAATTGGATCATTCTTGTTTAGTCAGTCAGCTACTTTAACAGCTAATTCAGCATTTCAGTTAATCACTACTCCCTATTCAGTAGATGTGTGACACCATCACACAGGGTCACAGATTCAGAAGAAGGGGTCAGCCGTTTAGGTTAAAAGCAAAATATTGGACTTTACATGACTGTTCAAAGTTGACATTACATAATGGACTTCTTTAAATTTTATCAATGAAGTAGATTTTTGGGGAAATAAAGTCAGTCAAAGTACTATCTCATTTTATGCCTATTAGCTTCTGCCATTCATCAAATCGAATGGAGAACCAACCCTTGAAAGAAAAGCATGTGATTATTAATGGCTAAGGTCACTTCAAAGTTAACAACCCATTTTGTTGTTGATAGAATCTCACAACTTGTGAAGCCCAGCCTGGCTTGAGCCAGTGGATTTCTGTTGAAAAATGCCTCATGTAACCTTTGGGCATTATCCCCTTAAATACTGTTTCTGTCAACTAAAAACATGGTTAAAAGCTCAACTTAGACGAAAAACATATTTTTGGTCCTGAGTTTTTTTATTATTTTTTCATGAATGGGCAGCGTCTGTTGTCCATCCCTAATTCCCCTTGAACTGAGTGGTTTGCAAGACCATTTCAGAGGGCAGCTAAGAGTCATAGAATCATAGAAAGCTTACGACACAGAAAGAGACCAATTGACCCATTGGGTGGGATTTTCCAGTCCCACCAGCGGTGGGCATTGTTGTGGGAGGGATGGGAAAATTTGGAGAGCCCGACAGCTTGAATTACACTGAGAATTCATCTTCTGAAAGCTCTGTGGCCGGTGACAATGTATGGCTGTGAAAGCTGGACCATCAAGAAGAGCGACGAGGCTCAAATAAGAGCATTAGGAATGGAAGGACTCAGCCAGATATTGCGTGTGTCATGGACAGACAAGCGGACAAATGATTGGGTGCTCGAGAAAGCTGGTGTTAAGAGGAACTTGTTTGAGGCAGTGATATCAGGGATGCTCATGGATTTTGGACCCGTGATGTGAGCAGGAGGGGTGTGTTTGGAAAAAGAGGTAATGCAAGGAAAAGCACTTAGGAAACATAACAAGGAAGACCCAAGATGGCATGGATGGATAATATGAGAATGTGGAATGGCCTATCTCTGGGACAGGCAGTGAGGGCAGCGGAGAATAGAAATCAGTGGAGAGAGGTTGTTCATAGACAAGACATTAAACCCCAGAGTAATAAAATTCTCATCAAGGAATAACCTTAATGGCAAAAAAGGCAATCATTAACTCAGAATGAAAACGAACAAGATAAATGACAGATTGGACAAAAAAGTTTAATTGTTAACATTCCATTAGTTGGGACATGGTACAATACGCAAGTTCAACGCATGTCGGTCTGTCTTTCCATGGTTCCCAGGACTTCTGGGGTCTTCTCTTCTTGGTTCCTTGTACCTGGTCTCTTTACTCATGACAATTTGAGCTTTTAACCTAGCCAACTTAACTTAAACATACATACAAATCCCTTGCAGCTTTAAGACTTAACTCTAGTGAATCCTTTTCTCTCTCACTTTCTCTCTGTGGTGGAGTTAGTTTTTTAACAAAGACTCTTTGTTATTAGCCCTAACACTGGATTCTAATACTGATCTGGATTATTACGACACCCCCACCCACTGTGGCAATTAGCAGTTGACTGGCAATATTTCCACATAAGTGCTAACTTCCTAGCAAGTGCTCTACTACTGTTATGATCCTAGTTGATGTTAATACTGGACAAGTCAGATCCCAGAGTGAAATCTGGCATGATCGGGGAGGCGATGGCATAGTGTTATTGTCACTGGACTAGTAACCCTGAATTTGAATTCAACAAAAAAAAATCTGGAATTAAAAGCCTAATGATGACCATGGAACCGTTGTCGATTGTTGTAAAAACCCATTTGGTTCACTAATGCCCTTTAGGGAAGGAAATTGGTCCTCCTTACCTGGTCTGGCCAACATTTGACTCCAGACCCACAGCAATGCCCTCTGAAATGGCCTAGCAAGTCACTCAGTTGTAACAAACCGCTACAAAGCCACAAAAAAGGAATGAAACCGGACGGACCACCCAGCATCGACCTAGGAAACCACAATGGCAATCTCAGCCCTGTCGACCCTGCAAAGTTCTCCTTACTAACATCTGGGGGCTAGTGCCAAAACTGGGAAAGCCGCCTCACAGACTGGTAAAGCAACAGCCTGACAGTCTCACGGAATCATAGCTTACAGATAATGTCCCAGACACCACCATCACCGTCCCTGGGTATGACCGGCCCCACCAGCAGGACAGACCCAGCAGAGGTGGTAGCACAGTGGTATACAGTTGGGAGGGAATTGCCCTGGGAGTCCTCAACATCGACTCCGGACCCCATGAAGTACTCGAACACAATCTGTAACCCTATCGCCCGGCACATCCCCCACTCTACCATTAGCATCAAGCCAGGGGATCAACCCTGGTCCAATGAAGTGTGCAGGAGGGCATGTCAGGAGCAGCACCAGGCATACCTAAAAATGAGGTGTCAACCTGGCGAAGCTATAACACAGGACTACTTGCATGCCAGACAGCATAAGCAGCAAGTGATAGCTAAGTGATCCCACAACCAACGGATCAGATCTAAACTTTGCAGTCCTGCCACATCCAGTCGTGAATGGCGGTGGACAATTAAACAACTCACTGGAGGAGGAGGCCCCACAGATATCCCCATTCTCAATGATGGAGGAGCCCAGCACGTCAGTGTAAAAGATAAAGCTACAATCTTCAGCCAGAAGTGTCGAGTGGATGATCCATCTCGGCCTCCTCCGGAGGTCCCCAACATCATAGATGCCAATCTTTAGCCAATTCGATTCACTCCACATGATATCAAGAAACGGCTGAAGGCAGCTAATACTGCAAAGGCTATGGGCTCTGACAATATTCCGGCAATAGCACTGAAGACTTGTGCTCTAGAACTTGCCGCTCCCCTAGCCAAGCTGTTCCAGCACAGCTACAACACTGGCATCTACACGGCTATGTGGAAAATTGCCCAGGTATGTCCTGTACACAAAAAGCAGGACAAATCCAACCCGGCCAATTACCGCCCCATCAGTCTAATCTCCATCGTCAGTAAAGTAATGGAAGGGGTCATCAACAGTGCTATCAAGTGGCAGTTGCTTCACAATAGCCTGCTCACTGACGCCCAATTTGAATTCTGCTCGGGCCACTCAACTCCTGACCTCAGTATAGCCTTGGTTCAAACATGGACAAAAGAGCTGAACTCCTGAGATGAGGTGAGAGTGACTGCCCTTGACCTCAAGGCCGTATTTGACAGAGTGTGGCATCAAGGAGCCCTAGCAAAACTGGAGTCAATGGGATCTGGGGAAACCTCTCCACTGGTTGGAATAATACCTAGCACAAAGGAAGATGGTTGTGGTTGTTGGAGGCCAGTCATCTCAGCACTAGGACATCACTGCAGGAATTCCTCAGGGCGGTGTCCTAGGCCCAACCATCTTCAGCTGCTTCATCAATGACCTTCCTTCCATCATAATGTCAGAAGTGGGGATGTTCGCTGATGATTGTACAATGCTCAGTGCCATTCACGACTCCTCAGATACTGAAGCAGTCGATGTCCAAATGCAGGAAGAGCTGGACAATATCCAGGCTTGGGCTGACAAGTGGCAAGTAACATTTGTGCCATACAAGTGTCAGGCAATGACCATCTCCAACAAGAGAGAATTCAACCATCGCCCCTTGATGTTCAATGGCATTACCATCACTGAATCCCCCACTATCAACATCCTAGGGGTTACCATTGACCAGAAACTGAACTGGACTAGCCATATAAATACTGTGGCTACAAGAGCAGGTCAGAGGATAGGAATCGTGCGACGAGTAACCCACCTCCTGACTCCCCAAAGCCTGTCCACCATCTACAAGGCACAGGTCAGGAATGTGATGGAATACTCCCCACTTGCCTGGATGAGTGCAGCTCCCACAACAATCAAGAAACTTGACACCACCCAGGACAAAGCAGCTCACTTGATTGGCACCACATGCACAAACATTCTCTCCCTCCATCACTGATGCACAGTAGTAGCAGTGTGTACCATCCACAAGATGCACTGCAGGAATTCACCAAGGCTCCTTGGACAGCACCTTCCAAACCCATGACCACTGACACCTAGAAGGGCAAGGGAAGCAGATAGATGGGAACACCATCACCTGGAAGTTCCCCTCCAATCCACTCACCATCCTGTTTTGGAAATATATCGCTGTTCCTCCTCTGTCACTGGGTCAAAATCCTGGAACTCCCTCCCTAACAGCATTGTGGGTGTACCTGCACCACATGGACTGCAGCGGTTCAAGAAGGCAGCTCACCGCCACCTGCTCAAGGGCAACTAGGGATGGGCAATAACTGCTGGCCCAGCCAGCGAAGCCCACATCCCATGAATGAATAAAAAAACATTGTTTTCTGTTAGAAACCATGAGGAAAGTTACTGAACAAATCCACAGGAGTCTGCTGATGAACTTTTAACATAACGAATGAAACATTTATTAAACAAGACAAATGAACTATGTTACACCAGACAAAAAGGTTGGAAAAATCTCAATATAAGAATATAATTCAAATACTAATAATTCCTTCACCCCAGCTATATCTTTACAGACACATAGAAATTAGGAAAGATAATACAATTGACCACATCTATCTAATACTCTAATATTCAGGGTGAGTATGAGGTACATGTGAAATAACAAGTGAACTGTGGTCAGACACACCACACTCCAAAATAAATGACAGATGTGACCAAAGCTGTTTTCACAGGTTTCTCAATGACCCGCCCAGATGTTTGTCACATCGTGAGCCAACCAGTCTCACTGAAACTTTGTCTTTCTCACAAGGTTTTCCAATCTCCATATTTGAAGATGTCACCTTGGAATTCTCTTCAATTGTCGCTTCAACAAGGGTCCACCTCCAGGGTCCAATCTTGCCTTCTGAGATTCCTTTCCATGGATCTCCAAGTACACTCAAGCTTCATCTTCCAAGCACAATTTCAGATCTTCGGCCATGCCAAGCCTGGAGTAAGGAGCCACCAACCTTCGGCTACCTCATCGGATCTTCAGGATTTCTGTCAAGCCTGCTTCACTTCAAGTCTGCTCCTCTTAGCTCTCTCAGAGCCTATTCGTCTGCTCCTTCCTTTTAACTTGGCTTCTCAGCACCAATGTTTGATTCCTGTCTTTGTCCCTGGCTGGGATTTTCCTCTAGCACCTCTCCCTGGTCCCTTCCCCGTGTCCTCCCTGGGACACCTCCTCTGGAATGGCGCTCCAGTTCAGGTTACCTGACCTGCAGTTTTGTACCATTTCACGTCTTTGATTCTTTTCTGCGCAGGGCTGGGTTTCGGCCTAAAGATGGTAAAAGACCCCAACTGTGCATGTGTGGCCACTTCCTGGTTGGCGCCTGCGCAGTGGATCCGAGGCCTGCTGGGAACTCGTTCCTAGCCAGCAGTTTTGGATTAAGTATTTGCGTTTTATCACACTACAAACCCCTAATTTTCTCTCCTAACAAGTGCCCCCAATGCCACAAAGCGTCCTGAGATAAAAGCCCTGGCAAGTACAAAACCCCCGTTGATACTTCCCTATTTTTATTGCCTACTTTTATTTTGCAGGCAGATTTTGCCACATCCAGCCCAAGCATGTCCACCTGTGTCAACACACCTAACAACCTCTAATCAAATATTTGCAAATTACGACCAATGTGAAGAGTGTTCCTGGCTTCCTCACAATTTTAACTTTCACCTTTTCGACCAAAGATTCATCTTCAGATCATTCTTCTAGCCAATCAGTGTTACAGTCTTAGCTTCTGTTCACTGCGAATGCTAGACTCATTGGAACATGAAAAATGTGTCCTAGCTGTAACTCCATGGGCAGAATTTTGCCCTTGGCGGGGGTGCTCAATGGGGGCGGGCGCAGGCGGTCGGGAAGCCGATCGGCACCGCACCGTGATTTCACACTGGCAGGCCAATTAAGGCGCTGCCTGTGCTGGGGGGTGGGGGGGGTAGTGCGAGTGGGCTGAGCGCGAACTTTGAACATACGCACGAGTGTGCACTGCGTAATCTCCCTGAGGCACGGAGCTGCCTTAGGGAGATGAAGGGATATGAGAAAAAAATCTTTAAAAATGTAATGAAACATGTCCCCTCATGACTGTCACATGAGGAGGGACATGTTATTAATGAAAAATTAAAGTTTTTATTTTTATTTGCTTTTGGAAACCTCATCCCGCCTGTGGATGGGCAGCGAAAAATTTAATTTAAGTGATTACTTAATAGCCTTAACTGGCCTTTTAGTTGTTGGTGGGCGCACTGCCAGCTCCGGCACGCGCCCACTGACCGAACTATCACGCGACTGCGTGTTGATGTCGGCACGCTCGGCCGACATCAGCGCATATCATTTCACGCTCGAGTGGATCGGGCGTGTGCCCACCCACTGAGCATAAATTCCTGCCCCATGTGATCTTTCTTTTAGCTATATTACAGTACTTTGGCACTTAGAGTGTGGCACCTAGAGGGTGGCAGGGGTCTGGGACACATTTCCTGAAAGGGTAATAGAGGCAGAAACGCTCAGGTCATTCAAAACGTGCTTGGACATGCACTTGAAGTCCCATAACCTCCAGAACTATGGACCATGTTCTAGCAAACGGGATTAGGCTGAGTAGCTCATTTTTTGGCCGGTGCAGACACCATGAGCTGGTTGTCCTCCCGTGCTATAAATCTTTCTAAATTTTCTAAATATCTGAAAAGGAGGAATGTGAAGGGATGTGGGGAGAGGGTGGAGGTGTGGCAGTCCATGAATTTCTCCTCAGGAGAGCCAGCATCAACATGATGGGTCAAATGACCTCCTTCTGTGCTGTAATGATTCCATGATTCTAAATTAAAAACTCTCTTAACATTTTAATAATACATACAAATTAAGACTTTTCATCACTTAATGTACAGTACAATTTGATAACTTAATTCTTACTAATTAACGTGCCAGTGAGGTGAACTCTAACAAGGTGCATTCCAACTCATCCTGTCCCCCACCAGAAAATTTAAAAGTACATATCTGGTCTCTCACTTGTTTGTCTTGGTGTGAAATTCACTACCATTTCTCAAGCCTACAAGTAAAAATTGCAGTCACGTCCTGACATACTTAAGCGAAAAAAGACGACTAGTTTTGTTTGGCGTCATTGTTGCCAGTGGGGAAAATCCCAGCAGGTTAGGTCCTAACAGTTCCAAGGCAAGTCACTGAACTGGGGGATTTTAATTGCTTACCTGGTTTAGCCTAGCGGATAGGGTTTAAAATCATGCCTTTTTCCAGTTTAAATAGTTTGGGTTAGCATGGGATTAAGGGCAAAATTGACCCAAATTACTCATCCTCAATTTCTTGAAACTTTATTGATCTTGCTAGCAAATTGGTAAAATGTTTGTTGCCAATCTGCAGAATGCAAATTTATGATTGAAAAATAATATATTTGATTAGAACGCTATCACAGTACTTCTCATTGGTGCTCTTGTTAAACTTATAGCCGTCATCAGACATGTCTGTGGAAAATCTGTGGTCTTCCTTTCATTTATTTTGTGATTCTCAGTTTGATGGAAATTCACGGGGAAGGGAACACTTCCTCATTTCAGGCACCCACTGCTGATGTTAACTACACCTAACAAGGCAGATGCGGAGTTAAATTCATTTAGATCAGATATAATGTGCCTGGTCCTCAGCTCGAAAGAGGACCCCACTGTACTAATGCTATACTATTTTCCACACCCGGCATCCTGTGGCCTCTCTGACCGAGACTGGTAATTATCCTGCCAATTAGAGTCAAACTAGGGTAGTTTAATGCTGTGGGTTTGTGCTCACAAGTAACTGGCTTGAGTCTGTTAAAACCCATTTTACACAGGATTCTTACTGTCAGCAGCAAGAGAGAAGACTTTAATTCTATCACGCCAGATTTGAACTCCTATCCAAGAAGTGAAAGGGCAGTTGGTTAACCCACTGCAGCATCCAATTTCCCGCCCATCATGCCTTGACATACATATTGCAAATATTATCCCATACCTTAATAGTTTTACAAGCTTTCTGTATGCATAATTTAACTTAATCATGGCTTATTAGTCTGTTTCTTGGAAACACCCACATACTGTAGCCCGCAGATCAGTATTCCTGTTAATTATGTAGCCCCATCTTAGCTGACAGTAAACAGTCATCCGCTCTTTTGCTTCTGCCATAACTTCTCATGAACATGTTTACAATCAAAGGCAAACAGTTCTCAAAAATATTTGCAATGTCCTACGGTAACATTGACTCATTGTGCATTAAAAAGAAAGCAGTAGCGAGATGTGCCAGATCTGCACATATGCAATGATTAGATCCTCCAAAGTAACCCTCTTCATAATAGTCAAAAGATTGATTGGGGATCAATTTTCATAAGGAGTTCAGAATACATGAGTGATGTCCAATTTGAGCATAAATTCTATTTGTTCAGCCTCAGCAAGGTTTAGAATTAAATTCATTACTGGTTGATTTGATTTCTGTTCCTTACAGTCTGAAATGTCATTGTTAAAAACCAGTGTTCCTTTCCCCAGAGTCAGGGATAAAAAGACAAGATTCAGGGTATGGCTGTCATTACTCTTCCCTGTGTGACATTTGCTTTTCTCACAGCAGCCATCCATGCAGCTGCCAAAGATAATGCACACTTTTCTCATCTTACCATCTGTGACCAACAGTGAACACTTCTGTTTGTGTCCTGCTGCCCTGGTTATCTCTTATGGATTTACTCATACTGTCCTGAATGATGGGTAGTCTTTTTGTCACTGATTAACCGGTAGCTGGACTGAAACAGTCTAAAAGCATTTGACTTGACACTCGAGAGAGTGCAAGCTATGATTTCAGTAGCTTGGCTTTGAATGATGCCTCCTATCACATGTACCATCTACTGTCATAAGGTTTTATTTTTAAATCTCAGCTTGTTTTTGGAATTTTGTGCCCATTCCTTGCCTCTTGAAATATCTTCAGAATATCATTTGGTTTGAAATCAGAATTGGAATCTGTACATTCAATAATATACGTACTTCTCTTTGAGTTTCAAATGTGGTTTGCTTTTGTAACTTGACTCCCTCATAGAGAATAGTGCGAAATAGTGGAAGGATTCACAGGCTGTGCAACAGTCTCATGTGCCATGACCTGAATGCTTCTCCGATGATCTTAACCATCTTCATATTAGCTGACAGGATGGTTAATCATATATGCTGGGAGTGTTTTATGGGCTCCTACTACCCATATAATGACTAGGGTGGGAGGCACCCACACACTGTAGACATGAATAGCCCACTGGATGCCCATCTAGAATTCAGGGTTGGAGCTCAGCCCACTAAGTGCTACTGATTCAGAGGCAATAAATCAAAGGCTTACTCCCCCTGTTATTGTGATGTACCTTCAGTCAATTCCACTTACCATTCATTTCAGAAGCATTGTGTTTTTGAGATTGACCTCCTTGACAATATGTGGACACTCATTTTTCTTCCTACTATCCTCAACCTATGGCTAACACGACTTTTTGCTCTACGCCCGATCTGGAGTTCCTTGTGTTGTATTGGTGAAAATATTTACAAGAACAGATTTATGAACAATCCATTGTGAGAGGGATAAATATAGAAAGATAACTAAATAAATAGTGCTGGGATCATTCCTAATATGGCAACACATCAAGGGTGTGTATATACAACTTAACATTTGATAAAATTAAGCTCTTCTTTAGTAAGGAGGAGAAATGGAAAATTTAGAGAATCATTCAATTTAGAGATTTAAACCAATTGGAAAGGTGCATGGTAGGGCCAATTGTACATGGTGTGTGGAAGATGTACTGAAAGTGTTTTCTTTCTCTGTGATGTCTTATGCTTGGCTTTTTCAGATAGTTAAGTATCCAGCTATTCAAAATGCTGAGAAAAGCAGAAAGCTTAGCTAGAATATCGAGGGGATCAGTTCAGGTTGGACCAATGGAAGCTCAAACTAACTGTTTTTAAATCTCAATAATTGCATAATTCCTGTTCTTGACTCAAATGAATAATTACTTGCAGTTAGCAATCATAGTTCAGACTATTATCACCAATTCCTTGGTGATCTTGCCCATCCTTCTTTGATAGGCATCCCCTAATTGTGCACACGCTGGGGATGTGGGTGGAACTTGTGTTACGTGTTTGGCTTAGCACAAGCACAAATTGCCTGTTGAGATGTAACCATTTTAACGTCTGTAAACCACTGGGCTAACAGCTGTAAAGTGAGAATAAAGATTAAAATGTGTAGAAAACCAGGAGATAAATTTAAACTTTTTTTTCCCTTTTGACACAACTTCCAAGTTTTACAGAATAATAAAATGCTACAGATGGACTGATACAGAAAGACAGTATGGCATATAAATGGCACAATTTTACAAAGTATGGTTGAGCAGAGAGACCTTGGTGTCTGTAAACAGAAATCCATATTCATTAAGGTGGCAGGACATGTTGAGAAGCTGGTTTAAAAAAAGCATATGTGTTACTTGCATTTATAAATAGAGGAATAGAATGCAAAAGCCAAAAGATCATGCTTGAACTTTATAAATCAGTGGTTCAAGCCTCAGCTGGAGCAATCCAAACAATTCTGTGCACTATGCTTTAGGAAAATATAAAGGCTTTAGAAAGGGTAGGGAGGAGATTTACCAGGTTGTTACAGGGATTAGAGACTTCAGTTATGAGGAGTGGATGGAAAAGTTAGGACTGTTCTTGGAACAGAGGTTAAGAACTGACGGGTCGAGGTTTTCAAGATAATGAGGGTTTAATAGTGTTATGATCTCTGTAAAGACTGATAACATTTAAAAAGATATTTAAACTTCCAGTAACTGACTGAAAGGATCACCCGCCAAGATTTTGAGTTTCATGACTTTTACTGTAACGCAAACTAAAAGCAACATTGACTAATCATTGTTTCAGTGGGCAACTTGTACTCTAAACTACTACTCTCTCTCCATCTCTCTCCCTTTCTCCTGGAACCAGTCCAAAGTGATTCTTGGCTCCCGTGGACTTGCTTCCTTTCTTATCATTTCTGAGCCAGGTAACTCTTACTCCCAGAACTGACTTTCGTGATGAGGGACACATTGGAGATTCTTCCCTTCAGCTAAAGCTAGACAAATCTTCCAGCCCCGTTCAAATCCTCATGATACCAGTCTCTTCAATCTGAGTGTGAGCTCCCATCTGTATTCTTGTGTGGTGAACCATAGAGGCTTGCTGTGTCTATCTCCCACTCTCCTTTGGTTCAATGCAGGCTGACTGAGGTTCACTGATATTTTAAGAGAACATTGATCCTATAATGTCTTCCAATGGACTCTTCCCCCACTCAAAGCCCATTTCCATGCCAATGTGAATCACATGGGCCTTGCATCCAGGTAGAAATGCTGATATACTCTCCTTTAGATCCCCACCTCTATTCTATTTTGGAATTCAATAGACAGTAAAATAACCATTTTAACCAGACATTTTTAACACCTCCTTTTGACTTGAAAACCAACAATCTACCCACCGTCATCAGAGCTGCGTGGGTCATTGTTTACAGGCATGAACACCTTGCACCTTCTCCCCAGTAAAGCAACCTTCAATCTTTAACATCCAAGCCATTCAGGTTTGCTGAATTTGGAACAGGTCACATGACTCCCTCCATTCCTACATTTTACCTTAAATTAAAGACACAATCCCAAAACATAGCAATCTTATATAACCTTACATTTGTAACACCTCCCCAAAAGGATGACCAACACCAAAAGGATGAATTTTCAAAAACACTATCCAAAATATAACAACTTATAATATTCTACACATTTTAACACCTAACGATCTACATACAGTATAAGTAATATTCTCCCCCAATCCAGGCTGTCATGTTTTGCCATTTCCTCTTGGCAGCATCAAATTCAGTGCAAACTTTGTTTAACTACTCTCACAAAAAGCAATGGCTTCATCCTTCTGAAGTTTTAAGATTCACAGCATGAATTCATCCTTGCAGTTCCACGGGATCAGATTTAGTTACAGCTAAATCATTTTGTCTTAGAGCAATGCCTCCCTTTGTTTTTCTGTTAAGCCTGGAATGCTGCTATATTTTGCTTTGACATCTTTGGGTTAGTGTCTGCAGTCAGGCTTCATTCAGACAGCTCCAATTCGTTTCCAGGTTTCTTTAAATCTTCATTGTCAGTTTGAGGTTACAATAGCCAGAATTTTCCAGCCCCCACTACGGTGGGTTCTCCCATGCTGCAGCCGGCAAGCCATTCGTTCACATTGGCAGAACCGAAACATCCCGCCGGTGTGAGGGGCTGGAAAATTCCTCCCCAATGTCTTTTTAATCTCAGAAGTCTGAGCTTTTGACTCTTTGGGCAGCTGTTGAGTCAAACCATTGTTCTTTGCAACAGATTAAGAGACAGGCATGTGATTTTCCAACTTCCATTGATCTTGTTGATACATCGACACAATGGAACAGTTAAAACATTTCCATCAATGCCCTACATCAATACACTTTTATTGAGTGAACTTCTTGGAGAGAAATTCACTTCCTTTGCTAAAATCAGGAATTGAGCCAACCCTGTGTCTCTGAGAATTATTATCTTTTTGACCCCTTTATCAGCCAAAAACTAAGTTACTTCATCCTCAAATATAAAACTCCCTTAATCTTTTATGTTCTGATTTATACCACTGTAAATACATTGGATGATTTTAGTTTGCCAGAAGCTTTATCCACTGGTACAGCATTTCCTTAAATGACACGAGACACACTTTCACACGCTGCTGGCTTAGTTTTTAATTTCCAGGAATCTGCTTTTACATGCTGTTACGACCGGGATGGGAGGAATGCGTGTATGATCCAGCCCCACTACTCCACAGGCCGTACCATTAATTTAAAAGTTTAATTTTCTCACCAAAATAGCCAATCGTCTATTTCCCTGACTCATGCCCAGAATAAAGAACTAAGCTTCTTTCAAAAAACTTAGAACGGCTGTTTATTATAAAATGAAACTTCTTTTTAACAATTGCAAGTACTGGTTAACACACAATTGTAATCGGGAAGTATAACTATCTATCTCTCCCTAAAGAATTTCCCCAGCGCGCACACAGACAGACACACACACAGACAAACAAAGGACAA
This sequence comes from Cetorhinus maximus, assembly GCF_964194155.1. Classification (NCBI taxonomy): domain Eukaryota; kingdom Metazoa; phylum Chordata; class Chondrichthyes; order Lamniformes; family Cetorhinidae; genus Cetorhinus; species Cetorhinus maximus. The sequence continues at coordinate 50,719,544 of NC_135883.1, forward strand.
ATAGATAGAGTCTCTCTGCAGGGTTAGGCTTTAGAGGATGGGCATTATAAAATAAATGATAAAGGTCACAGGGTCTCGAAGCTGTTGAACTGGAGTTGTGTGAAGATGGGCCGCTAGCCCCACTGGACATCTGGAAGTTCTCACCAACTGGTCTCAGTTTTGCAGGCCCAAATGCAGACCAGTTACACTCTGATGAGGGTTCTCTGGCTACAGGTTGATAGCCACACATAATTTTAGGCAAAGTAAAGAGAGAGAGTCAGTTATGGTAGCCTTCCTTCTTCAGGTGGTTCCCCAGCAAGACTGCTTTCAAAACCAGCAGGTTCACAGTTTAAGCTTTTTTCTCTCTGCCATGTGATTTCCAGCAAGTTACTAGCCTTTCATCTTCTTCAGTTTTTTCCTCCATCAATTGAAGTGATTGCAGCTCTAAAAAAACAATCAGATCTTCCTCAAGTGCCATAAAGGTCAGGTGATTTCTTGGAAGAGGCCTACTTGTTGACAGTTCCAAGGTGAACTTATGACCTTTTTGAAAAAAATCCCAGGTCAGCATCCAAATGTATTGCCATGAGGCGATGGCGTAGTGGTATTCTTGCAGGACTAGTAATCCAGAGACCCAGATAATGTTTTGGGGACCCAGGTTCAAATCCCGCCAAAGGCTGATGGAATTAAAAGTCTAAACTCTATCTGGTTCACTAATGTCCTTTAGGGAAGGAAATCTATTGTCCTTACCTGGTCTGGCCTACATGTGACTCCAGACCTTGACCCTTAAATGCCATCTGAAATAGCCTAGCAAGCCACTCAGTTACAAAGCCTCAAAAAAAAGGAAGGAAACCGGACGGTCCACCCAGCATCAACCAAGGCGCTAGCAACGACAATGGCAAACTCTGCCCTGTCGACCGTACAAAGTCCTCCTTACTAACATCTGGAGGTTTGTGCCAAAATTGGGAGAGCTGTCTCACAGACTAGTCAAGCAACAGCCTGACATAGTCATGCTCTCAGAATCAAATCTTACAGATCATGTCCTAGACACCACCACCTCCCACCAGCAGGACAGACCCAGTAGAGTGCACAGTGGTATACAGTCAGGAGGGAGTTGCCCTGGGAGTCCTCAACATCGACTCCGGACCCATGAAACCTCATGGCATCAGATCAAACATGGGCAAGGAAACCTCCTGCTGATTACCACGTACTGCCCTCTCTCAGCTGATGAATCAATGCTCCTCCATGTTGAACACAATTTGGAGGAAGCACCGAGGGTGGCAAGGGTGCAGAATATACTCTGGCTGGGGGGTCTTCAATGTCCATCACCAAGAGTGGCTCGGTAGCACCACGACTGATTGAGCTGGCCGAGTCCGAAAAGACTGCTAGACTGGGTCTGTGGCAGGTGGTGAGGGAACCAACAAGACGGATACACATACTTGACCTCAGCCTTACCAGCCTGTCTGCCACAGATACATCTGTCCATGACAGTATCGGTAGGAGTGATCACCGCACAGTCATTGTGGAGACTAAATCCCACCTTCACATTGAGGATACCCTCCATCATGTTGTGTGGCACTATCACCGAGCTAAACGGGATAGGTTTCGAATGGATCTAGCAACGCGACTGGGCATCCATGAGGCGCAGTGGGCCAGCAGCAGCAGAATTTTACTCGAACACAATCTGTAACCTCATGGCCCGGTGTATTCCCCACTCTACCATTACCCTCAAGCCAGGGAATCAATCACTCTTCGATGAAAAGTGCAGGAGGGCATGCCAGGAGCAGCACCAGGCTTACCTAAAGATGAGGTGTCAACCTGGTGAAGCAATAACACAGGATTTTTTGCATGCCAAACAGCATATGCAGCAACTGATAGACAGAGCTAAGCGATTTCACAACCAATGGATCGGATTTAAGCTCTGCAGTCCTGCCACATCCAGTCGTGAATGGTGGTGGACAATTAAACAACTCACTAGAGGAGGAGGCTCCACAAATATCCCCATTCTGAATGATGGGGGAGCCCAGCACATCAGTGCAAAAGATAAGGCTGAAGCATTTACCATAACCTTCAGCCAGAAGTGCTGAGTGGCTAATCCATCTCGGCCTCCTCCAGAGGTCCCTAGCGTCACAGATGCCAGTCTTCAGCAAATTTAATTCACTCCACGTGATTTCAAGAAGCGGCTGAAGGCACTGGATAGTGCAGAGGCCATGGGCCCTGACAATATTCCGGCAATAGTACTGAGGACTTGTGCTCCAGAACTTGCCATGCCCCCTAACCAAGATGTTCCAGTACAGCTACAACACTGGCATCTACCCGGCTATGTGGAAAATTGCCCAGGTATGTCCTGTACACAAAAAGCAGGACAAATCCAACCCAGCCAATTACCGCTTCATCAGTCCACTCTCGATCATCAGTAAAGTAATGGAAGGGGTCATCAACAGTGCTATCAAGCAGCACTTGCTTAGCAATAGCCTGCCCACTGATGCCCAGTTTGGGTTTCACCAGGGCCACTCAGCTCCTGACCTCATTACAGCCTTGGTTCAAACATGGACATGAGCTGAGCTCCCAAGGTGAGGTGAGAGTGACTGCCCTTGATATCAAGGCAACATTTGACAGAGTGTGGCATCAAGGAGCCCTAGCTAAACTGGAGTCAATGGGAATCAGGGGGAAACCTATTCGCTGGTTGGAGTCATACTTAGCACAAAGGAAGATGGTTGTGATTGTTGGAGGTCAGTCATCTCAGCACCAGGACATCACTGCAGGAGTTTCTCAGGGTAGTGTCCTCGGCCCAACCATCTTCAGCTGCTTCATCAATTGCCTTCCTTCCATCATAAGGGCAGAACTGGGGATGTTCGCTGATGATTGCACAATGTTCAGCACCATTCGCAACGCTCAGATACTGAAGCAGTCTGTGCCCAAATGCAGCAAGACCTGGACAATATCCAGGCTTGGGGTGGCAAGCAACATTCGTGCCACAGAAGTGCCAGGCAATGACCATCTCCAACAAGAGAGAGTCTAACCATTGCCCCTTGACGTTTACTGGCATTACCATCACTAAATCCCCCACTATCAACATTCTGGGGGTTGCCATTGACCAGAAACTGAACTGGACTAGCCATATGAATACTGTGGCTACAAGAGTAGGTCAGGGGCTAACTCACCTCCTGGCTCCCCAAAGCCTGTCCACTATCTACAAGGCACAAGTCAGGAGTGTGATGGAATACTCCCAACTTGCCTGGATGAGTGCAGCTCCAACAACACTCAAGAAGCTTGACACCGTCCAGGACAAAGCAGCCTGCTTGATTGGCACCACATCCACAAACATATACTCCCTCCACCACTGATGCACAGTAGCAGCAGTGTGTACCATCTACAAGATGCACTGCAGGAATTCACCAAGGTTCCTTAGATAGCACCTTCCAAACCATGACCACTACCATCTAGAAGGACAAGGGCAGCAGACACATGGGAACATCACCAGCTGGAAGTTCCCCTCCAAGCCACTCCCTGTGCTGACTTGGAAATATACCGCTGTTCCTTCAGTGTTGCTGGGTCAAAATCCTGGAACTCACTCCCTAACAGCTCTGTGGGTGTACCTACACCACATGGACTGCAGCAGTTCAAGAAGGCGGCTCACAACCACCTTCTCAAGAGCCACTAGGGATGGGCAATAAATGCTGGCCTAGCCAGCGGTGCCCACATCCTGTGAATGAATAAAAAAAAACATCCATTTTGTGAAAGAAACATTCAGTCTTGAGAGATATGATTCCCACAATGCCTTATCTTATGGCAAAAGTATCATGTTGGTTCCCTTAAATAATACTTGACAAATGCATCGTCTTTTCATTTCTGCCATCCCCCTCATGATAATTAGTGTCCTGTTCATTATCACTTCTCTTATTTCTCCAGTTTCTGCGTGGGTTTGCAAAAGAATGTTTGCTGCCACCTCTGTTTGTGTGATAGTTGATCACATCATCCAAAACAAAAATTTCCCTCATTTTAGAAACTTTACTATCTTTTATGTGGGACCTCATTCTGAAAGGAATGCTGTTTTAAATTTTTCCATTAACAGCACTTCTCTTAGCTTTTGAAAGTGTTGCACAAGTTTATCTTCAAGATCTCCCGTCCATAGCCTCCAACCTCGAACAGCCCACTTCTACTTCCTTCCCAAAATTCATAAACTGGCACTTTCGACCCATTGTTTCATCCTGTTCCTGACCCACTGAACTCAATTCTTCCTACCTTGACTCTATACCCCTCGCATAGTCTCTTCCCACCTACATTTGTGATTCTTCCGATGCTCTGTCACATCAACAGTTTCCAGTTTCCTGGCCCTAACCACCTCCTCTTCACTATGGACATCCAGTCCCTCTACACCTCCATCCCCCACTAGGATGGTCTCAGAGCTCTCTACTTCTTTCTTGAATGGAGGCCCAACCAGTCCCCACCCACCATCACCCTCCTCCCCCTGACTGAACTTGTTCTCAATCTGAACAACTTTTCCCTGAACCCCACTTACTTCCTCCAAATAATAGTTGTTCCTATGGGTACCTGCATGGGTCCTAGCTATGTGGGGTATGTGGAACATTGATTATTCCAGTCCTACTCGGCCCCCTCCATCATTTCTTTTTCCAGTGCATTGGTGCCACTGCCTGTTCCTGCCATGAACTGGAAAATTTGATTGAGTTTGTTTCCAATTTCCATCCATCTTTCACCTTCACCTGGTCCATTTCTGACTCTTTCCTTGCTCGACTTCTCTGTCTCCGTTTCTGGGGTCAGGCTATCAATATTAACTTCAAAACCACTGACTCTCACAGTTACCTTGACTATACTTCCTCACATCCTGCTTCATGTAAAGATTCCATTCCATTCCCCCAGTTTCTCCCTATCCATTATATCTTTTGTGATGATGCAATCTTCCACACCAGCGCATCCGACATGTCTTCCTCTTTCTTCAATCAAGGATTCCCACCCAGTGTGGGTGACAGAGCTTTTCACCTTGTCCAATCCATTTACTGCACTTTTGCTCTCACCCTATCCCTTTCCTCCCAGAACTATGATGGGGTTCCCCTTGTCCTCACCTTCCACCCCACCAGCCTCTGTATTCAATGGATCATCCTCCACCATTTTCACCAGTGTGATGCCAGCACAAAACACATCTTTCCCTTTCATCATTCTGAAACCTGTGAATCCCTGGTCCAATCCTCAGTCACCCCTTCCCTTCCATATGGCACCTTTCCGTGTAAGTGCAGGAGATGTAACACCTGTCCTTTCACCTCTCCCCTTCTCACCATCCAAGGCCACAAACACTCCTCCCAAGTGAAACAGTGATTTATTTGTACTTCTTTAAAAGTATACCCTTTCAATATTCATGACGTGGTGGTCTCTATGTTGGAGAGATGAAACCTAGATTGCGTGACTGCTTTGTGGAATACCTCCGGTCAATCCAAAGCATGACCCTGACCTTCCTGCTGCTTGCCATTTTAATTTTCCCCCACTTGCTCCCACTCTGACCTTTCTGTCCTTGGCCTGTTGCAGTGTTCCAATGAAGCTGAATGAAAGCTTGAGGAGCAGCACCTTATCTTTTGTCTCAGCACTCTACAGCCTTCTCGACTCAATATTGAGTTCAACAAATTTCGATCATAATCTCTGCCTCCATCTTGTTCTTTGTGTTTTTGTTTTTATTTTGCTGGCTTGGTTCTTTCTTCATCCCTTAATGTCACATTCAGATGCCTGCTATATTGCCATTCGCATCTCACCTGGGCACAACCTTCATACTTCAACTATACCCATTATATTCTCTTTGGTTTTGCATCATGAAAATAGGGAAGAGTTGTTGCAACTGTACAAGGCATTGGTGAGACCGCACCTGGAGTATTTTGCACAGTTTTGGTCCCCTTACTTGAGGAAGGATGTAGTTGCACTGGAGGCGGTTCAGAGGAGGTTCACTAGATTGATTCCAGAGATGCGGGGCTTGTCTTATGAGGAGCGATTAAGCAGTTTAGGCCTATACTCACAAGAGTTTAGAAGGATGAGAGGAGATCTAATTGAGGTATATATGATGCTAAAGGGGATAGACAAAGTAGACGTGGAGCGGATGTTTCCCCTTGTGGGGCATTCTAGTATGAGAGGCCATAGTTTTAGGCTAAGGATTTAAATTAGAAATGAGGAGGAATTACTTTTCTCAAAGGGCTGTGAATCTGTGGAATTCACTGCCTCAGAGTGCAGTGGATGCCGGGACGCTGAATAAATTTAAGGAGGAGATAGATTTTTAATTAGTAATGGGTTGAAAGGTTATGGGGAGAGGGTGGGAAATTGGAGTTGAGGCTGAAATGAGATCGTATTGGTCGTATTGAATGGCGGAGCAGGCTCGAGGGACTGAATCGCCTACTCCTGCTCCTAGTTCTTATGTTCTTATGAAATTTTTTGCTAATGTATCTCTTCAGTCCTCCATGCTATCACAGACCTTCCCTTTTCATCTTCCTGCGTCCTCCCCCTTCTACTGACTTAAAAACTCTTCTGTTTCTACCTTCCTTCTGCAGTCAGGAAAAGGTCATTGAACTGAAACGTTAACTCTGTTTCTCTCCACAGATACTGCCTGACCTGCTGAATATTTCCAGCACTTTTTGTTTTTATTGACTAAACACTATTTCAGCAGGCAGCTTATGCTCTCAACTACAGAAAAAATGGCCCATTTAAAATTTAAAAAAACAAAAATTTCCCTCCATGTTTATTTTTTAAAATTCATTTGTGGAATGGGGGAAAGAGGAGGTCGGGGAGGCTAATGTGGAGTGGGATTTTCAGGAAGGAAGGGAACATGCACTAGGACATCCCCGAAGGAGAAAGGTTATGGCCGGTAGGTCATGGAGGGGAGGTGAAAGGTGATGCTAGTGGGGTCAACTGTGTTGGGGAAAAGGAAACAGATGTCTGGGGGAGTGTAAAGGACGGGGGAGCGAAACTAAAACTGAATTAGCACCATGCTGTCCAAAGCAGAAGTGAAACGAGAGTTGTGGTGGGCGAGATCGGATGCTGCATGGGAGTGTGATCATTGGGTGGGCGGAGATGCAGGTCAGCTCAGATGGACAACTGAAAGTGAACCCCAGCAGGCAATGCTCAGGACAGTGGATGACTATTATACGGGAAGGATCTGTGTGCTGGGGAGAGTGTTTGCATGAGTCTCCGAAAGGCCCTGCCACACACACACTTCTCCCTCCAGAATCACTCGTTGGCCAACTGTTCCCTCTGCGGTGACAGAGGACAAGGTTGAGGGGCTCACAGGCAAAGAGGACTCGGAGGGAGAGGACAGCCCAGGGGTGTCCAGCTGCTGCTCCCCCTCCCTTCGCGTGCCCGGGGGCCCCGGCCTGACTCCTTGAGGGGAAGGAGCACCTGGAGGGATGGCGAGGTGCCTCATTTCCCTTGCTCATTGCCACTGCAGGAACTCTCCCATGGCTCCTGCGATGGAGTGCAGGTCTGTGTGCATCTCCACGTTCCCCTGGATCAAGGTCTCCATGGCATCCGCTATCCTCCCCATGGAGACCTCCATACACGCACATGTGGGCACCACTTCATCAGAAAACAGGTGGACACACTCCTCCGATTTGCGAGCCACTCTGTTGAAGGTTTCCAACAGCTCTGCGTGATGCTCCCATGCCCTCTGTTGACTTTTCAGGATGAGTTGGAAAGCCTAATCCAGAGGCTCGTCATCTGACTCGGACCTCACAGATGCCTCTTCCCCTGCAGTGCTCCGAGTGCCAGGGAGCTCGGCTGAACCTGCCTCCTCCTGCTGTGGACACGTGTTCATGCGGTGACCTCCAGATTGTAAACCTGAGGCTGCTTTAAATCTAGGTCCCACCGAGGTGCGTGCCTTTTGCGCTGGTGGAGGGCGTGGGTAAGCACTGTGATGGGTCTTCCAGGCTGCTTATTTCTAGCTCTTCAATGGAGGAGGTGTCCTCTTGGCTGGAGGTGAGGACCTGGATGGAACTGAGGGACTGGCTGGCTGAGGATGTCGGTCGCTTGGCAGAGCTCCCTGTGAACCACAGTAGAGATAATTAGTGCATGACAGCAGAGTCAAAAGCAGGAGAGAGAGCACTCACATTTGCGTTGAGAGAGGAATGGTGGGGTGCAGGATCCGCACGAGGGTGTTTGCCACTGATCTCACCATCACCATAGGCATGGTCCACATCTTCACCAGTCAGTGCGATGACACGCTCCTCAAAGTTAGTGAGGGGCCTAAGGTGGGTCACTCCACTCCCCGGTCTGGGACCTCTCTCTGCTGATGTAAGCAAGCTTCTCCTGCATGGAAACAGATGGAGGGAATGTGAGCAGGATACATGGCACTGCATGGAATGTTTGTGTGGTGAGCGGAGCCATGGACAGGATGAGGACGCGAGCTCCAGAGGATATGAGCCTGATGGAGATGTGAGGGTGTGTATGAGAGTTAGTGTTGTTGTCCCTTGATGTGTGAGATCCCTCTGGATGTGTGATGAGTTCGTGAGTGTGTGAGTTGAGAGTGATGAGAAGAGTGACTTACCCTGGCAGAACTGATCAGACCATTTATCCTGTAGCAGCACTGGGTGGCTGTCCTCTTCTGCAGGCCATTGGTGCTGACCGCTGCTGCCACCACCTCCCATGCTGGATTGGTGATGCAGCTGCCCCTCCTGCGTCCAGAGTGGGGTCAGAGGACACCACGGTGAGCCTCCATGGTGTTCAAAAGGCGCTCGAGGGACGTATCACTAAACCTGGGGTCTGTGGTTTTCTTACTTTTTGGGACTATGTCTTTCATACAACAGTCGTGGGTTGGAAACACTGAGAGGTGTGTGTGCGGCTGGACTTTAAATATGACGCTTGGCATGATGAAGTTGCAAGATGATGGCGTGTCGGGCGAATGAGAGCCTGCCTGTGATTTAAATGGTGTGTTTCCTGGGAATGCATTATTAATGTGATTGGTTTGGGATGATACGGTGTGAAAAGCCGCCATTGCGGTTGGTGGGCAAAACGTCGTTTTACTGCTGCACTGAATGCAAATCTGGGACGATTCCGCCCCAGGGCCAACGTGCATTAATGCACTGAACTTGTACTAAAGTTTGTTTTGATTGTTAATAATTTGCTTAATAGCAGATACTAAAGAAAGATATGTAAATTTACTCAGTTAACTTCATTCACTCATCTTTTCAATTTCATAGAATTAAAACAAAGGCAGAGTTTAAGGTGGACAGAGGAAGAGTTATTTAAGGAGGAAACTTTTATTGAATTAGGCAGCACTGATATTGCTGATAGCTGGAATATTTAGAAGAGGGAAACAACAGTCGAGACAAATTAAGGGATTGAAAACAGGCTTTTGGAACTATTAATCAATACAGCAGACACATCAGATCCATCAATTACACTGTACTGTACTTGGAACTCAATAATGAATAGTATACAAGGTTAGGAAACTGTTCCTTTAATCTGTTCCTGTAAGCAGATATAAAGCTGCAAACTTACAGGGCTACTAGGAAAGGGTGGGGTAAAAGGACTGACTGGATTTGCTCTGTAAAGAGCTAGCATAGACTCAATGAACTGAATGACCTCCTTGTGTATCATAATGACGCTATGACGACTGGGCACTTCCAGAACCTACACTCTGCTTAGCCCATTTCAGGTTCACTACAGTGTCATTTGCATCATAGAATCATACAGCATAGAAAGAGTCCTTTCAGTTCATAGTGTCTTTAAGAGCCGTTAGATTAGTCCCACTCCCCTATGCTTTCTCCATGGTTCTACATATTTCTGCCATCTTGCATCGCACACTGGCACACACCAAATACCATCTAACAAGTAGCACCACCTTGAGAAGCAAGCCCAATTTGTTTTGCATTTCCCAAGTCACCATTAACTGCTGTCAGTTGACATTGTGCACTTATGGGGAATGTCCCTCTTTTATTAACAAAATGGTTTGTTGCGTCCTTAGTGTCCAGATGACATGTGATTACCAGCAATATAACTTTCTGAAAGTGGCTGTTTGTTTTCCGGGAAATGTTCATGTTGCATATATCTTGTAAATTCAGATTCATAATGTTCAAGACAAAAACTATGGTTGGCTTCTAGGAGAGTTTTTCCTGCTCCAGAAATGGCCAGTGACAATTTGGCAAAACCATTGGATTCCACAAAATGGATCTTCCGCATGTGTGAAGCACATTTCTCATCTCCTGGATGACCCTGGCTGCTCTTTGCAGTATGAGCTGAAGTGACTTGGCATTATCAGTGTGGTGCGATATTACCAGTAGAGGAGACATATAAATGCTTCGGTAGAGGAGTTTCAGCAAGACAGGTCTAGGAAGAGGTTGAGGGGGAACATGAATCCTATCAGCAAATCACCTGGTGGCCTAAGCAGCAAAGGCTCAAATGCCTCTACACAGCCATTTTTGTGGGTAGACAGACAGAATGTAGATCATTGTACCTCTAGAGAAGCCCCGTATTGACAACTTGGAGAGAAGCATAGGGAACACCACAGTGTACAAATACCTAGGCATTATAGCAAAGTTTGGAATGCCTTGCCAACTGAAGATGTAAAACCACCGTATATTTAAGTTGCCTTCTTAGCTACAAGTAGGTATGTTTGTTCTTATCAAGCAATTTTTAATTCTGTAATATCCTCATTCACTTTCGTGCTCCACCCCCAGCAATGTATTAGCAAAAATTCAAGTTTATTAGAAACAAGTCATGCCAACATTGTTAGGACCAGAAGTCTCTGTACTTTTGGCATTTCTACCTGTTGAAGATAACTGCCTCTTATAGCGACTACCAGGTCTTCTTTTACCTTGATAGATTTTTCTAGTTTAGCATTTTTACTTTTGACTCATCAGCCCAGATTTTTGTGGAGTCAAGGAGACTCTGTGGACCTTTAAAAATGGCAGGTGGGACCCAGATTCAGAAGACCCGCCCTCATTTCTGGCAGATTGCATTCTCCCATTTTGGGGAGTTTCTCCCGAGGTGGGTATGGCAAGCCAGGAAATTTTGCAACTCATGCTACTCACTTGGGAAACAAAAATCCAGGCTATCATTATCCTTTTATATTTTTGCATTGAACGTCATTCAATTATGAAGGTGATTATCCACTTCTTCTGTCCTGACTGTCTAACACTGGCTCGTAAATGCCCAGAATCTGTGGAGTAAGTTACTTTCTGATGCTGCTAAGTGTGCTCATTGGCACTAATATTCACTGCTCCTGAGCTTTAATTTTCCAACACTTACTCCAAATGTAATGCCACTGGATATATTGAGGATCTATAATGGCTGACACAGCACAATCCACACATTTGAGGATTGTCTGTTTATAGTGTTATCCTGAATTCTAACGCCAAACGCTCACAAGAATCAAACCCTTCTTACTTATTTCACACATGTTAATTTTAGGGGAATAGCACACTGAGGCTAAACTCCACATTCTTCTTGTCTTTCACTCTTTGAGGCCTCCATCTGCCCTCTCAGGTAGAAGTAAAAGATGCACTATTTCAGGGAAGCACAGGGGAATTCTCTCTGAACAATACTCATTCTGAACAGCAATCCCTGATCAATATATCACTGAAGCAGATTATCCGACTATTTATACCATTTCTATTTGTGGGATCTTGCGAATTGACTGCAGTATTTCCGACATTACGATAACGAGACAATTGAGAACATACTTCGGCAAAATACTGTGGATGCTGGAAATCTGAGATATAAACAGAAAGTGCTGGAAGTGCTTAACAGCCCTAGCCAAGCAGCATCTGTGGAGGGAGAAAGAGAGTTAACCAGTCTGAAATATTAACTACTTTCTCTCTCCAAAGATGCTGTCTGGCCTGCTGAGTCTTTCCAGCATTTTCCGTTTATACTTCAAAAAGTATTTGGTTGTTTAAATTCTTTTGGATGTCCTGAGAATGTGACAAGTGTTATGTCAATGCAAGCCTTTTTCATATTCCACTGGTTTCTCACTGCTCAGGATTGAGCTCTCAATACTCGACTGAGATTTATACCAGCTTACTGTACTCAATTGATCAGCTGCCATGGGAAAAGAAAGTTAGATAACACCTAATTATAGTCCCATTGTAACCCATTACTATCTCAAACCAGCTCACAGTTAATGCACATAATAAACAATCAAACAACTCCTAGTAATAAGCAAGTAAAATGAAGTAATGAAAAAATTAAACTCAAACACAGTCAGTCATATAGAAAATATTCAATTCTCAATCACATCTACTGAGGTTAAACCTCCATGCTCTTTTGGCCTCACAATTTACTGGCCGCTTGCAGCTCGAGAGCACACAATCCATGTTTGACACTTTAGTGTAGTAATAAGGGTATGGTTCGAGTTTTTCAGAGACATTAAATGGAGCTGTTGTTCAGGTAGAAATAAATTTTTTTCCTGGTGCTATTCAGAGGCTAAGGAGGTCTGCAGTATTCTGACCTATGTTCTTCCTCACCCAATATCACCAATTAGAATCCTTGGCCATTCATCTTGCCCATTGTTTATGAGTTCTTGAGCTGATTGACTGCTGCATTTGTCTACATAAAAAGAGCACTTCACTGTGACTTTTGCTATGAGTCATCATGATCTGATACACAGGGATCTAACCCGGCTCTATTTACTGTCAATAATTAATGAATATCAACAGGATCCAGCTCTTCAAAAAAAAAATCCTTGTATTGCCACAATTTATTGAAGCCACTGTTTGATGTAGAATTGCAGAATTTAGAGCTGATGTGGACATTCCATTTGGTGCCACTTAAACAAGCCTGGCAGCGAAAATAAGGAAGCTACAGACAATAGCCGGTGTTCAACTCTGCCAAACTGATAGAGATGCCAATATTATCCAGGGTTTGTGTTGTTAATGTCAGAGTTGAGGTGCTACAATCCAGTGTCCTTGAGTTAAAGGCAGAATTAAGTTTGGATTCTTGCAGTTTTCAGAATTCACGACAGAATCCAGTGACAGGACCATCTTTGAACTGTCAACATTGCAGAACATTTTAGGATAGGTAGGTGAAATTACTAACCCGGCTCAAGCTCATTCCCAGAGAGAGCAGCAAGGAGAGGCTGAACGAAGGTTCGACTGGAACAGGTTCAGCTTCCTCAACATGAAAGGCATTTAGGTGAAGACTTCAAATGTCTCTGGATATAGTCAGAGACATCTGTGCCATGTTGGAGACAGACCTCATGCCTCGAACATCCGGTGCCCATGCCCTGCCATCAAAGTTACCATGGCCCTCAAATTCTATGTAACCGGATCCTTCCAGGGCTCTGCTGCAAACCTCTGTGGCATCTCAGAAGCAGTTGCCCACTGGTGCATACCATGAGTCATCAATCTTTGGGCAACACATTAATTGCCCCACAGACATGGGCCCGAATTTTCTGGCCCTGTTGGCGTTGGATGTCATGGTGGGCGCAGGGTGGGGGGATAATATGTCGAGAAGGCCAAAAATCAGTTTCACACTGCCGTGAAAACACAACAGGATCATCTGATGGTGTTCACCATGGCAGAATGCGTATCCTGCTGGAGGCTGATCCCGGTAATGGGATGCAAAGTAAGGCCTGACCGGAATCATCCCCTCATGCCTGATTTACTGTTACACCGATAGGAAAACACACCAATCCAGAACACCTCTGGACAAGAGTGACATGCAGAAGTTGGGATAGGTAGGTGAAATTACTAACCCGGCTCAAGCTCATTCCCAGAGAGAGCAGCAAGGAGCCTGTTAGGGCCTTGCTCAGATCGTGGACATCTGAAGAGCAGAAGATGCTGGACTCCTACAACTACCATACCCTGGAGGAACATGTGCATCGCATGCTGGGTGGATTCTCATAGACATGGCTTTGCCACGAAGCAGCTCACAGAAGGTGGGAGATCTCCGTTGATGTCTGGGGTCTGCTTCGGCTGCTATGGATGATCAGCAAGGGGTTGGGGGAGAGGAAGGTCCAGCTGTGAGTGTGAGAGAAAGGTGTACTGGCAGGTGTGGGATTGGAGGGGGGAGATGAAGGGGTCGGCGGGGGTCGGGGTGAGGTTGGGAGTGGGGAGGAGGGAGTATGGTGGAGGAGGGCGTAATGGGGAGAATGCGGCAGGAGTTTGGAGGGGGGAAGGTGTCTTTGGGGAGAAGGGAGTAAGGGTGGAGGAGGGAGTAAAAGCGGTGGAGGGAGTAAGGGGTGGGGGGATGTCCAGGTGAACGTACAAGGCATGGGTCTGTGGAGTCAATGACTGCCTCCTGGGGAGCGAACTGAGGATGGGTCTGGTAGCAGGGAATGGTAAGAATGAGAGGGAGCAGAGGGAGCTGGAAGGGTTGGAGGGTGAGAGTGTGTTGGTAGTGATAGAAGGGGCGGCAAGGGTGGTTGGTGAGGAATCGGAGGCAGACACGGATCCTGGGGTGGGAAGGAGGAGGGTGGGGAGGTCAATGTGGATGTGGGTGGGTGTTATGACCACAGCCGGTGTTAATTGCTGCACAAACCAAATCCCAGAGGGAAACTTGGCTTACGGGCCACAACCCTTTTTTGTATTCTGAAAACGAGAAGAAGGTGTACGATCTCAGCCCTAAGAGGTCCAGTAACACTTCGGGTTTTTAAAAAAAATTAAAAGTAAAAGTTTTATTAACAAAAAATAAAAGAAAACTTAAGCACACAATGTTACATTTATACAATGAAGGTTAGACTTACAAAACATTCCCCCAAAAACTCTCCACATGGTCAAAGCCACAAGTAACCACTTTCCAGGCAACACTCCCTTTTAGATGTTTAAATATGAAATCCAGTAATATTACACAAGGCAAACTGCAGTAGCTTCAATAAAGGTGTACCACGTGATCTTTACCTGCTTTCACTCTGCGGTGGAATCCACTTCAGAATAAAACTGCTTGCTACAGCCCAAGACATTTCTGTCTTGACTGGATGGGTGACACAAATTGCATCATCTCCCAGCCCAGCGCTCCAGCTATCTCAACAGCTCAAACAGCTCCAGCCATCTCCAGTTCAACAGTGAAAAACCAGCTATCCACAGTAACTCTAATATACCTTTTTTCCTTTTCATCTCAGTCCCATTGTTCTCACACCCCATTTGAAACTCAAACCCTTCCAAATATAAGATCTTTCATGTTTCCACCTTGCCTTTGCTTTTGGGTCAATAAAATATCATATCCTCATTACTTGTTTACCTATGAACTCCTGCAAGATACAAATATTTTCCTTGCAACCTCTGACTCCCCTTTGATATTCAAACAGCCTCTCAACTTATCTAAAAATGCAAATGTTAGATCTAACCTATTTACTTGTACCCCAACCTAACGCCTGTTGTTTCATGTTTCCAAACTCCCAGACAACCTGACTCTTATCAAACTCTTGCCCAGCTAAATTAAATCACACACACACAGACACAGACACCAGCCTTCTTTACAGAATAACACAATATTCCCCAAAATTAAAAAAAAACATCCATTCTCACGGTGGGATTCTCGGGGAGGTAGAGAATGTACACATTTACCTGGACATTCTGGAAAGACGAGAGCTCGGGTTGGTAGGCGACGGTGGAGAGGTAGAAGGTGAGGCCGGTGGGCGGGGGGGGGGGGTCAACAGTGATGGGGGGAAGGACATGGGTGACTGGGGAAGGGGAGAGGACAGGGAAGCTGCTCAGAAATTGAACGA
Organism: Cetorhinus maximus; assembly: GCF_964194155.1. NCBI lineage: Eukaryota > Metazoa > Chordata > Chondrichthyes > Lamniformes > Cetorhinidae > Cetorhinus > Cetorhinus maximus. Next base: position 50,735,169 of record NC_135883.1, read on the forward strand.
CTACCATGGCTGTCAAAATCAAAAGTGAGCGGAGCCACATGTTGGACGGGCACAGGTACTGCATGGGAGTGCAATCAGTGGGTGGGCAGAGAGGAAAATCAGCTCAGATGGACAATTGAAAGAGAACCCCAACAGGTAGCATTGCAAATGCTTGGGACCGTAAGATGAGCATGATGGAGGAAGGCTCCACGTGTGTGGGAGAGTGCTTGCACGAGGCTCCAAAAGGCCCTGACACATACACACACTTCTCTTTCCAGAGTCACTCGAGGTCTGGCTGCATGCAGCTGAACTGCTAGTGGGGGGTGGGGGAGTGCAGCTGGAGGATTCACGAAGCCTGTTTATGAAGCTGAAAGACAACATTACACATTGTTCAGTGAAAGTGAATATATCTTGAGAGTATAAAGTGACAAAATGTGTTTACCCGTGCAACCACTTGTGATCAGAATTTCTTAACTTTTCTAGGCCTACCACTTCTTCCAGGTGCTGCCCAGACACCTGCATCAGAGCCTGTGCAATGGTTGGCCCTGTGTCTCTGATGACTTTGCCATGCGTCTACTGGAGAGCTGAGGCCTTGAGGGCCCCGGCTTGCTTTGGCTGTCCTCCTGTGGGCCAGCTGCTCCCTCTGTGGTGACGGAGGACGAGATTGATGGGGTCACAGGCAAAGGGGACTCGGAGGGAGCAGACAGCCTCTGAGATTCCTGAGTGGATGACCCAGGGGTGTCCAGCTGAGGCTCCTCCTCTCTTCAGATGCCTGAGGAGCCCGGCCTGAGTCCTCAAGGGGTAGTAACACTGGAGGGATGTCGAAGTGCCCTGTTTCCCTCTCGCGTTGCCATTGCAGGAACTCTCTCGTGGCTACTGCAATGGGGTGCAGGTCTGTGTGCATCTCACATTCTGCTGGACCAGGGTCTCCATAGCATGCACCACCTTTCCAATGGAGACCTCCATATGCACAAATGTGGGCACCACTTCATCAGAGAGTAGGCAGACACACTCCTCGAACTTGCGTGCCACTCTGTTGAGGACTTCCAACAGCTCTGCGTGATGTTCCCCGGCCTTTTGCTGACTCACCTTGAGGAGTTGCAAGGCCGAATCCAGAGGCTTGTCATCTGACTCAGACTTCACAGATGCCTCTTCCCTAGCAGTCTTCAGCAAATATTTACAATATATATTAGTGACTTGGATGAGGGAAGTTAATGTACTATCGCCAAGTTTGCAGGTGACACAAAAATGGGTGGGAAGGCGTGTGGTGAGGATGACACAGAGTCCACAGAGGGATATAAACAGGTTAAGTGACTGGGCAGAAACTTGGCAGATGGAATGTAATGTGGGAAAATCTGAGGTTATGCACTTTGGCAGGAAGAATAGAGGAGCTGAGTATTATTTAAATGGAGAAAGACTGCAGAAAGCTGCAGCACAGAGGGATTTGAGGGTCCTTGTGCATGAATCACAAAAAGCTAGCATACAAGTTCAGCAGGTAATAGGGAAAGCAAATGAATTGTTGGCCTTTATTTCAAAGGGAATGGAGTATAAAATAGGGAAGTCTTGCTAAAACTATACAATATATACTATACAAAACAATATAGAGACCACACCTAGAATACTGTGAACAGTTTGGTCCCCTTATCTAAGGAAAGATATACTGGCATTGGGGGCAGTCCAGAGAAGGTTCACTAGGTTGATCCCGGGTATGGAGGAATTTTCTTATGAGGAGAGGTTGAGCATGTTGGGCTTGGAGTTTAGAAGAATGAGAGGCAACCTTATTGAAAAACATATAAGATTTTTAGGGGGCTTGACATGGTAGATACTGAGAGGTTGTTTGCCCTTGTGTGAGAGTCTAGGACCAGAGGGCATAATCTCAGAGTCAGAGGGTCGCCCATTTAAGACAGAAATGAGGAGGAATTTATTCTCTCAAAGGGTAGTGAATCTGTGGAATTTTTTATTGCACTGGGCTGTAGAGGCTGAGTCGTTAAGTATATTCAAGGCTGAGATAGGCAGATTTTTAATCAGTAAGGGAATCAGGGTTATGGGGAAAAGGCAGGAAAGTGGATTTGAGGATTATCAGATCAACCATGATCTCATTGAAAGGCAGAGCAGACTCGATGGACTGAATGGCCTACTTCTGCTCCTACGTCTTATATTCTTGTGGCAGTCTTCCGAGTGCTGGGGAGCTCGGCTGAACCTGCCTCCTCCTGATGCGGACACGTATCCATGCGGTGACCACCAGATTGTGAACCCAAGCCTGTTCTAGATCTAGGTCCCACCAAGTTGTGTATCTCTGCACTGGTGGAGGGTGTGGGTAAGCACTGGGATGGGTCTTCCAGGCTGCTTATTTCCAGCTCTTCAATGGAAGTTTCCTTGTGGCTGGAGGTGAGGACGTGGATGGAGCTGAGGAACACTGACTGAGGGTAACGCTCTTTGGCAGAGCTCCCTGTGAACCAAAGTAGAGATAATTATTGCATGTCAGCAGAGTCAAAAGCAGGAGAGAGAGAGCACTCAGTTGTGATGAGAGAGGGATGTTGTGGTGCAGGATCCTCATGTGGGTATTCGCTGCCGATCTCACCAGGCATGGGCCTTGTCTTCACCAGTCAGTTATATGGCATGCTCCTCAAAGTGAGTGAGGGGCCTAATGTGTCTGCAACCTCTCCCTGTTATTGTGAGCCAGCTTCTCCTGCATGAAAACAGATGGAGAGAATGTGAGCAGGAGACATGGCACTGCGTGGAATGCTTGTGTGGTGAACGGAGCCATGGATGGGATGAGGACCCGAGCTCCAGAGAATAAGAGGCTGACGGAGATGTTAGGGTGTGTGTGAGAGTTAGTGGAGTTATCCATTGAGATGTGAGATCCCTGTAGATGTGTGATGGGTTTGAGAGTGTGTGAATTGAAAGTGATGAGGTGGTTGACTTGCCCTGGTGGAACAGATGAGAGGATTCATCCTCTTCCTGCACTGGATGGCTGACCTCCTCTGTGCTCCGGTGGCACTGATGGCCGCTGCCACCACCTCCTGGGCTGGATTGGTGACTCTGGTGGACCTCCTATGGCCAGAGCAGGGGTAGAGGACATTGCAGTGGCTTCCACTGTGTCCAGCAGGCGCCCCAGAGAGGCCTCACTAAATTTGGGGGCTGTCATCTTCCTGGCTTTCAGGGCCATCTGTCACCTGGAGCAGTCCTAGTCTATAGACATGAAGCAGGCTGTGCTCTGGTGAGTTTTAAATATGATGCCCGGAGCGCGGAAGCGCCGAGGTCACAGCATGGCGGGCAAATCCAAGCCCTCCCACCAGCGATCTGGAGTGTTTCCCGTGAACGCATTATTAATGAGCCTGGGAACGGGACGATACAGCACAAAGCCCGCCATTATGGTCAGCAGGTAAAACAATGTTTTCATGCCCGCTACCGCACTTAGCACAAATCTGGGATGATTCCACCCATGGAGTTTCAGACGCAAAGAGCAATGAAGTTCATGTCAATAGCTGGCATTCTATAAATGCAAGGCGTGATGATTGCACACAAATCGCCATCAAAGCACCATCGCAGGAGATGCACAGATACATAATAGAAAATTATTTCAGTCCATCAACATGCAGCTTGTGTAAGGCCACAAAAAGGTTTTCCTCCACCTTTGTGCATGATTCCCTGGAAGCCGCCATGACTCATTCATCTTGAGGGAGTCAAACCTACCACAACGTTTCAAGCCTAGAATGGTCTGTGGCTGACCATTGGGGGCAAAGATTACCCATTGACGAGGTGGTTTCTTGCTCCCTTGTGCCAACCAGAGATGCTACTAGAACAGCATTATAACACCAGTCACCTTCAGACCAGGGCACTCATCGAGCAGGCTACAGACCCTTTGAAAATGCGATTCCGATACCTTGACCGTTTGGGAGGAGCATAGAAGCATCGAATTTAGGAACAGGAGTAGGCCATTGGGCCCATCCAGCCTGCTATGCCAATCAATGAATCATGGCTGATCTGAATATAACCTCAACCCTACATTCCTGTCTACCCCCAATAACCTTTCATCCCCTTGCTAAGCAAGAATCTATCCACCTCTGCTTTAAAAATATTCAAAGACTCTGCTTCCACCGCCTTTTGAGGAAGAAAGTTCCAAAGTCTTTCTCCTCATCTTTGTCTTAAATGAGCAACCCTTTATTTTTAAACAGTGACCCCTAGTTCTAGATTCTCCCACAAGAGGAAACATCCTCTCCAATCCACCCTGTCAAGACCCCTCAGGATCTTAAAGGTTTCAGTCAAGTCGCCTCTTACTCTTCAAATGTCTCTGGATACAGTCAGAGACATCTGTGCCATGTTGGAGACAGACCTCTTACTCTTCTAAATTCCAGTGGATACAAGCCTAACCTGTCTAACATTTCCTCATAAGACAACCCACCATTCCAGGTAGTAGTCTAGTAAACCTTCTCTGAACTGTTTCCAACTCAATTTCATGCTTTTTATAAAAAAGTATTTGGCTTAATCGCAAAGTAAATAACCTCACACTTCCTCACGTTAAATTGCATCTGCTACCTTGTTAATACCAGTTACAATATGACAACTTGAAAATGCCCTTTTCATCTCTAGTTTCTTGTTGCGACCGGGATGGGAGGAGTGCGCAGTTTCTATAGCCCTACTACTCCACAGGTCGCAGCAATAGTGTAAATGCTTAATTCACTTACCCAAAATGGCTAGTTGTTTACCTTCAGTACTGCTAGACCCAGAATAAAAGAGACTTTAACCAGGCTTCTTTCAATAAACTCAAAATAACTGATTTATTATGAAACAAAACTTATTTTTAAAAACAAGCTGCAAAACTGGTTAACATACAATATGTAATTCAGAAGTACAATTTACCCCTTTTAAAATACCAACAGAAAACAAAGGACAAGACAAATAAGGTCTCTGCAGAGGTTGGCTCTGCGTAAGGTAACACTTCATGATAGAGTATAAAGTTAGAAAATGTCTTTTTTATTCATTCACGGGGATGTAGGCTTCACTGACTGGGCCAGCATTTATTGCCCATCCTTAGTTGCCCTTGAGAAAGTGGTGGTGAGCTGCCTTCTTGGACCACTGTAGTCCATGTGGTGTAGGTACACCCACAGTACTGTTAGGAAGGGATTTCCAGGATTTTGACCCAGCGACAGTGAAGGAACAGCGATATATTTACAAGTTAGGATGGTGAATGGCTTAGAGGGGAACTTCCAGTTGGCGGTGTTCCCATCTATCTGCTAACCTTGTCCTTCTAGATGGCAGTGGTCATGGGTTTGGAAGGTGCTATCTAAGAAGCCTTGGTGAATTCCTGCAGTGTATCATGTAAATGTTACACACTGCTGTTACTGTGCGTCAGTGGTGGAGAGAGTGAATGTTTGTGGATGTGGTGCCAATCAAGCGGACTGCTTTGTCCTGGATGGTGTCCAGCTTATTCAGTGTTGTGGGAGCTGCACTCATCCAGGCAAATGGAGAGTATTCCATCACACTCCTGACTTGTGCCTTGTAGGTGGCAGATAGGCTTTGAGGAGTCAGGAGGTGAGTTTCTTGTCGCACGATTCCTAGCCTCTGATCTGCTCTTGTAGCCACAGTATTTATATGGCTAGTCCAGTTCCATTTCTGGTCAATGGTAACTGACGCTGTTGATTTGGTGTTCCTGCGTGCGAAGATGGAGCTCTGGTGTTATGGCACAGCAGACGGCAAATGCTGAGCTACTCAAATCCCAGAGGGAAAATTGAAACAGCTGCCACAACTGTTTTTGCAATTTGTATTTTACTTTGAGATGCGTGCCTTGAATTTTATGTAATTTTATCTACACTACTTTCATCTACACTGCTTACCGCCTATCTTTGTGACGTCAACAAATTTGGATATGTGGCTTTTAATCTCGTCATCTAAGTCATTAAACATATGTGGAATAGTTGAGGCCCAACACACTGGTCAACATTCTGCCAATTAGAGCATTTGCCCCTATCCTTCCTCTTTGTCTCTTGCTGCAGAGCCAATGTGCTAACCAGTTCCACAAGTGTCAACTTTAGCTAACAGTCTCTAATGTGGGCCTTTATCAAATGCCTTCTGGAAATCCATAAAAATAATATCCATCGATATTCCCCGGTTGACTACTTCTTCAATAAATTCAGTCAGGTTTGTCAGATGTGACCGACCCTTCACAAATCCATGCTGGCTCTCTCTGGTCACCCTATCCTTAATTTTAAAGTCTAGCAATTGCCTGACAACAAGCGTTAGGCCAACAGGTTTATAATTCCCTGGTTTCTCTCACTTATTAAAAAAATAGCATACTGTAATGCATAATTTTCCAGTCGAGAGGAATGGTTCCTGAATCGAGATAATTTTGGAAGCTTATAGTTAGGGCAGCTGAATTTTTTTTTTGCCTGCTTCCTTTATAACTCTAGGATGGGAACCATTTGTTGGTGGGGATTTGTCAGTCTTTAGTGCCATTATTTTCTTCTTCTTTCCTGTTATTTTGACTATTGCTGAGAAAAGACATTTTGTCGAAGTTTTTTGTCTTGCACTCATCAGGACAATCGCAAGAATACCAATGTCAGGGGAAGGAACAACTTATACTGTATGAGAAGAAAGTGCTGATTGGTTGGCAAGTGGACTCTGACTGGTAGAGGCATTGCCATGGTGAATGCACCAGTTAATGGTGACTGACAGTTAACTGCCAATAATTGTTTGAAATTTAAACCAGGCAGATTGACTCTGGTCAAGGTGTGGCCCTGAGGAATGAACCAGCGAATGACTATCACTTAATATGTTTAGCTGAAACAGGTGCAATGTGTGTACATTTTCTTTCTGTCTGCAAAGCACAGGGCCCTGTGTATAATATATGTAGCGTCCACGCCACGAGCCTCACTGACAATCCTAAATTGGTTGTCAGTGCAATTCTTAGCACACTGAGGATTATTTAGCAAATGTTGTCCAATTGTGGTATCACATTGAATGTTGGACACGGTGTTTTGAGTTCCGCAAGCATGGGCTGGTTGGGTATGGTCTGTACTTTGCCTGTTGTGAACAGCTAAAGGGACAGGTTGTTTGATATGATCCTCCAGTTGTTGGGATGTACGGCCTACATACCTGACATCACACTGGCAGTGATATTCATATACCGCATAAATTATTTGTGTTGCTACTGCATAATAGCAATGTGAAACAGCTAGCTTCACCTGTTGCTCAAATTTTTGAGATACCTTGTCCTTCCAGGGTAATCTGAGGTAGACTGGCCACTTTTCAGGGCCAAAGGTGACAGCCTTAAGCCTGTTCATGAGTTTGCGTGATATAGAGTGCAAAATGATCTGATCAGGGTAGCCATTATCCCGCAGGATGTCTTTTTGATGTGCCCTATTTCAGCTTCAAGCTTGCATGTTGAACAAATGGTTTTGGCCCTATTTACAAGGTTGCTGATAAGGCCAATCTTATAGAGCGTGGAACTGTAAGAATCCCAACGCGTGTAGTGACCAGTGAAGGTAGGCTTGTGGTAGACCATGGTAGAGAACTCCCTGGCAGATTTCTCAACTAGTATGTCATGGAAAGGGGGTTATCTGACTGCTCCATTTCAAAGGTTAATTTGAGAGCAGGATGGAGCCTATTAAGATATGCAAGGAAATTGTTACATGCTGCTACGGATTTAAATATAGCAAATATATCATCCACATATCAGAAATATGCAAGTGTAGGAGGCTAGGTATCATTCCATCGAAGACATGTTTCTTATGGAACCCAACAACAATGTTTGCGAGAGCTGGGCCTAGAGGTAACACCATCTATCTGGGCATACGTGGTATTGTTAAAGCTGAACTCAACTGCATGAGTTGCCAAGTTCATAAGCTCAATGAATACTTATTCACTCAATGGTGGCGGGTCTAGATCACCATTATATAGTACCGCAGTGCAAATACCTGTGGCTTCCTTAAGTGGAACATTGGTGAATAGGCTAACAATGTCAAATGAGCACATGGACACAGCATTGCAATTGACATGCAAGTCCTGTATGGTCTTAACAAATGTGAAGGAAACCATCACCGTGTATCTGGAAAGCTTGCTCAAAACTGGCTGTAAAAACACGCCCAACCATTTGGCCAATTCATGCTGTGCAGAACCAGTCATAGATAAGAGAGGGCGTTATTTTCCTTATGTTAATTGTGGCGACTCTCTGTGCCTGATTCAATATTAGTTTCTTCTACTTGAAACACACCAACCTAATTATTTTTCCTTTCTGCATTCTGCTGAATTCAAGATTAATCATACCATTTACTCCAACTCATCGTTTCTCAGGATCTCAGATCTGAGAAACACTTCACTATCTTCAGTCACACTTCCTCCTATAATCTTGACATCACCTACTCACTACTTCCTAATTTGTCTTTTGCTTTCCTCACTGTGGGTCTTTACCCTTCGCCTAGATTTCTGGGAAAGAGCCTGTAAAATCACACTCAGTAACAAACTGAAATGAGCATTTTTTAAGCTATAGCACTACAATTAGTTTATTTTTAAATGTACCTACAAAATGATGTGATCTCATTATAAGAAATGTTGTGAATGGTTTTGGGAATGTTTATCACGTGTGTAACATTTTTTTTACGAATTTGCAGGATACACATGGATTTAAAATTCATGCTCACCCTTCTGACTCCAGCTTCTACCAGCTTATTACCTGTACCTTCTTTAGCTAATTTTATACAGTTGCACATAGCCATGGCTTTGAATCTTTGGATTTCCTGGTAAACTAAGGGATAAAAGTCAACCCAACTGCGTGTGAAAAGCTAATTAGTTAAAACACTGTAGGAGGTAAAACCTTATATTTATAAAAAAACTGCAACTCATTATTCTTTTATAAGTAATTACCTTCAAATACGTTCAAATTAACAAAGTGCTTTGTACTTTACAGTTGACATTTGCTCGTTTTAAACCAATTCAGCCAGCAGGAGACAAATCCTTAAATATTCCTTTTTTTCTTTTTTCATTCATCAAACACATAGTGAAATGCACACATTTATAAAATTACGTAAATTTATAAAGTAATCTGATCAGAAGGTAGTGTGTGAACTGGCATCCAACCCTTGCAACCTACCGTGATAGGCAAAACACCAAGGATTTTCTGAAGCTGTCTGATTAAGTGCCACAGAGTTGCTGGCTATGTTGGAGCCCATGGGCTTAAGGGGGCATTGGCAGCATGGGTACAAAATTGGCTCAGAGATGGAAAGCTGAAAGTAGTCATCAATGGTTGTTTTTCAGACTGGAGGAAAATATATAGTGTGTTGTCCAGGGATTGGCATTCGGACACCTCTTTTTGATATATATTGATGATCTGGACTTGGGGACGCAGGGCATACTTTCAAAGTTTGCATATGAAATGTAGTAACAATGAAGAAGATAATAGAATTTAGGTGGATGTAGACAGACTGGCGAAATAGGCACACACGGCAAATGAAATTTAATACACAGAAGTATGAAGTGATAAATTTTTGAAGGAAATATAAAAAGTGGCAATATAAATTGGAATCAAAGAAGGAGGCCATTTGACAGATTGCACCTATGCCAGCTCTATCCGATTGGCCCTACTTGCCTGTTAACTGTATATCAATGCATCAACTGGGGAGTCACTCGAGCCCTTATAAAGAGAGACAGACTTAAACTGTGATTATCGAGTTAGGAGGTAAATGCTTGCAATGTATAATTTTATACATAAATACAGAAGTGTGTAAAGATTGGCTCCAGTTCTATCCTTCGCCAACTGGCTTTCTGGAATAGAACATCCGCTACTCTTCTTTCACAGCCCTGTATTTTTTCTTTTCCTGTATTTATTCAATTCCCTTTTGAAAGTTGCTACTGAATCTGGTGCCATCACTCTTTAAGGCATTGCATTCCAAATCGCAACAAACTGTGTTTAAAAGAAAATCCTGCTGCTATCTGTATTTTTCTTGCCCATCTTAAACCTATGCCCTCTGATTACAGACACTATTGCCACTAGAAACTATTACTATGGAAGTTGTAACAATGCACTTAGAAAAGCATAGTATGATTAAAACAAGTCAACATAGTTTTACAAATGTATTTATTAGTGTTTTGAGGATTCAAGTAGTAGCGCAATAAAGGGGAACCAGTAGATGTAGTATACTTGGGTTTCAAAAAGGCACTTGATAAGGTGCCACACAGAATAAGGGCTCATGAAGTTTGGGGTGATATATTAGCACAAATAGAGGATTGGTTAATGGATGTGAAGTAGATAGTAGGAATAAATGGGGCATTTTCAAGTCGGCAGGCAGTGAATAGTGGAATGCCATAAGGATCTGTGCTGGGGTCTCAGTTACTTACAATCTATATTAATGGGCAGAATGTTCCCCCCGTTGAGGGGGAAGTTCAGGAGCAGGCACGAGGCTGCCCAATTGGGAGCGGCTGCCATTTTATGTGGGCGGGCCAATTAAGGACCCCCCCCAGCGTGACGTCCGCAAGGAAGTGCTATGCGCTCCCTGTGCGGGCGGGGGGAGGATTCCCTGAGCCGAGAGTGCGCTCTTACGCGCATGCACATGAAAGAGAGCACTCATCTCCTTGGGGCTAAGTTCTGCCTCAGGGAGATCAGCTCTACCATAAAAAATCTTAAAAACAGAAAAATAAAATTTCCCTGACATGTCCCCTCACTGTCACATGAGTTGGGACATGTCCATCACTTTTAAATACACTTTTATTAAATTTTTAAAAACCTACATGAAACCTCATCCCTCCTGTGGATGAGGTTTCATGCTTTTTCCAATGCCCCGTCAGGGCTCCCGGCCTGCCCGCCAACCTTAAGGTTGGACGGGCAGGTCCACTAATTACTTTACTTGCTTTGTCAATGGCCTATTGAGGCCCCCCGCTCGCCGACCGGGAAATCCTGGCCAATGACTTAGATGAAGAGACAGAGAGTAATGTATCTTAGTTAATTGATGATACAAAGCAAGGTGGTAGTTCCAGCCGTGAGGAGGACACGAAGAGATTGCGAAGAGATATAGACAGGTTAAATGGTGGGCAACAAGATGGCAGGTGGAGTGTAATGTGGGGAAGTTTGAGGTTACTCACTTTGATCGTAAGAGTAGAAAAACAGAACATTTTTTAAAAGGTGTAAAACTTGTTGATGTAGTCGTTTGGTAGTACAGAACTTGAGTATTGCTAAAAGAAGAGACATGCTATCAAAGTTTTTCGTCTTTACGCATTAGGACAGATTCACAAGAATACCAATTCTAAAGGAAGCAATAATTTATACTGCATGAGACGAGAGTGCTGATTGGTTGACAATCAGAGTTCACTTGCCAATCAATCAACAATCTCTTTTCATGCAGTATAAATTGTTGCTCCCTTTAGAATTGGTATTCTTGTAAATCTTTTTTGATGAGTGCAAGATGAAAAGCTTCAACAGCAAGTGTCTTTTTTCAGCAATACTCAAATGTTGATGTGCAGGGAGACTTGGGTGTACTCAAACAAGGAACACAAAATGTTAGCATGCAGATACAGGGAGCAATTAGGAAAGCAAATGGCATGTTGGCTTTTATTGCAAGAGGATTGGAGAACAAGAATAAAGAAGCCTTACTACAATTCTGCAGGGCTTTGGTGAGACCACACCTGGAGTATCTGTGTGCAATTGTGAGCTCCATATTTAAAGAAGGATATATTTGTATTGGAGGCAGCACAGCAAAGGTTTTCTGGTTTGGTAACAAGGGTGAGATTGTTGTCCTATTATGCAAGGTTGAGTAAATTGGGTGCATATTCCCTGGAGTTTAGAAAAATGAGAGGTGATCTCATTGAAACATACAAGATTATGAAGGAGCTTGACAGGGTAAACACTGAGAGGTTGTTTTGCCTGGGTAGGAAATCTAGAACAGGGAGGAACAATTTCAGAATAAGGGGCCACTCATTTGGGACTGTGATGAGGAGAAATTTATTCACTCATTAGTGGGATGTGCAAAACATGACTCATGGGCTTTAGCCATTTGAGCAAATGTTCTAAAGCTGCTTAAGTCATTTGGGGAGTTAGGGTACACTTTTGGAGAGGTAAGGGACCCTTTGGATAGGACCAGGGATATCTTTGGGAGAGGTCAAGTGCACTTTAGGAGAGGTAAGGTGCCCTTTGGGGTTGTTAAAATTAGACATGAATGTGCATAAAACATGGATAATCCCATTGGAACTGTCAAGCTGCCAAGAAATTTGAATCTCCAAGTTCTTCAAATTTAAACAAAAAAACCCACTAACTGCTTGCAATTTCACTAGCTCCCTGGAGACATAAGCCTGAGGACTGTCATTATAGGATTAGTGCTGCATGACTGATTCCAGAACCTATCATCATAACAGTGGGGGGCCTATAAGTTCACAGTTTGATTGACAGCTCCAACTGGTTATAAAGTCTTTGATGTGGGGCTATGAGTACAAATGGCTGTTTTTCAATAGAATAAGTACTTGAAGGAATTTGAATGTATTGAATGGATTTTTATCAGTTTTTTTTAACAGTGAAGTCAACAATAGACACTTAGAACTTTATTTTATCTCATTTTATCTCAGTATGGGTCCTGAAGTCTGCCTATGGTGGATACTGGGTAAGTTGGCATGGAGGGTATAAGGGAAAAGGGTAGCAGGGTAGGAGACCCTGGGTTGGCATGAGTTGTCACTAAGTTGGTATAGGGGCTATAAAGGGCCATGGCGGTGGCTAGAGGTATATAGGTTGGCATGGAGTGTATGCAAAGCCATGGGTGGGGGTGGCATGAGGTGGTATGAGTTGGTATGGATGAGTTTATGGGGATTGTGTGGGTGTTATTAGGGTGAGGGCTAGGGGCTGTTTATTGATTTATTGTTTATTGATAAGCCATGGATAACCGAGTTGCACACCCATCAGGCCCTGTGGCTGCTTCTGCATGTTTCTGGAAGTGGTGGCCTGACTCCATCCTGCACCCGCAACACTCACAAGCCTCCTCTCCCACCGCCCCCCCCGGAATGAAAATTAGAACATCCCAGGCACTTTCTGCCAAGTCAGGTTAGTGACGTTGGGAACATTCCTGACTCTGCGCTTCAACGTAGGGACGAAAATTCCTCCCACAATAACTTATTTAGCAATTCCTGCCTTTCAATCTAATTCTGATTTTATATATTGAATTATTTATGTGGCAGATGTTGATTTATTTAATCGCTCCCTTACCTCCACGTTTCAAGTCCTTGTCCAAACCAAGCCCTTTATTCTCTCATCTTCCAGTTGATCCCCCTGGTAAGGTCCCAGCTCCGCTACCCTCACATTCAGAGGCTGCAAACCTGACCGTATCTTACAATTGTTCCACCTGCAGATCCAGCTGGAATCACAATAAGTGCTACCAGATCTCAGAAACTTTCAAAACACCATTCTTGGCCTTTTGTCTATCTATAGGCGGGTGTCAGATATGTTTTAATTTATATAAAAAGATTGATTCATTTTTCTGATAGGGAACAGCACATTATACAGTTTAAAACATGACAATTAGGTTGGAAAGGAGTTGGGGAGACCGCTTACTTTGCACATCCTGTTCCTTCATATTATGACATTACAGACCCCTCAGTTTATGTGTTGCAATGGGTCCAATTTAGTCCTAATGTCTCTGCTTCTCAGTATTAAGTCATGATATATCTTTGATTTATCTTGGCTTAAATGCTGTTTTTTAAGCTGGTGGTTATGAAAAACAATAACTAAATATATCAGCTCTCTAACATCTGAAAAGGCATTGCTCTGTTCCAATTTTGTCACATTTTTTGATATTAATTTTCTTCATCAACAAATTGACATCAACAATTTGATTGTTTGGATGCAGAGAAGTAACTACAATCTTCAAATCCTCCCACAATCTACAGTTTTAACCCAAAGTTTAATGTCACTGAACCACCACAAACTGATGTACTTTGTCTTCTCTTGCACTCTTTTCAGCCATGGTGTGACTGGTGCTTAACCCTTCAGCAAACCTGCACTTTTTTTTTTGATTTGAAATTATCTGTTAACCTGAAATTGAGAACCTGAATCAAACTGTTGCCTTGGAATTACCTGTCCATTGTGAAGTAAATATTACATAGCTGGTAATTCAATGTAGACTGAAAGATACCAAAAGACACAGCACAATGGAAAAAATCCTTGGAAAATCCAGCGATGATTATAAATACTTTGCAGAAGTTTCTGGGCTCTGTTGACACCTGAACACTGGCCCTTGCTCATATTTTTTATTTTTATTCTCCTTTATAGAAATATTGGAAAATCCATTAGAGTGGGCAGCATCAGATCAAGAGGCAATTTGTTGCCTTGTTGGAGAAGGGTTATTAAGGGATATGAGAGCAGGCAGGCAGGTTAGTCATGTGTCAGATGTGGCCCAGTTGTTTGCACTCTTGCCTCTGAGATCCCTTGATGCTATTTTGTAGAAGAGGTGGGGGAGTTATCCCTGGTGTTCTGGCACTATTTGACTCTTAACGTTGCAAATGTGGCTTATCCAGTCATTATCACATTGGTGTGTGTGGAAGCTTGCTGTGCACAAATTTGCTGAGGCATTTCCTACTTTACAACAATGATTATGCTTCAGAAGTGTTTCATTGGCTGTAAAGCGCTTTGGGATGTCCAGTGGTCATCACAGACAACATATAAATGCTAATGTCTTTTAAGCTAAAAGGACAGGTTTATTGGTCCTAATGACCTTTTTCTGTTCATAGAAACAAAACTATTCTTTGAAGAATAGTACATGAAAAGGGTGTCTAAGTTGTTGTGCAATATATTAATAAAGCAGTGGTTTGATTGATTAACAAGGTAACAGGACCTCATTATGACAGGTGGGTATTTGATATGCAATTTGTGACTTGCAACAAAATATCTTCACTAAAAATAAAGCTGCAGAGAGATTCGTACCGGTGAGGTACCTTTTTATTTCAAAAAAAATCTGACTCATATTTTAGCCTCTCCAGCTTCAAGGTTACCTTGTAATACCAAATGGTTGGGAACATCATTCATCTTCTACATTTTGAGGGAATGTTAAAAGCACAAAGGTAACATTTTAGGCAAGATGTTGGATAAAAACCAGAATTGAACCTTGTGGCCTCTGAAGGGAGTTTGCTCTTCGAGTTTCACTTTGTTCTAGAATTGAATCTGTCCGAGATTTGTTTTTGAACAAAGAAACTGATTTTCCTGTTCTGTGGCCAACCGTATTGGTCTCCTACGAGCAACAAATAGATGAAAATTAGATGCCCATAAAGGAACTGTTCAAATTTTGTACCCTTTTACTTCAATACACTGTCTCCATGGAATACAGGATACCCAGGTTCCTCCATGCTTCTAGTGTTATATTGATGTTACTGTGGTAGTTACAAATACACTATTCTACGGACTCTTCCTCTTTCCATCTCACATTCTAACTCTAGCATGCTCCAAAACTATAGCGGGCTCATTACCCCCTGTTGTTCACCTGGGAGTGCTTATTTTCCCAACACCATGCAGGAGACAGAGGAATGTGATGCTGGGTCTCTGCAGCCTTTGCATTGCCTGGGATTTCCAGAAACTCTGCAGGAGGAATGCAAACATTGAAGTAATATGGAAATACGATAGGATTTCACCAACACATCTCCTGTCTCATTTTCTTGGGTCTCCACTTTATTAATACACAAGTGTAAGAGTAGCCCCTGACCTTGCTCCTAGCTTACACAACTCCTCCAGTTTGATCAGAGTCAGAATGCAAACTAGTGTCCCAGCCATAAGCATGTTTAATTTTCTTCTAAAACCACTAGGATGTACTTCAGGTGTGTAGGCTTGTTGGCTACTGTATTTGAAGCTTGTATGCCCTTGTACAGAGGGCATTTAAGAGTCAACCACATTGTTGTGGGTCTGGAGTCACATGTAGGCCAGACCAGGGTAAGGACGGCAGATTTCCTTCCCTAAAGGATATTAGTGAACCAGATAGATTTTTACTACAATTGGCAATGGTTTCATGGTCATCAGAATTCCAGATTTTTATTGAGTTCATTTCAGCATCATTTGGTTTTCCTCCTTCATTCCATGCATCAGGCCTCTGCTATGGGAGCATCACATTTTGGGTGTATTTTGTCTGATCTGTGGCCACGTGGAGAAGGGGTTGGAAAATTCGCCCTTCCCATTGATAGGGCTATATTTTCTGTTTTTACGGATAGAGGTGATAATTGTCTTTTTTTGTTTGCAACTGCTAACAAGATGGCAGAAACACATAATTTTAAAATATGCAATTTGGACCGTGGGAAAATAAAACAGCTAACTATATAATAATGCCCCTTTCACAATTCGCAGGCAGCTGGTGAGCCACGTGACTGGTGTAAATATCGAAATGTTTGTAGAGTGTGTGATATTTGTGGAAAGTAACCGAGTAGCAAACTCGAAAGCCAGTTCATCTTTGAGGGCTTGCATGAAACAGAAAGCTGTTGTTGCCATAGGAGGGCAGTTCAAAATATGCAAGCCACAGAGACAACAAATGGCACAAAAATATTCTGTAAATTGCAGCAGAGGACATGGAGATGGAGGAGGTCACAGTTAAAGATATATTCAAAAAAGAATTCTGCACTAGCAGAGAAATGTCAAAAAGGATAATAATGGCAAAAGAAAACCAATCATGAACCCATGTGTTCATTCCTAAAGCTACATCACACTATTTGGCACTTAAAGGGATGCCAACTTTAAAGATTTTCTTAACAACATACCCCAAAATTCAAGAATCATCTCAATAATGCATACATTTTATGACTTATTGTCACTAAGCTTATGTACAGTACAATTTGATAAATTAAACCTTATTAATTACACAAATGTGCTAATGAGGGGAAGTCTAATAACTGTCACGACCATGTAAAAGGCATTCCCTTAAAGTGGTCCGTGAGATAAGAATTTGTGTGCCACTTTTTAATTTATGAATGGTGCAATTTAAACATAATCCAGCAGACAAGCTTTAGTCTTAAACAAGATAAAGGTACAAGAACTGCTGATGAAGGTTCCTTAGGTAAAAGTGATAAAGTTACTAACAAAAATACGGATACAAAGATTAAAAGCAGATACTTAGATACAGAGATTAAAAGCAGATACTTAAAGATGAGATTTCAAGTCAGTCTCTCTGAGATATCATTGCAGACCTGTTGCTTGAGTTCCTCCTTTCCAAAGTGAAGAAGACGAAACATGAGGTTTTGTTTTGCAGCTGTGATGGCTTCTGCAGCTGACCAGTCGTGGAGGCGGTGACATAATGGCATTGTCACTGACTAGCATTCCAGAGACCCAGGGTAATGCTCTGGGGACCTGGGTTTGAATCCCACCACAGCAGATGGTGAAATTTGAATTCAATAAAAATCTGGAATTCTGATGATGACCATGAAACCATTGCCAATTGTAGTAAAAATCTATCTGGTTCACTAATATCCTTGAGAGAAGGAAATCTGCCGTCCTTACCTGGTCTGGCCTACATGTGACTCCAGACCCACAACAATGTGGTTGACTCTTAAATGCCCTCTGTACAAGGGCAATTGGGGATGGGCAATAAATGCTGGCCTAGCCAGTGACGCCCACATCCCATGAATGAATAAATAAAAAGTCGATGTTTGCCTTCTTTTAGGTTGATTGAACAAGTAGAACAGATCCTGGGAGTGAGTGAAGGCTCCTGTTTTTACTTCTACGGTACTGCAGGTGGTGGCTCTTGGTAGCCTGGTTTTCGTACAGCAGTCCATTAGCTGTTTCTGGAAAGTTTCCTCAGTGTCTCCTTGTTGAAAAATAGTTTCTGTTTCAGGGTGTTTTCTTCATGATGTTCAAGATGGTTCTGCACACAAGAATGGCCGCTCACAGTTCACTGTCTTTATACAGTTCAAAACCTAAAATGGCTGCTATCCCATACTGTCGAATCACGCTTCCATGTTAGGTATTGGGTTGGTTTATTGAGCGTAGTCCCATCCATTACCTTTTTAGCTGAGGTAATTAACCTTTTAAATGTCTCAGCCATTAACTTAAATGGTTCCTATTCTCCCAGGTATGAGGAGATTGGAAAGAGCTATTCCAGGGAGGCCACAATGAGTTTCTGTTTACCCTTGGGGAAATGCGAATGGAATTTCAAATGTCTTCACATGTCTGGATATTTCTACCTATAATCCACTTGGGGTTTCTGGAAGCTTGACCATGTTGCAGTTGAAAAGATCAGGTGATTTTTGGCAGCCATCTCTAAGGCTTCTTGTGTCCATTTAAAAATAAAGATTAGCTGTAGTTTTACAAATTCTATTGCATCACAACTACACATTCATGACATACCATTCTTGCTGTAATGTGGTGACCAGAACTGTAAACAGTACTCTAACTGCAATCGATCTAGTTTTTTATACATTCTAGCATAACCTTCATTTTTTTCAAAAATATACTTTATTGATAATATCGAAAGAAGTGCATTAGATGACCGTTCGACTTTGACATTACATAAAGTGAAAACCAAATTAGTTTGATCCAAAACTGTATGTTACTCACTACATTTAAAATTACAGTCAATATTCACAATGTTCATGACATTTCAAACATACAATCAATGCGGTCTCCTCTACACTGCAGAGACTAAACGCGGACAGGGTGACTGCTTTGCGGAACATCTTTGCTCAGTCGGCAGGCATGACCTAGACCTTCCTGTCTTTTGCCATTTTGACACACCGTTTTGCTCTCATGCCCATGTGTCCATCCTTGGTCTGCTGCGATGTTCCAGTGAATCCCACTGCAAACAATCTCATCTTCCGATTAAGCACTTTTAAGCCTTCCGAACTTAACATTGAGTTCAACAGCTTCAGACCATGAAGTCTCTCCTCCATCTTTATCCATTTTTTAATGCAATGTTTTTATTTTTTTATTTATTTAACCCTTTTTCATCAATACCAGCCCCCCACCACTGCACCAGAGGGCCATCTATCACTTGTTTTTATGTTGTGCTTTCACAAAGTGCTGATCCTTGTTCTGCTATTAACACATTCTGCTATTAACACATTCTGCTATCTTACCTTTATTCCACTATCAGCACCTTCTTTAGTCTTTAACACTACCATTAACACTCCCTTTGCCTTGTGTCCATGACATCTTTTTCAATCTTTCCTGAGTTCCCACCTATCCCTGACCTTCTATTTTGCTCCACCTGCTCCACTCTCTCTTAAAAAGTATAAAATTCATCACATTTTTACTTCTCTTTAGATCTAAAGAAGAGTCACATGGACTAGAAACGTTAACACTGTTTCTCTCTCCACAGTTGCTGCCAGACCTGCTGAATTTTTCCAGCATTTTCTGTTTTTATTTCAGATTTTCAGCATCTGCAATATTTTACTTTTATACAACCTAAGGGTTTTTTCACTGTTTCCAGCTCCTCAGTGTATGATTCCTGAAGGGCCTTAGACAATGACCTTTCCACATTGTATCTTTGCAGC
Source organism: Cetorhinus maximus (assembly GCF_964194155.1). Taxonomy (NCBI): domain Eukaryota; kingdom Metazoa; phylum Chordata; class Chondrichthyes; order Lamniformes; family Cetorhinidae; genus Cetorhinus; species Cetorhinus maximus. Next base: position 50,754,576 of record NC_135883.1, read on the forward strand.
AGCTGTCTCAAGCTTTAGTGTGTGCCTCAGCATGTCACCCTGGACCCCTGGAATGTGCCAGTCTGCAACAATCAGTCACGGACAACTCTTCACACTCAAAGACCAACAGGTTTTGGGTAGGCCAAAGAGCACCTTTCACTGAGTTGATGGTTCTCCAGCCACAGTTGACGTTGACAGTCCTGTGTCATAGAGTTGCTCGGGATGAACCTCCACAAAAGCACTGCATCTTTTTTCAGATCTGCTTTGCAAAGGCACATTCAGGAAGGAGGTGGACAATGGTCTCTTCCCTATTGCAGGCACCATGATGGCCAAGTGTGGAAGGGGTGAGACTCGGGTATGTAGGAAGGATCTGACGGCAAGGGCCCTTCTCACCATCAGCCAAGCTACACCTTGGTGCTTAATTGAAAGTTCTGGTGATGTGGCATTCTGCCAAGTGACAGTCTGCTCAGGGAACCATCTGACAGGATCCACCATCTTCTTTTCCCACTGGGCCACAAGGACGTTACATACAGACCACTACCTGATGGACTTGTGGTCAAAGTTGTTTTTCTGCATAAACTTCTCCATGATGGATAGGTGATTCAGCAGCCTCCAACTGAATGAACATCTGCAGCAACATGGCCAGACCCACCCTTTGCAACACTTCTGGTAGATCTTACAATGCTTTCCCTAGCACATAGCCTCATTCTCCCATATACATGTTTCTCCCTTTTAATGTAAATTCCATAATTCCCATATGTCTTTGGAATTTTACCTTTCTCATGGTATAAATCTTTTCATGGTGCTAATATTGTTGTAATGTTTGGGAAAAATAAACGCACTGCTTGGCCCAGCTTCTCCAGCTAGGTCTAAACATCCTACCATCTCTTTGAAATTCAAACTGCCCTGATTTATCTAAAAAATGCAAATTCCCCCCACCTTACATTCTAAGACTTCAGCCATGTTTACGCATTTAGCATTTCAAACCGAGCTTCTTTTGATGAGTCAAAGCCTCCAGAACAGCTGTCTCCAATTCAATTAAATCCCACACACAGAGAAACTATCCAAACCTCAATATTAACCTACTTTTACAATAAATTCGCAACAATATTATGAGAATTTTTATACTTCCATGACAAAGAGGCAACTTGATTGAAACATATAAGATCCAGAGGGGGGTCCTGACAGGGTGGATGTGGAGAGGATGTTTCCTGTTGTGGGAGAATCTAGAACTAGGGGTCACTGTTTAAAAACAGAGGGGCCCATTTAAAATGGAGATGAGGTGAAAATTTTTCTCTGAGGGTCGTTAGTCTTTGGAACTCTCTTCCTGAAAATGCGGTGGAGGCAGAGTCTTTGCATATTTTTAAGGCAGAGGTGGATAGATTCTTGGTAAGTAAGGGGATGATGGATTATTGGGGGTAAGCGGGATGCAGATTTGAGGTTACTATCAGATCAGCCATGATCTTATTACATGGCAAAGCAGGCTGAGGGGGCCAAAAGGCCTACTTCTCCTTGTTTGTATGTTCATATACCACCAGGGAGCCAGTGGCTTCTGCTGGTACCATACCTACTTGAGGCCTTGGATCAAGGGGGGACCCAGGTACAAGTGAGTGATGGCAGGAAGGGGATTGCAGGTTGAGGGTCAGAGGGTGCAGGGGAATGGGGTCGGCAGCAAGGGCAGGGGGGTGGCTCTCAGCACCGACACCATCCTCCCACCCCCCTCCCCCCAATGCCAGGTCCCATGATCAGACACTGAGTGCCTTTGAACAAGAGACCCCCCGCTTCTCCAGGAGCCTGCAATTTGCTTATTGTGCTCCTGGTATGGCCAGCCCCCTGCTTGCCGCTGGATGAGCAGTGGGTTGAGGTTCATAAGTGGACATTAGTTGGCCATTTAAAGGTGGCAGGGTGGGAAGGCCATCCATGGGCTGTTACTCCACAGATTTAATTGGGGTGGAGGTTGAACAGTGGCAGGGTCCCTGCCTCCCATCCACCCACCTGAGTTAATGCCCCCGAGCACCAACAGACGCACGATTCTGTCTGTTGTCTATTTTCCAACTTTTGTTTCCTCAGCCTTCCATTATCACTATCTAATTTTATGTTTTCTATTTCCAGCTTTGTTTCTTTCCCTTTTGAATCAATGTTCAGGTTCTGATCTCCCTGTCAAGTTACCTCAAACCCTCCCCAAAAGCACCAAGAGTTTGAAGAACAGTGGATTTATTTTGGAGGGATACAGGTTTTGCAGATATTGAAGGGTTTTACATTCCAACTAGCTTGTATCATATCAATTCTATCTTCTGTGATTTGGTCAATAACAAATCAGAGTTTCATACACACTGATTATAATAAACCAAATGGGTAAATGTATGAATGTCATTTGAGGGGATACATTTCTTCAGCTTTTCATTTTGAAATAACATTAATTTCCTTCAACTGAATTATACTATGATGCACATCAGATTTGAAGAACTAAAGAGGAACAATCATTCTGAAAGATGGAGAAGAACATTTCAGAACACATAGTAGCACATGTGTAACATTGCAAGACAGGCAGCAGTAATAATAGCTGAAGACAGCCTGGTAGGCACAAGTTCATGGCACGTGGACCATCTGGACTTGTTACTAAATGCAGTGCACCACAGCGGTGTCAGCTCCCCGAACCCCTTAGGAATCATGCATGTTGAGACTGCAGTTCACTAGGGATACAATCATTCAGCTGTGTCGTAACATGAAACCAGACCCAAAGTCAAGCAGTAACATACAACAGCGCTACCAGTTACAAAAACAAAAAATCATCAGAGTCATACGGACTCGAAACGTTAACTCTTGTCTTCCCCTCCACAGATGCTGTCAGACCTGCTGAGTTTTTGCAGCAATTTTTGTTTTTGTTTCAGATTTCCAGCATCCGCAGTATTTTGCTTTTATCTTAGCGCTACCAGTTAAACTGAAAGTGTCTGCCAAACTAAACTCCACACCACTGGCTCCTTTCCGGTACCAGCAAAAGAATTCAGAATGGTCAGTCAGGATTGCATTGTCTCCTGCTCAGAGAGCTAACAGGTGCTATATTTTGGCCTCCATCTGCATACAGGATGTTCAGCACCAGGGTACAGGAGCTGCTGGAGAAGCAGATCCAGTCACTTTGTCTTCCAATTTTGTTCTCTCTTACCTGTCCTCAAGTTTTACTCCTGAGTAATAATTCTACTGGGGCCAGTGGTCCCTTTAATAATTTGCCACCATGGTCCTTATTCATTAACAGTACAAGTTGGCAAATTGTCTCATTGCTAAACCCAGTTTTGTCCTAAAAGTCACCCACTTACTGACTGAATCAAGCTCTCTGGGTCAGGTGTGGTACATTAAATACAAAGTGAAGTTCATCTCTGCTGCCTCAATATTGTTCCTTAACCCAAATCTTAAAGAAAACTTTCTTAATGCACCAGTCTGAATTTTCCCACTTTCTTTCAGAGGCTCTGAATAAAATTGCCTATTTCATGACAATTCACAAACCAAGGGGAGATGGTGGCATAGTGGTAATCTAGTAAATTAGAGGCTAGTAATTCAGAGACCCAGGTTCAAATCCCACCACAGCAGCTGGTAGAGTTTGAATTCAGTGGATAAATCTGGAATATTAAGTTAGCTTCTGTAATGATGACCATGAAACTATCATCAATTGTTGTAAAAACCCATCTGGTTCACTAATGCCCTTTAGGGAAGGAAATCTGCCACCCTTACCTGGTCTGGTCTACATGTGACTCCAGACCCACAGCAATGTGGTTGACTCTTTACTGCCCTGTGAAAAGGCCTAGTAAGCCACTCAGTTCAAGGCTTGCCTTGCCAGTGACCCTCACATCCCATGAAAGATTAAAGAAAAAAGAACTGGGTTACGGCTGACCAAATGCATTCCACACAAACATTACCTTGCTGATTCTAGGATTCCTAACTGCTAGTTTCACTGATCATGGTTTTGATGACTATGTTGGTCAATCTTCCACCTTGCACCCTCTGTGAAGTTAAACTCATCCAAAGCTCTGCTGCCCATATCCTAACTCCACCAAGTTTTTTTTCTATTTTTTACAATTAATTGCCCATCCCTAATTGCCCTTGAACTGAGTGGCTTGTTAGGCCATTTCAGAAAACGGTTAAGAGTCAACTACATTTCTGGAGCCAGACTGGGTAAGGACAGCAGATTTCCTTCCCTAAAGGACATGAGTGAACCAGGTGGATTTTCCCTACATCCCACTCTTCATTCACCTCTTGATGATCTACACTGGCTTTCTGTCCAGCAATGCCATGATCTGAAAGTTCTTATCCTTGGTTTTAAATTTCTCCATGGTCCCACCCCTCTGTATATTTGTAACATTCTCCAGCTCTATTGCAAAGAGACTAGAGTACAAGAACAAGGAAGTCATGCTATAATTGTACAGGGCTTTGGTGAGACCACACCTGGAGTACTGTGTGCAGCTTCGATCTCCAGGGAATTGAGGGATATGGGGAGTGGGTGGGAAAATAGAATCAAGGCAGAAGGTTAACCATGATGCTACTGAGTGGTCAAGCAGTCTCGAGGGATCATACCATGTGATCCTGCTCCTATTTACTATGTTCTTACGTAATTCTAGAATTTAGCATTCCTCCATTACTGGCCTCTATGGCATCCTGATTTCCTTCATCCCACCATTGGTGCCTGTGCTTTTAGCTGCCTCATCCTGGAATTTTCTCCCTGAACTCCTCTTCCTCTGTATCTTTCTCCTCTCCTGTAAGATGCTTCTTAGAATCTACCTCTTTGACCAACTTTGGACCACTTGTCCTAGTACCTCCATATGTGGTTCAGTGCCAGATATTGTCTGATAATCGCTCCTATGAAGTGCCTTGGGGAATTTCACTATGTTCAAGGTGCTTTATAAATGTAAACTGTTGTGTTGTTTCTCCATGTTTTTGCCTTTGCTAATTAAAACCTCTTTTTAAATTTCTGTCACTATTTTCTCTTGTACATTGCAGCTTCTTGGCCTGAATTTTTCATTCATCGGGCGCGTGTGATCAGCGGGCCTGGAACCGGGCGGGAAATGGGTCTCCAGCCAAGATCGGCCCCTGACTGTGATTTCACACTGGTTAACCATTTAACGGCCAGCCAGTGTGAAACGTGCGCTGGGAAATGCTCAGCACTGCCAGTGGGGGTGGGAAGAGGGCGGGCGCCGACCTAACTGAGGGTGCGGCTGAGCGCTCCTAGTCAGCTCCCTGAAGGCAGACCTCCACAGAATAAAGGAAACAACAAAAATGCTGCCAAAATATGTCCATGCAGCACAAACAGGCATCTGAAAGCATACCTCATAAAAAACCAGTCCCCAGATATCTCTTTTTATTTTACTTCTCCACGGAGATTTCATCCTGCCCTGGACTGAGGTTTGAGCTGAAATGTGAGTGCCGCCTGGGGGAATGGCCCATTGGCCAACCATAAATGTGGACCGGTCATGTAAAAGCGCTGTTAATTGCATTGTTAATGGGCTGAATTGCCTGCTCAATGGTCGGCAGGCATCCTTCCGACTGCTGCACGTACCTGCCGAGTGAAATACTGCACACACGCGTGATGACATCAGGACACTTACCCAACGTCAGCTCGCACTATTTCACGTCCATTCGGATCAGGCGCATGCCCACCCGCGGGACATAAAATTCTGGCCCTTGTGTAGCATTCAGATATCACAGCCAACAGGTAAACTATTATCCCTTTAGTTTGGACTGCATTGACACCCAAGTCCTGGCAATAAAAGAACAGTTTGCCAAACCATTACATCACCGAGTCCCCAGCCTTCATTAGAAGATAAATCACTCCTACCACTTCTTGTGACTAAATGACTAATTATGCCTGTTTTGCCAGTAATTCAATTTGTAGAAGTATGATTATACAAATGGGTTCAGTCTGGATAGTTTTTTCCCTGGCACAGAAACAATGGGCCTTCTGTACTATGAATCTTTCTATGTTCCTGAATGGATTCAGAAACAGTGAGCAGAATTTTGCCTTTGGCGGGCGGGCTCGGTGGTGGTGGGGGGGTCAGGAAGCTGACCACCACCCACGATCAGCACCACACCGTGATTTCACGCTGGCAGGCCAATTAAGGCCCGCCCAGCATGAAAAGCGAGCAGCAGCACTCAGCGCTGCCTGTGTGGGCGGGCGGGTGGAGGGCAAACTTTGCGCATGTGCGCGAGTGAGCATTTTATAATCTCCTTGAGGCACAGAGCTGCCTCAGGGAGATGAAGTGTTGTTAAAAAAGAAAATAAAGAAAACAAAAATGTGATGAAACATGTCTGCTTATGTGACACTGTCCACATGAACAGGGACATGTTATTAATTCAATTGTGAAACTTTTATTTTATCTTTATTTGCTTTTGAAAACCTCATCCTGCCCGTGGATGAGTTTTCCAAAAAAATGCAAAGGCCGCTTGGCCTTTTTGCCTACTTGCCAACTGTTGGGTTGGACGGGCAGCGAAAAATTTAGGTCAATTGATTATTTAATGGCCTTAACAGGCCTTTTAATTGTTGGCAGGCGTGCTGCTGACCCTGGTGCGTGACTGTGCGTTGACGTTGGCACGCTTGGCATGTCATTTCACGCTCGGGCACGCCCGCCCACCGAACGAAAATTTCTGCCCAGTATATAGGCAATTGAGATTATGTCAATTGAGATGATCATGATGTGTAATTTGTTGATGGGAGTCTTCTAATTAATTAAAACAGTCACCAAATGCATGGAACTTGGTCCTTCACCTTTGTTTCACAAAAACATAAAATCTGCATGGAATACGGACTCAAAATTATGGCCTACATGACTGCCGTGCCTGAGCTTTTCTTCTGTAATGCATTGGGCCAGTATGCCTCTTCTTGTGATAATGATTTCTGTTTCTTACAAAACTTTTGCTAAATGCAGAACATCAGTGAGTTGACAATGATATTCTGTTTGATATTCGCAATTAATGTATTTGCATCATTTCATTTTCAAGGAGGTGCTAGCATTTTATAATAAAATAAATCTTTTAAACCCCTGATTTTTTTTTTAAAAAGCAGATAAAGGAGTTTGATACAATATCACAAGTTGTGATTTCAACTCCAAAATCTTCAGTTGTATCTTGGTAAGAATATATTTTTTTCTTTTTCTTGTTGACATTTATCATGACATTTGACATCCTCCTTGACATTTTATCAGTTGGTTTGACTCTCACTTTATTTCAATCGACAGTGAATTTGCTGTACAACTTTACACTATTCGCCAGAGTGACAAGCTTTATAACTGATTTGCAAAATCAGAGCAATCTGTATTTTTTTAAAAATCTCACTTGATTTGAGTCTGTAATAAGGACAATATTTCTGTTTCTAAGCTGTGCTACTGGAATATTCCACTAATTTGAAAGCAGATCTACCCCCTGCAGACTCCCTGAAGATCCTGATGTATTTCCATCAGAGAAAGGTTAATCCTCAATCAGTTAGTTCATCATTAACACACCACCTGTGGCTGTACTCCATTTCTCTGACCCCAGCTTCTTAATTAGTACACTTTGTACTGAATTTCAAGTTCTTTGCTCAAGAAGCTGAACTTGTTTGTTCTCATGTAATTCACTCCTTAAAGTGCTTAATACAATCCTTTTCTGTAACTTGGGATTCCTCCGGGAAGCCGTGAAGATTATTTCTGGAATGTTGAGACCAACACAGCTAAAGTAGCTTCCTGTGCTATCACATATTGAATCTCCTGATGTCTACAGGGAAAATATCCTCCTCAAAGAACACCACCGGCTAACAGCACTCCTGTTGGCACAGAACCTCAAAAAAAATACACATACTCACCTGAAATCCTGTAGTCCCCATTGGAACACACACACACACTCCACACCCTACAAACTGATGACAGCCCCGCCTCTCAATGGCACAACTCCGGGTTGACTGCAAACATCAACAACCACAACCTGGTTGTAGTTTATTGCAAGATCTGAGCATCTTTTTACACTGCCCTCTCTGCTAGGGAGGTGCAAAAAAAGTTAGTTCAATAATGGTTGCCTGCATGTGTTAGCCTTACTCAGTGCAACACGCAACAGAAAGATAATGGTGAGGAAGGGATGGAATTTTCTTTCACACTTCATTGAGAAATTAAGGAATAAAGAAAATTTTGACTTATTTTTGGAACTCCTAAAGTTTCTTTGGAGGAAGGAGAGCTCTTCTACCATGCACTCCCCATATACTTCAGCGCATCCAAAATACTACTACCCATGTCCTATCCTGCACCAAGAACTGCTCAGCTGTCATCCTCATTGATGATCTACATTGGCAACATATGGATTTTAAAATTCTCATCCTTGTGTTCAAAGCCCTTCATGGCCTCTTTAACTCTGTGGCCTCTCTCAGTTCTATACAACTCTCTGAGATAGATGCATGAGTTGAAAGATTGCCCTGTGTGCATATCTTGTCAGCACAGTATGTGATTGAAACAATGGCACTGAAGACATACTAGGGCACAATGGGGCAATTCAACCCTAGCACAGAGAACTAGCGTAATTATGAATGAAGATTACACATTTTAGTGATAGCGACCACAACATGGTACAGTTTAAGTTTGTTATGGACAAAAAAATAGATAAGTTGCAAAAAATTGATTTGGACTGGGGGAGAGTGGATTTTAGTAAAATAAGGCAGGATTTGGCCAAGGTAGACTGGGAACAGTTACTTGTGGGGAAATCTACAGAGGAGCAGTGGGGGGCATTCAAAAAGGAAATGGGGAGGGTACAGGCTCAACATGTTCCCTCTAGGGTGATAGGAAAGAGTAACAAACCCAGAGAACCATGGATGACCAGAGATATTCAGGTTACGATGAGAAGGAAAAGGGAGGCTTTTAGCAGGTACAAGGGAAGCAAATCAGCAGAGGCATTAGTGGAGTACAGAGAGTGCAGAGTGGAGCTTAAGAAAGCAATTAGGGGATATGAGAAAGCTCTGGCTGGTAAAAGTAGGGAAAATCCCAAGATATTCTATAAGAATATCAATGGGAAGAGGATAACCAGGGAAAGAGTAGGGCCCATAAGGGACCAAGGGGGCAATCTATGGGTGGAGCCAGAGGATATCGCTCGAGTGTTGAATGAATACTTCACATCCGTCTTCACCCAAGAGAATGAGGAGGAAGGTATCCAATTCGGGGAGAGAGACTGCGAGGTTCTTATGCGAATTGATATAGGGAGTGACAAGGTATTGGAGGTGTTGACAGGCTTAAAAGTGGACAAATCTCCAGGTCCAGATGATTTGCGTCCCAGACTGCAGAGGGAGGCAAGGGAGGAGTTCACAGGGGCTCTGACCCAAATTTTTAATTCCTCTCTGGCCACAGGGGAGGTGCCAGAGGACTGGAGAACAGCTAATGTGGTTCCGCTATTTAAGAAGGGTTGTAGAGAGAAGCCAGGGAACTACAGGCCAGTGAGTCTCACATCAGTCGTAGGGAAACTATTGGAGAAAATTCTGAAGGAGAGAATCTATCTCCACTTGGAGAGGCAAGGTTTGATCAGGGATAGTCAGCATGGCTTTGTCAGAGGGAGGTCATGCAACAAATTTGATTGAATTTTTTGAGGAGGTGACCAGGTGTGTAGATGAGGATACTGCAGTTGATGTTGTTTATATGGATTTCGGCAAAGCCTTTGACAAGGTCCCACATGGGAGACTTACAAAGAAGGCAAATGCACATGGGATACAGGATAATTTGATAAGGTGGATTCAAAATTGGCTTAGTTGTAGGAGACAGAGGGCGATGACAGAAGGATGCTTTAGTGACTGGAAGCCAGTGTCCAGTGGTGTACCACAGGGATCAGTGCTGGGTCCTTGGCGTGTATGTCCATAGATCTCTGAAGGCAGAGGGGCATGTTAGTGGAGTGGTGAAAAAGGTATATGGGACACTTGCCTTTGTCAATCGAGGCATTGATTACAAAAGTAGGGAGGTCATGTTGGAGTTGTATAGAACCTTGGTGAGGCCACAGCTGGAGTACTGCATGCAGTTCTGGTCACCACATTATAGGAAGGATGTGATTGCACTGGAGAGGGTGCAGAGGAGATTCACCAGGATGTTGCCTGGGATGAAACATTTAAGTTATGAAAAGAGGTTGGATAGACTTGGGTTGTTTTCATTGGAGCAGAGAAGACTGAGGGCCGACCTGATTGAGGTGTGCAAGATTATGAGGGGCATGGATAGGGAGCAGCTGTTCCCCTTAGTTGAAGGGTCAGTCACGAGGGGACATAATATCAAGGTGAGGGGCAGGAGGTTTAGGGGGGATGTGAGGAAAAACATTTTTACCCAGAGGGTGGTGACGATCTGGAATGCACTGCCTGGGAGGGTGGTGGAGGTGGGTTGCCTCACATCCTTTTAAAAGTACCTGGATGAGCACTTGGCACATCATGGTATTCAGGGCTATGGGCCAAGTGCTGGTAAATGCGATTAGGTAGGTAGGTCAGGTGTTTCTCACGTGTTGGTGCAGACTCGATGGGCCGAAGGGCCTCTTCTGCACTGTGTGATTCTGTGATTTGAGTGAAAGTGAATGAAATTGGAGATGAGGATAAAGTAAATGTTTTCCTCACCATGATGGGTCCAGAAACTTTTGAGGTGGTGTCCAACCAATGTTACCCATGAGATCCCAGTACTATGGACTATTCTGGAAGTAATGAGATTCTGGACTCATATTATAGCACGGCTCAGAATGAGATTACATTGAGAGCTGCAATTCGTAAAAGAAAGCATTGCCAAGTGAGGTTGTTGCAGATACATTCTCACATTAAAGAAACTCTCTCCTCACTGTGGGTATGGTACAAACTTAGAAAGCAACCTTAGAGACACGTTTGTTGGAAGCTTAAAGAACAATAAAATCCAGGCCAAGCTTTTGAGTAAAGGCAATAAGCTGGCATGAAAGGAGGCCTGTGATGAGCCCACAGCAATGGAAATGGCAGAAAGAGGGAGTTGCAAATTGTAAGGATGTTCTTTTCCTGAGGTGACAGGGGAGGTCCACCAGACTTCAGCCAGATCCAGGCCATGGAAGTCAAGTTCACAGTCTCAGAGTCGGAAATTCAGATGTTACCATGGTAGTCACCAGCCATTTAAATGCCACCATTTCCAGTTAAGCCTGTGTGAAAGTCGGTCAGATCCAGTTGCATGAAGGAGTAAAGGAACAGTAATGCTCCAGATCATGGTGAAGCTCCAGGTCACAGCCACGCACCAGATTGAGGTTGTGGTAGATCTAAAACTAGTTCAGGAGTCTGGGAATTCTCAAATTCTCATATGATAGATGTGGAAACAGAAGTTGATGTTATCGAGCAGGAAGATCAAGAGTTGTGCTCAGTCAGAGAGCAAGAAAAACAGCACATGGAAGATGAGTGTAACAGGGCTGAAGATAAAATTCCATTACCCACAGTCAAAATGAAAGTCAGAGATTCACAACTCACTTTCATCATTGATACAGCTGCAGCCGTGTCTCAGGAGAATACAAGAAGTCTCAAGTCACATTCCCTTACTTGAAACTGGTGCGAAACTAACTAGCTATTTCAATAACAGGATTCCAGTGTTTGGTGAAGTTAGTGTTAGAATACAATGATGTATCATGTGACTTGCCATTGGTAGCAGTATGAGGGAATAGCGTCTCCCTGATGGGAAAGAATTGGCTTAAGAAAATACAGTTAAACTGGGCCCAGTAATTTACAGTAGGGAATCAGTAAGACTATGTCTGACATTGAGCAGATATTAAGTGAGCATAAAGTGGTCTTTGAGCTCGGAAGACCAAAGGATAAAATTAGGCATCACAATGCTGAAGTCAAGATAAAGGACAACTGACATTTCGCAAAGCTAGGCCTGTGCCTTATGCACAATGAGAATCAGGGAGTAAAGAGCTGGATAGACAGTGACAAAAGAGAAGGTGAAGAGCAGTAAATGGGCTTATGTGGGCCATTGTAGTTGTTCAAAAAGCAGACAGGTCCCCTCAGATTTATGGAGATTATAAACAAACTGTAAAATAAGATGATACTTATCCACTGCCTACCAGTGAAGATTTGTTTTCTAATTTAGCCAATGGAAAGGTGTTCAGTAAGATAGATTTGTCAAATGCCTATTTACAATTAGAATTTACTGACAAGAACAAGGGACTGCTAACCATTCACAAAGGGTTGTACCAGTATGAAAAGTTACCACTTGGAGTGTCTGTTGCTCCTGCAGCATTCCAGAGCATCATGGATCAGGTACCAATTGGGATGAAATGAGCGTGCTGCTTCTTAGATGACATTCTGATTAGGATTAAGGCAGAAAATAAACACGTTGTAAGGTTCAGTGAAGTCCTAGATCATATTCAAGAGTATGGCATCAAAGCTGGAAAGCATAAGTGTTGCATCATGGCATCAAGTGTATTATACCTGGGTCACCAAACAGGCGGTGAAGGTATCCACTCAATTCAGGGGAAGCTTGAGGAGATTTTGAAAGCAAAGAGATCAGAGAACAAAGAACAACTTGGAACATTCATAGGGATTGTTGTCTATTATTCTAAGTTCATCCCTGACTTAGGTAACACATTCACTCTACTGTATCAACAGCTCAAAGATGGAATAGATTGGGAGTGATGTGCAGAGTGTCAGAAAGCATTTGAATAAATGAAGAAAGTACTGATTAGTTTTTTGACCCATTATAATCCCAAGAAACAATGGGTTTTAGCGTATGATGCCTCCTCACAGGAGCTACTTGTGGTGTTATCTCACATAATGGAAGACGGTGTGGAGAAGCCTGTGGAATATGCTTCACGTACTTTAACAAAGTCAGAACAAAATTACTCAAGTTGAGAAATAGACATGAGTAATCATATATGGTGTTATTAAGTCCCACAAATACTCGTACAGTAGGAAGTTCACTTTTTTAACTGAACACCAAGCTCATATGATTATATTTGGTCCAAAGAAGAAAAATACCATCCCTAGCAGGAGCATGGCTTCAGAGATGGGCATTGATTTTGATCACTCGTTGGTATAATATAAAATAAAGCAAGTCAGCGAATCATGCAATTGTGCACGTTCTTTCAAGATTTCCTCTGAAAACGTATTCATTTCTAGCCACTGAGTTACTTTACATACACAAATGACATGCCAAAGTATGCCAGAAAAATTAGTGAAGAAACTCGCAAGGATGTAGTGCTCAGTAAAGTGCTCAATTATGTCACGAATGGCTTGGCTAAAGAGTGTGATTGATGAGAAGTTGCAGGAGCATTTCACACGTGGAAATGACCTGAGGGTAGGTCAAGGCTGTGGTTCATGAGTCATTATTCCGCAAAGGTTCAGAGAGAGATTGTTAGAAGAACTTCATCAAGAGCACACATGGATAGTCTGTATGAAAGCAGTGGCAAGAAACTGTTCTTGGTAACCAAAGGTAGATAGAGATATTGAAAAGTTGATAAGCGTGCCTCAGAATGAGAAATGATCCAGCCAAAGTTCCTTTCATTCCATGGTCAAACACAAGAAAACAGTGGGAACAAGTACATTTCTTTGAAGCGGAAGATAAATAGTGCAATGTGTTGATCGATAGCCATGGCAAATGGTTACCTTACGTCTTTGCCCAATACTCAAGCGCCAAAACTATTGAGGTTTTCAGAAGTTGATTTGCAAATTTATGGACTGCCAGAGATGGTAATGGCATGTAAGGGTCCACAGTTTAATCAGAAGAGTTATAAATATTTCAAAGAGGTTGTGCAGAAATATTTGCTGGGTGACTTGCTAGGCAATAATTTCCACATTTTTCTTTGGCATAGGCTAGGCAATTTTCTGTTCTCTAACGGAATAACCCCACAGTCTACAACAGTTGCTCACTTTACCTGCATTTAAACACACTCCTAGGACAAGCTTTAGTTTGCTTAAGCCTGGCATCAGTGGCTATGTGAAGAGAAAAGCAAGACAAAATGAAGATGAATCATGATACTCAAGGCATGAAACTTAGTGAGTTCAGTGCTGGTCTGAAGGAGATGGTGATAAATCATTGAGGTGATAAGAAGTATGTGATTGGAGTTGCTGTAAAGAGGTGTAAAGGTAAAGGTGCATTCACATACCTTGTGAAGATTAGAGAAAGACTTTGTTCGTGTGATGTAGATCATTTGCTTGAAAGAGGAAACCTGACAATTGGAGAACATGAGCAACCTCCTACAGTACAAATTCCTCGCACAGCTCAAAGTGATAGTCGCAAAGAAATTGAAAGTTTGCCAATATCACAGAATCCACTGGTAGAACAAAGTGAGCCAGGGACTTTGATTAAGACAAATCAATCCATGTCACAGTCCCAAACATTAAGTGGCAATGGTATTCAAAGTCATAGTTTAGATTTGGCATGGTCAGAGGTGTCGAGAGAACAGAGTCAAGTTAATGAAAATGGAAGGAAATATGCAGCAGAAAGAGAAAAAAGCCAGATAGGTTAATTGAAAGTATGTTGGAAGGAAGAAGAAAGAAGTTGGTCTGTTCATTATTTCTTGTCAAATTATAATATTTTTGTTAAACACATACTGGTGTTAAGGAAAAGCATTTTTTTCTTTACATGTAAATTTACATGTAAATTAGTCTGGCAGCACCAATCATATATGTTTTAATTGAAGTTACAGTAAAAACAAATATCTAAAACAACCTGTTAAATTTCAGGTATTGCTGATGTTGGTTTAGCCATCTTGTATTCTGGGATCTTATACAATCATGCGAAAATACGAGTTAGGAGCAGGAGTAGGCCATTTGGCCCATCGAGCCTGTTCCGCCATTCAGTATGATCATGGCTGATCTGATTGTGGCTGGACGTCTACCTTGATACCCTTTGACTCCTTTGTTAATCACGAATCTATCTACATTTGCATTAAAAATATTCAATGATCCTGCCTGTACCACTCTCAGGGGAAGAGAGTTCCACAGACTCACGACCCTCAGAGAAAAATATTCTCCTCATCTCCATCTTAAATGGGTGACCCTTTATTATTAAACTGTGTCCCCTACTTCTGGTCTCCCCCACAAGGGGAAACATCCTTTCAGCATCCACTCTGTCAAGACCCCTCAACATCTTATATGTTTTAATAAGATCACCTCATTCTTTTTTTAAATTAATTGATGGCTTGTGGATATCGCTGGCTAGGCCAGCATATATTGCCTATCCCTAATTGCCCTTGAGAAGGTGCTGGTGAGCTGCCTTCTTGAACCGCTACAGCCATGTGGTATAGGTCTTCTAAACTCCAATGGATACAGGCCCAAGCTGTCCACCCTTCCCTCATAAAATAATCCCCTCATTCCAGGAATAAGTGGAGTGAACCTTCTCTGAACTGCTTCTAATGCAATTCTGTCCTTTTTTAAGTAAGGAGACCAAAACTGTTCACAGTACTCCAGGTGTGGTCTCATCAACAATCTGTACAACTGTGGCAGATTATCCCTACTTTTATATTTCATTCCATTTTCCTTCCTAATCACTCGTTGTACCTGTAAGCTAATTTTTTGTGATTTGTGTACCAGGATACCCAGCTGCCTCTGTACCTCAGAGTTCTGCAATCTTTCTCCATTTAAATAATTTGCTGCTTTTCTATTCTTCCTTCCAAAGTGGACAAGTTCACATTTTCCCACATTATACTCCATTTGCTGTTTTTTTGTGCACTCACTTAACCTATCTATATCCCTTTCCAGACCCGTTATGTCCTCTTCCTACTTTCCTACCTATTTTTGTGTTATCAGCAAATTTAGCAAATCATGCATTCAGTCCCTTCATCCAAGTCATTGATATAAATTGTAAGGAATTGAGGTAAGTAGCTGTGGCACTCTACTCATCACATCTTGCCAACATGAAAATGACCCATACTCACTGCTTCCTGTTAGCTAATCAATCTTCTATCCATGCTAATATGTTACCCCCTACACCATGAGCTTGATTTTGTGTAGTAACCTTTGATGTGGAGGTTGTGGAGGTCAGGCCATTGAGTGTATTTAAGACCAAGATAGATAGGTTCTTGATTGGTATGGGGATCAAAGGTTACGGGGAGAAGGTGGGAGAATGGGGTTGAGAAACTTATCAGCCATGATTGAATGGTGGAGCAGACTCGATGGGCCGAATGGCCTAATTTCTGCTCCTATGTCTTATGGTCTTACGTAGCACTTTGTCAAATGTCTTTTTGAAATCCATGTGCAGCACATCTGCAGGTTCCCCTTTATCCACGTTGCTTGTTACTTCCTCAAAGGACTGTAATAACTCAGTCAAACACGATTTCACTTTCACAAAAGCACGTTGATTCTGCCTGATCGCATTCAGATTTTCTAAGTGCCCTGCTATAACCTCCTTAATAATAGATTCCAGCAATTGCCCTATGACAGATGTTAAGCATCTGTAGTTTCCTGCTTTCTCCCTCCTTTCTTGAAGAGAGGTGTCACATTCACTATTTTCCAATATGATGAGACCTTTCCAGAATCTAGGGAGTATTGGAAAATCTAAACCAATGCTTTTACTATCTCAGCGGCTATTTCTTTTAATACCCTACAATGAAGTCCATCAGGACCTGGGGACTGTCAGCTTTTAGTTCTAATAATTTTCTCAGTTCTCTTTCCCTGGTGATTATAATTGTTTTAAGTTCCTCCTTCCCTTTCACCTCTTGATTCCCAATTATTTCTGGAATGTTATTCCTTTCCTCTACAGTGAACACAGATGCAAAATATCTGTTCAATTCATCTGTCATTTCCTTATCTTCCATTATTAATTCTCCTGTCTCATTCTCTGGAGGATGAACACTCACTTTACTTATTCTTATCTTTTTTAAATACCTGTAGAAACTATAATGTTTTTATATTTCTAACTATATTTCTCTTGTACTCAAGTTTCTCCCTCCTTATTTTTCTTTTAGTATTCTTTTCTGTTTTGTATATTCTGTCCAATTTTCTGACTTGCCCATAATCTTGGTGGAATTGCATGCTTTTTCTTTCAATTGATACAATTGCATGTTTTTTTTTCCAATTGATACTATCTTTAACTTCCATAGTTAGCCATGGCTGGTGCATCCTTTTCCGAAAGTATTTCTTTCTCACTGGAATGTACCTTTACTGAGTGTTATGAAATGTCTGCCACTGCATTTCCACTGACTGATCCGTTAACCTAATTTCCCAGTTTGCTTTAGCCAGCTCTGTCCTCATGCCCTCATAATTGTCTTTATTTACATGTAAAACAATATTCTTACACCCACTCTTCTCCCCCTCAAACTGAATGTCACTAGTATTAGATCCACTCATTGCTCCCTCAAACTGAATGTCAAATCCGATCATGTTATGATCCACGGGCAGGATGAGGTTTCAATGTCAATTAAAATTAAAATAATTTTTAGAATTAATTTTCAACATGTCCTCGCTCATGTCAGAGTCCCATGAGGGGACATGTTTTCCTGTTTTCTAAAACTTTATTTTTAATGTGAAAAATCTTCAGCTCCCTGAAGCAGCTCTGTGCCTTCAGGGAGCTTTCAATGAGCGCATCAGTGCGCATGTGCTGACTTGTGCACTCACCATCCTCCCCCCCAACCCTCCGACAGCGCTGACCTTATCAGCGCATGTTTCACGCTCGATGGCCGTTAACTGGTCAGCCAGCATGAAATCACGGTCGGGGCCTGATCGCGGGCGGCGGTCCGTTGTGTGGCTGCTCTTGGGCCCAACAACAAGGTAAAAATTCTGCCCAAAGTTCCTATTGCTTCAGACACCCACTGCAGTTTGCTTTGGATCACATTGGTGTCCAAGAGTACCCACATTCTGCATGCGGAACACATCGTTTCCTTGCTATCTTTGTTTTAATTAATCTATTATTTTTCTTAATTAAATTATAATTAATAAACATTACTGATCGTGAAAAGCTTTACCACAGCTAGTAAATCTTACTAATCTCACAGAATCACAGAGTTTTAATGGCAGAGAAGGAGACCATTCAGCCCATCGTGTCTGCTGTAATGAAATCTTAATATTACCAATAAATTACACAGGTTTTCATGGATAATTGTGCAAAACATACACCAACCAATGTTTCCCTATGATGTCATATTTGGATTTTTTTTCAGAAAGCAGTTGGCCAAGAGACCAGCCTCACCGGGTCTCCCTCTCTTGCCAGGTCCCTCCGTCTGTCGCCAGGTCCTTCCCTCTCTCACCGGGTCCTCCCTCTCCCGCCTAGTCCCTCCCTCTCCCTCTCCCGCCCGGCCTCTCCCTCTCCCTCTACTGCCGGGCCTCTCCGTCTCCCTCATCCTCTCCCTCTCCCACCAGGCCTCCCCGTCTCCCACCGGGCCTCTCGCTCTCTGTCTCCCTCTCCCTCTCCCGCCGGGCCTCACCCTCTCCCTCTCCCACCAGGCCTTGCCCTCTCCCTCTCCCTTGGGCCTCTACCTCTCCCGCTGGGCCTCTCCCTCTCCCACTGGGCCTCTTCCTCCCCCACTTCCTCACCCACCTGGCATCTCTTTCTCCCTCTCTCACCGGACCTTTCCCTCATCTTCTCCCTCTCCCTCTCGCGCCAGGCCTCTCCCTCTCCCTCTCCCTTGTCCTGCCCCTCTCCCACCGGGCCTCCCCCTCTCCTGCCAGGCCTCTCCCACTCCGTTTCCCTTTCCCTCTCCCGCCGGGCCTCTCCCTCTCTCGCCGGGCCTCTCCCTCTCCCGCCGGGCCTCCCCCTCTCCCTCTCCCGCCGGGCTTCTCCCTCTCCTCCCCCTTGGGGCCTTTCCCTCCCTCTTCCTCTCCCCCTCTCTCTCTCCCTCTCCCACCCTCTGGGCCTCCCCCTCCCCCTCCCCCTCCCCTTCCGTGTTCCCCCTCCTCCTCCCCCTCCCCCACTCCCACAGGGCCTCCCCCTCCCCCTCTCCCACCGGGCCTCTCCCTCTCCCACCGGGCCACTCCCTCTCCCTCTCCCGCTGGGCCTCTCCCTTTCCCCCTCTGTCTCCCTCTTCCTCTCCCACCAGGCCTCTCCCTCTCCCACCAGGCCTCTCCCTCTCCCTCTGCTGCCAGGCCTCTAACCCTCCCCCTCTCTCTTCCCCTCCCTCTCCCTCTCCCCCTCTCATCCCTCTCCCACCAGGCCTCTCCCTCCCTCTCCTGCCGGGCCTCTCCCTCCCCCTCCGGGCCTCCTCCTCCGCCTCCCCCTCTGCTTCCCCTTCCCCTCCCCCTCCTTCTCCCCATCCCCCCATCCACCTCCCTCTCCCTTGCCCCTCCCCCTCATCCGCCCCTTCCCCTTTCCCTTCCCCGTCCCCATCCCCATACCACTCCCCCTCCCCTATCCTCCCCTCTCCCTCCCCTTCCACCTCACTTCCCTTCCTCCTGCCCCTCCCTTTCCCCTGCCCCTTCCCCTCCCCTTCCTCCGCTGGGTCTCACCACCCCCCCTCCCCCACCGCCCCTCCGCAGCCAGGCCTCCCTCTCCCCCTCCACCTTTCACGCTGGGCCTCCCCCTCCCCCCTCCCTCTCCCTCTGCCCCTTCCCTGCCCCCTTCCCTCTCCCTCCCCTTTCCTGTCCCCCTCCCTCTTCTCTCCCTACCCCCTCCCTCTCCCTCTCCCCGTCCTGCTCCCTCCCTCTCTCCCTCCTCCTCCTCTCCCTCCCTCTCATTGGATCTCTCGCTCATGCCTGGGTCTCTCCCCTCTTGCTTGGGTCTCTCCCTCTCGATGGGACTCTCCCTGTCGCTGGGCCTCTCCCTCTTGCTTGGGCCTCTCCGTCTTTCCTCCCTGCACTTGTACTCTATGCCCCTATTAATAAAGCCTAGGATACCATATGCTTTATTAACCATGCTGTCAACCTGTCCTGCCAACTTCAATTACTTATGCACATATACACCCAGGACCCTCTGTTCCTGCACCCCCTTTCGAACTGTACCCTTTATTTTATTTCATCTCTGCATGTTCTTCTACCAGAATTAATCACTTCACACTTCTCCACATTGAACTTCATTTGCCACTTGTCTGCCAATTCCACCAACCTGTCTGTGTCCTTTTGAAGCTCTACACTATCTTCCTCACAGTTCACAATGCTTCCAAGTTTCCTATCATGCACAAGTTTTGAAATTGTGCCTTGTACACCAAGGTTCAGGTCATTAATGTATAACAGAAGAGCAAGGGTCCCAACACTGACCCCTGGGGAATTCCACTACAAACCTTCCTCCAGCATTGAAAATATTACTGTCTAATTCCTGTCACTCAGCCAATTTTGTAACCATGTTGTTACTGTCCCTTTTATTCTATGAGTTATAACTTTTCTCACAAGTCTGTTGTGCGGCACTGTATCAAACGCCTTTTGCAAGTCCATGTACACCACATCAACAGCATTGCCCTCACTAGCCCTCTCTGTTACCTCATCAAACTATTCCAAGTTAAAGATGATTTTTCCTTAATAAATCCATGCTGGCTTTCCTTAATTAACCCATATTTGCCCATGTGCCTATTAATTTTGTCCCAAATTATTGTTTCTAGAGGTTTCCCCACCACCAAATTTAAAGTGACAGACCTGTTGTTGCTGGGCTCATCTTTAAATCCTGTTTTGAACAAGGATGCAACATTTGCAATTCTCCAGTCCTCTGGCACCAGCCCTGAGTCTAAGGAAGGCTGAAAAATTATGGCCAGTCCCTCTGCAAGTTCCATTCTCAGTTCCATTAGCAACCTTGGATGTATCTCATCTGGTTCTTTTCAACTTTAGCTACAGACAGCCTATCCAATACCCCTTCCTTACCAATTTTAAACCTTTCTAGTGTCTGAATTACCATCTCTTTCACCACGGTCTTGGTAGCTTCTTCTTTCTTGGTAAGGACAGATGCAAAGTATTCAATTAATACCTCAGCTATGCCCTCTGCCTCGATGTGTAAATCCCCTTTTTGGTCCCTAACTGGCTCCACTCCTCTTTGTACCACCTTTTTACTATTTATATGCTTATAGAAGACTTTTAGATTCCCTTTTATGTTAGCTGCCTGTCACTTTTCATACTCTCTCTTTGCTTCTCTTATTTGCTTTTTTACTTCCCCTCTGAACCTTCTATATTCAACCTGATTCTCAGTTGTATTTTCTACCTGACATGAGTCATAAGCACACATTTTCTTTATTTTCATTTTTGTCTCTTTTGTCATCTAGAGAGCTCAGGATTTGTTTGTCCCACCTTTTCCTTTTGAGGGAATACCCCTTGACTGCACCCGAATTATCTCTTCTTTGAGGGTAGCCCATTGTTCAGCTACTGTTTATCCTGTCAATATTTGACTCCAATTTATTTGGCTCAGATCTGTTCTTTCCCTGTTGAAATTGGCTTTCACCCAATTAATTATTCTTACTCTGATTTTTCTTTGTCTTTATCCATAGTCATCTTAAACCTTATGATACAATGATCACTGTCCCCTAAATGTTATCCTATTGACACTTGACAGTTAAGCATGTGCTAGTCTTACCCACTGCAATGCACAGCCCTGGTAACTGAGCCAAGTGGTGAAGAAAATCTGGACAACCTTCAACTGCTTCAGGATTGGTCAGGAAAGATGTGACCGCTGTAGTATAAAGGGTTAATAGCTATCATGCTAATGGCTAGAGTGCATCATTAGTGATGTCAGATTACATGTAACAGGAACCTGAGGGAAGAAGCTTCTGATGGAGTCCTGCTAAAGTCTGTCTCTGTAAATAGTGTAAATGGTCAATCAATGCTCACGAGTTTGCAACAGCATGGTTTCCAGCTCTCTTCTATCAAAGGTGTCCACAGCCCGGTTGTGAGAGTAATACATGGTGGCAACGGTCTGCAAACCGTTTGCTAAGGTTCTCAGTTGCCGCTAATAAAGGAGGGAAAACTGAAGGCCATTAACCCTGCAGAGCACACTCGAGAAACGCCCACAGCAGTTATCAGAGCAGCTAATCACCATCGGCATCACATGAAGTACACAGAGCTATGTAGAAAGTCTTACCACTACCCGAGCCCCTGAACCTTTTGGAAGGCCTTGACCAAGGGGAACACTGGAGAAACCGGGCATCAGTAATTCAGTTATACTCCGGACTGCCTCTGGACCCGCTCGTAACCAGCTAAGGATCAGGTCAGCGTTATCCCTAATATAATCGGCAGCTGTGCCGATGACATTGTAAGAAGACGGTGTTGATGAAGAAACCGCTAAATATGTAGAAGTAATCAAAGCCTTTGATTTCTACTTTAGCCGAGGGTGCAATATTATAATAAACTGGGAAAAATTCAACTGGCGCAGCCAGGAACGTGGAGAGAATATTGATTCTTTTATAAATGATCTCTATTGCTTAGCAAATAACTATGAATATGGGACTTAAAGAGACGAGCTTATCAGAGATCGCATTATAATAGGGGTGATAGATGAAGCATTGTCAGACATCTTGCAATCTAGAGAAGATCTGACTTCTCCAAGGCAGTACTTTTAACCAATCAGGCTTGACCTCACAAGCAAAACAGGCTATTCACCCGGGATGATGAGGAGCCTTCCTGGGGGCAGATCACTGGCCTGGTCCAATTTGTGAACCATAGGGCTATCAGCACAACTGCTAGGAAGCAGAGCCAGGATGAAGGATCGCTTCTGCCATCGGTGCCATTGTTTCATGTCGGTGTTGTGATGGGAAAAATCCTCATCGGTGTGAACCTTGACCAACCATTAATGCTGAGAGCCCCATCTGCCGCAAGAGGAAACATTTTAAAATGGTTTGCAGCAGCAGCCGGAAACTTCCATCTTCAGCTCAAAAATTTAAAACCCGACCAATCCAATCTGCAAGTGTCCAAGCAACAGAGGATGGTGAAGAACAGGATGGAGTTTTCTTAGCTGAAGTAACAGAGCCACAAGAAGATTTCTGATATGCAAGTATCATGGTCGATGGCCGGAAGACAAATTTTAAACTGGACACAGGAGTAGAAATGACCATTCTTTCCAATACCACATCATGGCTGAAGTCTGAATTTCTCCAGTCGTCTACCACTCAACTTGACGGCGCAGGAGGTATTCCACTCAAGGTGTGAGGAGAGATGACTGCTACATTTCGTTATAATGATATAGAGCTCACTGATACTCTATGTGTAATTCCTAATCAACGTTGTTCCTTGTTGAGCGGAGAAGCTTGTTTAGATTTACATCTTCTTGATTCACTAGAAGAAACTGAAGTTCACTAGGAACACTCTGAATCAGTCTTCATAGAAAACCTCAATCCCTATGACCACAGGAGGACATCGTAAATCTTTCATTTCTCTTTCAGGAGAGACTAGATGAAACGGGAGACAGGTGCACCAAGGATAAAGATAACCAGCTGCAAGATAACATTCTGGACCTTAATTTGCTCTTTCGGGTAAGTGTGGAAGAGGCTGATAGCCAAGATGTCACTGATATTGGTGATTTGTCGCAGGGGGAGGTCCTGGACCTTGCTTTACTTTTTGAAGACAGAGTAGATGTTGACGATGACAGCCCAGATATCTCTGTTGAGGAAGATCAGCATATTATTGAAGACGGTGTTAAAAATGCAAACCTGTCTGTTCATTCTGCTGAAGACACCGATGACATACAACAACAACCTAATGCAGCAACTCTTTTGTACGATGAAGAATCAAGACCAGAAGTTTTTACTATTAACACTAACTGTTGTAGAACAAACCCCTGCTATCTTTGAATCTGAAGTTAATTAAATCTGGAGATCAAAAAATTTCAGAAGTGCTTACTGCAGACCTTATTAACACCATAGGTGAACAAGAAAGTATAATTTTTCTGTTTTTGCATGTTTCTTTCACTGCCAATGCTGGTGACAACACACATTCTGATGAAGTTCCAGAGATGTTAATGCCAGCTGAGGAGCAAACTCACACAGAAGAGAGTGTGCAAGTTGAACCAATGCCTAGAAAACAATAAATTCCTATAGTATTAGCAGGAGTGTAGTATAAGGGTCTGGCACATGGAGAGTTAATGTGGGACTAAAGGTAGTGCCCAAATAGTGATGTAAGAGAACACGTGACCCACATCTAGGGTGCCAGTGCATTGTTGGACAGAGCTGTGCATAGAAGCAAGCATGGAGACAGCTCCTAGTTTGGACTTATGTATTTAGTTTCTAGTAGTTAATAAATATTTACTGTTGAATACGAATGCCTTAATAAGACCTTCCGAACTATGCCAAACAGCTTACAACATGGAAGCAGTGAATGGAACAACTGAAAACCCTTGCAGAGACTGCAGAAGAAAATTAAAATCCTAGAAAATTGAAGGAAAAATCAAAGAAGCATTCTGACCTGAAGAAAAGCTCAAGAAGCGAAGGTGCAGAAGTAAATCGCCAGGGTAAAGCTCCAAAGAAAGGCTTGGAAGCTGAAGACAGAAATTAAATTCCTCATTGCAACAGAAGACTTCTTTGAATCCCGGAGAAGTCTTGACCATGGAAGAAAAAGTCTGAAAGGAACTGAATGCTCAGGCAAAGTTGTTAAACTTACATAAGAGATCCACTGATAACTCTGCAACAAATACAACTGAACTCATCAGAGTAGTTGCTGAGCTGAATAAAAAGACCCATCAGCTTGAAAAACAACTGGAAAATAAGAGAATAATCAACTTTGGGTAAAATTGTGAAACAGGTGAGAATGACGGTACCATCTTTGATAAGTAAGCGACAAGGTGCATCAGAGCAAACCGCATGTGGGAAGAAAAATAAAGTACACACCACAGATGAGCTGAGAGTTTATTCGCCCCATAAAGAGTGGGATAAACCAACCTAATTCTATCATTACAATTGGGGAATCAACAAAGAGCCAAAGAATGGAAAAAGAGGATGAAAAGATACCCAGATGCCAGAACAACCTCCAATTCACAAAATTTACCTGCAGCGACAGAGCCTACCACTCCTCCGACAGTAGTGAAAACAAATGTGAAAGGGTTATAAGGTCTCCAGACTGCCTGAACCTATGAACTCCAAGACCTGAGCAGTGGGAAGGGAGAGATGGGGTAGTAGTAATGATGTAAATACATGGGGCAAACTGGGATAACTTTTAAGTACATTGGATAAAGACTTGGAGGGAGGTGTAGGTTAAGGCTCTGGCACATAAAGGGTTTATGTGGGACTGAGTACAGTATCGCCCACACAGTAATGTAAGAGAACACATGACCCACACCTAGTGGTCAGTGGAGTGTTGGACAAGAGGCATGTGTAGAAGCAAGCATGGAGACAGCTCCTAGCTTGGACCTTTACTGTACCTATGTATGTAGTTTCTAGTGGTTAATAAATATTTACTGTTCAACTACCTAAGAGTACGAATACTTTAATAAGACCTATCGACTTACACCCAACTCCTTACAACAGGACAATCATTTTTTTCTTTGGAATATTCTTTTTCTTTCTCTTCGTCCGACTGATTCATTCATGGATGAGGCATTATTTAATACGTCGTTCATTGCAGCAGTAGAAGTTCGTAGACCATTTACAGCTGTACAAATCTTCACAGGAGCTGAATGAGCTTCATTCTTTCAAGTAAGAGCAGCCAACAGTCCAACCTTTCCCCAAAGTACCAAAAAGAAGGGAAAGAAAAAGAAAAAAAAAGGAAAATCACTGTTCATCGCCTTTATACTGCAGATCAGAAGCAGAAATCTCTGTCTGCATAGGTTGGTGCCTTCCAAGGAAAAGGTTATGTGGAGCACACATCCTACAAATCCAGAGAGCCGAGGACACAGTTGGAGATTTACGCCACCGGCACAAGAGACTGTAAGGGTGGAGGGAGGCTATAAATGTAGGATGGATGTGTAAATAGTTAATGTTAATGAGTCAAATGAAAGACTTCGGGGAAGGTGTAGTATAAAGCGTTAATAGCTATTATGCTAAAAGCTAGAGTGCATCATCAGTGATGTCAGATCACATGTAACTGGAACCTGAGGGAGGAAGGTTCTAATGGAGTCCTGCTCAAGTTTGCCACTGTAAATAGTCACTGAACATTCACTAGCTTGCAGCAGCATGGTTTCCAGCTCTCTTCTATCCAGAACCTAGTTGTGATAATAATACAAGGTGGAACATGAGGAACAGCTCAAATTGTGGTTGTAGACATTCAAGTTAGTATACTGAAGTTCTGCCATGAGAGATCCATTCCTGGTGGCACCACAACCATTCATACTCTGTCAGCTGAAGCCATTGAATGGATTATTAACCTCAACATCAAACTATAACTTCTTTCGCAGCCATACAAATAAAAAAATCTGGTTAATTTGATATTGCTGAACATGTTGACTGGACCCTTGCTCTGGAAGAGATCCTGGCATGCTTACTGAAGCAATTAATTCTTGTCGTCTTCATGTTGTCTTTCCTGCTAGTAGCACAGATTGTTTATAAGTTTAAAGGTGGCAAAACCAAAACATTGCAACATCCCATATCGTCTACTGAGATAGAAACCTCATTATCTCTGAAAATTGAGGGAAGAACAAACTTCTTTTTATATGGTGCCTTTCATGGGGTATCCCAAAGCTTTTCAGTCACTTAGTTACTTGTGAAGTCTAGTCACTGTTGTAATATAGGGAATAAGTACCCTAATATGCAAATTTCACCTAGGATTTAGGATGATATTGGGAATGGTCTAAATTGGTGGAAAGATGTCTTGCCTGGATCTGCTACTATTGCAGCTTGACAGAAATTTCTAGCCCACAACCTCAGCGATTGCACCTGCTTGATTTCAACTTGGCATCTCACCTCACTCTTGAGGCTGAGGTGGGAAACTTGTGCATCAAACCTGCACCCTACTATTTGTTGATGTTATAACACACTGTACTTTGAGAGAACAAAAACAGAATTACCTGGAAAAACTCAGCAGGTCTGGCAGCATCGGTGGAGAAGAAAAGAGTCGACGTTTCGAGTCCTCACGACCCTTCAACTTCTGTTTCCAGCATCCGCAGTAGTTTTTTTGTACTTTGAGAGCCTGTTTGATGACTGGTAGATGTCCATTGCAAAGACCTCCAAGTAGCAAGTTCTACATTCTCACCACATTCCTTGTTGCATGTTTTGGTGACTATATTACATTGGTGGCTAAGTCTCACAATGCAGTCATTCTCGTTCTATCCAGTTGCACATGGTGGATTTGGTATCCTCCCTTCCTCTACCTCACAAGATGGCTTCCAGGTCCCAGGAGGTAGTATCTGGGAGTGATTTGACTTGATTGAGGACTGTCATCGATTGAGAGATGCTGGGGACTTCAGGAGGAGACCGAAATGGATCATCCACTTCTGGCTGAAGATGGTTGCATTTTCCTTTGCACTGATGTGTTAGTCTCCCCCATCATTGAGGATGGGGATGTTAATGGAGCCTCCTCCTCCTGTGAGTTGTTTAATTGTCCACCATCATTCATGACCAGATGTGGCATGAGTGCGGAGCTTAGATTTGATCTGTTGGTTGTGGAATATAACGTTCATTCATGAATGTAGCATGAATATAACATTCTTTCATGAATGTAGCATGAATATAACATTCATTCCCAACAGTTTCAATTCTACACTCGATAGGCTCATGGCCCCAGCACTTTCAATCTCTTTCAGAACCAAATTCCAATTTTTTAAAGATGCTATACCAAGTTTTAACTGCCAGAGTGTGAATCTGTTTCACACCTCCTGCTACTCCTAGAGGGGACAAATAATAATTTTGACAATTTTGTACTTTTTGACAATAAGTATAGTTTCCAGCCTACAGTAGTTTTGTCTTCCCACAGCACGACTACACTGTTAGTTAAAAGGGCAGGTAAATACTTTGCTCTCAGGGTTATATCTGAATGTGGTCACGAGGTGGTCGTTGACATCAATACAAGGTTAGGATTCTGATTATGCAACACTGATTATGTCAGTGCCTTCCATGGCAATGTGGGCGATATAAGTAGTCTTCATGTGGTGAATCATAGGTGTCAACGCAAACCCAAATTAATCCCCATCTAAAAATAACCTCAACATCTGCATCTACAGTTTCTGGAATCTGTTAACGTCATGGCCCTTAGAACTGAAATCAGAACTTTTACATACGCTAAGTAAATTGGCAGCCCTGTTTTACACAGCACCCGAAATTTTGTTTCCAGTGGACGGGCTTTAAAACAGATTGCTAATTCATTATTGGCCATTTGTTGAGGAAGTTAAAAATTTTGATCAATGATTAACTCATCTTTTAATTTTTATTCCACTGATAGCAAACACAGGCTGCAATCTTCTGCTCTCACTGATCTGCCCTCACTCTCAAGCTTGGAGGCAGGAAGGGCATTTACATAGGCAGGATGGTGGCGTACCAAAATCTCACCGCCTTCCCTCCTCTGGCAGAATTAAGTTCTGGACAGTAAGGTCCATGGTCTACACTCCTGAGCCACTGCCAATTCAGGCCCTTAAGTGGCCAAATTAATCACCATGCTCATCCCACTGCCACTATTAAATCAGCTGCAGATGGGCCTGTCAACATGCAGCAACTGTGACAGGTAAAACTGTGAGGCCAGTTTGTCACCTCTGGGGTTGGGGGCGGGGAGGAGGGAAATCCTTTGATCAAAGACACTCGGTGCCTGACTGAGGGATGGACATTGGGAGGGGGTGAGGGAGTGGGGGGATGCCGTTGAGAGCCGCTCCCCTGCCAATGCTGCCAAATCCCTGCACCCCTCTCCCCACGGTCACCACCTCACAAAACCCTACTCCCCTCCCCCCCCCCCCCCCGCCTCCCCCCATTACTTAACCTGTGGCCTGGCTCGCTCCACGATCCTGGGACTCCAATACTTGTCCTTCCAGCAGCAGCCACAGCCTTCCCAGTGGTGCTGCAGAGCACAAAAGCTGTTGGCCTCTGATTGGCTGGTAGCTCTTGGTAGGCAAGACTTCCACTCCCGGGCTCTTGATTCCAGGGAAAGACCCACCGTTGGCCTTGCCACTGCCTGGTTGACTTGTGGTTCGGCAGGCCTTCCAGAATAGAGGGAGCACGGGTCTTTAACTGGCTTTCCAGCAGCAGACAGGACCCCCAGCACCTCAACTAGATTCAGTAGATTCGATCTACAGTTTTAACAGCGAACATAACACTGGAGTGAAACTCCTATGATTGATAATCCCGGTGGAAATAGCACAGATACAGAACAAGATTCTGTTTGTACTTGTGCCAACCTTTTTACTTGAGTTATTGACAGGAGGAACCTTACCACACACTAGTTTGTCTCCAAGGGTCATTCCTGTTATTGTCATTTGGTTTTCTATTGAACCATCATGTCTTTGAAGGCAGAATCCACAAATACTTCAAATTATTCCATCCAAAGAATCCAGTGGGTGAGAGGTTGGGGGGGGGCGCGGGTAGGTGATTGTTCCTGCATCAGCCAGCATGAATCTCACATGAAATGGTAGATGGTTGTTTCAGCCGCAGAACACTGGTGTTATCCCAGGGGGAGCTTTGGGACCACTGGTCTTTTCAATTTTTATGAAACTCAAAAATATAGTAAACACCGAGGGTATAGTAACAGATTTCAGGAAGTGTTAAAAAACCTCAAACTCTTTTAGGTGATTGCTCATGGTTCAGGCTCGAGTGTATTGTCCAAGTGTAAGTCTACAAAACAGACACAAAAATACAGTAATTATTAAGGTTGTACAATAAAAGACAGTAGCTTCTGATAGAGTGGCAATTGAGTCGGATTACCACTCCATTTGAAATGATTTACCTGGAAATCCAGGTGATCCTTTCTTGCCCAGCCTTCCAACTCGGGCCGGCAAGATCTGGCTAGTGCAGCTCACCCCCGGGGCCTACCATCGAGGGCAGCTCAGTCACAGGTAAGTAAGCCACACCCCTTTATTACAGCATTAGCTGCTGTAAACTAGGTAAGTTCGGCCCTGTCAGGTTTAAAGGTCTTTGACAAGCCAGGAGATGATAAGTGTATAAGGTAAGTAGGTAGGGTTTGGAGGCGGGTGAGGTGGGGGGGTGGTGTGGGGGTCAGCTTGGGACTGGGAAGTGGGTGGGAGGAGGTCAGTAGTCAGCCCGGTTGGGGGGGTGTGGTGGGGATGTCTAGAGTCAGGCCTGGAGTAGAGGTAGTTGGGGGGCAAGTTGGGAGTCAGGTATCAGTCCTGGAGAGGGGTTGGGGAGGGTGGAGGGCTGGATGGAGGTCCTGTGGAGGGGTGGTGGAGAGCTCCATGGGGGTTCACGGGAAGATGTTGGAGACTCGTGGGGGTTCAGGTGAGTTGGAGGAAATCCCGTGGGGGTGGTCAGGGCTGTAGTCAGGAGATGGTAGTGGAGGGGTGGGGGCAGTCCCATTCAGTGTTGGGGGAGTCCCGTGGGGCAGTGGAGGGGAAGTCCAGTGGAGCGTGGGGGGAGTCCTGTGGGAGGTCGGGGTGTGTCAATACAATAGTTACCTAGAAGCTAGAAGTGGTTTTAATTCTTCTAACTTTTTCTAACTATTGAAGTAACACAGGCTGAACCATCCGAAGTTTGTAATTTAAATCGTATATTTGAATGGTTCCAGTGCAAGGCAATTGCCCAAAGGAAGTTTGATGGGCAATTGCTGTGTAATCCTTACCTGGGGACTTCGGGAGGGGAAGGTGGGGGTTGTCTCCAGCACATCTTTGGGGCCCCCTAGATTTGCTGCCCTGGAGCTCAGAAGTTATGGCCCAAACTCATACAATGTGGTTTCCTGCAGATCCAAGGTGATCAAGTTTGGTTTCTGTAGACTGGACTTCTGAATGTCCTGACATTGTAACCCAAAAAGCTTGTATCTTGTTCTTATGTCTTCCCCTTAATGTGAGTCATCTCACATGAAATGTGGTTCCATCCCACCTGCGGGAAAGGAGATGGTGGATCACATTGGATGGTTCCCTGAGCAGACTGCCAAAGTTATTTGGCAGAATGCCTTATTGCCAGAGCTTTCAAACAAGCACCAAGCTTGGCTGGCGGCGAGAAGGGCTTTCCCCGTCAGATCCTCCTGCATGACTGGCGTCTCATTCCCTCCACACATCACCCTCTAGGTGGCTGTGGTGGGCAAGAGACCATTGCCCACCTCCTTCTGGAATGTGTCTTTGAAAGAAAGTCTGGAAAAGGGTGCAGTGTTTTTTGTCGAGGTTCATCCTGAGCAGCTACGTGACGCAGGACTCTCTGCTTGACGGTCTGTTCCCAGGGCCGCACACCGAGACAAATATCAATTGCAGCTGGAAGATCATCAACGCGGTGAAAGACACACTTTGGTCGAGCCGAAACTTGTTGGTCTTCCAGTGTTGTCCTCGACCGAGTGTTGCAGACTGGCAAATTCCAAGATCCAGAACTATGTGCTAAGGGACGCACTAACGCTTGGAGCAGCCGCCTCAGAGGCGCAATGGGGAAAGGCCGTGGTCTAAGACCTTTCAGCTATAGTGCCCCAAGGCGCTGGAAACCATGAAAAACCCTTGGACTGAATGTTTGACGTAGAGTGACTGTGTATATTTTTGGGAAATAAGACCTTGATAGTTTGACTGTTAATCAGATTAAATTCCTGTCTCCTGTCTGGAAATACAAAGGGACAGGAAATGCATCCCAGATAGATAACGTGATGTCTGGCTGACTGTAAGGAAACTCCATTGAGCCAGCTAACCTCTGAGGTTAACACAAATCCTGATATGATAATCACATTGTTAACTTTGTTGGGAAACAAAGCAATATCCAACTGGAGGACAGAAGCAGAAACATGGTAGATGAAATTTAAACTGGAGAAGTGTGAAGTGATACATTTGGACATTAAAAAATCAGGGTTACAATAATCAACAACTGATTTTAAATAGGCCCTTTAATGTAATGAAACATCCCAAAGCACTTCACAGGATGTTATGAAACAAAATATGGCATTGAGTCACAAAAGGAGATATTAGGTCAGATGACCAATAGCTTGGTTAAGGGGTAGGATTTAGAAAGTGGGTGGAATTGTTCCAGTTTTGCACTGTGCGGTAGCAGGCAGGAGAAAGGATGTTTTGCCTGCCGACCGCAATAGTGGCTTTTCATGCCGTATCGTGTCAATCCCACCTCATTAATCATGCATTCCCAGGAAACACACCATTTCAAAGGTAGGTGGGCTCTCATTTGCTCACCACGCCATCACCTTTCCTCATCCTCACGCCGGGTGCCATATGTAAAGTGCAGCTGTGCATACACCTCTCAGTGCTCCCAGCCCAGGACTGCTGCACAGAAGACATGGCCCCGAAAGGCAAGAAGACTGCAGCCTCCCGATTCAGTGATGCGTCCCTGGAACACCTGTTGGACGCCATGGAGGCCCGCCATGATGTCCTCTACCTTCCCTCTGGCCGCAGGAGGTCCTGCAATCTCACCACTCTGGCTTGGTAAGCGATGACAGTGGTGATCAGTGCCAATGCTGCACAGAAGAGGTTGGCCATCCAGTGCAGAAAGAGGATGAATGATCTCATCCGTACTGTCAGGGTAAGGTAACCATCTCATCACTCTCAACTCACACACTCACAAGGCCATCACACATTCACTGGCATCTCGCTCACTGCCCGTCAAAGGACATCACCAATCACTCTCTCTCACACAGTCTCACATCTCCATCTGGCCTCATCTCCTCTAGAGACTGCCTCCTCAGCCCTCACCATCTTGCGGTCACATGCACATTTCAACATGTGCCCCCGTACACACTGGAATACCCCCTTCCCCAGTACAACCCTCACCCTGCAGCCTCTTCCCTTGCCTGAGGCCACTTCTCCCCCTTCCCCAAGCTAGCCCTAGCCCTGCAACTGTTGAAAAGATACCCCCACCTTACAGCTGGTCTGGTAGGTACAGACCTTCCCGTGAGCCCCCTAAAAGTGATGTGGTGCTGTCTGTGAAGCCTGGTGCTGATGACCGTGACTGCTGCAAGGTAGGCAAACAAACCTTGAAGTCCCGTGCGAAGTTCATGTCGCTTATGTACAGTTGTGAAACACACTGGCGTGCAATCATACTGACGTGCCTGAATGATCCAGCATGGGGAGATGGTTCCGGTGAGCTGGGCTTATAATCATATGCAGTTGTATTACAACGACGTTCCCGGCATCCGACAGTGGGAAACGTGGCCCGCCATTGACGGGCAGAGTGTACAATTGCAAATTGGTTTCGCAACGCCGTGAAACCGATTTTTGGCTTGCTCGCCATATTGTCCGCTCACGCTGCCAAACACGCCGGCTGCCAACGGGCACGGAAAATTCTGCCCAGTGTCTTAAAGGTAGTCAGTAGTGGGGAAGTGTAGGGAAGGCATTCAAGAACTTAGGGCCTAAGCAACTGCAGGCACAGCCACCAGTGGTGGAGCAGTTATTGGGAATGCAAAAGGAGGCCAGAATGAGAGGAGCATAGATATCTCGGAGTGTTGTGGGTTGAATGAGGTTAGAGAGATAGGGAGTGGCTAGGCCATGGAGGGTTTGAAAACAAGAATGAAAATCTTAAAGTCAAGATGTTGCTTGATCAGGAACTAATATTGGTCAGCAAGCACAGGGCTAATAGGGGAATTAATAGGGGAATAGAATCACAGAATTATTACAGCACAGAAGGAGGCCATTTGGCCCATCACATCTGTACTGGCTGGTCATAGGAGCAAATTACCTAGTGCCACTCCCCTGCCTTCTCTCCGTAGTCTAGCATTTTTCAGACACCAATCCAATTCTCTTTTAAATGCATCGATTGAAACTGCCTCCACCAAACTCTCAGGCATTGCATTCAAGACATTAACCAGTCACTGCGTGAAAAAGTTTTTTCTCATGTCACCATTGCTTCTTTTGTTAATCCTCTTAAATTTGTGCCCCCTTTTTCTGAATCCGTCCACCAGTGGGAACATTTTTTCCCATTCTACTCTGATTTTGAATACTTCATCAAATCTCCTCTCAACCTTCTCCTCTCATAGGAGCTGGAGTAGGCCATTTGGCCCGTCGAGCCTTTACTCCTGTACTCAAATCCCCTTGCGATGAAGGCCAACATATTATTTGCCTTCCTAATTGCTTGTTGCACCTGAATGCTAGCTTTTAGTGACTCATGAACAAGGACACCCAAGTCCCTTCGGACATCTGCACTTCCCAACTTCTCACCATTTAAGAAATATTCTGCTTTCTGTTTTTTCTACCAAAGTGAATGACTTCACATTTATTCGCATTATATTCCATCTGCCATGTTCTAACCCGTTCACTTAGCCTGTCCAAGTCCTATTGAAACCTCCTTGCATCTTCCTCACAGTTTACATTCCCACCCAGGTGTCCTCAGCAAATTTGGAAATATTACAAATGGTTCGCACATCCAAATGATTGATATAGATTGTGAACAGCTGTGGACTTAGCACTAATCCTTGCGATACGCCACTAATAACAGCCTACCATGCTGAGAATGATCTGTTTATTCCTACTCTCTGCTTTCTGTCTGAAAACCAATTCTCAATCGATAATAGTATATTTCGTCCATGTGCTCTAATTTTATTTACTAACCTTTATTTACTAATCTAAAGGTTAACTTTTTAAGTACTACCTCTTTACTAATACTAATTTCATTTAGTTCCTCACTTTCACGAGTTCCTTGATGGCCTAGTATTTCTGGGAGATTTTCTGTATCCTCTTCCGTGAAGACAGATGCAAAATAATTGTTTAGTTTTTCCACCATTTCCCTGTTCTCCATTATAAATTCTCCCGTCTCTGCCTGTAATGGACCCACATTTGTCCTTGCTAATCTTCTCCTTTTCACGTACCTAAAGAAGCTTTTACAGTCCGCCTTTATGTTCCTCACTTCTTTGCATTCGTATTCTCTTTCTCCTTTCTTAATCAGTTTCTTGGTCCTCCTTTGCTCTAAATTACTCCCAGTCCTCAGGTTTACCACTTTTTCTGGCAACCTCATAAGCCACATCCTTCGACCTAATGCATTGTTAACTTATTTTGTTAACCACAATTGATTTACCTTACCCTTTGGGTGTTTGTGCCTTAGAGGAATGTTAGACCATAGAACCATAGAAAGGTTATGGCGCAGAAAGAGGCCATTCAGCCCACCGTGTCTGCAGCAGCCAAAAAAGAAGAGAAAAGGAAACTAGCCATTCATTTTAATCCCACCTTCCAACACCTGGTCCTTAGCCTTACAGGTTACAACACTTCAGATGCAAATCGAGGTACCTTTTAAATGACTTGAGAGTTTTAGCCTCAACCACCAATTTAGGCAGTGAATTCCAGACATCCACCCAAGTTTTACCTTATGTCCCCTCTAATCCTGCTATCAGTCAGCTTAAATCTATACCCTCTAGTAAGTGACACCTCAGCTAGAGGAAACAAGTCTTTCCTGTCTACCCTATCCAGGCCCCTTATAATTTTGTACACCTCAATCAGGTCACCCCTCAGCCCCCTCTGTTCTAAGGAAAATAACCCTAGCCTATCAAATCTCTCCTCATAGCTGCAATTTTCAAGTCTTGGCAACATTCTTGTAAATGTCCTCTGCACTCTCTCCAGAGCAATAATGTCCTTCCTATAATGTGGTCACCAGAAATGTACACAAAATTCCAGCCGTGGCCTAACCAGAATTTTATACAGTTCCATCATTACATCCCTGCTTTTGTATTCAATGCCTCGTCCAATAAAAGAAAGCATTCCATATGCTTTCATTCTACCTTATTCACCAGTCCTGCCACCTTCAGGAACCTGTGGATGTGCACTCAACAATCTCACTTCCTCAACCCCTCTCAATATCCTCCCATTTTTTTGAGTATTCCATTACTTTGTTTTCCCTCCCCAGATGC
Organism: Cetorhinus maximus; assembly: GCF_964194155.1. Lineage (NCBI taxonomy): Eukaryota > Metazoa > Chordata > Chondrichthyes > Lamniformes > Cetorhinidae > Cetorhinus > Cetorhinus maximus. The sequence goes on from NC_135883.1 coordinate 50,790,190, forward strand.
ATTACTTCACACTTTTCTGGATTGAATTCCATTTGCCATTTTTCTGCCCACTCAACCATACCATTGTTATCATTCTGGAGACAACAGCTATCCTCTTCACTATCAACTACACGGCCAATTTTTGTGTCATCTGCAAATTTCCCAGTCATGCCACCCATATTTAAGTCCAAATCATTAATATATACAACAAACAGCAAGGGCCCCAACACTGAGCCCTGTGGAACGCCACTGGAAACCGCTTTCCATTCGCAACAACATCCATCGACCTTTGTTTCCTATCGCTGAGTCAATTTTGGATCCAACCTGCCCTCTTCCCCAGTATCCCATGGGATCTCACTTTCTTGACCATTCTGTCATGTGGAACCTTGTCAAATGCCTTACTGAAATCCATTTAGACAACATCAACTGCACCACCCTGATCAACCCTCCTTGTTACTCCCTCAAAAAATTCTATTAAGTTAGGAAGACACGATCTTCTCCTAACAAAACCATGCTGACTATCCCTGATCAATCCGTGCCTTTCTAAGTGACAGTTTATCCTGTCTCTCAGAATTGATTCCAATAATTTTCTCACCACCGGAGTCAGACTGACCAGCACATCAGCGCAGCCTCCTGTCCAGAGTTGTTCACAAGCTTCTTCAACAAGGAAGAGGGGAGCATGTTAATGGTAGTCTTGTGAAGTGTTCTGAGAATGTGCCTGTCATGGTCCAATGGTCAGTTTGCAGTGTTTATAATATGTAAGAATTGGAAAGTTAAGGGTAAAATAATAGCGATGAATTGTGTGTGTGAAAGCAAGAAGATGTAGTGAAGTGTGGGGCTGTGATTGTAGAAGAGGGAAGGTTGGGGGTCAATATTGTAAATAGTGAACTCAGAAGGTGAACATAGAGTAAGAAGGTTGTTATTTCCTTGACAACTCTAGTGAGATCATTTTGGTAGCATTATAGTTATGTCTTTGGAACTAAACACCTGGCATTGATCTACTCTGTGATGTCTTCCCACTGGTGATGAAGGTGTTGTCTGGAGGGCTTTGTGCTCCTGGAAGAATAAAATCTTCCATCTCCCCTCACCACCTACATCAGAGCCTCCAACACAGTATCAGAGAAATAAAAACAGAAAATGCTTGAAATACTCAGCAGGTCAGGCAACATCTGTGGAGAAAGAAATAGAGTTAATGCTTCAGGTCGGTGATTCTTGATCAGTCTCTTCTAGCCATTTTTCTCTTCAGAAACTTTCCTTGTTATTTACAGCCAGAGATTGCCTCCCCTTTAAAAGGGCCCAGCTGCTTCTAAATGATGTGAGAGATGCCTGATTTCCAGTCCCTGCAAACAGCCAATGAATCTTCTTAGGCAGTCCCTCAGGATTAAGGATGACTTGCTCCTATTCTCGTTCAATGGTTTCTGATATGGTTGAAAGATCCAATGCACGTTCTGCGGACTCTGCCACAAGCGGGGCAGGTGGTGTTTGGTGGGTTGGGTAGCCAGTGAATAGCACAGGTAGCATGGTTGTATGCTGAAATCATTATAATGAGCTGCCAGCACCAGTTTCAAATGGCTGATGTGATCATATGTATAGTTGGTTTATGCTGTTAGTCAGATGTGATCAACTTGATATCTAGTTCTAACTCTGAATTGTTTAAATTTGCTTAAACTACTCTCTATCAACCTATCTATTGCTTTGCATCTGTGTATCATAAAATATTTCAGTCCAAATGTGTTACAGTTGCATAAAATCAATATTGAAGGTGTAAGTGTGGAGATGGAAGTCTGTACCTGAGATCTATCAACAGAGACAGCATTACTAGAAAGATTGAGAGCTGATATTGTGGCCACGATATGTTCTTTTCCTAAAAGGGGCCCATTTTACACAAGTGGGTGTCTGTGAACTCACTGCTGTTTTACATAGTAAGCCTTATATGATAGATGACTCACTAACTAACTCATGGAAAACAGGCTTATTCTTTGCAGAAAGCACCCAAAGTACTCATACGTCTCTTGCAGTCACGACTGTTCATGCTATAATTCTGTTGTAGAAGGTTGGGATTTGACTTTCTGTCCACCCTGGTTCCCATTGTTCTTGTCCCTGTTAGTTCCAGAACAGCTGAACCATGTTTTAGTGTAAAAGCTGTTAATTAGAACAGTGACCTCAGTGTACAGTCTTGCCATTCCAGTGTCATATGTACTGATGCTATGGTAGAATTAAATGATTAAAGCTAAAATTATGGTTTTACTAATGGCCTTCATGTGTGGTCATATGGGACTGGTGCATTAAAATGAATAGACGAATTGATTGAACAATTATTTTTCCACCTGAGCTTGCAATTTCCCACGGTGAATTTGCAATTTATTGTAGTGCTCAAGGAGGCATGCAGTACAACTGAATCATCAGCTCACTGCACTGATTGACAGCAAAATGACTCATTCTGTCAAGTGAGCTGTATCCCCCCAAATGCTCCATACTCAAATATTTCTTTGTGGGTTACATAAATACTGATATTAAATGTCACTGTTTTAACCCACTGACAGATATTTTCGTAGTTTGCAGTCAGCATTTGCTGAGACACACCCTGAGAGTTACTGCTGCTTCTAAAACATATGAACTTGTGAACACACGAGCAAGGAGCACAAGTAGGCCATTCAGCCCCTCGAGCCTGCTCTGCCATTTAATGATCTGATAGTAACTTCAAATCTGCATCCCGCCTACCCCCGATAATCTATCACTCCCTTGCTTAACAAGAATCTATCCACCTCTGCCTTAAAAATATTCAAAGACTCTGCTTCCACCACCTTCTCAGGAAGAGAGTTCCAAAGACTCACGACCCTCTGAGATAAAAAATTTCACCTCATCTCCATTTTAAATGGGTGACCCCTTATTTTTAAACAGTGAGCCCCCCCCAGTTCTAGATTCTCCCACCAGAGGAAGCATTGTCTCAATATCAACCCTGTCAAGACCCCTCAGGATCTTATATGTTTCAATCAAGTCGTCTCTTATTCATCTAAATTCCAGCGGATACAGGCCTAGTCTGTCCAACCTTTTCTCATAAGACAACCTGCCCATTCCAGGTATTAGCCTGGTAAACCTTCTCTGAACTGCTTCCAACACATTTACATCCTTCCTTAAATAAGGTGATCGCTACTGTTCACAGTACTCCAGATGTGGTTCCACCAGTGCCCTGTATAACTGAAGCACAACCTCCCTATTTTTGTATTCAATTCCCCTCACAATAAATGATAACATTCCATTAGCTTTCCTACTTACGTGCTGTACCTGCGTACTAACCTTTTGTGATTCATGCACTAAGACACCCTCTGCATCTCAGAGCTCTGCAATCTCTCACCATTTAGATAATATGCTTCTCTTTTGTTCTTTCTGCCAAAATGGACAATATCACATTTTCCCACATTATATTGCATTTGCCAGGTCTTTGCCCACTCACTTAACCTATCTATATCTTTTTGTACCCTCCTCGTGTCCTCTTCACAACTTACTTTTCTACCTATCTTTGTGTCACCAGCAAATTTAGCAACCACCCCATCCATCCCTTCATCCAAGTCATTTATATAAATTGTAAAAGTTGAGGTCCCAGCACTGATCCCTGTGGCATACCACATGTCACATCCTGCTAACCAGAAAACCCATTTATGCAAACTCTTTGGTTCCTGTTAGCTAATCTTTTATCGATGCCAATATGTTACCCCCAAACCATGAACTTTTACTTTCCGCAATAACGTTTGATGTGGCACTTTATCAAATGCCTTCTGGAAATCCAAGTACAGTACATCCACTGGTTCCCTTTTATCCACAGCACATGTTGCTTGCTTAAAGAACTCCAATAAGCTTGTAGAAACATAGAAAATAGAAGCAGGAGTAGGTCATTCGGCCCTTCGAGCCTGCTCCACCATTCAATATGGTCATGGCTGATCCTCTATCTCAACACCATACTCCTGCTCTCTCCCCATACCCCTCGATGCCTTGAGAGTCTAGAAATCTACCTATTTCCTTCTTATATATATATTCAGTGACTTGGCCTCCACAGCCTTCCATGGTAGAGAATTCCACAGGTGCACCACCCTCTAAGCAAAGACATTTCTCCTCATCTCAGTCTAAATGGCCTACCCTGTATCCTGATTTCCTTTTCACAAAGCCATGTTGACTCTGTCAGATTACCTTGAACTTATCCAAGTGCCCTGCTATAGCTTCTTTAATAATAGCTTCTAACATTTTACCTACAACAGATGTTAAGCTAACTGGCCTATAGTTTCCTTCTCTCCCTCCCTTTTTGAATAATGGGGCTACATTTGCTATCTTCCAGTTTAATGGGATCTTCCTTGAATCCAGGGAGGTTCGGAAAATTAAAACCAATGCATCAACTTTCTCACTAGACACTTCTTTTAAGACCCTGGGATGAAGTCCATCAGGACCTGGACAACTCCAGGAATTTTCTCAGTACCACTTCTCTAGTGATTGTAATTTTCCTGAGTTCCTCCTGCCTTTCCATTTCCTGATTTATAGCTACCTCTAGGTTGTTACTTGTCTCCTCTATAGTAAAGACTGATGCAAGATACCTGTTCAATTTATCTGCCATTTCCTTGCTTTCCATTATCAATTCTCCAGAATCACTTTCTATACGACCAGTGCTTACTTTGTTAACTTATTTCTTTTTAAAATATTTATCGCAGCTCTTACTATCTGTTTTTATATTTTTGGCTAGCTTGCTCTCGTACTCTAATTTTTCCCTCATTAATCTTTAAGTTATCCTTTGCTGTTCCTCATATTCTGTCCAATCTTTTGACCTTCCACCTATCTTTGCATAATTATATGCTTTTTCTTTAAGTTTGATACAATATTTAATCTTTCTACTTGACCACGGATGGTGTGTCCATCCCTTGGACTTTTATTTACTCTTTGGAATGTGTCTATTCTGTGTATTCTGAAATATCCCCTTAACTGTTAACAATTGCATCTCTATTGACCTAGCCCTTAGCCTAATGTGACAATTCACTTTAGCCAGCTCTACTTTCATGCCCTTATAATTGCCCTTATTTAAGTTTAAAAACATAGTCTTGGACCCACACGTCTCTCCCTCAACCTGAATGTAAAATTCAGTCACATTATGGTCGCTGCTACCTCGGAGTGCCTTCACTATGAGATCATTATTTAATCCCATCTCATTGCACAATACCAGGCCTAGTGTAGCTTGCTCTCTGGTTGACTCGAGAACGTGCTGTTCCATGAAACTACCCCAGAAACATTCTATGAACTCCTCATCTAGGTTACCTCTGCCCATCTGACCTTTCCAGTCTACATGCAGATTAAAATCACCCATGATTTTGGCTGTTTCTTTCTCACAAGCACCCATTATATCTTCCTTTATGCTCCATCCTACCATATGGTTATTATTAAGGAGCCTGTACACAATTCCCACAAGTGATTTCTTGCCTTTACTATTTTGCATCTCTACCCATACTGTTTCCACATTCTGGTTTCCTGAACTTAGATCATCCCTCTCTCTTGTGCTAATACCATCATTAACTAACAGAGCCACCCCTCCACCTTTTCCTAACTCCCTGTCTTTCCTAAATATCCTATACCCTTTAATATTCGGGTCTCAATCCACATCGTCTTCAGCCACGTTGCTGTAATGAGTATCAGATCGTACTTATTTATTTCTGTGTGCACTCTCAGTTCATCTGTTTCGTTTCAAATGTTTTGTACATTCTGATACAGAGCTTTTAATATGATCCTTTTATTCTTTTTATAACCTCTAGTCTCATCTGTTGATTTACTGTTAGATTTGTACTCTCTATCCTTTCCTGTCATGGTTTGTTTTTCATTTCCTGTGATAGTACCTTTCTCTTTTGCCTTGTCTCAATCCTTTGATTTATCACATCTTCCCAAATTTGACCCCTTGCCCCTACTATTTATTTTACTACTTCCCTAGTTATGTGGTTCACAAGAACACCGGTCCCAGCACAGTTCAGGTGTGGACTATCCCAACGGTACGGATCCCACTTTCCCCAGTATTGATGCTAGTGCCCCATGAACCGGAACCCACTTCTCCCACACCAGTCTTTCAGTCACGCATTCATCTCCCTAATCTTATTTCCCCTATGCCAGTTTGCACGTGGCTCAGATAATAATCCAGAGATTATGACTTTTGAAGTTCTGCTTCTTAATTTGGTGCCAAGCTCCTCATATTGACTTTGCAGAACCTCCTCCTTTGTCCTGCCTATGTTGTTGGTACCAACATGGACCATGATGACTGGGTCCTCCCCCTCCCACTGTAAGTTCCTCTCCAGCCCTGGGCAGGTGTCCCGAACCCTGGCACCAGGCAAGCAACACAGCTATCTGGACTCATGCTCTTTGTTGCAGAGAACGGTGTCTATCCCTTTGACTACACTGTCCCCTACTACCACTACATTCCTTGGAACTCTCCCCGCTTGAATAGCTTCCTGTACCACGGTGCCTTGGCCAGTTAGCTCACCGCCTGCAGCTCCCACTCTCATCCAAACAAGCTGAAAAAACCTCAAACCGGTTGGATAATTGCAAGGGCCAAGGCTCCTGCATGCCTGTGCTCTGGGTCCCCTTGTCTGCCTCACTTGCAGTCACACCCTCCTGTCCCTGACCACTGACCAAATCAGAAGACCCTATCATAAGGGGTGTGACTGCCTCCTGGAATAAAGTGACCAGGTAACTTTCCCCCTCCCTGATATGCCGCAGTGTCTGTAGCTCATCCTGCAGCTCAATAACTTGGAGCTGAAGTTCCTCCAGCTGCAAACACTTACTGCAGATGTGTTTGTCCTGGATCACACAGGTATCCAGGAGCCCCCACATCCTGCAATCACAGCACATAACCTGCCCTACCATCTCCAATATGTGTTAATTAATTAATATTGTTAATTAATTAGAATTAATAAAGTCTACACCTCCCAATAGGTTTTGGCACTGCCAGAAAAATTTACAATACTGATAAAACGATACAGTACTTACAATACTAATAAAACTAATAATACCTGTTACTGGTTTACCTGCACCTTCTGCTGCACCAATGTGGAAACCTTCGCCCTGCCCTTCACCAAACTCCCCATTCAGCACACTTTACTTCTTGAAGTAAACCTTACCTAAAGCACCAATTTCCCTCTATGCACCGAATTCCCAATTGAACCAAATTCCCAAATATACTCACTTGGTCTCTGTCTCATTCAGGCTGAAGTCTGCCCACACTGACGTGTGCCTCTTACTGCAGGAGGAGGAAGGGGTACGTTGGTGTTCTGTCCCAGTTTAGACTGTGGTGTAACAATCAAGGATAGATACAGCATAGTAATTTTGATTATATCAAGTGAACTGGTGAGTTACTAGCATGCAAGACATATGTGATGCACCTTTTACATCTGAAGGATTTCTCTGGCCGTGTAGTTGGTCACCACTGGACTTGATGTGTTTTATGCCCTTCCTGATGGACGATGAACAATCCGAATGTTTGGAGAAAAAACTTAAATGATACACTTACAGCTTTTTCACGTAGAAACATAGCTTTCACCCTTAAGGAATTTGTAGCTGTGTTTTATTACAGTTGCTGCATGAAGGCTGCATGAAAGCAACAGCCTAGGCCTCAACATACGCACACACAGACACACACACACAGTGAGTGTGGTCCTCAACACACACATAAGAAAAGTACAGCACAGGAACAGGCCCTTCGGCCCTATAAGCCTGCGCCGATCATATTGCCTGTCAAACTAAAACATTTTGCACTTCAGGGGTCCTTATCCCTCTATTCCCATCCTATTCATGTATTTGCAAAGCTGCCTCTTAAACACCATTATCGTACCTGCTTCCACCACCACCTCTGGCAGCGAATTCCAGACACTCACTACCCTCTGCGTAAAAAATTTGCCCCGCACATCTCCTCTAAAGTTTTCTCCTCTCACCTTAAATCTATGTCCCCTAGTAATTGACTCTTCCACCCTGGGAAAAAGCTTCTGACTATCTACTCTGTCCATGCTCTCATAATTTTGTAAACTTCTATCAAGTCGCCCCTCAATCTCCGTCGCTCTAGTGAGAACAATCTGAGTTTCTCCAACCTCTCCTCATAGCTAATAACCTCCAGACCAGGCAGCATCCTGGTAAACCTCCTCTGCACCCTCTCCAACGCCTCCATATCCTTCTGGTAATGTGGCGACCAGAATTGCACGCAATATTCCAAGTGTGGCCTAACCAAGGTTCTATACAGCTGCAGCATGACTTCCCAGCTTTTATATTTAATACCCCTGCCGATGAAGGCAAGCATGCCATATGCCTTCCTGACTACCTTATCCACCTGCGTTGCCACTTTCAGTGACCTGTGGACCTGTACACCCAGATCCTTCTGCCCGTCAATGCACTTAAGGGTTCTGCCATTTACTGTATAATTCCTACCTGTATTAGACCTTCCAAAATGCATTACCTCACATTTGTCCAGATTAATCTCCATCTGCCATTTCTCCGCTCAAGTCTCCAACCGATCTATATCCCGTTGTATCCTTTGACAATCCTCTTCACTATCTGCAACTCTTCCAACCTCAGTGTTGTCTACAAACTTACTAATTAGCCCAGTTACATTTTCCTCCAAATCATTTACGTATACTACAAACAGCAAAGGTCCCAGCACTGATCCCTGCGGAACACCACTAGTCATAGCTCTCCACTCAGAAAAGCACCCTTCCACTGCTACCCTCTGTCTTCTATGACCAAGCCAATTCTGTATCCATCTTGCCAGCTCACCTCTGATCCCGTGCGACTTTACCTTCTATACCAGTCTGCCATGAGGGACCTTGTCAAAGGCCTTACTGAAATCCATATATATAACATTCACTGCCCTTCCATCGTCGATCCTTTTTGTCACTTCCTCGAAAAAGTCGATCAAGTTAGTGAGACATGACCTCCCCTTCACAAAACCATGCTGCCTCTCACTAATACGCCCATTTGCTTCCAAATGGTAGTAAATCCTGTACGAAGAATCTTCTCCAATAATTTCCCTACCACTGACGTAAGACTCACCAGCCTGTAATTTCCTGGATTATCCCTGCTACCCTTCTTAAACAATGGAACAACATTGGCCATTCTCCAGTCCTCTGGGACCTCACCCGTAGCCATTGAGGATACAAAGATTTCTGCCAAGGCCCCTGCAATCTCCTCCCTTGTACTCTGGGATAGATCCCATCTGGCCCTGGGGACCTATCCATCTTAATATTCTTCAGGACGCCTAACACCTCCTCTTTTTTGATCTCAACATGATCCAGGCTATCTACACACTCTTCCCTAGACAAATCGACCGCTAAGTCCTTCTCTTTGGTGAATACTGATGAGAAGTACTCAATTAGTATCTCTCCCATTTCTTCTGGCTCCACACACAGATTCCCACCTCTGTCCCTGAGTGGGCCTACCCTTTCCCTGGCTACCCTCTTGCTTTTTACATATATATAAAAGGCCTTGGGACTTTCCTTAATCCTGGTTGCCAATGACTTTTCATGACCCCTTTTAGCCCTCCTGACTCCTTGCTTAAGTTTCTTCCTACTTTCTTTATATTCTCCACGGGCTTCATCTGTTCCCAGCCTTCTAGCCCTTACGAATACTTCCCTTTTCTTTTTGACTAATCTCACAATATCCTTCGTTATCCAAGGTTCCTGAAACTTGCCATACTTATCCTTCATCCTAGCAGGACTATGCCGGTCCTGAATTCTTATCAACTGACATTTGAAAGCCCCCCACATGTCAGTTGTTGATTTGCCCTCAAACATCCGCCTCCAGTCTAGATTCCTCAGTTCCTGCCTAAAATTGTTATAATTAGCCTTCCCCAATTAAGCACCTTAACCCGAAGACTCCTGTTATCCTTATCCACCAGTACCTTGAAACATACTGAGTAACCATGTTGTAGATTGAAGATCTGCTGTGAATGGTTGTGTTCCATTCCAATACTTATATATTTTGTTTATCTCCTGGTGAATTTCTCTATTTCAACGTCATCAAATGGAAGCTTCAAGCTTCTCATTGGCTTTAAGTTTGCTGACCAAGACCGTTGCTACTCAGACCATTGCTGCCGCACAATTGAATACAGCAGGTTGAGAATCACAAGGAAGGGTTTTAATGAGTGGTGTCACCTGCTGCAGTCAATTCATCCCCAGACACTGCCTAGGCAGGCCACACAATGCTAAACCGCTGCAGTCAAATTCATCCCCGGACACTGCCTATGCAGGTCACACAATGCTAAACCCCTAAGCCTTTGAATCATTTCAAGTGCTTTTGGTAACAAGATCCACATTAATTAATCTATGAAGCAAGTGACTGATGCCTTGTTTGTTTGTCCATTCTCCTTGTGGGCAATTGGTAACAGCAGAGGAGTAATAATGGAAGACTTTAACTACCCATAAAATGAGTGGTGCAGCAATTGGCTTAAGCAGAGAAAAGAGGAGGAATTTCTGAAGCGTGCTCAGTAAAACTTTCTTGATCAGTATGTTGCCTGCACAACAATTAAGGAGGCATTTCTGGATCTAGTCCTGGGGCATGAAGTGTGTTGAGTGGAGAATGTCACAGTGGGAGAGCATCTCAGGAGCAGTGATCATAATATGGTAAGATTTAGATTAGTTAGGAGATGGAAATGAAGCAATCTAGAAACAAAAATACTTAACTGGAGTCGGGCTAATTTCGATGAATTCAGTTGGGATCTGGCCCAGATAAATTGGAATCAAAGACTGGTAGACAGAAATATAATGGAGCAATGAACAGCATTTAAAGAGGAGATGATTTGGCTACAGTTCAGGTACATTCCCAGGAGGGGAAAGGAAGAGCAACCAAAGCCAAAGCTCCCTGGATGATGAAGGAGTTAGAGAGTGAGATGAAAGACAGATAGCAACTTGATAATAAATGGGAAAATCCGGCTGAATGTAAAATATACAGAGGATAAGAGAAAAAGAAAATAAGAAAGGCAAAGAGATGGCATGAGAATAGATTGGTAGCGAACATGTAAGGGAATCCAAAGGCCTTCTATTAACAGTAACAGGCTTGATGGTGAGTGCTGGAGCTGATTAAGGACCAAATTGGAGATTTATTGGTGGAGGCAGACAGCACAGCTGAGGTACTGATTGAATACTTTGCATCACAGTTTGCAAAAGAAAAGAACTTTGTCAAATTACAGTAAACAAGCATCTTGCCAAGACAAGATAACAAGGGATAAAGAGGAGGCACTAGAGTGGAGTCAAACACACTGTCATACCGCCATATTATGCAGCATTGAATGGTGCTGCAGAAAGAAGTGTACAGATTGTTCAGAGGCCTTTGTAGAAGTATTTTCTAGGTGACAGGTAAACAGCAAATTCCAAGTTTCTCTTCAACACAGGCTATACAATTTTCTGTTCTCTTACAGAATAACCCCACAGCCTACAACAGGTTGCTCTTCTTACCTGTGTTTAAACACACTCCTAGGACAAGGTTAGTTTGCTTAAGCCTGACATCAGTAGCAAAGTTAAGATAAAAAGAAGACAAAACGAAGATGAGTCATGATACTTGAGACATGAAACTCAAACTCAACTAATGCTGCTCAGAAGGCCATGGTGAAAAGTCACTGAGGTGGTAAGGCGAAGCATGTGAGATGGGGTGCATTCACATAGCTAGTGAAGATTGGAGGGAGACTCTGCCAGTATGATGTAGATTATTTGCTTGAAAGAGGAAATCTGACAAAGGGAGAGTATGAGGAACCTCCGATAGTCCAAATTCCTCCCACAGCTCAAAGAGAAAGTCAGAAAGAAACTGAAAGTTTGCAGGTATCACAGAATCCACTGTTAGAGCAAAGTGAGCTAGGGTCTTTGATTAAAACAAATAAATGTCACAATCCCAATCATTAAGTGGAGATGGTATTCAAACTGAAAGTTCAGATTTGACACTGGCAGAGATGTTGAGAAAGCGGAGTCAAGCTTTTGTGGGGAGATGGTCGTGTACTGGTAATGTCACTGGACTAGTAATCCAGAGTCCCTGACAAATGGTCTGAGGAAATGGGTTCAAATCCCACCAGGGCAGCTAGTGGAATTTAAATTCAATTAATAAATCTGGAATATAAAGCCAGTCTCAGTAATGGTGACCATGAAACCACCGTTGATTGTCATAAAAACCCATCTGGTTCACTAATGCCCTTTAGGGAAAGAAATCTGCCGTCCTTAGTTGATCTGGATTACATGTGACTCCAGACCCACAGTAATGTGGTTACTCTTAACTGCCTTCTGAAATGGCCTAGGAAGTGTCTGATTCAGGGGCAGTTAGGGATGGGCAACAAATGCTGGCCTTACAAGTGATGCCCAGACAGGGAGAGAAAGAAAGGATAGGTTAATTGAAATTATGTAGGAAAGAAGAAGAAAAATGTGTCTCCATTATTTCTTGTCAAATGTTGATATTTTTGTTGACCACATACTAGTGTTTAGGAAAAACATTTTTTTAAACCTGTGAATTACTCTGGCAGTTATTTTGGGGGTTAGTGGTGTTGGTTCAGGAGGTTTGTCAGGTCGGGGGATAGTCGAGTTGTGTCAGTGGGGCAGTTGGGTTGGTGGGGTAATCGGGTTGAGGTGTAGTCGGGTCTCAGTGCAGTTGTGTCGGGGGACGTAGTCAGGTCGGGTCTGTGGGGTAATCGGATTGGTGGGGTAATTGGGTTGGGTTGGTGAGGCAGTGGGGTGGGGGGCAGTCGGGTTGGTGGGGTAGTTGGGTCAGGTTGGTGGGGCAGTCGGGTTGGGGGCCGTTGGGTCGACGGGGCAGTGTGGGCGGGTTGGTTGGGCATACAGGCGGGGGTTGCTAGTTGGGTTCTGTCGGAACTGCCAACTGCGGAGTTCAGTTGTGGTGTTCAGTTCAGATACACTGGCTAATCTCTGAGTTAATCTTGGAGGTTTTCACAAGTGTAACATTTCCTGGGTAAGTAGCTGGGGTAAGTCCCATGTGACCGGCTCAGGCTCAGGGAGATTTGTGCAGGGTCCAGGGCAGCACAAATCAGCCCTCTGGAGGCTTAGACGTCCCGAGCAATTACAGAACGGGTGCACATGTCAGGACATCAGCAGGGTCTGGATGCATAACACAGACTCATCTTCAGATTCCACTGCTCTGGACATCAGAAGATTTGGGCCATTTTACTCTGGGAACCTACCTGCATGTACCATTTTACATTTTAATAGAAATGTTTTTTTAAGTGGAGAGGGAGCATAGTATATCATAAGATCTGAGCATTTTATTATACTGCCCTCTCTGTTGGGGAGATGTACTTAAAGTAAGTTCAATAATGGCTGCCTGCAGTAGAACATGTCTTACCTAGTGCAATACGCAACAGCAACTAGAGAATTGCATTCAGTTCTGGTCACCACACTTTAGAAAGGACGTGAGAGGGTGCAGAGAGGATTTACCAGAGTGGTTCCAGCGATGAGAGATTTTAGCTATAAGGTTGGTTTGGAGAAGACACTCTTTCCATTTGCTGCAGAAAATAACCAGAGGACACAAATTTAAGGCGATTTGCAGACAAACTAGAGGTGACATGACCTTTTTTATGTAACAAATGGTTAGGATGTTGAATGCATTGTCTGCCTGATAGGGTGGTGGATACAGACAGGTTCAAGAGTGATCTTCATAGGGAATTGGATAAATACTTGAAGGAGAAAAATGGCAGGGATAAGGGGAAAGAGTGAGGGTATGGGACTAAGTGGATTGCTCTTTGAAAGCTGACACAGACTCAGTGGGCTGAATGGCCTCCTTCTGTGCTGTACGATTTAATGATTCTATAAGAGTGTTTTGTAAGTTAACTAAAATACCTGGATTTCTGGAAGTCCTGGACCTTATTTGCTCCATTCAACATATCATTACCAATGTGAACCAAAACAGAATTCATCCTTTTTTTTATTCATTTATGGGCTGTGGGTTTCGCTGGCTAGGCCAGCATTTATTGCCCATCCTTAATTGCTTTTGAGAAGGTGATGAGCTGCCTTCTTGAACCGCTGCAGTCCAGCTCATTTTTGACCATTATCATTGAATTACACAAGTCAATGTTTGCCTCCCAGGTAGTTGTCACAATGTCTTCATTTTAAGGTGGTTTTTGCCCAATAATATTTCAGAGATATGTCCCATCATGTCTCTGTACAGTCAAGTATATCCTCTGGAGATATGGCTTAATACACCTGTTACTTATCCAAACTATACATGTCTGAGTAAGTTTCAAGGCCTCCTGTAGTCGTTGGTGGCAGCTGTCCTTTGATTCGAAGATGATGTCTACTCTGGGTCATGAGTTGCTGCCATGGATCTCCATGTGATTGAACAGGCTGATTTCGACCCACGGATCTTTGGGCACATGGGCAGGATGTCCCATGAGTTTGTGGGATCCAGAGTGCAGGATTTGCTTCCTTTTCTTTCCTTCTATGCTGCCGCTCTGCCTCATCATTAAGATGAGTGAGACCTTGACTGTGTATCAGTGACATGTATGAGCGCTAGAGAAATTCCACCAGCAATGTCTCCACCGCATCCTCTAGATTCAATGGGAGGACCGCCAAACAAACAATTTGAGCTTGAAGGACAGGTTGTTGCCATTCTGAACGATTGGTTGCAAGCTCCTCCCAGTCATTAATATCAATGCTGCCGTGTCCCAGAGAGAGCTTCAGAATGATTTTGAAATATTTTCTTTGTCCTCTCCTAGAATGTTGGCCATTTGAGAGTTTAAAAGAACAGAACCTGGAGTGGAGACACTTTTTGACACAGTGTCAAATTTGGTTTTACAGGAGTTTTGCCTGAATGCTTGTGGAGCTGGCTTCAAGAAGGACATTAACGTTTGTTTGATGGTCCTCCCATTGAATCTGGATGATGTGGTGGAGACATTGTTGATCGAATTTCTCTAGCACTCTTATGTGTCACTAATACACAGTCCAGGTCTCACTGCAGCACAGGAGTGTGGTGATGACAACTGCGCTGTAAACTGGGACTTCTGTTGACTTGCGGAGGCCTTTGTTGTCAGACACTTGCTGCCATAGTTTTTAGAAGGCTGAGCTGGCACAGCTGATCCAGTGTTGGATCTCCTCGTCAATGGCGGTATTTTGAGAGAGATGACTGCCAAGGTATGGGAAGTACTCAACATGTTCCAGAGTCTCTCTTTCACCATTTATGAGAAGTAGAACATTTGGATCACCAGGTGTGGGTTGAAATATGAGTTTTGTTTTGACAACATTGAAGGACAGGCTGAGTTTTGTGAATGTAGAATTGAAGAGATTGAGAGTGGGTTGTAAGCCTGGTGCAGAGTGGGCATCGACACTGTAGTCATCCGCAAACTGTAGATCATGTATGTCTATGGTCACCAGTTCAGTTTTGGCATGGAGGCGACTGAGGTTAAAGAGTTTGCTATCTATATAATACTGATACCAGAGGGCAGTTGATATTTGATGTGTTGAGTCGCCAGTATCAAGTAGACCTGATCTGTATTTTGAAGGCATCTGTTTCAGATTTCCCACTCAATACAGTTGCAGTCATATCATCATGAAGCAATTGCAAGATTATGATGAAGTTTCTTGGACATCCCAATATTTGGAGCACAGTCCGCAGAGCTTCGCGATTTACTGAGTCAAATGCTTTGGTCAGGTCGATGAATGCATTGAAGAGTCCTTGACCTTGGTCTCAACATTTTTCTTGGATTTGTCTGGCAATGAAGATCATGTTGGAGGTTCCTCTGGAAGGTCTAAAGCCAAATTGCATCTCTGGGAGGATTTCCTCAGCCACCGGAAGTATGGTCTCTTGGGCTACCTCTTCCCACCTCATGTCATTTATCTTCCAGATTTGCTTTTGGGCATCAGCCTTGAGCTATTGGAACAATGCCTTTTTTTCTCTGTGATCTTAGGTTGTTCTGCCAGGTAATGAAGGCTGATCATTTTTGTTCCAGGATGTCACATATTTCAGCAGCGTTTACATTGAACCAGTTCTGGTGGTGATGATGTTCGAACCCAATAATCTAGGCACATGAGTCTAGTACAGCTGACTTTGTTTGATCCCACTGTTTGAAAATTGAGTTGAAAGTGTGAAGATTTTTTAGAATGGTCATGAGCTGCACTTGGAATTCCTCTCTTTGATTGGGCTGCTTGAGAGCCGAGATCTTCTTTCTCTTGGACTTTTGAGCCTTGTGATGTCTTGGTGCGAGGTGGATGTTTGTTACCCATTGAACAAGTTGATGATCTGTCCAGCAAGCATCAATGCATGGATCAAGTGATACAGATATCACCTAGATCTTTGACCCGAACAATGATATAATCCAGGAGGTGCCAGTGCTTTGATCTAGGGTGCCTCCATGTGGTCTCATATTTGTCCTTCTGGTGGAAGAGGGTGTTTGCTATGATGAGGCCATGCTGAACACACTTTGCCATCAGGAGGGTGCCATTTGCTTTGGCTTTTCCCACCCATTTTTCCCAATGATTCCATTCCAGACATCTGAGTCACAGTCAACCCTGGCATTAAAGTCCCCCAGATGGATGATCTTTTCTTTTGGGATGGCATTGAGGACTTTATCAAGGGCAGAATAGAACTTTTCCTGAACATCTTCATTAGGGTAAAGAGTCGGGGCATAAGCGCTGATGACGGTGGCATTTTGATTATAGCTGAGCTGTGTTAATAGGATCCAAGCCAGTTGGTGAAGCAGAAACTAAGACTCAGAGCTTTTCTTTATTGAGAGAGTTTATTGAATTGTTCAGTCTCACAGCTCTCCTCCAGGACAAACCAGTGTCCCAGCTAGCCCCTGTTTATATGTGCTCAAAGGTAATTAATACCGTCGCCTGTTTCTCTTAACCTTAACAATGTAATTGACATTTACAAACCTTAACAATGTAATTTGACAACACGTTAATAAGCTGTAAGTGAAGTGCCATGGGTATTTCATTTACATGATTGTGGAGTTCTGGCAATACATCCAAAATCCTATTTCAGATGGCAGAACCAACTCTGTAGACACGGGGATTGCTGTCAACCTTTCCTTTCCAGTAGAAGCTGTAACCCCTTGCTGGTTTCTTCAGCTGCTTATGGAGGTTGGTCTCACAGAGGGTGGCAATGTCAATTTGGAGCCTTGATAACTCATGTGATACGATTGCAGTTCTTCTTGAGATTATCCATGAGTGTTCTAACATTCCAAATTTTAAATTCCTGTAGTACAACCCAACTAAGGTTCCATGGATTCGGTAGTATGTTAGATATAGCTCTTGGGGCGAAAGGGATCAAAGGGTATGGGGAGAAAGCGGGAGCAGACTATTGAGTTGGATGATCAGCCATGATCATAATGAATGGCGGAGCAGGTTCGAAGGGCTAAATGGCCTACTCCTGCTCCTAGTTTCTAAGTTTCTATATTCTGAGCATATCATTCTGAACAGGTTCATTGTGAAGGTGCTGAAGGAGGATTGCACGCAGCCTTGAAAGGAGAGCAGCAGAATACATTTCCAAAGACACAAGGGCTCATTTCCATCTTCTGTTCGAGAGGGTTAAGAACGAGTGAAAATCCTGCCAGAAAGGTTGTGCAAATAATACCCATTTCTCCAGTGTAAGATCAAGTGCATAGTTATTCACAGAACAAGGTGCACACTCAGATGAGTCCAGGGTAGGCACAACTGTTGCAAGAGGAATGTACGTAAGTTGAATTTAAAGAGATTCTGTAAACTAAAGAGGTGTATCACCATAGTATGATCAGACAAAGTCAACATGATTTTACACAAGGAAAATCGTGTTTGACAAATTTATTGCAGTTTTTTGGATGCAGCCAGTGGGGTAGATGAAGGGGAACTTGTAGATGTAGCATACCTGCATTTCCAAAACGCATTTGGAAAGGTGCCACACAGAAAGTTAATAGGCGAGATTTTGCTTTGAAGTTGGGGGTAATATCTCAGCAGGTACAGAGCTTTGATTAATGGACAGGGAACAAAGAGTAAGGATAAATGAGGCATTTTTAAGTTGGCAGGCTGTGACTAGTGCAGTGCCGCAGGGTCAGTGCTGGGACCTCAACTACTTACAGACTATATTAATGACTTAGATGAAGAAACATAGAGTAATGTGACTAAGTTTTCTGGTGATACAATGCTAGGTGCAAATGTAAGCTGTGAGGAGAGCACAGAGAGGCTGCAAAGCGATACAGACAGGTTAAGTGAATGGGCAATAAGGCGACAGATGGAATATAATGTGGAGAAGTGAGGTTATTCACTTTGGCCATAAGAATAGAAAAGCAGAATATTTTTTAAAAGGTGTGAAACTTGTGTAATGACATGGCGGATGACGTGTGCCAGGCAGATCAAATCTACGAGGGAAAATTGACCACATGGTCACAGCTGTTTTGTAATTTGTATTTTATTTTGAAATGTGTGCCCTGAATTCAGAAGTAATAAGACTACTGCGACTCCATAGGTTTTTAGAAAACTAAATTAAACATTTATTAACAGAAGAAAAGATTTTAAGCACATACATAGGTCTACAAGTTACTACTATAATAACTCCTAAAACCCTAAGTAACCTGGCTCCCAGTTATACCTCTGTTAAGGCAACAGTAAAAAGAAATAGATTTAACAGACTCAGACAAAGCACACGATATTCTGGACAGTGAGGTTCAAAGCGAGTTTTCTCAGCTTTGGTTCCTGTAGACGGCAAATTTATGCACAGACATTGGAGGCTTTTCACACTTGAGTTAGATCTTAGAATTCCTTCTCTCCTTACACATAACCTCATCTCCTTTATACATGTTTCTCCCTTTCTAATGCAAATTCCATTGTTCCCATATGTTTTTGTAACTTTTCTCATAATACAAATCTTTTCATAGTACTAATTTTATCAGTAACCTTTGGGAAAAATAAACACACTGTTTGACTTGGCTCCTTCTGGCTAGGTGTAACATCTTACCATCTCTTTGAAATTCAAGCTAAACTAATTTATCTAAAAATGCAAATGTCCCTTAGGCTGTTAAAATTGCCATGTGGTTCTATGTACATGGGAAGATTGCAGGTTTGTTTTCAGTCATGGCCATCAAATTAAGGAGGTCCAGCACCGATTTTTGAAAGGCAGATGATGTTTGAATAATCTAATTGAATATTTTGATGAAGTAAGTAACAAGGTTGATGAAGGGAATGCAGTGGATGGCGTCTGTATGGATTTTACGAAAGTATTCGACAAAATTCCACATAAAAGGCTGGTTAACAAAATTGAGGCTCTTGGAAAATAGAAGGGTCAGTGCCAGCTTATATATAAAAAAAATTGCCTTAAGGACAGAAGACAATGAAACTGGAGGATGTTAGCAGTGCTATTCCCCTGACAGGGGAGAGACTGTGATTATGGGCCTACCAGGACAAGTGTAAGTTTGCGGTTTTTATGGGTTTCATTTATTTTTGGGGGTGTTTCAGTGCAATTCAGTGGTAGAAAATATCATTGAAGTAAATGAGACAGCCTAATTTCCCAGTGCTTACAATAGATATTTTTAGCTGGACAATATTCATCTTTTTCTTTTCCAAACACCTAAAAGCCAACTTCAAGAAACCATGGGCCAAATCTTCCGTAGAGTAGAAATCCAACATTGATTGTTGAATTGCCGCCCCGCTCCTATTTAGGGACATTTAGTCCGGTGGTCAGGAGGCAGGATGGGGTAGTTGGGGCGGCAGGGGGTGCTTGGGGAGTGATGGTTTAGTCGGGCCGTTGGAGGGTAGTTGGGAGGTGGAGAGGGTAGTCAGGTGGTCAGGGGACAGTTGGGTGTAGGGGCAGGTAGTTGGGAGCTCAGGGTATAGTTGGGTTGTGGGGGTAAGAAGATGGTCGGGTGGGGTATTTGGGGTTCCAGTAGGATGTCGTGGGGTCAGTAGTAGCTACCGAGGAGTTAGAATTTTTAACTTTTCATAGGATCATAGAGGCCTAGAGCACAGAAAAAGGCCCTTTGCCCATCGAGCCTGTGCCGGTCAAACAAGTACCTAACTATTCTAATCCCATTTTCCAACACCAGGCCCATAGCCTTGTATGCCATGGCATCGCAAGTGCATATCCAAATGCTTCTTAAATGTTATGAGGGTTTCTGCCTCTACCACCCTTTCAGGCAGTGAGTTTCAGATTGCCACCACCCTCTGGGTGAAAAAATTATTCCTCACATCTCCTCTAAACCCCCTTCCTCTTGCCTTAAATCTATGCCCCCTGGTTATTGATCCCTCCACCAAGGGGAAAAGTTCCTTCCTGTCTACCTTATCTATGCCCCTCATAATTTTATACACCTCAATCATGTGCCCCCACAATCTCCTTTGCTCCAGGGAAAATAACCCCAGTCTATCCAATCTCTCCTCATAACTAAAACTCTCCAGCCCAGGCAACACCCTGGTAAATCTCTTCTGCACTGTCTCTAGTGTAATCACATCCTTCCTATAATGCGGATTCCAGAACTGCACACAATACTCTAGCTGTGGCCTAGCCAGTGTTTTATACAGTTCCAGCATAACCTCCCTATTCTTATATTCTATGCCTCAACTAATAAAGGCAAGTTTCCCATATGCCTTCTTAACCACCTTATCTACCTGTCCCGTTACTTTAAGGGACTGGTGGACATGCACACCAAAGTCCCTCTGATCCCAGGTTCCTACCTCTTATCGTGTATTCCCGTGCCTTGTTTGTCCTGGCCAAATGCATCACCTCGCACTTATCCAAATTAAATTCCATTTGCCACTGATCAGCTCATCTGACCAGCCTGTCTATATCCTCCCGTAATCTAAGGCTATCCTCCTCACTATTTACCACCCCGCCAATTCTCATGTCATCTGCGAACTTACTGATCAACCCTCCTACGTTCAAGCCTAAATCGTTATATATACCACAAACAGCAAGGGACCCAACACCAATCCCTGTGGAACCCCAGGGTGACACAGGCATCCAGTTGCAAAAACACCCCTCGACCATCACCCTCTGCTTCCTGCCACTCAGCCAATTCTGGATCCAATTTGCCAAAGTGCCTTGGATCCTATGGGCTCTGACCTTCGTTAGCAGTCTCCCTATCAGGACCTTATCAAAAGCCTTGCTGAAGTCCAAGTAGACTACATCAAACGCATTGCCCTCATCTACACACCTGGTCACCTCTTCAAAAAATTCAATCAAATTGGTCAGACATGACCTCCTCTTAACAAAACCATGCTGACTGTCCCTGATTAATCCCTGCCTCTCCAAGTGTAGATTAATTCTGTCCTTCAGAATTGCTTCCAATAGTTTCCCCACCACTGAGGTTAGACTCACTGGCCTGTAGTTCCCTGGTTTATCTCTTCCTCCCTCCTTGAATAACGGTACCACATTGGCTGTCCTCCGGTCCTCTGGCATCTCTCCTGTGACCAGAGAGGTATTGTAAACTATTGCCAGGGTATTTCCTGGGTAACCATTCTGGTAAATAAATCAGAACCATCCAAAGTCTCCAACTCTAACTCAGAGTTTTGGAGGATTCCAGATGCAGGGGAACTGTCCATTGGAAATTGAAGCTTCCTGGGCAATTCCTGTGTAGTCCGTGTGCGGGGAATTCCAAAGGGATCCCAGCACATCTTCCGGGGTACCTCTGGGATCTGACCATCTGGAGACCGGAAGATCTAGGCCAACATTTTTAAGTAACATTAAACCACTTTTCGTAACATCGGAGACAGTTTGGGTCTGATTTAAACTCTGTGCAAGTGAATGGGTTTTATGTTGAAAACCTGAAGCCAAGGGTCAATAATGTACTTTGTAAAATTAAACAGATATTCAGTACTCCTGAGAGTCAGGAAGAAACTGCAAATAATTTTCCCATAGCCGTCAAGTGGGTTAAGTGGAGTTCATGAAGGGCAGGTTGCATGTAATCTGTGATAAGAGCAGAATAATACATTATGTAGCATTTTCTCTTGTATTCGAAAGCATTGCCATTTTTACCCAAATAAAATGTTTTTCAATTTAGTCCATATTTCAGTGAAATGATGAACTGAAAGTCTGTGACTTAGAAACCAAAATGATGTTTCAGCACCAGAACCAGAGAAGGGCTGCATTTGGTGATAAATAAGTCACTCTGATCAGAACTCAGTATTAAGCCTAAACATTTGCCTGAAGATGTTTCAGAAAGGAGGATTGTTTTCCAATGAATTTGAATAACAGAGGTGCCTTTCAAAAGAATGATGCTTCCTATTATAATGATGTGTGTTGTTATTTGGATGTGATTCAGATGTACAGTAGAGCTATAAACAAGGATGTCATTTGAACAGGAAATGCTTGGCAGGTCAGGCAGAGTTAGTTATGATAATAGGACATCAGCCTGTTCCTCTTTGCCCAGATGCTGCCTGACCTGCTGAGCATTTCCATCATTTTCTGGTTTGATTTCAGATTTCAGACATTAACGGTATTTTGCTTTGATAAATGTGCCATTCAGTGACATTCCTGTGAATACACCTACGAACAAACCTTGATTTATGTTCTGTCCTTTTGGTCACGGATTGCCAAATTAACTTCTTTAATAGAAATAAGCTTGGTCATTTTTTGTTGAATTTATAAATGTTTTTTCAGGATGGTGATTTCAAATACTGAGAGTTGAAACTGGGGTATAATGGTCATTTTATTGAGAAAATGCAGTATCCTAATGCATCCGTACTGTTACCAATAGAACAGATGGATGTACAAAGATTACCTGCATACTTACCAATTAATAATAGATATTTTATAAAATAAAGAAATTAATTCATAATGAAAGGAAAAGCCGCATTACAGAACAAAAAAATTGATCAGAGATGCCCCCAGCATAAACACAGGAGGGAAAAAGATAATCGTGTTCTGTATCGTCAAACGTGGCACCTTAATTCCAGTTATTTTTGTAACAGCTCATGCATTGGTTTTTTTTACTGGTAAGGCGTCTTCAGAGACAGTTTATACAATGCCTGTTTAATCTTGATACAGATTTCACATTTAGAAAATCAGAGAGAAAACGTGACCAATGGAATGTACAATTGGAATGAGCTGATGTTACAGGCAATACCCCAAAGCAGTTTCTGTCAAATCTGCCTTTGTTTTTCATCCTCTGGTCTGTGGAAACCCTTATCCAACACAAAGAGCTGATTTGTAATCAAGAGATTGTGCTTGAGGCTCTGCTGTGTACATGCTGAAATGATAGGTATGGGATGAGTGGGCAGCTGGCTGCCATTGATCACTAGTCATTCATAAAACAAACTGCAGAGCTGGGAGGAGGAGCCAGAATGAGCAACCTTTGAGGCCATTTACAAGAGATCTCGATTTGCATAATATTAAGTGATTATAGAGGCCGTGCAGCTGGTGCAGAATGGGTGTAATGAGGACATATATGATAAATCAGCACGTAATTAAAAAGCATGGCATTGGAGTCTGAAGCAATGTTTTTTATGGTTATGAACTAAACATAGTAATTATATAATGACTGTCCTTTCTGTTACTGTAAATCACCCACCCTTGTAAGGATACAGTGCACTTATTTTAACATAAAAAACATAGGGTTTATAATTAGAAGTCAGGCAAACAAGGAGCCAGTGGTCTGGATAGTTTGTGTGCTTCCCCAACAGCAGGATGGTCACAATTTAAAACCCATAGCTGCTTCTGCCTATGATAGGGAATGCATTTGGGCAGGCTGTTAAAGGAAGCACTTTGTGGCACTGTGTCATAGAATTGCAGAATGGCACAGCACGGAAAGAGACCAATCGGCTCATTATACGTGTGACAGCTCTTTGAATGAACCATCCAATCAGTCCTATTCTCCTGTTATTTCCCATAGCCTTGTACTATTTCTCCTTCAAGAATTTATCCAAACCCCTTTGGAGAGTTATGACTGAATCTGCTTCTACCACCCTCTCAGGCAGCATTCGCTGCATGAAAAAAATTCACATGTTGGGTCTGATTCTTTTACCATTTACCTTAAATCTCTGCCCTCTGGTTACTAATCCTACTGCCACGGGAAACAGTTTCACTTTATTTATTCTCAGTGTCACTAGTTGAGCCAGTATTTATTGCCCCTCCTTAATTGCCGTTGAGAAAGAGGTGATAAACTGTCTTCAATTGCTCCAGTCCATGTCTTATAGGTACACCCCACAGTGTAGTTAGGGAGGGAATTCCTGGAATGGCAATATAATTCCAAGTCAGGATGGTATGTGACTTGGAGGGGAATATGCGGGTGGTGGAGTTCCCATGCATCTGCTGCCCTTGTCCTTCCAGGTGGGAGAGTGTGTGTCAGTGGTGGAGGGAGTACAATGTGCAGGGGGATGGAGAAAAGACAGGGCAATGGCACTAGGTCAAAATGCTCATTTGGAGAGCTGGTGCAGATGCGATGCCAAATGGCCTCCTTCTCTGCCATTAAAATACTGTGATGTTTGTGGCTGGGGTGCCAATCAAGCTGGCTGCTTTGTCCTGGCTTGTGTCCAGCTTCTTGAGTTCCAGAGCTGCACTCATCCAGGCAAGTGGAGAGTATTGCATCACACACCTGACTTTTTTTAATTCATTCATGGGATGTTGGTGTTGCTGGCTCAGGCAGCATTTATTGCCCATCCCTAATTGCCCTTGAGAAGGCGGTGGTGAGCTGCCTTCTTGAACTGCTGCAGCTTGTGTCTTGTAGAAGGTGGACAGGCTTCGGGGAGTCAGGAGGTGACTTACTCACCACAGGATTCCCAGTCTCTGACCTGCTCTTGTAGCCACAGTATTTATATGGCTAGTCTAGTTCAGTTTCCAGTCAATGGAAAATGCCAGGATGTTGATAGTGGGAGATTCAGTGATGGTAATGCCATTGAATATCAAGGGGAGATTGTTAGATTATCTTTTGTTGGAGATTGACATTGCCTGGCACGAATGTTACTTTGCCACTTATCAGCCCACGCCTGAATATTGTCCACATCTTGCTGCATTTGGACATGGACTGCTTCAGTATCTGAGGAGTTGTGAATGGTGCTGAACATTGTGAAAACATCAGCGAACATCCCCACTTCTGACCTTATGATGGAAGGAAGGTCATTGATGAAGCAGCTGAAGGTGGTTGGGCTAGGCCACCATCCTGAGGAACTCTTGCAGTGATGTCCTGGAGCTGAGATGACTGACCTCCAACAATCACAACCATCTACCTTTGTGCAAGGTATGACTCCAACCACTGGAGAGTTTCCCCCCTGATTCCCATTGACTCCAGTTTTGCCACATGATGCCACACTCGGTCAAATGCGGCCTTGAAGTCAAGGGCAGTCACTCTCACCTCACCTCCATGTTTGGACCAAGGCTGTAATGAGTCAGGAGCTAAGTTGCCCTGGTGGAACCCAAACTAAGGGTCAGTGAGCAGGTTACTGCTTAGTAAGTACCACTTGATAGCGCTGTTGATAACACTTTCCAACACTTTACTGATGATTGAGAGTAGACTGATGGGATGGTAATTGCCCGGTTGGATTTGCCCTGCTTTTTGTGTACAGGACATACCTGGGCAATTTTCCACATTGCTGGATAGATGCCAGTGTTGTAGCTGTACTGGAACAGCTTGGCTAGGGGGCGCGGCAAGTTCTGGAGCACAAGACTTCAGTATTATTGCCGGAATATTGTCAGGGCCCAGAGCCTTTGTGGTATCCAGTGCATTCAGCTGTTTCTTGACATCATGTGGAGTGAATCGAATTGGCTGAAGACTGGCATCTGTGATGCTGGGGACCTCCAGAGGAGGCCGAGATGGGTCATCCACTCGGCACTTCTGGTTGAAGATTGTGCAAATGCTTCGGCCTTATCTTTTGCACTGATGTGCTGGGCTCCCCCATCATTGAAGGTGGGGATATTTGTGGAGCCTCCTCCTCCAGTCAGTCGTTTAATTGTCCACCACCATTCACGACAGGATGTGGCAGGACTGCAGAGCTAAGATCTGAGCCGTTGGTTGTGGAATCACTTAGCCCTGTCTATCACTTGCTGCTTCCGCTGTTTGGCACGCAAGTAGTCCTGTATTGTAGCTTCACCAGGTTGACACCTGATTTTTAGGTATGCCTGGTGCTGCTCCTGACGTGCCCTCCTGCACTCTTCATTGAATCAGGGTTGATCCCCTGGCTTGATGGTAATCAAGAATCAATGGGAATCAGAGTGGGGGATATGCCAGGCCATGAAGTTACAGATTGTGTTCAAGTACATTCTGCTGCAGCTGGTGGCCCACAGCGCCTCATGGATGCCCAGATTTGAGTTGCTAGTTTTGTTAGAAGTATTTCTTTTTTATTCATTCATGGGGTGTGGGCTTCGCTGGCTAGACCAGCATTTATTGCCCATCCCTAACTGCCCTCGAGAAGGTGGTGGTGAGCTGCCTTCTTGAACCGCTGCAGTCCATGTGGTGTACGTACACCCACAGTGCTGTTAGGAAGGGAGTTCCAGGATTTTGGCCCAGCGACAATGAAGGAACAGCAATATATTTCCAAGTCAGGAAGGGGAGTGGCTTGGAGGGGAACTTCCAGGTGGCGATGTTCCCATCTATCTGCTGCCCTTGTCCTTCTAGATGGTAGTGGTCGTGGGTTTGGAAGGTGCTGTCGAAGGAGCTTGGTGAATTACTGAAGTGCCTCTTGTAGATGGTACACACTGCTGTCACTGTGCGTCGGTGGTGAAGAGGGTGAATGTTTGTGGATGAGGTGCCAATCAAGCGGGCTGCTTTGTCCTGGATGGTGTTGAGCTTCCTGAGTGTTGTGAGAGCTGCACTCATCCAGACAAGTGGGGAGTATTCCATCACACTCCTGACATGTAGATGGTGGAACAGGCTTTGGGGAGTCCGGAGGCGAGTTACTCGCTGCAGGATTCCCAACCTCTGACCTGCTCATGTAGCCACGGTATTTATATGGCTAGTCCAGTTCAGTTTCTGGTCAATGGTAACCCCCAGGATGTTGACAGTGGAGGATTCAATGATGGTAATTGAAAGTCAAGGGGCAATGGTTAGATTCTCTCTTGTTGGAGATGGTCCTTGCTTGACACTTGTGTGGCGCGAATGTTACTTGTCAGCCCAAGACTGGATATTGTCCAAGCCCGGCTGCATTTGCACCCGGACCGCTTCAATACCTGAGGAGTCGTGAATGGTGCTGAACATTGTGCAATCATCAGCGAACATCCCCACTTCGGACCTTATGATGGAAGGAAGGTCATTAATGAAGCAGGTGAAGATGATTGGGCCTAGGACACTACCCTGAGGAACTCCTGTATTGATATCCTGGAACTGAGAGATTGCTTTCCAGCAATGGCAATTATCTTCCTTAGTGCTAAGTATGACTCCAACTAGTGGAGAGTTTTCCCCCCGATTCCCATTGACTCTAGTTTTGCTGCTTGATGCCACCCTCAGTCAAATGCTGCCTTGATGCCAAGGGCAGTCACTCTCACCTCACCTCGGAAGTTCAGCTCTTTTGTCCATGTTTGAACCAAAGCTGTAAAGAGGTCAGGAGCTAAGTGGCCTTGGCGGAACCCAAACTGAGCATCAGTGAACACGTTATTGCTAAGCAAGTGCCTTTTTATAGTACTGTTGGTGATCCCTTCCATCACTTTACTGAAGATTGAGAGTAGACTGATGATTGGTCGGGTTGGATTTGTCCTGCGTTTTGCGTACAGGGCATACCTGGGCAATTTTCCACATTGCTGGGTAGATGCCAGTATTGTAGCTGTACTGGCACAGCTTAGCTAGGGGTGTGGCAAGTTCTGGAGCGCAAGTGATAAAAGCAAAAAACTGCAGATGCTGGAAATCCAAAACAAAAACAGAAACAGAAAGACCTGGAAAAACTCAGCAGGTCTGGCTGTAATCCTGGGTGGGTTTGAAACATGAGGGATAGAATTTCAGTTGAAATCCACGTGGGGTAAGTCGGAGACGGAGACAGACCTGCTGAGTTTTTCCAGGTATTTCTGTTTCTGTTTTCCTTCTGGAGCACAAGTCTTCAGTATTGTTGCCGGAACATTGTCAGGGCCCATTGTCTTTGCAGTATCCAGTACCTTCAGCTGTTTTTTGTTATCACGTGGAGTGAATTATCATGTGGAGTGGCTGAAAACTGATGCTGGAGACCTCAGGAGGTCTTCCACTTGGCAATCCTGGCTGAAGATTGTTGCGAACACTTCAGCCTTATCTTTTACATTGATGGGCTGGGCTTCCCCATCATTGAGGATGGGGGCTATTTGTGGAGCCTCCTCCTCTATCCCATTTAGCACAGTGATGGTGACACACAACATAATGGAGGGTATCCTCAATGTGAAGATGGGACTTCGTCTCCACAGGGACTGTGCCGTGGTCACTCCTACTGATACTGTCACGGAAGAACAAAGAACACAGAAAAGTACAGCACACGAACAGTCCCTTCGGCCCTCCAAGCCTGCGCCGATCATATTGCCTGTCAAACTAAAACATTTTGCACTTCCGGGGTCCGTATCCCTCTATTCCCATCCTATTCATGTATTTGTCAAGCTGTGTCTTAAACACCACTATCGGACCTGATTCCACCACCTCCTCTGGCAGCAAATTCCAGACACTCACTACCCTCTGCATAAAAAACTTGCCCGGCACATCTCCTCTAAAGTTTTCTCCTCTCACCTTAAATCTATGTCCCCTAGTAATTGACTCTCCACCCTGGGAAAAAGCTTCTGACTATCTACTCTGTCCATGCCACTCATAATTTTGTAAACTTCTATCAAGTCGCCCCTCAGTCTCTGTTGCTCTAGTGAGAACAATCCGAGTTTCTCCAACCTCTCCTCATAGCTAATAACCTCCAGACCAGGCAGCATCCTGGTAAACCTCCTCTGCACCCTCTCCAACGCCTCCATATCCTTCTGGTAATGTGGCGAACAGAATTGCACACAATATTCCAAGTGTGGCCTAACCAAGGTTCTATACAACTGCAGCATGACTTCCCAGCTTTTATACTCAATACCCGTGCCAATGAAGGCAAGCATGCCATATGCCTTCCTGACTACCTTATCCACCTGCGTTGCCACTTTCAGTGACCTGTGGACCTGTACACCCAGATCCCTCTGCCCGTCAATGCACTTAAGGGTTCTGCCATTTACTGTATAATTCCTACCTGTATTAGACCTTCCAAAATGCATTACCTCACATTTGTCCGGATTAAACTCCATTTGCCATTTCTCCACCCAAGTCTCCAACTGATCTATATCCCGTTGTATCCTTTGACAACCCTCTTCATTACCTGCAATTCCTCCAACCTTAGTGTCGTCTGCAAACTTACTAATTAGCCCAGTTACATTTTCCTCCAAATCATTTACGTATACTACAAACAGCAAAGGTCCCAGCACTGATCCCTGCGGAACACCACTAGTCACAGCTCTCCACTCAGAAAAGCACCCTTCCACTGCTACCCTCTGTCTTCTATGACCAAGCCAATTCTGTATCCATCTTGCCAGCTCACCTCTGATCCCGTGCGACTTTACCTTCTGTACCAGTCTGCCATGAGGGACCTTGTCGAAGGCCTTACTGAAATCCATGTAGATAACATCCACTGCCCTTCCATCGTCAATCATCTTTGTCACTTCCTCGAAAAAGTCGATCAAGTTAGTGAGACATGACCTCCCCTTCACAAAACCATGCTGCCTCTCACTAATACGCCCATTTGCACTTCCGGGGTCCATATCCCTCTATTCCCATCCTATTCATGTATTTGTCAAGCTGTCTCTTAAACACCACTATCGTACCTGCTTCCACCACCTCCTCTGGCAGCGAATTCAGATTCATCTACAACAGGTAGATTGGCGAGGGTGAGGTCAAGTAGATTTTTCCATCTTGTTCCCTCACCACCTGCCGCAGACCCAGTCTAGCAGCTACGTCCTTTAGGACTCAGCCAGCTTGGTCTGCAGTGGTGCTACTGAGCCACTCTTGGTGATGGACATTGACGGCCCCACCCAGAGTACATTCTGTGCCCTTGCCATCCTGAGTCTTCCTCCAATTGGTGTTCAATATTGAGTACTGATTCACCAGCAGAGGGTGGTATGTTGTAATCCACAGGAGGCTTCCTTGCCCATGTTTGACCTGATTCCATGAGACTTCATTGGGTCCAGAGTCAATGTTGAGAATTCCCAGGGCAACTCTCTGGCAACAGTATACCCCTGTGCAGTCAACTGTGATGGGTCTGTCTGGGTGATGGTGGTATGTGGGACATTGTAAGGTATGATTCCGTGAGTATGACTATGTCAGGCTGTTGCTTGACTGGTATGTGAGACAGCTCTCCCAGTTTTGGCACTGGCCCCAGATGTTAGTAAGGAAGACTTTGCAGGGTCGACAGGGCTGAGATTCCCGTTGTCGTTTCCAGTGCCTAGGCCGATGCTGGGTGGTCCATCCAATTTCATTCCTTTTGGTAGGCTTTGTCGCAGTTTAATACAACGAAGTGGCTTGCTATGCCATTTCAGAGGGCATTCAAGTGTCAATCTATTGCTGTGGGCCTGGAGTCACATGTAGGCCAGATCAGGTTAGGACGGCAGATTTCCTTCCCTAAAGGACATTAGTGAACCAGATGGGTTTTTACGACAATCGACAATGGTTTCACGGTCACCGTTACTGAGACTAGCTTTTAATTCCAGATTTAGTTGAAGGGTCAGTCACGAGGGGACACAAGTTCGAGGTGAGGGGCAGGAGGTTTAGGGGGATGTGAGGAAAAACCTTTTTACCCGGAGGGTGGTGATGGTCTGGAATGCACTGCCTGGGAGGGTGGTGGAGGCGGGTTGCCTCACATCCTTTAAAAAGTAACATTCAAGGCTATGGGCCAAGTGCTGGTGGATGGGATTGGGCGGGTGGGTCGGGTGTTTCTCACGTGTCGGTGCAGACTCAATGGGCTTGAAGGAGTCTGCACTGTGGGATTCTGTGATTTTGATTTATTCATTGACTTTAAATTCCACCAGCTACTGTGGTGGGATTCAAACCTGCCACTATCTCCCCCATGAATCATAGTGAATCATGTCATTTTATTCCAGGAGAAACTAGATCAGCATATGAGGGAGAAGGGAATAGAGGGTTATGGTGATAGATTGGGATGAGAAAAGATTGGAGGAGACTGAAGTGGATCATTAACACCAGTAAGGACCGCCTGTTTCTGTGCCGTATATCCCATACAGTCCTATGTACATGAGAATCTGTTGATTTTTTATTTTAGTCTTGAAAATTTTAACTAACCTCGCATCCTTAACTGTTTGGGGGAGAGAGCTCCAGATTTCCACTATCCCTTGTGTGAAAAAGTGCTTCCTGACTTCATTCCTGAATGATTTAGCTCTAGTTTTAATGTTATGGTAAATTGTGGATTGTAATTTAAAATAACTGTGTCTTGCATATGTTATGATCTCCATAGAGACTGATAATGTTTAAAAATTAATTTGAACTTCCAGTTAATAGTTAAAGGATGACGTGACAAGATTTCATGTCTTAAGATTTTCACTGTAACAAGCCACTAAAAACTATTTTTGGACGAAATTTATAATTTAAACTACATCGGGGAACATTCATCATTTTTATCTGTCACACATTTCACTCTCCACAGAGTTATAGTCCTTGTAGCAACAGTCCACAATCGCATCCAGCTGCCAATGGGTTCACATCTTCCCATTTCACTGGGTAATAACGTCGAGTAACCATCTCCAGGTGCTTCTCTCTGGGTAGTAACATGGAGTGACCATCTCCAGGTGCTTATCTCTGGGTAATAACATCGAGTGACCATCTCCAGGTGCTTCTCGCTAGGTAGTAACATCGAGTGACCATCACTAGGTGCTTTCCTCAGTTTTTGGAGTTTCCAAAATCCATTACCAGCAGCAATGCCTGCTCTGATGATTCCTGGCCAGCTAGGAGGAATCCCCTGGATTCCTTAGATGGTTGCAGAATGTGTGCCTTCGATTAAAGACTGCCTCCCTCCCATACCCGTCTTTGGTAGATTGCAAAAACCTGTAGTCTCTTCTCTCTGCTAACCACACCAACTGCTTTTCTTTTCCTCTCTCTTTTCTCGTCTGCCCAAAAGCTTGGTGCCGGCAAGTCTATTTGCTGTTAGCATAGCTGTCCCTGCCCTTTGTTCCCAGCTGTGAGAATGTCACACCTCTATCAGCCAGTCCCTGCACCAAGGCAGGCTTGTTGTCAGACAGAATTAGGAGTAGTCTCATGATCTCTTCATTTTAACCTAGGATTCAAGGCAGAGCCCAAAACATAAGCATCTTATAAACCTCAAAGTTATAAGACATATTTCCATAAGGCCTTGTGATGTTCAGAAAAAAATAGCTACTTATAGACTTTCCCTGATTGACCTCAGTCCATTTTGTCAATTTACTTGGGCACTTTCTCTCAATTTATCCAGGTATTTTCTCTGAACTTATCCAGGTGTTTTCTCTGAATTGATCCTGGGTATTTTCTCTGAATTGATCCTGGGTATTTTCTCTGAATTTATCCTGGGTATTTTCTCTGAATTTATCCTGATTATTTTCTCTGAATATACCCAGCTATTTTCTCTGAATTGATCCTGGGTATTTTCTCTGAATTGATCCTGGGTATTTTCTCTGAATATACCCAACTATTTTCTCTGAATTGATCC
This sequence comes from Cetorhinus maximus, assembly GCF_964194155.1. NCBI lineage: Eukaryota > Metazoa > Chordata > Chondrichthyes > Lamniformes > Cetorhinidae > Cetorhinus > Cetorhinus maximus. The sequence continues at coordinate 50,822,709 of NC_135883.1, forward strand.
TGGGTATTTTCTCTGAATTGATCCTGGGTATTTTCTCTGAATATACCCAACTATTTTCTCTGAATTGATCCTGGGTATTTTCTCTGAATTGATCCTGGGTATTTTCTCTGAATATACCCAACTATTTTCTCTGAATTGATCCTGGGTATTTTCTCTGAATTGATCCTGGGTATTTTCTCTGAATATACCCAACTATTTTCTCTGAATTGATCCTGGGTATTTTCTCTGAATTGATCCTGGGTATTTTCTCTGAATATACCCAACTATTTTCTCTGAATTGATCCTGGGTATTTTCTCTGAATTTACCCTGGTATTTTCCCTGAATTTACCCGAGTATTTTCCCTGAATTTACCTGAGTATTTTCTCTGACTTTACCTGAGTACTTTCTCTGAATTTACCCCAGGTATTTTCTCTGAATTTACCCGGGTATTTTCCCTGAATTTACCCGGGTATTTTCCCTGAATTTACCCGGGTATTTTCTCTGAATTTATCCGGGTATTTTCCCTGAATTTATCCGGGTATTTTCCCTGAATTTACTCGGTCATTTTCCCTGAATTTACCCGGGTATTTTCCCTGAATTTACCCCAGGTATTTTCCCTGAATTTACCCCAGGTATTTTCTCTGAATTTACCTGGGTATTTTCCCTGAATTTACCCGGGTATTTTCCCTGAACTTACCCGGGTATTTTCCCTGAATTTACCCCAGGTATTTTCCCTGAATTTACCCCAGGTATTTTCCCTGAATTTACCCCAGGTATTTTCCCTGAATTTACCCCAGGTATTTTCCCTGAATTTACCCCAGGTATTTTCCCTGAATTTACCCCAGGTATTTTCCCTGAATTTACCCCAGGCATTTTCCTGAATTTACCCGGGTATTTTCCCTGAATTTACCCCAATTGAAGAAATCTGAATTTTTTAATCCACTGTGAAAACAGCCTTAAAAGGCCTTTGCATTAAATATGCATGTTAATGAACATGTGACGAATACGGTACTTAGATAATTCTGCATGGTATTTATGATATTCCAATCTTCACAGACCTACTGCTTTTCAAATTCTCCCCCTAGAACAATTCCATTGTTTGTTTTCTTCATATAGGCCCAATGCCTTCACACCTGGCTGTGCACCACCTGTTGCATGCTGTGTTCATCTGTTACACGCAGTCTGTGTTCTTTAAGCACAAGAGCACTAGGAATTGAGACATGGTGATTTGGCCTTTGCAAATTGTTTCCTGCAGTACATTCACTGTCCTTTCACAGCACACATAATATTTTTTCTTTACTATTGAAGAGCATTCCTCTTAAATATTTCTCTGTATTGATACAGCTTTTGTTTAAGTTTGTGCATATTCACTTGGACATTCTGCCAGTCCTCCAAAAGTTATAAGACATCCTTTACATTTCCAGTAATATTTTGCCACCTTCTGCATGTGTTGAACCTTGCCTTCTGCCATCAAAAATGTGCTCACTTCCTCCATATTGATTCACCAGTATGTCCAGAGCCCGAGCGTGACAAGGTGTGAAATTTGGTTCAGGTGAATTTGATGCAGAGAGGGAAGGGAGCTGTTACTTTTTATACCTTCTCTTCCAGTCTCCAGAAGCTGGTGAGTGTTCATGGCTTTAATCATGTGAGCAGGTAGGTGATTGGTGAGTTTTTAAGATTTTATCCCTTTAAACAGGGGTAGTTGTTTAAACCGGTACTGGGGAGATATAAGCAATGCTTTAAGTTTATAGCTTAACTAGTTAAACTACTTGGTATAACTAGATATTTTGAAACTCAAAACCTAATTATTTAAATTGAACACAGTGGGATGGCAGGGCCGGTGATGTGTTGCAGTTATAGCATGTGAGAGCTGGTGGACCCCAGTGTGATTCACGGCAACCCCATCTACTGGAAGCGTCTGCAGCTCGAGGAACTTCAGCTCAGAGCTGATGAGCTGGAGTCTGAACTTCGAACATTGCAATGATTCAGGGGGGTGCAAGTTACCTGGACACTTTATTCCAGGAGGCAGTCACATTTCTTAGGCTAGGCACTCCTGATTTCTTCTGTGGTCAGGGATAGGAGAGTGTGACTATGAGTGAAGCAGGCATGGGGACCCAGAAGGTATCAATGGAGGAAGAGCTCTAATCCTTGCAATTGTCCAAAAGGTTTGATATTCTTGCAACTTGTGTGGATGAGAGCAGGGATTGCAAGGAGGATGAACAAACTGATCACAGCACAGTGGTACAGGGAAGTACAAGTTGGGGGAATGACAATAAATGTAATTGTAGTAGGAGCAATATATTTAGTGGGATAGATACTGTTCTCTGCAGCTGAGAGCATGAGTCTCGAAGGCTGTGTTGCCTGCCCAGTGCCAGAGCAAAGGCGATTTCCTCATTGTTGGAGAGAAACTTGGATTGGGAGGGGAAGGATCCAGTTGTAGTGGTTCACATGAGTACCAACAACATAGGATGAGGAAAGAGGGTCTGCTAAGGAATGTGAGCAGCTAGGGACTAAATTTAAAAGCAGAGCCACAAAGGTAATAATCTCTGGATCACTAGCTGAGCCACAAACAATTGGCATAGGATAAATAAGATTAGAGATTTGACAGGTTGGTGTTGGAGAACTGGGTTTCGATTCATGGGTCACCAGTACTGGGAAAAGAGGAAGCTGTACCATTGGGATGGCATATGCTTGACCCACACTGGGGCCAATGTCCTGATGAACCATATAACTAGGGCTGAAAAGAAGGCTTTATACAAAGTAGAGGGGAAAAGGATTCATGTGAGTGGAGATTTGAAAAATTAAAGCGAAAGGACAAGGCAATAGTGCAGGGTAGCGATGAGGGTAATGATACCCCGAGTGTGACAGGAAGGGACAGAGCGTACAAACATAAGAGTAAATCAGTTTAAAAAAAAGTTCAAAGCAGAGAATTGTGATAAAAAGACAAAATTAAAGGATCTTTATCTGAGTGCATCCATAACAAGATAGATGAATTGATAGCGCAAATATAATTAGATCACTACGATACGATAGTCATTACAGAGGTGAAGTTGCAAAGCGACCACTGCTGGGACCTGAATATTCAAAGGTATTTGATACTTCAGAAGGACAGGAAAAAAGGAAAAGGATCTGGGGTAGCTCTGTTAATAAACCATGAGATCAGTACAATATAATTTGGGACCAACATCCTTGCTGGGAGGTTTGCTAGTGCTGTTCGGAAAGGTTTAAACTAACTTTGCAGAGGGATGGGATCCTGAGAGGAGGTTCAGCAGGGGGAGATGAGCTTAGAAGAGAGAGCAACTGAGTCTGGAAGGCATAGAAATTATAGGCCTGTTAAGGCACAAAGGAGTTTGGCAAGGTTGGATGGTATTTATTTTAATGCAAGGAGTCTAACAAATAAGGCAGATGAGTTGAAGGCATGAATTAACACATGCAAGTATAAAGTCATTGCTGTCACAGAGGCATAGTTGAGAGAGGGACAGGATTGGCAGCTCAATATTCCAGGATATAGGATCTTCAGGCGAGACAGGGAAGGAGGTAAAAGAGGAGGGGTTTTCGCAGTATTGATCAAGGAATCAATCACAGCAGTAAGGAGGGATGACATCTTAGAAGGATCTTCAAATGAAGCCATATGGATAGAACTTAAAAACAGAAAAGGAGCAATCACATTGCTGGGAGTGTACTATAGGCCTCCAAACAGTCAGAGAGAAATAGAAGAGCAAATTTCAGAGAAATGTAAAAATAATAGGGTAGTAATAGTGGGGGATTTCAACTTCCCCAACATTAAGTGGGCTAGTCATAGTGTGATAGGTTTAGAGGGAGTGGAATTCTTAAAATGCATCCAGGAGAGCTTTCTAAGCCAGTACGTAGAAGGTCCTAGAAGAAAGGGGGTGGTCCTGGACTTAATTTTAGGGAATGAAGCCGGGCAAGTGGTAGAGGTATCAGTGGGGGAGCATTTTGCAGATAGTGATCATAACTCCGTTAGATTCAAGGTTGTTATGGAAAAGGACAAGGATGGGCCAGAAATCAGAGTTCTAAATTGGGGGAGGGCCGATTTTAATAAGATCAGATACAATTTGGCCAGAGTGGACTGGGGCTTTTAGGTAAATCTACTTTTTACCTACTTTTAGGTAAATCTGCATCAGAACAGTAGGACTCATTCAAGAAGGAAATAGGGAGAGTACAGGGCCAACATATTCCAGTAAAAATAAAGGGTGGGACCAACAAATCCAGGGAACTCTGGATGTCAAGGGATATACAGGATTGGATAAAGAGAAAAAGGGAGGCTTATGGCAGATACCGAGGGCTCAAATAGAACAGAAGCCCTAGAGGAGTATAGAATGCGTATGGGTGAACTTAAAAAGGAAATTAGGAGAGCGAAAAGGGGCATGAGAAAACATTGGCAGGTAAAATAAAGGAAAATCCAAAGTTATTTTACAAGTACATTAAGAGTAAGAGGATAACTAGGGAAAGAGTAGGGCCCATTAAGGACCATAGTAGTAATTTGTGTGTGGAGCCGGAAGACGTAGGTAGGGTTCTAAATGAATACTTTGTGTCAGTGTTCACAAGTGAGAGGGATGACGTGGGTATGGAAATCAGGCAGAAGGACTGTGATATAATGAAAGAAATTAGCATACAAAGGGCGGAAGTTCTAAGTAGTCTGGCAGGCTTAAAAGTAGATCAGTCACCGCCCAGGCGAAATGTATCCCAGGCTGTTGAGTGAGGCAAGGGAGGAGATAGCAGGGGCACTGGAAATAGTTTTCGATACCTCTCTGGCCACAGGAGAGATGCCAGAGGACTGGAGGATAGCCAATGTGGTACCGTTATTCAAGAAGGGATAAACCAGGGAACTACAGGTCAGTCAGTCTAACCTCAGTGGCGGGGAAACTATTGGAAGCAATTCTGAAGGACAGAATTAATCTACACTTGGAAAGGCAGGAATTAATCAAAGACAGGCATGGTTTTGTTAAGGGGAGGTCATGTCTGACAATTTGATTGAATTTTTTGAAGAGGTGACCAGGTGTGTAGATGAGGGCGATGCATTTGACGTAGTCTACTTGGACTTCAGCAAGGCTTTTGATAAGGCCCCCCATGGGAGACTGATAATGAAGGTAAGAGCCCATGGGATCCAAGGCAATTTGGCAAATTGGATCCAGAACTGGCTGAGTGGCAGGAAGCAGAGGGTGATGGTCGAGGGGTGTTTTTGTGACTGGATGCCTGTGTCCAGTGGGGTTCCACAGGGATCGGTGTTGGGTCCCTTGCTGTTTGTGGTATATATAAACGATTTGGACTTGAATGTAGGAGGGTTGATCAGTAAGTTCGCAGATGACACGAAAATTGGTGGGGTGGTAAATAGTTAGGAGGATATCCTTAGAAAACAGGAGGATATAGAGGAACTGGTCAGATGGGCTGATTAGTGGCAAATGGAATTTAATCCGGATAAGTGTGAGGTGATGCACTTGGCCAGGACAAACAAGGCACAGGAATACACGATGAATGGTAGGGCCCTGGGAAGTACCGAGGATCAGAGGGACCTTGCTGTGCGTGTCCACCAGTCCCTTCAGGTAGCAGGACAGGTAGATAAGGTGTTTGAGAAGGCATATGGGATACTTGCCTTTATTAGCTGAGGCATAGAATATAAGAGCAGGGAGGTATAAAACGCTGGTTAGGCCATAGCAAGAGTATTGCGTGCAGTTCTGGAATCCGCATTATAGGAAGGATGTGATTGCACTAGAGAGAGTGCAGAGGAGATTTACGAGGATGTTGCCTGGGCTGGAGAATTTTACTTATGAGGAAAGATTTGATAGACTGGGGTTATTTTCCCTGGAGCAGAGGAGATTGAGGGGGGACATGATTGAGGTGTATAAAATTATGAGGGGCATAGATAGTGTTGACAGGAAGGAACTTTTCCCCTTGGTGGAGGGATCAATAACCAGGGGGCATAGATTTAAGGTAAGGGGCAGGAGGTTTACAGGGGATGTGAGGAAGAATTTTTTCACCCAGAAGGTGGTGGGAATCTGGAACTTACTGCCTGAAAGGGTGGTAGAGGTAGAAACCCTCATAACATTTCAGAAGTATTTGGATGTGCACTTGCGATGCCATGGCATACAAGGCTATGGGCCTGGTGCTGGAAAATGGGATTAGAATAGTTAGGTACTTGTTTGACTGGGGCAGACTCGATGGGCCGAAGGGCCTTTTTCTGTGCTGTAGACCTCTATGACTGTGTGACTCTAATAGTGAGAAATGATCTTGGTTTGGGGGATCAAAATTTGGAATCAGTTTGGGTGGAGATAAGAAATGAGAAGGGAAAGAATGGAGTGGTTTATAGGCCTGAATTTTCTCAAGCTCCCTGATCACACTGGTGTCTACCAGTTCCCACCTGCTACACATCATCAGTGCTGCCATCATTATTATCTTCTATTTAACTAATTAGGTTTCAATTTTAGAAATATCACTCAACTTTTATATATAGTTATATTAAGTAGTTTAATTATTTATAAATAAATAATATAAATAAATTTAATGCAATAGTTGTATCTCCCCAGTACCAGTTTAAACTACACCCCCTCACCCCCAAGTTTAGAGGGATAAAATCTTCAAACTCACTAACAAATCACCTACCAGCTGATCCATCTAATGCCTTTGAATGCTCACCAGCTACTGGAAGCTGAAAAAAGATATAAAAACCAGCACCTCCTTCCCAAGCTGCACCAAATTCCCAAGTTTGCACTCATTCCTTGTTGCATGCAGACCTTGTCGTCTCCACTCTGTTCCTCCAATAACTGAGTGGCCACTTTACTTGCAAATGAACCCTTACCAAATGCCCCATCCCCTGTAGCCCTACCGACCCTCTTATGGAATCATAGAATGGTGACACCACAGAAGGAGGCTATTCAGCCCCATTTTGTCTGCAGTGGGCTCTCTGAAGGAGCAATTCACCTACTGCCATCCCACCCCCTGCCTTTTCCCTGACGTCTGAAAGTTTTGCTTTTCAGATAATAATCCAATTCCCTTTTGAAAGCCTCAATTGACCCTGCATCCACCACAATCTCAGGCAGTTCATTCTAGATCGTAACCACTTGTTGCGTAAAAAGAGGTTTTTCCTCATGTCGCCATTGCTTCTTTTGCCAATTACCTTAAATTTGTACCCTCTGGTTCTCAATCCTTTCACCAATGGGAACAGTTTCTCCCTATCTACTCTGTTCAAACTCCTCATGATTTTGAATACCTCTATCAAATGTCCTCTCAACATTCTCTTCCCCAAGAAAAACAGCCGTAACTTCTCCAATCTATCTATGTAACTGAAGTTCCTCATCTCTGGAACCATCCTTGTGAATCATTTTTGCATGCTCTCGAATGCCTTCACATCCTTCCTAAAGCGTGCTGCTCAGAACTGGACACAACACTCCAGTTGAGGCCATTCTATTCAGGTTTAACATAACTTCCTTACTTTTATACTCTGTGCCCCTATTGATAAAGCCCAGAATACTGTTTGCTTTATTACCGTCTCTCTCAACCTGTCCTGTCACCTTCAAGGTTTATGCACATATACCCCCAGGCCCCAATGCTTCTTCACCCCCTTTAGAATTGTACCCTTTGTTTCATTTGTCTCTCCATGTTCTTCCTGCCAAAATGAATCACTTCACATTCATCTGCATTAAATTTCATCTGCCACTTATTTGTAAATTTTGAAGTTATTCCCTGTACCCCAAGGTTTAGGTCATTAATATATATCAGGAAGAGCCAGGGTACCAAAACTAACCCCTGGGAAACTTCGCTATAAACCTTCTTCCATTCTGAAAAATATCTTATCATTGCTACTTTTTGTTTCCTGTCACTCAGTCAATTTTGTATCCATGTTGCTACTGTCCCTTCTATTCCATTAGCTATAACTTTGCTCACAAGTCTGTTGTGTGACACTGTGTCAAATGTCTTTTGGAAGCCCATGTACACTACATCAATAGCATTGCCTTCATCAACCCTCTGTTATTTCATCAAAAAGCTCCAGGAAGTATAGTTAAATATGATTTTCCCTTATAAGATCCATACTGACTTTGCTTAAGTCAATTGCATTTGTCCATGTGACTATTAATTTTTACTCAAATTATTGTTTCTCGAAGTTTCCCCGCCACCGAAGTTAAACCGACTGGCCTGTAGTTGCCGAGCTTCCTTGTACATTCTTTTTTTGAACAAAGGTGTAACAATTGCAATTCTCCAGTCCTCTGGCACCAACCCTGGGTTTAAGGAAGCTTGGAAAGTTATGGCCAATGCCTCCACAATTTCCACACATACTTTTCTCGTATCATTGGATCCATCTCATCTGGTGCTGGTGCCTTATCGACTTTAAATACAGACAGCCTATCTAGTACCTCCTCCTTATCAATTTTAAATCCTTCAGTGCCTGAACTACCTCCTCTTGCACCATGACCTGGGCAGCATCTTCTTCATTGATTATGACTGATGCAAAGTATTCATTTAATATCTCAGCCGTGCCCCCGCCTCCATTTGTAAATCCTCAGTGTGACACCCAAGAGCAGCTATAACTGGCTTCCCACTGTATAACTGCCTCCCTTCAGCTGTTCTGAAACTGACTGAATTGTAGGGAGAGTGGGATTCCTGTCCATCCCTCTTCCTGCACTGCTCATTGTTGCTGGCACTGGGAAATCGCCATATCGCCCAATGCTGATTTTCTCAGGTCCCTCCTGCCTCTGTTCCTGTCTTCAGGGGGAGCCCCAAAAATTCCACCCCATGGGGCTTACTTTTCTGAACTGCATGCTCCAACTGGCCCACATCTTCCCGATTTTGCAGTGGTGTCAATGTCTATTTTAGTTGGATCATTTGGCCACTGTCAAAAGCAGCAATCAGTCAGCCTCCAGCTGTTCCTGCACTCACATTGTCTGAAAATCAGTCGGCTGTGGCTCAGTTGGTAGCTCATCTTGCTTTTGATTCACATGGTTAGTGTTCAAGTCCCACTCAAGGACTTGAGCACAAAAACCAAGGCTGACACTCCAGTGCAGTACTAAGGGAGTGCTGTACTGTTGGAGGTGCTTTCTTTGAGATGAGACGTTAAACCAAAGCCCCATCTGCCTGCTCGGATGGATGTAAAAGATCCCACGACACTATTTCGAAGAAGAACACAGGAGTTATGCTTTGGCGAGTATTTATCACTTAATCAACTGACAGTGGAAGCTGTGTGCCATCACTATTCATGTTACAATAAATCCTGTTTTTCTTCAAATCAAGGAATCCTCATTTTTTAGTCTGCATAAAAGATAAGAGCAAAACTTCTTATCAAAAGTTACTGACGTAATTCTCCCATGACTTTGTCACAGAAGGGTGAAGCACTCAGCATCACATGTTAGCACTTTGATCGCATTGCAAGCCATAATATAGATTTTAGTTGTAGTGCAACCACAGTTTTGCAACTAAAATAAATGCCCTCTTTGTGGTTATATATTTATATTGGATATCTGTACCCTGCAGAAATTTTCAACCCAAATGCCTTGGGTTGGAGTTGCAGCCCAGTTCTGTACCTGTATCTAAAATATACTAGATCCTTCTGTTTCATGGTCCCACAGATTTGGAGCATCTAAGTTGACATGGAATTAACATTTGTGATAGAAAGTATCCCTTTGCAAGGCTGCAGGGGCCTTTCACCTGAAAAGAATGAAGGAACCATCTTCCTTGGTGGTATTTTAGGGAGAGTTTAGCTGTCAGCGGTCGGCCCACATGTTAGCAGATGTTTACTGTTCCTTCTCCTCAGCTACTGTCCCTCTCTCGTTCAAATCTGCTTCCCTCAAATAAAATCTCACACTCGACCTCTCCATCCTTTACAAACTACTGCCCAATCTTCAACCTCCCTTTCCTTTCCAAAGTCCTTGAACATGTCGTCACCTCCCAAATCTATTCCCATCTTTCCCAAAATTCCATGTTTGAATCCTCTAATTAGGTTTCAGCCCTTGCCATGGTACTGAAACAGCTCTTATGGAAGTCACAAATTATATCTTATCTTCCTGTGACATAGGTAAACTATCAATCCTGGCCCTTTTCAACCTGCCTGCAGCCTTTGACACAGTTGACCACAAAATCCTCTTCCAATGCCTTTCTATTGTCATTCAGTTGGTTGGGACTGCTCTCACCTGATTCCATTCTGAACTATCTAATCGTAGCCAGAGTATCACCTGCAATGATTTGTCTTCCTGTTCCTGCACCATTACCTCCTATGCCCCCACCAAAGATTTATTGTTGGATCCCTCTTAATTCTCACCTACATGTTTAGTGTCATCATCTGAAAGCATGTCAGGCTCCACACGTATGCTCACCTCATCACCACCTCTCTCGATGACTCCACTGTTGCTAAACGATCAGGTTGTTTGTCCATCATCCAGAACTCGATAAGCAGAAGTTTACTACAGCTGAATGTTAGGAGTAGAACGTCGTCAACAACAACATATATTTATATAGCATCTTTGAAATAATTAATCTTCCCAAGTGCTTCACAGGAGCATTAGAAAAGTATGACACTGAGTCACATTGGAGATATTAGGTCAAATGACCAAAGGCTTGGACAATGAAGTACATTTTAAGGAGTGTCTTAAAAGAGGAAAGCGAGGTGGAGAGGTGTTGGAAGGAAATTCCAGAGCTTGGGGCCGAGGCAACTGAAGGCAGGGCCAGCAATGGTGGAGCGATAATAATTGGGAAAGCACCAGAGGCCAGAATTAGAGAAATGCATTGAAATAGTGAAGTCTAGATGTCACAAAGAGATAAATGAGGCTTTCAGAAGCAGTTGAGCTGAGACGGGGTGGAGTTGGACGATGTTGCAGAGATGGATGTGGGTGGTTTTCATGTTGACATGGGTTTGAGGTCAGAAGCCATCTCGGGTTCAAATATGACACCAAGGTTGTGAATAGTCTGGTTCAGCTTCAGGTTGTTGCCAGGGAGAAGGTTGGTATCAGTTTGTGATGGGCTCTGAAGACTTTGTTACCTCTAAGCTTGACTATTCCAACAGATTCCCATGTGGTCTCCCACATTCTACCATCTGTAAATTTGAGGTCATCTAAAACTTTGCTCCCTGTGTTTTAACTCACAGCAAGTCCTGTTCCCCTGTGCTCACTAACCTACATTGGCTCCTGGTCAAGTAACATCTTGATATTAAAATTCTCATCCTTATTTCTAAGTCCTTCCATGGTCTTGTCTCTCCCTATTTGTCTCTCCCTATTTTATAACCTCCTCCAATCTCACAACCCTCTGAGATCTCTGTGCTCATCTAAATCTGGCTTCTTGGGCATCCTTGATTTGAATCACTACATTGTTAGCAGCTATGCATTTAGCTGCCTTGGCCCTAAACTCTGGAGTTCCCACCCTTAACCTCTCTGACTTTGTACCTCTCTTCCTTAAAGACATCCCTTAAAACCTAGCCTTTAACCAAGCTTTTGACCATCTGCTCTAATACCTCCTTATGTGTCTCGACGTAATATAATGTTTTCTAATGCCCCATGAAGCACTTTGGGATGTTTGTTCTGTATAATCTGTTAACAATCTGAATTGAATATATTCTGGCAATTATATCATCTTAGTGACAAGCTCAGTTAATACATTTCATATTTCATCTTGCGCTGTCTTGAATTGTAAATTGAAATTTAAACAAACTAATTTATTTTGAAGTAACAATGGTTGTACAATTTCCCGAATTGATTGTACAGTTGGAGTTTGAATGGCCATTGCTTCTTGATTAGTATGGTTGGCTGTTAAAGGGAAAATTTGTTAGTGAAGATCAACGTGAGGGTGATCAATTACATCCTGTTATTGATGTAGGTCAATGGCAGCTTTTCATAAAGGCAGGAATGGTAATGAGCTTTACTTGGTTATTTTAATTGACATTGACAAGAAATTGCCAGAAGTGACATCTTATTATGGATAAAATTCAGAACTAAAGAAGAATAGATGTTTTAGGATATCAGTTGAAAGTGAATAGGTGCATAAATTGGAATAGGTAGTTCTGAATCTTTGTTCTTTTGGTGTGCTGAACCTGAGCAGCAATGTGCTCAGAATGGTTAATGTCCATCTTGTTCCAGGGATGGATTTCCTCTGCACATTTATGGTATTGGAATATGTTATGGGCCAAATATCAATGAATGTTACTAAAGCTCTACTATTTAAATTATTTGCTTGCCAAACTGCTGAAATTCTACAAAGCTCAGTGTTGCAGGTGAATAAAGTCGGATAGTGATGCTGTGGGCTGATATATCTATCGTCGGTGGCAGTTGAACAGCGATCTGGGAATGATGCATTTAGAGCCATTATAACATCAGAGTTTGTGATTTGTGGATGAGCAACGGCTGAGAAATTCCAGCAGGTTGCCCTGCTGCTAGTGTCAGGTACAACACAGGAGCTTGGAATACCAAACATAATGTCTATAACATTGGTGGTGTGCATTGGAACTGCCGGTGAAAATGGGACTGAGTTACACTCTATACTTTTATAATGCATAGCTGATAACAGTAAACAAAATCCTGGTATCTCCATTGAACAATATCATGTGATAGAATACCCTAGTCTGCCAAATTGCCTGATCTGACCACAGGATCTTGCTGTACATCATGTTTACCATGGTACACCGCTGGGCCAAAAAAAGCAATAGGATTACAGTAAGAAATCAGGGGTTCACTAAAGAATTAATTTCCATTTAGTTATATTGTGAATTACTGTTTCTGTGTGGTATTAGAGCATTGTGGCATTTAGTCCAAGTATTTAACAAGATTACGGTGATATTAACATGCCTAGTACTATGTTCCATTGAAGCATTAGCAAGTAGAGTTAGATTCATATACTTCAGCTACTAGACCCTATGATCTTTCCTTTCTGTCTCTCGCAATTGAGATACCTTGTGTATCACAATATACCACCATGTGAACTCCTGGGAGAAGTGAAAAACCAGATAAAAACCCAGGCCAACTTGGAAGAAATAATCTGGGAAATTCCTCTATGACCCATCCAGACAATCGAAACTAGTCCAGGAGATCACTTTGGTCCTAAATCCCTGAAGTAACTACTTTTGTAAGGATGTTCTTCGCCCCAACCAGGAACAGATCCAGCTCTCACTTGAAGAAACTCTGAGTCAGCAGAGTTCAACCCCATTCATCCAATCATCAAGGGACAGGTACCCAAGGTAAAATCTCCACTTGTCCATCACATTGACTTGAGCTCATCTTGCAGCTTATCTAATGTTTGGTGCCATTCTTTAACTCCTACCATACACTTGTCCAGATTCTCCTTGGCTTTTATCTATTTATCCCCATTCCTGGCTGCAAAGAAATTGCTTTTGAAAAGAGAAAGAGCAAAACAATCTTCTGACAAGAGATCACAATTCTATGCCTGCTAATTATATAAGATTATTAAAACTACCGTTGCTTACAGTTCTCCATCTTGAGAAGGAAATATCCTTATTGACTTCTCACACTGATTTTTGGTAAACCTAGCTATTTCTAAACTAGAAGCTAATTTCCCTAAATTTATTTTATTCATTTTTAAAATTTATTCATGGGATGTGGGCTTCGCTGGCTGGGCCAGCATTTATTGCCCATCCCTAGTTGTCCTTGAGAAGGTGGTGATGAGCTGCCTTCTTGAACCGCTGCAGTCCATGTGGTGTAGGTACACCCACAGTGCTGTTAGGAAAGAAGTTCCAGGAATTTGACCCAGTGACAGTGAAGGAACAGCGATATATTTCCCAGTCAGGATGGTGAGTGACTTGGAGGAGAACTTCAGGTGGTGGTGTTCCCATCTAACTGCTGCCCTTGTCCTTCGAGATGGTAGTGGTCGTGGGTTTGGAAGGTGCTGTCGAGGGAGCCTTGGTGAATTACTGAAGTGCCTCTTGTAGATGGTGCACACTGCTGCTACTGGGCGTCAGTGGTGGAGGGAGTGAATGTTTGTGGATGGGGTGCCAATCAAGCAGGCTGCTTTGTCCTGGATGGTGTTGAGCTTCTTGAGTGTTGTGGGAGCTGACTCATCCAGGCAAGTGGGGAGTATTCCATCACACTCCCGACTTGTGCCTTGTAGATGGTGGACAGGCTTTGGGGAGTCAGGAGATGGGTTAGTCATCGTACTATTCCTAGCCTCTGACCTGCTCTTGTAGCCACGGTATTTATGTGGCTAGTTCAGTTCAGTTTCTGATCAATGGTAACCCCCAGGATGTTGATAGCGGGGGAAATCAGTGATGGTAACGACATTGAACATCAAGGGGCGATGGTTGGATTCTCTCTTGTTGGAGTTGGTCATTGTATGGCGTGAATGTTACTTGCCATTTGTCAACCCAAGCCTGGATATTGTCCAGGTCTTGCTGCATTTGGACATGGACTGCTTCAGTATCTGAAGAGCCGCGAAAGGTGTTGAACATTGTGCAGTTTCATGATTGGATACAGTAGATAACATACTAAAGTTACTAGAATTACAAGAATTGAGCCACCACCAAGAATAACTATCGACTTGAATTGGCATTCCCCACCTGCAGATCAACCCCCTCAATGATATTTCTTATCATTTTGCAGGAATGCCACTAATTCTGAGTTATTCCCATGTAAGTACATACAATTAAAGCAACAGATTGTGCATGGACTTAAGATTCGCCATCTCTCCCTTTATCCGTATCCGTTTTGCCTTCAGTTGCCCAAATCCAAATCCCGTCCGCTTTAATTTTACTCCCTTTGCCCATTACCAGTGTGTTTCATTCTATCTTGAATGTCTTAAAGTCAGTTTCCCGATGGAGTATGTGTCAATTCCTTGATGATTTAAAGAAAATGGTTTCACATGTTTGGGACCCATTCTGCACTGCAGATTCACCCTTGCCTTTGAATCAGAGGGTTGTGGGTCCATGTCCCACTCCCGGAAACCAAGAACTGTGATTGTACTCGAAAGGGTTGCAATCTGTGACTGTTGATAACTCGAAAGAGTTTCACCTGCATTTTCACATGTTAGTTACTTCACATTGTTACGATCCCCAAAGACCTCACCTGGTCTGGCCTGCATGTGACTTCAGATCCACAGCAAGGTGGTTAACTCTTAAATGCCCTTTGAAATAGCCTAGCAAGCCACTCAGTTGTATTAAACCTCTACAAAGTCGAAAAGAAGTGATTCATGTAATTCTAGTAGCTTTAGTATGTTGTCTATGGTACGCATCTGGCATCAACCTAGGCATGGAAACAGCAACAGCAAACACAGCCCTTTTGACCTGCAAAATCCTCCTTACAAACATCTGAGGCTTGTGCCAAAATTGGGAGAGCTGTCCCACAGACTAGTCAAGCAACAGCTTGACAGAGTCATACTCACGGAATCATAACTAACAGACAATGTCCCAGACACCATCACCATCCCTGGGTATGTTCGGTTTCACCAGCTGGTCAGGACAGACCTAGCAGAGGTGGTGGCACAGTGGTATACAGTTGGGAGGGGGTTTCCCTCGGAGTCCTAACATTGACTCAGGACCTCATGAAGTCCCATGGCATCAGGTCAAACATGGGCAAGGAAACCTTCTGCTGATTATCACCCACCCCTCAGCTGATGAATCAGTACTCCTCCATGTTGAACACCACTTGGAGGAAGCACTGAAGATTGTAAGGGCGCAGAATGTGCTCTGGGTGGGGGACTTCAATGTCCATTAACAAGAGTGGCTGGCAATACTACTACTGACATAGCTGCTAGACTGGGTCTGTGGCAGGTGGTGAGGGAACCAACTGTCCATAACAGTATCAGTAGGAGTGACCACCACAAAGTCCTGTGGAGACAAAGTCTCATTTTCACATTGAGGATACCCTCCATCGTGTTGTGTGGCACTACTTCTAGCTGAGATAGATTTCAAAGAGCTCAAGCAACTCGAGGCTGGGCATTCAAAAGGTGCTGTGGGCCATCAGCAGCAGCGGAATTGTATGCAACCACAATCTGTAACTTCATTCCACTCTACCCTTAGCATCAAACCGGAGGATCAATCCTGGTTCAATGAGGACAGCAGGAGCGCATGCCAGGAGCAGCAGCAGGTACATCTAAAAATGAGGTGTCAACCTGGTGAAGCTATAACACAGGACTACTTGTGTGCCAAACAGCGGAAGCAGCATGTGACAGACTAAGCTAAGCGATCCCACAACTAACAGATCAGACCCAAGCTCTGCAGTCCTGCCACATCCAGTTGTGGATGGTGGTGGACAATTAAACAATTAACAGGAGGAGGAGGCTCCATAAATATCCCCATCCTCAATGATGGGAGAGCCCAACACATCAGTGCAAAAGACAAGGCTGAAGCATTTGCAACCATCTTCAGCCAGAAGTGCCAGATGGATGATCCATCTCGGACTCCTCCAGAGGTCCCCAGCATTACAGATGCCAGTCTTCGGCCAATTCAATTTTATTCCACATGATATCAAGAAATGGCTGAAGACACTGGACTGTAAAGGCTGTGGGCCCTGACAACATTCCAGCAATAGTACTGAAGACTTGTGTTCCAGAACTAGCTGTGTCCCTAGCCAAGCTATTCCAGTACAGCTACAGCACTGGCATCTACCTGGCTATGTGGAAAATTATCCAGGTATGTCCTGTACACAAAAAGCAGGACAAATCCAATCTGGCTAATTATCGACCCATCAGTCTACTCTCTGTCATCAGTAAAGTGATGGAATGTTGATAGCGCTATCAAACGGCACTTGCTTAGCCATAACCTGCTCACTGACATTCGGTTTGAGTTCCGCCTGGAACACTCAGCACCTGACCTCATCACAACCTTGGTCCAAACATGGACAAAAAAGATGAGCTCCAGAGGTGAGGCGAGAGTGACTGCCCTTGACATCAAGGAGCCCGAACAAAATGGAAGTCAATGGGAATCAAGAGGAAAATTCTCCACTGTTTGAAGTAATATCTAGCAAGAAGGAAGATGATTGGGGTTGGTGAAGGTCAATCATCTCAGTTCCAGGACATCACTGCAGGGTAGTGTCCTAGGCCCAACCAGCTTCAGTTGCTTCATCAATGACCTTCCTTCCATCATAAGTTCAGAACTGGGGACATTTGCCGATGATTGCACAATGTTTAGCACCATTTGCAGCTTCTCAGATACTGAAGCAGTCCATGTCCAAATGCAGCAAGACCTGGACAATATTCAGGCTTGGGCTGACAAGTGGCAAGCAACACACAAGTGCCAGGCAATGACCACCTCCATCAAGAGAGAATCTAATCATCTCCCCTTGTCATCCAATGTCGTTACCATTGCTGAATCCCCCACTATCAACATCCTGAAGGTTATCATTGTTTAGAAACTGAACTGGACCGGTCATATTAATACTGTGGCCACAAGAGCAGGTCAGAATCTGGGAATTCTGCACTGAGTATCTTAGCTTTTGACTCCCCAAAGCCTGTCCACCATCTACAAGGCACAAGTCATGAGTGTGATGGAATACTCTCCACTTGCCTGGATGAGTGCAGCTCCAAAAACATTCAAGAAGCTTGACACCATCCGAGACAAGGCAGCCCACTTGATGGGCACCCCATCCACCACATTAAATATTCACTCCCTCTACCACCGATGCACAGTAGCAGCAGGGTGTACCATCTACAAGATGCATTGCAGCAAATCACCAAGACTCTTTCAACAGCACCTTCGAAACCTCTACCATCCAGCAGGACCAGGGCAGCAGGCACAAGTGAACACCACCACCTGCAAGTTCCCCTCCAGTCCACTCACCACCCTGACTTGGAAATGTATCGCCGTTCCTTCACTGTCACTGGGTGAAAATCCTGAAACTCCCTTCCTAACAGCACTCTGGGTGTACATACACCACATGGACTGCAGTTGTTCAAGAAGGCAGCTCACCACCACCACAAGAGCAATTAGGGATGGGCAACAGATGCTGGCCTAGGCAGCGACGCCACATCCATTGAACAAATAACGAAAAAAAGACTGATAACTTTGAAAAAGAAAAATTCAAACTTCCACTTAGTGGGACAGGTGTCATGACAGGATTTTACATTTTAAGGCAGTTACTGTAACAAACAAACTAAATGCATGTTTGACTAAACACTACATTTTGTAGACAACTTATACTTTAAACTACAGAACAGAATTTTTAAACACAACCAAAAAAATCCACTACCAGGTATACGTTACACTATCCTCCAATTCTCCTGGAACCAGTCCACAATGATTGAGGATTTATATCTGATCTTTCCTTTCCCAGCCTGGAAACTTTTAACATCAGCATTGCCTGAAAACTTGAGCTTTGCTGGTCACTTCTTACTCTAGCTAAAGCTAGACATATCTTCCAGAATCATTTTAACTCTTCACAAATTTGGTCTTTTGGATTCAAATGTGGGCTCCCAACCACATTCCTGTGCAGTGATCCACACTGACTCCCCATCTCTGGCTGCTCTCTCTCTCTCCCAGATATGGCAGACTACCTGTGTCTGTGAGTTTTCAGGAATATCTTAGAAACCCTTCCCCTCTCGAAGCTCATCTCTAAGGCAATGTGAATCACATGGGCCTTGTATCCAGGTGTAAATGCTGATTAGCTATTCCGGAGTTGCTAACTCTCCTTAATCTTGGAAGTAAGTGGACAGTTTAAAGCATAACCATTTACAACCCAATATTCTCAACGCTCTTCTGGAACTTTGGAGGCTCACAGTATACCCTATATTAGCACTTTGGCTGCTGTAATTGTCTTCAAGTGTAAACTCCTTGCATCTTCTTCCCAGTAAAGCAATCTGGGCCCCCTTTAATCTCTAACAATCAAACTACCCAGGCTTGCTGTCAGGCAGACTTCAAAGCAGGTCACATGACCCCCTTCATTTCACCTTCAATTAAGGACATAGTCCCAAAACATAACAATCTTATAAATCTCATAATTGTAACAGCTTGTGACAAATCACATCTGCACACTCAGACCGGAATCCCAATATCATGACACAATCCCATCCGATACAAGTCATTCTTGGACTTTCAAGAGATCTTATCATAAGATCAAAGTGGAGGGTGGGTGAGTGCCTGTCTGGAGATCTTTGCTTATTTGCCTCCTGCATGGTCCCAATGTCTTGGGTAGTGGCTGGACTATCAAATACAGTTACATCTCCAAGTGAAAGCTATAAATTTACTGGTCTCTACATTTTCCTTTCAGCAGAATGTACATCAATACTAGATCGATATTTCTATTGAACTACCATTTGGTGGTGTGATTTTCCTATCTATCTCCTGTCTTCAGTCACTTCCTCTCATTCAATTTTACATATCCCGATAGTTACCATCCTATCTCATTCATGAACACTGGAGAAACTTTACTGTTGAATACAATATTCTCATAATATCTTTAAAACGGAAATCAAATACTCCCATTTGATTCCAGGTATTCACATTGTTTGGTTCTTTGTTCATTATTTAGATGGCCTTTTACTACTTAAGAATAACCCGTTATATGGTTCCTGTTGTTTTCTCATTTCGGAACTTATCCGAAATTCAAGTAACAATGTTGTGGGCTAACAATAAACGTTTAATTTATTTCTGCTCAGAAGAAATATTATTTCTTGATACCCAGAAAGCACCTAGACTGCTTGTTATCAGGTTTTTAAAAAAAAATGATTATCCCCTTAAATTTCACGCAGATTTTCCCTTTGAATGCTTGAAATAGCAATTCATAACAATTTATTTTATCAATTCTAATTTCAGAAACAATTATGCCCATGCTTAGTGGTTTTAAATGGTACTTTTACATCAGAGACAGAAGTGCTTGCAATCAGTTTAAAGGTAACTTCCGTCTCTCCCCTTCTCAAGTCCTTTGTTTCAGAATGGCCTGAATGTTTAAGGCCGTCTTTAAAGGGAAAAGTTTTTAGCCCAAATTATCACCATGCTATACTTCAGTTTTCAAAACTGATGGATTTCCTGCTGCACCATCAATATTTATGCAAACCTGAACACCGTCATCGTCCATTTAAAAAGAACATAAATAATCGATTGTGGCTTTGATCAAGATCCCAACAATCACATCTGTCAATTTGGAACTTAAAATTTAATAATGCCCAATGTATAAATTTACATTTAACAATACATAAGTTATGTGGTAAATTAAGATAAAACACTGGCAGCAGAAAGGGTTAATCTTGTCAATGTCTTATTTATTAAATTGTTCAGGTTTAATGGCAATCACATTGTTAAACAGGTGATGGGTATTTGTACGATGTATCAGAGTGGTGCAGCGGAAGCGTGCTGGGCCCATAACCCAGAGGTCGATGGATCGAAACCATTCTCTGCTATTTATGTTTGCACAATGTTTCTGTAGCGTAGTGGTTATCATGCTCACTCCACATGTGAACGGTCCCTGGTTCGAAACCAGGCAGTAACACAATATAAATGAGGATAGCTGGGATACTGCTGGGTTGGGGTAGTGTTGATTGTGAACTAAGTCAATAAATTCTCTCCAGCAAAGAAAGCTGTTGTGTCTTAGTTTTGACTTCACCAACTGACGTGGATCCAGCTAACATTGGTAGCAGAGAATGGTTGACCTAAAGGTGAATATTGGAAACTAAGATACCTTTTCATACTTTTGAGAAGAATGGCTGAAACCAAGTGTAAAGTCAAGTGTAAAGTATCAGGGTATGATTTTCGACCATTGTTTTGTGAAGCGGACCCTTATGACCAATGTAAGAATGAAGTGGTTATAGAGACACAGGTTACATCCCTACCAAAGAAAAAGCAAGGTATGGACTTGGCATTTTCACTCCCCATCAGAAGCAGGATCAGGTGTAAAGTATTTTCAGAGCTAGAGGCTCATCATTTGGACACTGAGGAATGTTTGAATAATCTCTTAAAATTTATGGACAAAGTATGTAAGAAAGGTGGTCTGTTAAATGCTTATGATGCATGGTCAGATTTTAATAAATTTAGAAGGATGAATGGTTATTCCATAGAGGAATATATCATGGAATTTAACAGGTTATATGACAGATTGCAGAAATTCTGTTTGGAGATCCCTAATTCAGTGCTCGCCTTCAGATTGTTGGATTGTGTTAAAGTGTTGAGCATGGATAGGCTCCCGGTCTTAAATTTTCAGAAAGAAATTCGCTTTTGGGACAGATGTCTGAAGTTTTAAAAAATTTTTGGGGAAACATTCCTTTCCAGCCACTCTCCTGACACCAATGGGACATTCAGCAATAACACAAAAGATGGAGGATTCAAAGCTGGCAGCATTTTGAGACCATTTAGATATGGAGCACAAGCATCAATATGAAAGAAGAGCCACAAACAAAAGAAATGAAGTTAGAGGCCCCTTTGGTAGCTCTAAAGGACAACAGGAATTGGGTAACTATGGCAGGAGGAGGAGCTCCAGCAATAACCGAGGAATGGTCAGCAGGTGCTTCAGATATGACTCAAAACATTATTATGTGATGAATTGTCCAAAATGGAATAACAGGGTTTTTGAAATGACACATGATAAGGAAGGATTGGAAGGGCAAGATGGTAATACTGATCAGTCAGAAGGAATTGTACTGGTCAGCAGAAGCTTTAGTACGGTGATGGGTGTTCTAGTGGTGGACTCATTCAATTGTGCTGTATTAGACAGTGGGTGCATGTCCACAGTATGTGGAGTGGATTGGTTAAAGTGCTACCTGGATTCTCTAAATAGCAAAGAGCGAAGGTTAAAGAATATGAAAGTTCTACTTACTTCAGATTCGGGGACAATAACACGTTGAAGTCACTAAAGAGAGTCATAATTCCTTGTAACATAGCCGCACAGATAATAGTATCCAGCGAAATACCCTGACTATTGAGTAAGCCACCTGTGAAAAAGGCTCAAATGAAATTAGGTATGCAACAAGATAAGGCAATTGTTTAGAGTTTAGAGATTGAGTTTACGCAATTGGGTCATTATTGTATCCTCAACAAAATATAACATTTCAAATCATGATGTTACAGAAGTGTTGATGACATCAGGGGGTAGGAGTTTAAAAGGCAAATGGTTTGAAAACTACATCGGCAGTTTGCCCATCCATCGTCTCATAGGTTAAAAATTCTGCTAAAGGATGCAGGAGTAATGGATGCTGAGTATACTAAAATTATAGAAGAGATCTGTGAGAAATGCAGTATGTGTAGACTATATAGGAGAACAACATCACGGCCCATATTAAGTCTCCCATTAGCAAGAGACTTGAATAAAGTTGTAGCAGTGGACTTCTGACCTCTGCCTTGGCGTGGGCAGCCCATGCAAAGTATTCACTTCAAATGATTGGGACTATAGTTCCTATCAATTAGTTTGCGGGAGAAACCCAAAAATACCTTCGGTGATGTGGGATCATCCCCAAGCTTTGGAAGGGCCAACGATTAGTTCAACTTTCTCTGAGCATTTGAATGCCCTGCATGCAGGAAGAAAGGTATTTATCAAGGCTGAGGTTTCAAAGTAAATCTGATTAACTTTATGGCACCACAGAAGACCATCAGAAACACTGTTTAAACCAGGGGCCATGGTATGTTACAAAAGAGGACAGAAAGAATGGAAAGGACCTGGTAAGGTTTTCGGCAGTTTTGGAAAAAACAGTAATTTTACCACATGGCAATCAAAATATTGGGTTACACTCCTTGAGGCTAATTGGCACTGATTATACATTTACAGAACCTGAACAGGGAATAGAAAGTGAAGAAGCACCATGCATTTCACCAACGTATATGTTGGCAATTATGAGGGGCATATTACGGCAGATAAAGGGATGTCTGAATATGAACAAAGTGATACTGAAGTGCAGGTTAAGGCTATTTATCCCAAAGGACAACTACCCAAAGTTGGCATGAGAGTAATGTATATGCCAGTAGGGGCCAGTGAGTGGAGGGATGCCATTATTATCAGGAGAGCAGGATAAACCTCTGGCAAATACAAACATTGGCTGAATGTGCAGGATGAGGGACAGGAGGTAAGACCCATGGACTGGCAAAATGGGGTAAAGATGTGGAAGGCCAGAAAATGCAGTGTGAGTTCTGAAAATGGATTGGAAAGTGGTAATGGCCTTTGGAAAAGATCATGGACTTGTGAAAGGACCCCTGGTCATAAGAGGGAGGGATCTTGTAACAGTGGTCCAGAAAGAGAGAGGAGGGTGAGTGGAAGTCGTAGTTTGACAAGAACACGGAGCATAGAGCAGGCTAGGAATCCCATTAGAAGTACAAGTCCTCATGATCGAGAAGTTTTAGTAGCTGCTAACAAATTAGAAGATAAGTTGATAAAAGATACCAAACAAAAGGAGTTGGAAAGAATTTGGTGTATACACTGAAATACCATACAGGGAACAGCCAGCCTCAGCACACAGGTGGATACGCACAGAAAAGGTACTTCCTGATGACACGTATAAGGCCAGACTAGTGAATTGGGGTTGTGGAGAAAGACTTGGTGATCAAGATGTCGGAGTGGACTTCCCTACTTCAGGAAAAGTGAGCTCTTTTACATTCCCAGGAACATGTAGCTAAATCAATTGATATAAAGGCTGCATTTTTGCAGGGTGAGAAATTTCAAAGGGGAAGTGTTTTTGAAACCACCTAAAGGAACTGGCAACATGAGAAGGGAAACTGAGGAAATTGAACAAGTGTATTTATGGGTTGTCTGATGCGTCGGGGGTACGATATTTCTCAGTTAGTCCATCCTGTTGAAAACAGGCTGTATTCAGCTAAAGGCAAACCCAGCAGTGTTCTATTAGTATCGCGAGGAGAAATTAGCAATGCATGTTGAAGATTTTCCATTGGGAGGTTCTGCAGAATTTGAGCAATAGGTGACAGATAAAATAAAGAAGGAATTCAGGGCTGGAAGTCAGGCTTTGGAGGCCCTTTAAATATATAGGGTTAGACATTAAGCAGAATAAGCCTGGAGTGATCTTGAATCAACAGTCTTAGGAAACGTCAAATGCATCCCAATAAATTGGGCCAGGTCCTCACAAAAAGAGGACCTTGCATTAAAGGAAGAAATAGACCAATTAAGAAGTTTGATTGGACAGTTGAACTGGTTGTGCACCCAGACTAGACCTGATGCTGGTTATGATGTGTTGGAGGTGAGTACTATGAAACAAGCTACAGTTGAAGTTCTGAGAGCATATAAAACATTAAAGAAATTAAATTCAGAAAGATGCACACTTCAGTTTT
Organism: Cetorhinus maximus; assembly: GCF_964194155.1. Classification (NCBI taxonomy): domain Eukaryota; kingdom Metazoa; phylum Chordata; class Chondrichthyes; order Lamniformes; family Cetorhinidae; genus Cetorhinus; species Cetorhinus maximus. The sequence continues at coordinate 50,846,822 of NC_135883.1, forward strand.
GAGCCTTGGGTGATCCAGAATATATGAGGCTAGTTATTTTTAGCGATGCTTCATATGCCAATCTTCCAGATGGATATTCTAGCACAGCAGGGATTATCATGTTCTTGGTGGGAAAGAATAATAAATGTCCATTGGTCTGGGAAACAAAGAATATAAAAAAGATAGTTAAAAGCCCCTTAGCTTTTTTTTTATTCTTTCAAGGGATGTAGGTGTCGCTGACCAGGCCAGCAATTATTTCCCATCCTTAATTGCCCGTGAGAAGGTGGTGTTGAGTCGCCCCTTAAACCGCTGCATTCTCTGTGGTGTAGGTACACCCATAGTGCATTTAGGGAGGGAGTTCCATGACTTTGACTCAGTGACGATGAAGGAACAGCGATATATTTCCAAGTCAGGATGGTTTGTGTCTTGGAGGGTAACTTCCAGGTGGTGGTGTTCCCAAGTGTCTGCTACCCTTGTCCTTCTAGATGGTAGTGGTCATGGGTTTGGAAGGTGCTGCTTAAGGAGCCTTGGTGAGTTCCTGCAGTGCATCTGGTAGATGGTACACACTGCTGCCACTGTTTGTCAGTGGTGGAGGGAGTGAATGCCTGTGGATGGGATGCCAATCAAGCGGGCTGCTTTGTCCTGGACGGTGTCAAGCTTCTTGAGTGTTGTTGGAGCTGCACTCATCCAGGCAAGTGGGAGGGTATTCCATTACACTCCTGGCTTGTACCTTGTAGATGGTGGACAGGCTTTGGCGAGTCAGGAGGTGAGTTACTCACTGCAGGATTCCAAGCCTCTGAGCTGCTCTTGTGGCCACAGTATTTATATGGTTATTCCAGTTTAGTTTCTGATCAATAGTAACCCCCCAGGATCTTGACAGTGGGGGATCCGGTGATGGTAGTGCCATTAAATGCCAAGGTGCTGAAACACTGGCATTTGTAGAAGCAGTAGATATGGGGGCGTACTTATATACGGAAAGAAATCCTATACAAGGGGTAATTTAAGAAAAATTTGCCGATAGAATGCTATGTGGATAGCCACTCTCTTTGGGACAATGTGCATTTGACCAAGGGTGTCACTGAAAAAAGGCTGAGGATTGACCTTGCTAACATAAAGGAAATGTTGGAAAGAAGAGAGATTTCCAAAGTAAAATGGGTGGATACAAGTCACCAATTGTCAGACTGTTTTACAAAGAGAGGTGCTTGCTCCAAGATGTACTAGAAGAGGGACACCTTGTGTTATTCTGTAGATATGGAAAACTGATATTTTCTATGATTGCTTTGTCATTATTTATACTTGGCAAAGAAGAAAAAAATAAAGGGGAACATGGGATATATTAATGGTTGGCTGTAATATAATGTGAGACATAGAAGATGGAAAAATACATATATATTTTGTTTTTTCAATTAGCCTAAAAGATTTTTCAATTTAAAAGAAAAGAGGGGTATCTGTCAATGTCTTATTAATTACATTGTTATAGTTTAATGGCAATTACATTGTTGAACTGGTGATGGATACTTGTACACCTATAAATGGGGATGGCTGGGACACTGGTGAGTTGCAATAGTGTTGAAAGTGAACTCCGTCAATAAACTCTCTCCAGCAAAGAGAGTTTTAGGTTTAACTTTACCAACTGGCATGGATGCTGTTAACAAACCTTGTTGCTTGTTTGCAAGGGAGTGGAAGAAACACAATTGCATCATTTTTAAACTTTTCTTTTAAATCTTCCTGATTGAAAATGAACCAAATTCAGATTTTTTTTCACCTATTCCTCAGATGCCTTTGTCAATGTCTGTAATAAAAATAAAGCTACATTTCACAGTTAAACCAACCCTTAAATCTTGCAGACTTTATAGAAAAAGGGACAGGTTATTTCCCTTAGCTCTTTTATTTATCCTTTTTCTCCCTTAAACCAATTTTCAATTTCTGATGTTTTCTACTTTGTTATCATTTGTCATCCGTTTCTGTTTTAAATGTAGATAAGTCAAGTGAGTGGGCAAAAATTTTCAGATGGAGTATAAAGAGGAAAAGTGTGAGGTTGCCCACTTTGGCACGAAGAATAGAAAAGCAGAATATTATTTGAATGGCGAGAAACAGCAGAATGCTGAAATACAGAGGGACCTAGGTATTCTCTTACATGAATCACAAAAAGTTAGCATGTGTGTACAGCAAGTAATTAGGAAGGCAAATGTAATTTTGCCTTTTATTGTAAGAGGAATGGAATATAAAAATTGGGAAGTCTTGCTACAACTGTAGAGGACATTGTTAAGACAACGCCTAGAGTACTGTGTACAGTTCTGGTCTCCCTATTTAAGGAGAGATATACTTGCATTGGAAGCAGTCCAGAGAAGATTCATGAGGTTGATTCCTGGAATGAAGGGGTTGTCTGAGGAGACATTGAGCAAGTTGAGCCTATAGTCATTGGAATTTAGAAGAATAAAAGGTGATCTTATTGAAACATAAAAAATTCTGAGGGGACTTGACAGGGTAGCTGCTGCCCATGGTCTTAGTGATGGACATTTCAATAATATCCAGCATTGTTTCCTCCATGGGGCTATCACATGCAGAGGTGCCTGTTCCCCTCCAGTTAACTTTTGGTACTTCCAGCAATGCGCCACCTTGTCCTACTAGAGAGAGAAGTGTATCAGTGAGTGTCAGACAATCTGTTTGGGTGATGTGGATGTCATGGTTGAATAGTTGGAAGTATGTGCAAGCATGAGTTGTGGGTTTGAGTCTTGCAGCGGTGCGTGAGGATGAGGTGAGGCTTCATGTGAGATATGAGTGATGATTGGTAGAGGGTGTTGCAAGGTGAGTGGTGGAGGGTGTGATGCAGTGTCTGAAGCTAGTGGTGCTGTTGGTGGGATATGACATTTCACGATGTATTCACTGACCTTGGCTACTCAGGTGAGGTCATTTAATTTCTTACAGCATTGCATCCTGATCCTTGGCACTTAACTTCTGGCATTGATCTCCGTAGCTATCTGCTCCTCGGTGTCTTCTCAACATGTATCTGGAAGGCATCCAGCTCCTTCCGGATGCAGGACATCTCCCTTTTTACATCCTCCACCAAAACCTACGGTGCAGCTTTGGAAAACCTTGGAACCCATCTCTGCCATGTTGTGTCATTCCTCATTTCCGACCTCCACACCTGTTTTCAGGGGCTATCCAATTTAGCTTATATTATGTCTGTCAAATTTGATTGAATTTCTTCAGGTAACTGAGAAGATTGATCAAGATATTGCAATCGTATTGCACGTTTAGAAGGCATTTGACAAAACGCTATACAGGAGGCTTAACAAAAAGATGGAACCCATGAAATTAAGGGGAAAATAGAACTTGGATATAAAATTGGCTTAGTGACAGGAAGCAGGAGATGGTGGTGGATGAATGTTGTTTTGGACTGGTAGGTGGATTGCGGTGCTATTTCTCAAGGATCAGTTTTGGATTCTTTATTCTTCTCAGTTTATTTATAAATAGCCAAGGCTGAGGTGTAGGGAGCAGCATTAGGGACAGAATTTTATGTCCTGTGGATGGGCACAGGCCCAACCTGATCGGGCATAAAATCGTGCCAGAAGATGTCAGGCGAGCATCCCAACATCATCGCACACTTGCCACAAAATTGGAAGCGTGCCCGCCAACAGTTAAGAGGGCAATTAAGCCCATAGCGCAATTGTCTCCGATTTTTCGTGGTCGGTCCAACCTTACGGTTGGAGGACGGGCGAATCGGCCAGGTGGACTTTGCATTTTTCACCAAATCTCATCCGAGGGCAGGAGGAAATTTGTGTGATGCAATAAAATAAAAATCAATTTCTGCGGACAGCATTTTATCAGCTATATTTTCAGGTGATTAATTGTGATGCATGGGCATTTTTTTCCACTTTTAAAAACCTTTATTTTAGCTGTTTCAAGTCTCGAGCTCCCTGAGGCAGCTATCTGTCTTGAGAGAGCTTTCTCGCAGTGCTCACCCCCGACTGTGGAAACATCATCACCTGCCCTCTTCTTGCCCAACCCCTGCAGTGCTGAGCTTTTCAGCGCACTTTTCATGCTGGCTGGCGGCTAATTAGCCAGCCAACGTGAAATTGCGGTCAGCAGTCCATCGCAGTCAGAGGCCCGTTTCCCGACCACTCCCGATCGAGTGCACCTGCCAAAGGTAAAATTCAGGCCATGAAGTTTGCAGATGATATGAAACCTGGAAAAGTAGTAAATAATGATGAGGATGATCATAGGCTTCGGAATGACGTAGACAGGATGGTGAAATGGACAGAAGTATAACAGATGGAGTTCAACGTGGAGAAGTGTGAAGTGATGAACTTTAAAAGAAAGACTTGCATTTATGTCGCGCCTTTCCTCAGGACATCCCAAAATTCCTTACAGCCAATGAAGTATTGTTGAAGGAGAGTCACTACTGTAATGCAGGCAATGCAGCAGCCATTTTGCACACAGCAAGGTCTCTCAAACAGCAATGTGATAATGTCCAGATAATGCATTTTTGGGATGTTGTTTGAGGGATAAATTTGGTCAGAACACTGGGGACAAATCTGTGCCATTGTCCACCTGAGAGCAGATGGCATTTCCAACAGTACAACACTCCCATTTTACTGCACTGGAGTCTCCACTTCTGAATTTTTTTTGTGCTTAAGCACTGGAGTCGGTCCTTGAGCCCACCATCATCTGACTCAGAGGTAAGAGTACAGCCAACAGAGCCAGAGCTGACACCAGAACTACAGTATTGTGAACAATTCTGGGCCCCACACTTCAGGAAGAATGTAAAGGTCTTCGAAAGGAAACAGAGGAGGTTTACCAGGATGATACCAGTTATGAGGAGAAGGTGGAAAAGTTTGGTGTGTTCTTCTTGGAACAGAGAAGGTTAAGAGGTGACTGAATCGAGGTTTTCAAGGTGATGAGATGTTTTGATAGAGATAAACTATTCCCTCTGCTGTTTGGGTCAGTAGTGAAAGGTTAAAAATTTAAAACCACTGGCCAAAGATCTATAGGGGAGATGAGGAGAATTTTTTCCACTCAAGGGTTGTTTGGATCTGGAATGCTTGGCCTGAAAATGCGGTGAAAATTGATTCCATCAATAATTTGAAAAGTGAGTTTGACACCATACAATCTGCTCATGATGACTTGAGAAAGTACTGTTCAGTGCCACTGATGCTGTGACAGACTCAACTAAGATTAATACTTAATATCCATGTACTTCCAGTCCACTTCCATTGTCCCTATGAGCCATTCTCGTGTTTTTATTTTTGTTGTGAAATATGCAAATCTGAAAAAAAAATGCAAATGCTGGAAATCTGAAATAAGAACAGGGAAAGATGGAAATGGCACAGCAGTGAGCACCTGAAAAGGTAAGGTGGATTAGTGTTTTGTGGGAAGCCCTTTATCAGGGCTAGTTTTAGAGAGTTGTACCCAAAAGCATGAATCTCTCTGTCTTCCAGACGTTAATCTATCTGGTGGAGATTCCCAGCAGTCTGACTTATAAAATTCATCACTTACAATCTACTTTTGGGGATATGTCGGACTGTTCTCATCCTGAGCACAGCCTTTTGTTTTTAAATTGTGATCATTTAAATATCTTCCTAGGAGAAGCATCCTGTTTTAGTAGACAGGATTCTATTCTCTAATTGTTTCTCCCTCTGATATATTTACAATTAAGGAGTGAGTTTCTCAGGAAATAAAGCTACAAAAGGGTGAGAGAGCTGATTGCATGCGCCATGTAGGGGTGATAGATCGGAGACAAGGCTATAACATAATAGCACTAATTTGGTCCCTTTCAGCTTGGCTCCCCACCAAAAATAATGAAGTGTGCAGGAGTGCAATCCTCCTAATTATGTCTGATCTCCATGGTTTCCAGTGCTTGCCATAAGGTTTTGTGGTTTCCCTCTGGCCGTGTCCTGTTTTCATTATAGGACATGGCAACAACCCAAAGCAAGTCAACATATGAGAAGTGCATGTGGCTTACACCTCCTGCTGATGACAAGTGCATCCTATCAACAAGGCACTTCCTAGCTCTCAGCACATAAATGGCAGTTCTGGAACAATCATGTGTTTTCTGCACTTCCACTAGGTGAAAATCCTCATTTGTCCCAATCTATTAGGACAAATAAATGGGACTGACTCTCTAATGCTAGGGCTTTCAAGCTGGGAAGCTAGTTTCAAAATTATCCCAGACAGATGGGATGAAATCTCTTCTCTTTTCTACAATGGGGAAGAGCTGGAGTGATGATTCTGTGCACTCATCTGTCCTCCTTTCCTCACCAGGTAAGAGGAGGGAAAGCAAAGCAAAGCAAGTCTTCAGTGTTTCCCAGAGCGTCAGCTAATTGTGTGGACAATCGCTCAGCTGTTTTGTTATGCAAGCTTTAAAATATTGCCCAGTCCCATGGCTTTGCTTACTTGGATTGCCATTTCACTGCTAGTATTTATACACAAGGAATTTCATGAAATCCTGTTTACACTTTCAGTAGTTGGAAATTATTGCCTAACACTTAGGAAATAGCTTTGAGAACATGAGGCTTTATAACTGTGAGAAAGTGAAGGTTTGTGGCGTAATCATAAAATCAGGGAATGATACCATTTGGCCCATCATGCCTGTGCTAGCTCTTTGGAAAAATATCCAAAGTGTCTTTTCCCCTGCATTTTCCCTGAAGCTCTGTAACTTTTAACCGTTCAAGTATTGACCTACTTGTCTTTTGAAAATTATTACTGAATCTGCTTCCACCCTTTCAAGCAGTTCATCCAGATCACAATAACTCACTGCATTAAAGAATGTTTCCTTGTATCATCTCTGATCTTTTGGAAATCACCTCTGGTTATCAACCCTTCTACCACTGCAAACTATTTCTCATTATTTACACTATCAAAACCATAATGGGGCACTTTCCTATTTAGTTGGCCTTTAATCCTACAGAAGGGCTGTGTCATTGATTATGTTGTTCACACCCAAAAATCTGAATAATAAAAAATAATAATAAAAAATAATGTTGTCAATTGACATCGCATTTAAGGGTCCACACACTATTACCCATTCCACACCACCTGCAGATATATTTAATAAGAAACTTACCTAGTCCAAGCTGCTGCATCCTCCTATGCCAGTCTATGCCAATTTTCCCAAATAACTAATGGTCAAAAAGCACATGGTAACAGCAACTCAGTCTCTCGCTTCTTTCCTGTGCTTAAGAGTCTTTTCTCTTGGTTCTCTGTATCGGGTCTGCTTCTTGCCCTCTACCTTGAAACCTGCCTCAGCCTGTTCACCATTGCCAGACAACACTCTTTTATGTTCTCAAATCTGCTTCATCTCTTTAGTTCCTGGCACCGCTCTTGTAGGCCTCATTGTGACAACCTTCAAAGCTTAATTTTGTCTCACTTCCCTTTTCATGATCTGCTCGCCATGCTCAAACCAGCTGCTCAAGCATTCAAAGTGTTTGAAAGATACATCTGTCAGCCTGCTCAGCCTGAGTGCATTTTCTTGGGCTCTACTCTTCTGATTTGGCACTTTCTTATTTTCTTACCTTGTCTTTTTTATTTATTAATTCATAGGATGCGGGCATTGATGGCTAGGCCAGTATTTATTGTCCATCCCTAATTACCCTTGAGTAGTGAGCTGTCTTCTTGAACCATGTGGTGTAGGTACATAACATTCTATGATACACCCACAGCGCTGTTAAGGAGGGAGTTCCAGGATTTTGGCCCAGCGACAATGAAGGAACAGCGATATATTTCCAAGTCAGGAAGGGGAGTGGCTTGGAGGGGAACTTCCAGGTGGCAATGTTCCCATCTATCTGCTGCCCTTGTCCTTCTAGATGGTAGTGGTCGTGGGTTTGGAAGGTGCTGTTGAAGAAGCCTTGGTGAGTTCTGCAGTGCATCTTGTAGATGGTACACACTGCTGCTACTGTGCGTCGGTGGTGGAGGGAGTGAATGTTTGTGGATGGGGTGCCAGTTGAGCAGCTGCTTTGTCCTGGATGGTGTCCAGCTTCTTCAGTATTGTTGGAGCTGCACTCAACCAGGAAAGTGGGGAGTATTCCATCACACTTCTGACTTGTACCAGGTGGACAGTCTTTGGGGAGTCAGGAGGTGAGTTACTCAGGGCAGAATTCCAAGCCTCTGACCTGTCCCGTAGCCATAGTATTTATCTGGCTAGTCCAGTTTGGTTTCTGGTCAATGGTAACCCTCAGGACGTTGATAGTGGGAGATTCAGTGATGGTGAGAGATGGGTAGATTCTCCTCTTGTTGGAGATGGTAATTGTCTGGCACTTGTGTGGTACGAATATTACTTGCCACTTAACAGTCCAAGCCTGAATGCTGTCCAGGTCTTGCTGCACACGGTCATGGACCTGTGGAGTCGCAAGTAGAAACATTGGACTTCGGACCAGGAGTAGGCCATTCAGCCCTTTGAGCCTGTTCTGCCATTCAAAAGGTCATGACTGATCTGGTTGTGGCCTCAACTCCACTGTTCTGTCTGCCCTCATAACTCTTGACCCCCATGTCTATTAAAACTCTAACTAACTCAGCCTTGAATATAATCAATGACACAGCCTCCAGTGCTCTCTGGGGAAGGAAATTCCACAAACTAATGACCCTTTGAAGGAAAAATTTCTCCTAATCTTTGTCTTAAATGGTAGACTTCTTATTCTTAAATGTTGTCCCCTGGTTCCAGTCTCTCGCACAATTGGAAACATCCTCCTGATATCTACCCTATCAAATCCCCTCAGGATCTTATATGTTTCAATAAGATCACCTCTCCAATGGGTATAGGCCCAACCTGTTCAACCTTTCTTCATAAGAACATATGAACGTACAAATTAGGAGCAGGAATACGCCACTCGGCCTTCATGCCTGCTCCGCCATTCAATGAGATCATGGCTAATCATGATTGTAACCTCAACTCCACGTTCTCACCTACCCTGATAACCTTTCACCCCCTTGCTTATCAAGAATCTATCTACCTCTGCCTTAAAAATATTCAAAGACTGCTTCCACGCCTTTTAAGAAAGAAAGTTCCAAAGACTCATGACCATGTGCGAGAAAAAAATCTCCTCTGTCCCAAATAGGTGGTCCCTTATTTTTAAACAATGACCCCTAGTTTTAGGGTCTCTCACAAGAGGAAACATTGTCTCCACGTTCGCCCTCTCAAGACCCCTCAGGATCTTATATGTTTCAGTCAAATCGCCTCTTACTCTTCTAAACTCCAGCAGACATAAACCTAGCTTGTCCAATCTTTCCTCAATAGACAACCGCCCAGTTTAAACCTTCTATGAACTGTTTCCAATGCATTTCCATCTTTCCTTAAATAAGGGGACCAATATTGTATATAGGACTCCAGATGTGGTCTCATCAATGGTCTGTATAACTGAAGCATAATGTCCCTACTTTTGTATTCAGTTCCCATTGCAATAAATGATAACATTCTATTAGCTTTCCTAATTACTTGCTGGACCTGCATACTAGCCTTTTGTGATTCATGCACTGTGATCCCTCTGCAATCTCTCACCATTTAGATAATATGCTTTTTAAAATGTTTCCTGCCAAAATGGACAATTTCACACTTTTCCACATTATACTCCATTTGCCAGATCTTTGCCCACTCACTTAACCGACCTATGTCACTTTGTAGCCTCCTTGTGTCCTCTTCACATCTTACTTTCCTACATATCTTTGAGTTGTCAGCAAATTTAGCAACCATACTTTTGGTCCCTTCATCTAAGTCATTTATATAAATTGTAAAATGTTGAGGTCCCAGCACTGATCGCTGTGGCACACCACTAGTTATGTCTTGCCAACCGGAAAAGCACCCATATATCCTACTCTCGCGAGTCTGTATGCCTCTTCTTCAGAGCTCTGAGGAAGGACTTGCAACGTTAACTCTGTTTTTCTCTCCACAGATGCTGTTAGACTTGCTGAGTTTTTCAGTATTTTCTGTTTTTGTTTCAGATTTCCAGCATCCGCAGTATTTTGCTTTTATGTCTACTGTTTCCTGTTCGTTTGCCAATCTTCTATCCATGTCAATATGTTACCCTCCCTGCACCATGAGCTTTTATTTTTTGCAATAACCTTTGATGTGGCATCTTATCAAATGCCTTCTGGAAATCTAAATACAGTACATCCACTGGTTCCCCTTTATCTGCACTAAGGACTCCATTTCCCTAATAATCCATAAGGATTTCCCTTTCACAAAACCATGTTGACTCTGCCTGGTTACCCTGATTTTATCCAAGTGCCCTACAGCTTTAACATCTTTAAGAATAGCTTCTAACATTTTCCCTATGACAGACGTTAAGCTAACTGACCTGTAGTTTCCCGTTTTCTGTCTCCCTCCCTTTTTGAATAAAGGAGCGATATTCGCTATTTTCCAATCTAATGGGACCTTCCCCAAATCTTGGGAATTTTGGAAAATCAAAACCAACACATCAACTATTTCACCAGCCACTTCTTTTAAGACTCTAAGATGAAGTTCATCAGGAGCCGGGGACTTGGTCAGCCAGCAGCTCCAACAATTTTCTCAGTACCGCTTCCCTGGTAATTGTACTTTTCCTGAATTTCTCCCTCCCTTCCATTTCCTGATTTATAGCTTTTTCTGGGATGTTACTTGTATCCTCTATAGTGAAGACTTATGCAAAATACCAGTTCAATTCACCTGCCATCCCCTTGTTTTTCATTATTAGTTCCCCAGACTCACTTTCTATAGGATCAACACTTAATTTGTAAACTCTTTTCTTGTTTAAATATCTATAGAATCTCTTGCTATCTGCCTTTATATTTATAGCTAGCCTTCTCTCCTTTTTTCCTCCTTATCTTTTAGTCATTCTTTGCTGTTTTTTATATTCTGTGTAATCTTCTGACCTGCCAGCCATGTTTGTGCAATTATATGCTTTTTCTTTAAGTTTGATACTACCTTTAATATTTTAGTTAACCACGGATGGTGGGCTCCCCTCCCCCTTGGAATTTTTCTTTCTTGTTGGAATGTATCTATTCTGTATATTCTGAAATATCTCCTGAAATGTCTGCTGCTGCGTCTCTGTTGACCTATCCCTTAACCTAATTTGCCAGTTCACTTTAGTTGTGCTTTTGTTCCCTCATAATTACCCTTATTTAAGCTTAAAATATTCGTCTGGGACCCACTCTTCTCTCCCTCAAACTGAATGTAAAATTCAATCATATTAAGATCGCTGCTACCTAGTGGAGGGCGGGGGGGGGGGGGGGGGGCGCCTTCGTTATGAGGTCATTAATTAATCCTATCTTATTCAAGCCCCTCATTCTAGGAATGAGCCGAGTGAACCTTCCCTGAACTACTTCTGATGCATTATTTTTTTCACATAAGGAGACCAAAACTGTACACAGTATTCCAGATATGAAATGAACATTGTACAATCATCCGTGAACATCTCCACTTCTGACCTTACGATGGAGGGGAGATCATTGATGAAACAGCTGAAGGTTGTTGGGCCCAGGACACTACCTTGAGGAACTCCTGCAGTGATGTCCTGGGACTGAGATGATTGGCCTTTAACAACCACAACCACCTTACTTTGTGTTAGGTATGACTCCCACCAGTGGAGAGTTTCCCCCTGATTCCCATTGACTTCGATTTTGCTGGGCTCTTTGGTACCACACTGAAAATGCCTGAAAAGGCCTTGAGACAAGGCTGTTGGTCGTCCATAACCAGTGTTGCTTTCTCGGCATTCACAGGTTCCAACCTTGGCAGGGATTTTGAGTTAGACTGAAGGTATAATTCTCGCTTTATGAGCTCAAAATCCTACACCCAACAGAGTCGTAACTGATCTGCAAGCAAAGGTTCAGTCCAGCAGATGTAATGGTTACACATCCATTTGTAGTTCTTCTGAACAGATAAGGCAAAGAGCACTGGCCGTGACATTGCCATGAATTCATATTCATGCCCACTTGTCCTCCTGTCAACAAGAAGCTTCCAGAACTTTTATTCAACCACATTCCACATACAATTCAAACCCCGCTGAGGAGCTTAAAAGCCAAGAGCAGGCAATAGCAAGTGAACACTCAGCACGTTTCTGTCTGATAGATCATATGGACTTCTCAAAACCGTTGTTACTTCTCCAGGTGCCATTGTTGAAGGCAGGACAGCAGCAAACTTTGAATGGAATATTTTATAAGGAAAAAACTTTAAAAAGCAGCATTTTGAGAAAGGTAATGGAAATGTACATGGCTCACACATTATGATGTTGGAGAGTGCATTCAATGGGACATCAGTGTAACTAAGGAAGAAATGCATTGTGGCCATTTTTAATCAGTCTGTTGTATAAGCACCATGCCTGCCATTCTCTTCCTCTGACTACCGATTTTACTTGCTGCTGTACCGGTGTGTACTCTGGGTATTGGTTGCACACTTGGGCAGCCTGTCTAACCTGTGTACTCTGTGTACCAATGTTTCTTCTAAACTGTGTGATGCACAGCAATGAAGGTAATACAAAGGCTGCTTGCTGGCCCCTGAGCAAGATACTGTGCATCATGGACACAAAAAAATTAAAGGTACCACGCACTGAAATAAACAGACCGTACGCTATACTCTGTGTAGATGTGTGTAAGAGCCAAGATTTTGGCTGTTTCCCAAGGGTTTTTTTTTCAGCAAAAAACTTGATTTAATTCTTTATATTTTTTGGCTGTGAAACAAGAAGCACAGTTTTTACTTATTATTTAGATGGAGGTTTAAGTATGATCATACAAGAACACAAGCATTAGGAGCAGGAGTAGGCCATTCAGCCCCTCAAACCCGTTCCGCCATTCAATAAGATCATGGCTGATCTGATTTGGCTTCAGCTCCACTTTCCTGTCTGGCCGCACAACCAATGTTTCAATAAGATCGCCTCTTGTTCTTCTAAACTCCAATGGGTATAAGCCCAACCAAATCAACCTTTCTTCATAAAATAATCCCTTCATCCCAGGATGAATGTACCTTCTCTGAACTGCTTCTAATGAAATTATATCCTTAAAGTAAAGAGACCAAAACTGTGCACAGTACTTCAGATGTGGTCTTACTAATGCCCTGTACAGCTGTAGCAACACTTTCTGATCTTTATGCTTGATTTCCCCTTGCATTAATTCCAACATTCCATTTGCCTCCCTAATCACATGCTGTACCCGCATACCAGGCTTTTGTGATTCATGTACCAGGACACCCAGGTCTTCTTTACTGCAGAGTCCTGCACTCTCTCTCCATTATATACTTTGTTCCTATTCTTCCTGCCAAAGTGGACAAGTTCACATTTTCCCACATTATACTCCATCTGCCAAATTTTTGCCCATTCACTGAAGCTATTTAAATCCCTCTGTAGATCCTTTATCTCCTCTTAACAACTTATTTTCTTACCGTTCTTTGTATCATCAGCAGATTTAGCTAATGTATGTTCGGTCCCTTCATCCAGGCGGCACTCCACTAGTTACAGCTTGCCAACCCGAAAATGACGCATTTATCCCTACCATCTGTTTCCTGTTAGCTAACCAATTCTCTACCCATGCTTATATATCACTCCCAATGACATGAGCTCTTATTTTGTGTAGTAACCTTTGATTTGGCACCCTGTCGAATACCTTTTGGAAATCCAAACACACCACATCTACAGGTTCCCCTTTATCCACCTTGCTTGTTACATCATCAATTAGTCAAACATGATTACCCTTTCACAAAACCACCTTGACTCTGCCTGATTGTATCATGATTTTCTAAATGTCCTGCTATTACCTCCTTAATAATGGATTCTAGCATTTTCCCAATGACGGACTTTAGGCTAACTGACCTAGAGTTTCCTGCTTTCTGTCTCCTTCCTTCCTTCCTTGAATAGAGGTGTTAAATTTGTGATTTTACAATCCGCTGGGACCTTTCCAGGATCTCGGGAATTTTGAAAGATCACAATGAATGCATCCACCATCTCTGCAGCCACTTCTTTTAAGACCCCAGGATGCACGGCAACAGTCCAAGGGACTTGTCAATCTAATAATTTTCCTTAATTTTTAAAAAATTATTCTTTCGTGGGATGTGGGTATGGCTGGCTAGGCCAGCATTTATTGCCCATCTCTAATTGCCCTTGAGAAGGTGGTGGTGAGCTGCCTTCTTGAACTGCAGCAGTCCATGTGTAGATACACCCACAGTGCTGTTAGGGAGGGAGTTCTAAGATTTTGACCCAGTGACAGTGAAGGAACAGCGATATATTTCCAAGTCAGAATTGAGTGGCTGGGGGGGAGCTTGCAGGTGATGGTGTTCCCGTGTGTCTACTGCCCTTGTCCTTCTAGATGGTAGGATTGTGATTGTTTACATTTCCTCCCTCCCTTTTATCTCTTGATCTTCAAGTATTTTGGTATGTTTTTTGTGTCTTCTACAGACCAAAAACATCGGCTCAACACTTCCGCCATTTCCGTGGGGGAGGCAGTGGCATAGTGGTATTGTCACTGGACCAGTATTCTAGAGAACCAGGGTAATGCTCTGGGGGCCATAGCAGATGGTGAAATTTGAATTCAATAGAGATCTGGAATTAAAAGTCTGATGATGACCACAAAACCATTGCCGATTGCTATAAAAACCCATCTGGTTCACTAATGTCCTTTTAGCGAAGGAAATCTGCTGTCCTTACCTGGTCTGTATGTGACTCCAGCAATGTGGTTGACTCTGAAAACGCCCTTCAAACAAGGGCAATTAGGGATGGGCAGCATATGCTGGCCTAGCCAGTGATGCCAACATCCTATGAATAAAAAAAATCCCTAGACTCACCTTCACTTTAGTTGTTCTTTTCCTTTTTAAATACTTCTGGAAACTCTTACTTACTGTTTTTATATTTCTAGCCAGCTTTCACTCATATTCAAATTTCTCCTCCTTTATTTTTGGAGTCATTCTTTGCTGATTTGTAAAACCTGCCATATCTTCTGACCTACCACTAATCTTCACACTTTTTTTCTTTTTTCTTTCAATTTGACACAATCCTTAACTTCCTTATTTAACCAGGGATAGTGCATCCTTCACAGAATCACAGTGCATAAGAGGCCGTTCGGCCCATCAAGTCTGCACCGGCACGTGAGAAACACCCAACCCACCCACCCAATCCCATCCACCAGCACTTGGCCCATAGCCTTGAATGTTATGACGTGTCAAGTGCTCATCCAGGTACTTTTTGAAGGATGTGAGGCAACCCGCCTCCACCACACTCCCAGGCAGTGCATTCCAGACCGTCACCACCCTCTGGGTAAAAAAGGTTTTCCACACATCCCCTCTAAACCTCCTGCCCCTCACCTTGAACTTATGCCCCCTTGTGACTGACCCTTCAACTAAGGGGAGCAGCTGCTCCCTATCAACCCTGTCCATGCCCCTTGTATACTTGTATATCTTGTATACCTTGATCAGGTCGCCCCTCAGTCTTCCCTGCTCCAACGAAAACAACCCAAGTCTATCCTACCTCTCTTCATAACTTAAATGTTTCATCCCAGGCAACATCCTGGTGAATCTCCTCTGCACCCCTTCCAGTGCAATCACATCCTTCCTATAATGTGGTGACCAGAACTGCACACAGTACTCCAGCTGTGGCCTCACCAAGGCTCTATACATCTCCAACATGACCTCCCTACTTTTGTAATCTATGCCTCGATTGATAAAGGCAAGTGTCCCATATGCCTTTTTCACCACCCCACTAACATGCCCCTCTGCCTTCAGAGACCCATGGACACACACGCCAAGGTCCCTTTGTTCCTCAGAACTTCCTAGTGTCATGCTGTTCATTGAATACTTCCTTGTCAAATTACTCCTTCCAAAGTGTATCACCTCACACTTTTCAGGGTTAAATTCCACCTGCCACTTATCTGCCCATTTGACCATCCTGTCTATATCTTCCTGTAGCCCAAGACACTCAACCTCACTGTTAACCACCCGGCCAATCTTTGTGTCATCCGCAAATTTACTAATCCTATCCCCCACACAGTCATCTATGTCATTTATATAAATGACAAATAATAGGGGACCGAGCACAGATCCCTGTGGTACGCCACTGGACACTGGCTTCCAGTCACTAAAGCTAGTTCAATTTAGCTAATTCTCTTATAACTGTCATTTGCGTTTAAGACACTAGACTTAGACCCACACTTCTCACCCTCAATCTGAATGTGAAATTCTATCGCAATTTGATCACTGTTGTCTACCATGAGGTCATGAATTAATCCTTTCTCATTGCGCATTAGCAGGTCCAAAATAGCATGCTTCACAGGTAGCCCTAGAATGTACTACTCTAAGAAATTGTCTCTAATACAGTCTATGAACTGCTATTCCAGGCTAGCTTTACCAACCTACATAAAGATTAAAATCGTTCATGATTATTGCAGTACCCGTCTTTAAAAAAACCCCATTATTTCTTTTTATATACTCTGTCCTACAGTGTAGCTACTGTTAGAGGGCCTCAAAACTGCTCTCACCATTGATTTCTTGTCTTTGCTATTTCTTATCTCTTATCAAACTGATTCTACATCTTGATCTTCTGAACTAAGGTCACCTCTCACTACTATACTAATGTCATCCTTACCTAACAGTGCTACCCCTAGTTTCCTGTCCTTCTGAAATGTCAAATACATTTCGATATTCAAGTCCAACTTTGGTCACTTTGCATCCACACCTCTGAAATGGCTGTCAGGTCACACATAATTATCTACTTGTGCTATGAATTCATCCGTTTTGTTATAAATGTTGTGTGCATTCAGAAACAGAGCCTTTAATTCTGACTTGTTACCATTCTTTCAGACTCTGGCTTTATCTGCTAGTGCACTCCTAAGTGTATATGCTCTGTCCCTTCCTGTCACACTCTGGTTATCATTACCCCTATTGCTACCCTGCTCTGGCCCATACTCTTTAATTTGGCACATGATCCCTCCACCCCCCACCCCCCCCCCCCCCCACACCGCCGCCCACCCACTATTTACATTAAAGCCCTCTCTACTGTCTCTAAAGCCCTAATTATATGACATCCCAGCATGGTTCAGGTGAAAACTGTCCCATAGGTACAGCTCTCACTTTCCCCAGTGCTGGTGCCAGTGCCCCATTTCTGCCACAACAATCTTTGAGCCACGTATTTCACTCCCTAATCTTATTTACCCTATGCCAATTCGCCCATGGCTCAGGTAGTAATCTAGTGATGATTACCTTTATGGTTCTGCTTTTTATTATAGCTGCAAGCTGCTCACAATCCCTAGGCAGAACCTCTTTTTTAGTCCTATCTATGTTGTTGGTATCCATGTGGACCACAACAACTGGATCCTCCCCTTCCCACTGCAAATTCCTTTCCAGTCCTGAGTAGATGTCTTGAATCCTGGCAGGGAACACAGCCTTCTGGACTCATGCTCTCAACTGTGTCTATCTCTGACTATATTGTCCCCTACTATCCCCTCCTGTGTGTGGTTTCCCAGTGACTACAGCCTGCAAGGTGAAACGCTACTTGAGTTTCCAATGAAGACACTTCAGATGGTGGTGGTGGGTGGCATTGAGGAGCTCTGGGCCCTGAGGGCCTGCCTGTGGATTGCCGTACCTGTGTGTAGAATATAATGTGTCCAATATGAGATAGAGACACGTGAAGGTCGCAGTAGTGGTGGGTGTCTTATTCTGAGGAGAAGGAAGTACAATGAATCATGGTGGAGTGATACTACCAGAGTGCCAGGAAGTGGGAGAGGGGAGTATTGTGAGTAGTGAGACTGTATTTGGTGGAGTTGTGAGCGGAATGTAAGGGAGCAGTATTTTTACCTTGACAACTCTAATGAGGTAATTGAACTTTTTAGGGCATTGCAACTATAATCTTGGAAGTAATCTCCAGACATTGAATTCCTCAGCAACCATTTTCCCATTGATGATGGTATTGTTGCCCAGAGGACTTTCTGTAACTGTGCCCCACCCCTGCCTGGGAAGATGATCTCCCACTGTCTGTCCTCTTCCTGCACCAGGTTGTCCAAGGCATTATCAGAGAATTTGAAGCCTCTACAGCCATTTCTCTCCTTACAAGTGTCCTCTGTTGTCTGCAGCCAGAGTGAACCTCCCCTTTAAGGGGTACTGGCTGTCTTGAAATGCTATCAGAGATGTGCATCTCATCTGCTGCACACCTGACTAATGATAGAGGGCAGGCAGCACACATATTACATGTTCCCTGGGACAACATTACAAGCACAGGCAATGCACATCCTCCCACCTGCACATCCATACATCCATTTTTGAGTGCAATCAGATTTCTAGGTCATGTTGTCTCACATTGAATTAATGATGAGTCTCGGTTGCTTTGGAGCAATGACAGGAAAAATAATTTTGCTTCAGCCTGATGCTGTGCACATTCAATTGTACAAGTGCTTCACAGGGGCATTAAAATGTTAATTCTAAAAAAGGACAAAAAAGGACTTAAATAGTGCCTTTCGCACCTCAGAACATCCCAAAGTGCTCTACAGCCAATAAATTCCTGGTGTGATGTCAGAAATGTAGTGGCTAATTTGTGTACAGCAAGATCGCACGGACAGAAATAAGATAATAAGCAGATAATATGGTTTAGGTGCTGATTGAAAGTTAAATATTGACCAGGAGAGCACTCCCTTCTTTCAACTGTGGCTTGAGGTCTTTTACATCTACCTGAAGGGCACCGTTTTAACACCTCATCCACAAGATGTTTCTGCAGCCTATATCATATCCCAAGCTTTCACCCTGATAAAAAACGCCAGTTCCCTGAGGCCTCTTTATGAACTAAACATGTAAGTTCTGGATTGTTTCTTGATGCACTTCTCTGAAATCCCTCAGTGCAATAGCATCCTTTTGTCGATTAAGGATAAAGGACCAAGTAAAAGAATGTTAAGTGCTCGGTTAATGTCTTTATAATTTTTTGTGTTAAAATGGAAAAACGTGCTGGGGTTTTTGAGCATTCAGACAATGGCTAGCTTATTATTGGGTCATTATGCCCTGTTATATCTGTAGGAGAAATGCTCTGATTGTGACGCTAGGTATTTTAAGGCTAAAATTGATGCAGGGCAAGAACAACTCAAAGGGTAGCAATAAGATGTTTAGTTGTTTCGGAATGTTAAACTAAGGAACAAATAGAAAATTACAAGTGAAGCATGCAAGTCAAAAAATAAATCAGTTGCCTCTTATACAGCAGTTTACAGCAGTTGTTTAAATTGTACAAATAAAATGGTTGAGAAATAATAGTGTTTCACAAGTGACACACAAGGCGTGTGTCAGCCATGGCAAGTTCCCAGAAGGGAAAAACAGTTTGGACCAGTATTCTTATTTCCAAGTTTTTACTGTTTTTCATTCTGGGTTGATAGCACACTTGCCTCTGAATCTCCAGGTTCAAGTCCAGGTCTTGAGTCCAAAAAATCAAGGCTGAAACTCCAGTGCAGTATTGAAGGGAGCACTGCACTGTCTGAGGTGCTGTCTTTTAGATGAGGTGTTAAACGGAGGCCCCACCTGCATGCGCAGGTGGATGAATGATCCTGTGGCACTATTTTGAAGGGAGTAAGGGAGTTAACCCTGGTGTCCTGGCCAATATTGATCGCTCAATCAACATGATAAAAAACAGATTGTCTGATCATTATAATATTGCTCGTTGTAGGAGCTTGCTGTGCGCAAACTGATTGCTGTGATTCCTACCTTACAATGGTAACATTGTAATCCTACATTTCAAAAGTGTTTCATTCGCTATAAAGCGCTTTGAGATATCCGGTGGTTGTGAAAAGCACTACATCTATGCAAGTCTTTTTTCTTAAGTTGAGTGACAGCTAAGCCTCATGCCCTCTATATAGCTATTATTAAAAATGTTATAGCAGGGCACTTAGAAAAATTCAAGACAATCAGGCAGAGTCAACATGGTTTTGTATAAGGGTAATCATGTTTAACCAATTTATTGGAGTTCTTTGAAGGAGTCACATGTGCTGTGGATAAAGGGGAACTGGTAGATTTACTGTACTTAGATTTCCAGAAGGCATTTGATAAAGTGCCACAGTTATTGCTAGAAAATAAAAGTTCATAGTGTAGTGGGTAACATATTGGCATAGATAGAAGATTGGTTAGCTAACAGGAAGCAGATAGTTGGCATAAATGGATCTTTTTCTGGTTGGCAGGATGTAATAAGTGGTGTGCCACAGGGATCAGTGCTGGGGCTTCAACTTTTTACAATTTATATAAATGACTTGGATGAAGGAATGGTTGCTAAATTTGCTGATGACACAAAGATAGTTAGGAAAGTAAATTTGAAGAGGACTTAAGGAGGCTACAAAGTGACTTAGATAGGTTAAATGAGTGGGCAAAGATCTGGCAAATGGAGTATAATGTGGGCAAATATGAAATTGGTCATTTTGACAGGAAGAATAAAAAGGAAGCTTATTATCGAAATGGTGAGAGATTGCAGAGCTCTGAGATTCAGAGGAATCTGGATGTCCTAGTGCATGAATCACAAAGAGGTTAGTTTGCAGGTACAGCAGGTAATTAGGAAAGCTAATAGAATGTTATCATTTATTGTGAGGGGAATTGATGACAAAAGTAGGGAGGTTATGTTTCAGTTGCACAGGGCACTGGTGAGACCACATCTGGAGTATTGTGTATAGTACTGGTCTCCTTATTTTAAAAAAGATGTAAATGTGTTAGAAGCAGTTCAAAGAAGGTTTACTAAACTAATACCAGGAATGGGCGGGTTGTCTTATGAGGAAAGGCTGGACAGGTTAGGCTTGTATCCACTGGGGTTTAGAAGAGTAAGAGGTGACTTAATTAAAACCTTAAAGATCCTGAGGGGTCTTGACAGGGTGGATGTGGAGAGGATGTTTCCTCTTGAGGGAGAATCTAGAACTAGGTCACTGTTTAAAAATAAGAGGATCGCTCATTTAAGACAGAGATGAGGAGAATTTTTTTTCTCAGGGTTGAGAGTCTTTGGAACTCTCTTCCTCAAAAGGTGGTGGAAGCAGAGTCTTTGAATATTTTTAAGGCCGAGGTGGATAGAATCTTGATTAACAAGGGAGTGAAAGGTTAAGGTTATCGGGGGTAGGAAGGGATATGGGTTTGAGGTTACATTCTGATCAGCCATGAGCTTATTGAATGGCAGAGCAGGCTTAAGGAGCCGAGTGGCCTACTCCTCCTAATTCGCATGTATACTGTGGTACCCTGCTCTTGTCAACCAGCTGTGTGGCTTAGGCAAGAAAGAATGTTTGCATCATCGAAATAATTTCTTGCAAAATGTGAAAATGGAGAGTTAGAGTTTTGAAGTGAACAGATGGCCTGATTTCTCAGCTCTTTGGAAGAGATGTTCAGTGCCTTTCCACTTGCCAGACAACAATTTCTTTAAAAAACCCCATCTTAACTTTCCTCCAATGCAGCCCACAGACAGATAGAAAGTTCCAGCTGGAACTCATCGGTCGCTAACTGCAGAAGATGAATCTCCCTGGCTTCTCTGTAAGATTTATAGAATAAAAAATAACACGACACAGACTGTTGCATATCAGTTAGATACTAGTTCCACCAGTTTTACTAGTTATATCACTGGCAGATTGATGCATTGCCACAGGTGGGCAAGGAAAAAAAATTGAGTCGACCATTGACTGAATTGATTACTTTCCACCAATTGGAGGAGCCAGAATACTGCATAATAGAAACATAGAAAATAGGAGCAGGAGTAGGCCATTCGTCCCTTCGAGCCTGCTCTGCCATTCAGTATGATCATGACTGACCCTCTATCTCAATGCCATACTCCCGTGCTCTCCCCATGCCCCTTGATGACCAGAAAGCTATCTATTTCTTTCTTAAGTACATTCAGTGACGTGTCCTCCACAGCCATCTGTGGTAGAGAATTCCATCGATTCACCACCCTCTGAATGAAGAAGTTTCTCCTAATCTCAGTCCTAAATGGTCTACCCCGTATCCTAAGATTGTGACTCCTTGGCCTAGACCTCCTAGCCAGAGGAAATATCATTACTGCATCAAACGTGATTTCCCTTTCATAAATCCATGTTGACTTTGTCAAATCCCGTTGATATTTTCTAAGTGTCCTGTTATCACATCCTTTATAATAGACTCTAGCATTTGCCCTAC
Source organism: Cetorhinus maximus (assembly GCF_964194155.1). Taxonomy (NCBI): domain Eukaryota; kingdom Metazoa; phylum Chordata; class Chondrichthyes; order Lamniformes; family Cetorhinidae; genus Cetorhinus; species Cetorhinus maximus. Next base: position 50,868,846 of record NC_135883.1, read on the forward strand.
TACTGATGTTAGGTTAACTGGTCTGTAATTCACTGTTTTCTCCCTCCTTTTTTAAATAGTGGGGTTACATTTGCCACCCTCCAATTTACTGGGATTGTTCCAGAATCTACAGAATTTTGGAAGATGACAACCAACGCATCCACTATTTCCATGGCCACCTCCTTTCGTACCCTAGGATGTAGATTATCGGGCCTTGGGAATTTATCGGCTTTCAGTCCCATGAATTTCTCCAGCACTATTGTTTTAGTGATGCTAATTTCCTTCGATTTCTCCTTTTCACTAGACCCTTGGTTCCTAGCAATTCTGGGAAGTTATTTATGTCCTCCGTGAAGACAGAACTAAAGTAATTATTTAATTTTTTTGCTATTTCCTTGTTCTCTATTATAAATTCCCCCATTTCAGACTGTAAAGGACCTACATTTGTCTTTACTAATCTTTTTTTTACATACTTATAGAAGCTTTTACAGTCTGCTTTTATGTTCCTTGCAAGTTTTCTCTCATACTGTACTTTTCCCTTCTTAATCAATCTTTTGGCCCCCCTTTGCTGAATTGTAATCTGCTCCCAATCCTCAGGCTTGCTACTTTTTCTAGCAACTTTATATGACTCCTCTTTGATTCTAATACTGCCCTTAATTTCTTTTGTTAGCTATGGTTGGGCTGCTTTTCCTGTTCTGTTTTTGCGCCAGAAAGGAATGTATAACTGTTACAATGCATACATTTGTTCCTTAAATACTAGCCATCGTCTATCCACCTTTTAATGAAGTTCCTCAATCTATCTAAGCCAAACTTATGCCTCATACCTTCGTGGTTTCCTTTGTTAAGATTTAGGACCCCAGTTTCAGATTGGACTACTTCACTTTTCATCCTAATGAAGAATCATGTTATGGTCACTGTTCCCTAAAGGAACAACACGATTATGAATTAAACCCTTCTCATTGCACAATAGCAAATATAGAATAGCCTAGTTGGTTCCTTGACATACTGGTCTAAAAATCCATCTCGTACACACTCCAGGAATTCATCTCCACAGTATTATTGCTAATTTGTTTTGCCCAGTCTGTATGTTGATTAAGGTCACCCATGATTACTTGTTACATGGAGCTTTAATTTCCTGTTTAATGCCATCCCCTACCTTATCGCTACTGTTTGGAGTCCTATAGACTATTCCCACTAATGTTTTCCACCCCTGATGCTTCGTAGCTTCACCCAGATTGACTCTAGATTTTCTAAACCAATTGCCTCTCTCCCCATCGCACTGATTTCATCCTCAACTAACAAGGCCACCCCACCTCCTTTTCCTTTTTGCCTGTCCGTCCTAAATATCGAGTACCCTTGGATATTCAGTTCCCAGCTTTGGTCAACCTGCAGCCATTTCTCCATAACCACAATCATATCGTACCTGTTTACATCAATTTTCACTGTTAATTCTTTATTGTGAATGCTCCATGCATTCAGATACAGTGCGTTTAGACTTGTCTTTTTAACATTTTTACACATCTTTGTTCTACTATGAGCCCATTTGCTGCTAGCCCTCGTTTCCTCTGCCTTCCACTTTTGCTTTCTACTTTTTTGTCTTTCATTCCTATCTTTGTTTCCCTCTCTTGTGTCTCCCCGCTCAGGTTCCCACCCCCCTGCCAATCTAGTTTAAACCCTCCCCACAGTACTAGTGAATACCCCTGCGAAGATATTTGTCCTAGTCTTGCTTGGGTGCAACCCATCAAGCTTATACAGGTCCCATCTTCCCAGAATCAGTCCTAATGCCTCAGGAATCTAATGCTACAGATGCTACACCATCACTCCAGCCATGTATTCATCTGGTCTATTTTCCTATTCCTGATCTTGTTAGCATGTGGCACTGGGGGTAATCCTGAGATTACTACCTTTGAGGTCCTGATTTTTAATTTATTTCCTAGCTCCCTACATTCTGCTTTCAGGACCTCATCCCTCTTTTTGCCTATGTTGTTGGTACCAATATGGACCACAAACTCTGGCTGTTCACCCTCCCCTTTCAGAATGTCCTGCAACCGCTCAGTGACATAATTGACCCTGGCACCAGTGCAATCACATCCTTCCTATAGTGTGGTGACCAGTACTGCACACAGTGCTCCAGATGTGGCCTAACGCTTTATATAGTTCCATCATAACCTCCCTGCTCTTGTATTCAACGCCTTGACTAATAAAGGCAAGTATCCCATCTTAACCACCTTATCTACCTGTCCTGCTGCCTTCAAGGATCTATGGACATGGACACCAAGGTCCCTCTGATTCTCTGTACTTCCTAGAGTCCTACCATTCATTGTCTATTCCATTGCCTTGTTAGTCCTCCCAAAATGCATCACCTCACACTTTTCAGGATTAAATTCCATTTGCCACTGTTCTGTCCAATCTGACCAGCCCGTCTATATCATCCTGTAGTCTAAGGCTTTCCTCCTCGCTATTTACCACACCACCAATTTTTGTGTCATCTGTGAACTTACTGATCATACCTCCTACATTCATGTCTAGATCATTAATGTACACTACAAACAGCAAGGGGCCCAGCAAAGAACCCTGTGGTACGCCACTGGACACAGGCTTCCAGTCACAAAAATAACCGTTGACCATCACCTTCTGCCTCCTGCCATTAAGCCAATTTTGGATTCAATTTGCCAAATTGCCGTGGATCCCATGGGCTTCTTGACCAGTCTCCCATGTGAGACCTTGTCAAAAGCCTTACTGAAGTCCATGTAGACTACTTCAACTGCACTAGCCTCATCTACACACCTAGTCACCTCCTCTCAAAATTCAATCAAATTTGTTAGACATTATCTCCCCCTGACATTGCTAACTATCCTTGATTAATCCTTGCCTCTCCAAGTGGAGATTAATTCTGTCCCTCAGAATTTTTTCCAAAGGTTTCCACTGATGTTAGACTCACTGACCTATAGTTCCCTCATTTATCCCTACCACCCTTCTTGAATAATGGCACCACATTAACTGTCCTCCAGTCCTCTGGCACCTCTCCTGTGGCCAGGGAGGATTTGAAAATTAATGTTAGGGCCCCTGCAATCTCCTCCCTTACCTTACATAGCAGTCTGGGATACATCCCATCTCGGCCTGGAGAATTATCCACTTTTAAGCCCACTGAAACCGCTAATGCCTCCTCCCTTTCAATGCTAATTTGTTCAAGTATATCACAGACTCCCTCCCTGATTTCTATATCTACATCATCCTTCTCTATAGTGAATACAGATACAAAGTACTCATGCAAACCTCACTTATGTCTTCCAGCTCCTCTCTCAGATTGCCTCTTTAGTCCATAATGGGCCCTACTCTTTCCATCATTATCCTCTTGCCCCTAATATACTTATAAAACACCTTTGGATTTTCCTTTATTTTACCCGCCAGTGTTTTTTCACGACCCCTCTTTGCTCTCTTAATTTCTTTTTTAAGTAACCCCCTGCACTTTCTATACTCCTCTAGGGCTTCCGTTGTTTTGAACCCTCAGTATCTACCATAAGCTTCCCTTTTTTCCCTGGTGCAATCCTGTACATTCCTCGACATCCAGAGTTCTCTGGGCTTGTTGGTCCCACCCTTCACCTTTATTGGAACATGTTGGCCCTGCGCTCACACTATTTCCTTTTTGAATGACTCCCACTGCTCTGATGTAGATTTTCCTATAAGTAGCTGCTCCCAGTCCACTTTGGCCAGACCCTGTCTTATATTAAAATCGGCCTTCCTCCAATTCAGAACCTTTGTTTCTGGCCCATCTTTGTCCTTTTCCATAACTACCTTAAATCTTACTGAGTTATGGTCACTATCACTGAAATGCTTCCCCACTGACACTTCTTCCACCTCGTTCCCTAAAACTAGGTCCAGCACTGCCCCCTCTCTTGTCGAGCTTTCTGTGTTGGGGGACTGAAAGGGAAAGTAAATTAGTGAAGATAGGAGTGATATATGAACAGGCCTTATTTCACGGTTGGATATAGGTAGCAAAGTTCTGGATGAGCAGAAGTTTACAGAAGATGGAGGATGGGGGGCCAGCCGGGAGAGTATTGAAATAGTTAAGCCTGGCAGTGAGAAGGGCATGGATGACATTTTCAACACATGGGCTGAGATGAGTGATATTACAGAGTTGGAGGTAAGTAGTATTTGTGGTCATGAGGGTATGGGGTTATAGCTCGGCTAAACATTGAATAGGATGCTGAGCTTGCAAATAGGCTAACTGAGCTAGAGACAGTAGCTGCGGTGTATGTGGGGGTGTGGATATTATGACAGGACCCTAAGAAAATTACATTGATCTTGAAAATATTTTGCTTGAGGAAATTCTTGGGACATTGGAATCACTTCTGGAGGAGATGAGACTTGCACAGGCTGGACAGGTTGCACCTGAATAGAATAGGGACAAATTTCCTTGCAGGGTGTTTTACTAGTGCTATTGGGAAAGGTTTAAACTAACTTGGGAAAGGTTTAAATTAACCAAGGGGTAATATTAGAGAGGAATACCAAGGTGCACAGAATACTGGGAGAAACAAATAGCACTCGAGTAGGAAACAGTAAGCATTAGGTGGAGTCAGAGTAAGACAAAATGTAATAAAGTCTAATTTAGGGTTTGCTGTGCACGTCTGTGAATGCATGGAATGTGGTAAATAAGATGTGTGAGCCGTAGGCTGTTGTTGAGGTAATGGATACCTGGCTCTAAGAAGAGCAGGGCTGGGTATCAAATATTCATGAATACAAAATGTTTGGGAAAGATAGGTTAGAGATATTGGATGAGATAAAAATAGGGTAAACAGGAGCTATTAAAAAAATGGCAATGCTCAAAGTAGAAAAGTCACCCAGTCCAGATAGATGCATCCTAGATTACTGAGAGAAGTAAATATGGAAATTGCCAGGGCTATGAGCCTGTGATATGGGAGCAGTGCCCGAAGTCTGGAAGATTGTAAATGTTAGACCCATTCAAATAAGGGAAAAGGGATAAACATAGTCATAGGCCTATTAGTCGATGAGGCAGAGAAACTTCTAGAGACAATCTTCTGAGATAAAATCAACTGTCATTGGAAGAATGTGAGTTAATAAATGATATCCAACATGGATTATTTAAAAGTAAATCGTGTCTGTTAAATGGTTGAGCTCTTAGGTAATAGAATTGATAAAGGTAGTGCTGTTAATATTGTGTATATAGCATTTCAAAAAGCATTTGATGAAGTAGCTCATTATAGACTGTCAGTAAACTTGAAGCTCACAGAATGGAAAAAAGGCAGTGGCTGCATGGATACATAATTGGTTGAGGGACAGAAAGCAGAGAATATTGACAAATGTTTTTTGTTCTTTTTGATATAAATTAATAACCTATAATTTAGTAAAGAGGACATGATTTCAGAGTTTGTAGATGACACAAAGTTTGCAAATGTGGTCCAACAATGAGAAAGCTAGTAGTGGACTTCAGGACAACATAGACAGGCTGATGAAATGGACAGAAACGTGACAAATTAAATTTAATGCCTAGAAGTGTGATGCGATGTATTTTGGAAAGGAAAAATGAGAAGACGCAATATTAACCAAATGGTACAATTTTAAAGGGGTGTTGGGGATATACACACAAAATCTTAGAAGGTGGAAGGACAAGTTGAAAACCTGTTAACAAAAACATACATAAATGGAGGCATAAAATACAAAAATAAGGAAACACTGGGTAAGCCTCAACTAGAATATTGTGTTCAGCTCTGGGCACCACACTTTAGGAAGGATATCAAAGTCTTAGAGAGGTGATTTATTGAGATGATAACTGGTTTGAGGAACTTCTACAATGTAGTGAGATTAGTGAGGATGTGATTGTTCTTGTTTGAGCACAGGAGGCTACAGCGAGGCCTGATAGAGGTATTCACATTACAAGGGGTTTTGATCAAGAAAGTGGGGAGACAGTTTCCTCTGGTAAATGTCAGTAAACAGAGCTCATTGAGTTTTAAGTAACTGGTAAAAGAACCAGTGGGGAAATGAGATTTTTGTTCACAGAGATTTGTTAAAACCTGGAACTCACTATCTGAAGGGAAGGTGGAATTAGGTTCTGTGGAAACTTTCAAAAGGCAATTAGACATGTATTTGAAAAGGATTAAACTAAAGGGTTATAAGGAAGAAGTTGGGGTGCAGGATTAAATTAGACAACTCTTTTTCAATTTTCAATTGTCTCCTTCTATGCTCTAAGATTCAATGATTCTAAGATAAAGGAATACCTGTGGATGTTATTTATATTGATATTCAGAAGGCAATTGACATGGTTCCTAAAGAGAGACTATCGTCAAATATGAGAGAGCATTAAATTAGAGAAAATTAATTGGCTTTAATTGGTTAGGCGGTAGGAGTCAGAGTAGGAATAATTGATATTATTTATTAATTGGTAAGGGGGAAGAGAAAAAATGGGGAACTACAGGCCAGTTAGTCTAACATCAGTTGTTGGGAAAATGCTGGAATCTATTATTAAGGAAACCTTAACAATGCACTAAAAGCACAATATGATTAGAAAAAGTTAACATGGTTTTACTAAAAGAAAATCCTGTTTAATAAATTTATTGGAGTTTTTTGAGGATGTAACTAGTCGGGTAGATAAAGAGTGGATGCAGTATACCTGGATTTCCGAAAGGCATTTGATAAGGTGCCTTGTAAAAGGTTAATGGGCAATGTAAAGGCTCATGGATTTAGAGGTAATATATTAGCATGGATAGAGGATTGGTTAACAGATAGAAAGCAGTGGGCATAAACAGGGCTTTTTCAAGTTGGCAGATAGTGAATAGTGGAGTGCCACAAGGATCAGTGCTGAGGCCTCAGCTATTTACAATCTATATTAATGACTTAGATGAAGAGACAGAGTAATGTATCAAAGTTGTTGATGATACCAAGTTAGGTGGGGAGGTAAGCTTTATGGAGGGCACAGAGAGGCTGCAAAGAGATGTAGACAGATTAGGTGAGTGGGCAACAAGAGACAGACGGAGTATAATGTGGGGAAGTGTGAAGTTATTCACTTTGGTTGTAAGGATATATTTGAAAAGGTGAGAAACTTGTAGATATTGATGTTTAAAGAGATTTGGGTGTGCTTGTACAAGGAACGTAGGTACAGCAAGCAATTAGGGTGGCAAATAACTATGTTGGTTTTTTATTACAAGAGGATTGGAGTACAATAATAAAGAAGTCTTGCTACAATTGTACAGGGTTTTGGCGAGACCGTACTTAGAATACTGTGTGCAGTTTTGGTCTCCACGTTAGTACCGTGAAGGTTCACTGCATTGGTCCCTGGGATGAGAAGGTTGTCCTATGATGAGAGGCTGAGTAAATTGGGTTTATATTCTCTGGAGTTAAGAATGAGAGGTGACCACATTGAAACTTACAAAATTCTGGAAGGGCTTGATTGGGTATATTGTTTCCATTGGTCGGGGAATCTAAAACACGGGGCACAGTTTCAGGATAAGGGGCCAATCATTTAGGCCTGAGATGATGAGAAATTACTTCCCTCAAAGGTTTGTGAATCTTTGAAATTCTCTAACCCAGATGGTTGTGGATGCTCCATTGTTGAATACATTTAAGGCTGGGATAGTCAGACTTTTGATCTCTCGGGGAATTATGGAATATGGGGAGCAGGTGGGAAAGTAGAGTTAAAGCCCAAGATCAGTCATGATCATATTGAATGGCGGAGAAGGCGCAAGGGACCGTGTGGTCTACTCCTGCTTCTATTTCTTGTGTATATGTACTCCAATTGGCAGGATGTGACGAGTAATACTCCTTAGGGATATGTACTGGAGCCTCAACTTTTCACTATATATTAATAAATAACTTACATGAAGGAATATATCTTAAGTATTCCAATGTCTCTAAGTTAGGTGACTTAGTAAATTGTGTAGACAGAAGCAGAAAGTTGCAAAGGTACATTGATAGATTAAGTGCGTTGGCAAAAGTGGGGTATGGAGTTTACTTTGGACCTAAGAATAATAGATTGGAGAATCTTCGAAATGGCACAAAACTAGGAACTGTCAATGAGCAGAGAGATCAGGAGTCCAAATACAGAAACCACTAAAAGCTAGTGGACATGTAAAATAAATAATTTTAAAAACTAATGTAGTGTTGGTCTTTATCTGAAGAGGTATAGAAGTTATGTTAATTATACAAAGCTCTGGTTAAACTCCACCTGGAATGTCCAGTTCAGTGCCTCAGGAGGAATATATTGGACTTGGAGTGGATGCAGCACAGTCACCAAAATTATATCTGGGTTATTAATGAGATCAGGTTGCATAGACCAGGCTTGTATTCCTTTGAGTATGGAACATTAAGGAGGGGAGGGGTGTGGGGATATAATTGAATAACTGAGGTGATTAGGTGATTAAAGAATTTGACAGGGTAGATGGAGAGAAAGTACAGGTGGGATTTTCTGGTCATCAGTGGTGGGTGGGATGGGAAAATGTGGAGAAGGGCCAAAAGTTAGTTTCCCACTAGCATAAAAATAGATCACAATTTTCCGCTCCCGACTTCCATGGCGAGTCGGATTGCCTGCCGTGCCATGTCGGGAAACTCATTTGAATGCATTTGAATATCATGAATACTCATTAAAGAGGCAGCTTGTCAGAACCACATCCCCACTCCAGATCAAATGACCACACTGGCAGCTAATTTGGCCAGCATGATTCATGACTGGATATAAGTGACTTGCACCTGGCGAGCACCACTTCGCACGTGACCTTGAGACATGATCGCCTACCTTTCATTGCGCTGTGCTCTCTGCTGCTCTGATTCTGTGCCAAGGCTGCACAGGCAAGATCAGCAGGAACTCAAAGGAGGTTCAGAACCAAGGCTTACCGTGCGAGACCAGTGGGAAGGCAAGAAAGGTGGAAGGGGCTAGAGAGCAAAGGCTTCAACAGGGGGAAGGGGTGGGGGGGGGGTGGCGGGGGGTTGATGATTGGGGATGAGAGCATACAGCCACATGACTGGGGGCCTGGGGGAGAAATTAGTCAGGGCTGCAAAGCAGAAATAGCCCTGGACAGTTGTGCCATAATTTAGAGGGCTGTATTTGGCACCCCTGCCCTGGTGCCAGTCCTGAAAGGTGGGGGGAGGGGGGTACTGTTAGTCCTGTGTCAGTCGTGCCCAGCATGGTGCCCAGAGCATGATCAGTCCCTCGCTCACGTCGGTTCTGGGGGTTGGTGGCTTGATACTGGGCCGCAGATGGCACAGTCACAGTCAGGGGAGACATCTTCAGCCTGTAGATGGGGAACAGGTTATGTGGGGGGTGGGGGCACTTGATGGTCTTATGGGGAGGGGTGGGTCTCTGTAATGGGCCTCAAGATGGGAGGTGTCAGGTCTGCATAGGGCATTGGGACATCAACATCAAAACGTTGCTCAGGGGTGAGGACAAGGATATCGATCACTGTAAAGAGGATCAAGGATTAAAAGGAGAGGAAGGAGAGCGACTGGAGGGAGGGAAATCTGAACATGATGCTCGTCCAGCACAATGGGAGGGATTTTGAAGGTCACCGGGGGGTGGGGGCTGGAAGCTGGACTGGTAGTAATACATCAGCACCACCATTTTTCAAACTGATCTAATGAAAATGAAGCAATGAAAAACATTGCCAGGGGAGGGCTATCAGGCCTTGTGGGAGGAGTTGACCACTGCACATCTGGGCCAATTGAACTAATTTCTGCTTAGTTCAAGAACAATTAGGAATGGGCAATAAATGTGTGCCCATATCCCTAATGAAAGGATAAAGAAAAAAAACACGCTCTCCCCTTAGACCTGTTTGTCCAAACCCAATCCAGCTGAACTCTCTCCTATAGCTTTGTATTAATCCAAAATTATTCCCAGTGCCCAAACCTCACCCTATAGGCCTTTATTGGCTTCATAGAGTATAGAATTGTTACAGCACAGGAAGAGGCCCTTTGGCCCATCTTGCTGGCTCTCTACAAGGGCAATTCACCTAGTGCCACTGCACTGCCATTTCTCCACAGCCCTGCAAATTTCTTCCCTTCAGATCCAATTCTCTTTTGGAAGCCACGATTGAATCTGCTGCCACCACACTCTGCAATACTCCAGTTGATGCCAAACCAGTATTCTATGCAGGTTTATCAAAACGTCCTTGTTTTTTATTTTAGGCCCCCATTTAAGAAAGCCCAGGATCGCATATGCTATATTCGATGATTTGTGCACATATACCCGCAGATCGCTCTGCTCCTGCACGCCCTTGAGAATTGTACCCTCTATTTTATATTGTATCTCCATGTTCTTCCTACCAAAATGAATTACTTCACACTTCTCTGCATTAAATATCTCCTGCTACCTGTCCACCCATCCCACCAACCTGTCTATGTCCTTTTGAAGTTTAACACTGCTCTCTTCACAATTCACAATACTTCCAAGTTTTGGGTCATCTGCACATTTTAAAATTGCGTCCTGTACACCAAATATTTATCCAACCTTCCCTTAAAAATTCAGTGGTCTTCCTCAATCCTGTCAGCAAAGCCTTTCACATTCAAAAAGCTGTTGTGTAAATGTATTTCTCCTATCCTCTCTCCTCACTGAGAAACCCCAGAAGACAGATTGTGATACTTAACAAATGTTAAATTTAGAACAGGACTTGAGTAGGAACTCTAGGATAGAATATTGCTACCAGCACTCAGTTTGATGTAGTGGTTGGAGACATTGACAGATTTATAAAACTGTTCGTCGCTTTTCTGTTAAAATGTGACTTTGCAGCACAAGTGATCTGAGGCACACTAATCCACTATGATTGTTGCAGCAAAATTTGACTGTCAAAATAAAAGAAGGGATGATTCTTTTTTCAGTGTAGTTACTGAAGGAGCATTTCAGCGCACAAGTAATAATGAAGGTGCCCTTCACCTCCCTCCCTGCTACAATGGGTGAAGGCAACTATCCGGTTTGGTAATAATAAATGTGGGCTCTAGTAACTTGGATCTAGCAAATGAAGAAGCTGGAACCGGTCTGTTTTCAACAGAGGTTTATTTACAAAACCCAGTAAAACGCAAGCGCAGACGACTTTCCCCTTGCAGACTACTCCCCCTATGTGCCCTACCCTTTTCCCAATTAGTATCAGCTACTCTTAATCACCACTAGAGCAATTGTCACAGGATTTACTTTAACATATCCCTTAAAAGAAAAAAAAATTAAGTACATATTTACAGATCAGATTTTTTTTAAAAACTGAAGACAAATAAATCTTACACTCCCAAGACTTACATCATGAGGTGTCTTTCTTCTAAGACTCCCAATTACTTCTCACTGGAAACGTTCCTTTTGGTAAAACGATCAGGCAGCTTGTATCTACACATTTAAGTTTTGAGATTTCTTTTTTCTCCAACACTTGTTTCAAGCCCACAATACCAATTCTTAATCTCTTCTCATGCACACATTTTTTTGGCGTGCACATTATCCCAAAGAGAACGATTGTCTATATAACATTCCAGAGGTATGGATTCTTCAGCATCTCCTAGATATCGAATTTCCCCGAATATCTTTGATAAAAAGAATGTCATGTCAACCGCCACAACATGTGCATGAGTTTCAGTAGCCAGAGTACATTTTACTATTCTCTTTGGGCCATAACTTCTGAGTTCCGGGGGGTGGGAGGTTCCCCAAAGAAGTGCTGGGAATCCCCGTTGGACGTTTGCAGGTTAAGGTTTGCAGGGCAATTACCCAGAAGTGCAAACTCCCCTGGGCAATTTCCCTGCATTGGGACCCATCTGAAAATGTGATTTAAATCGCAAACTTCGGAGGATTCCGACTGGATTACAATAATAGTTACCCAGAAAAAGTTAGAAGGATAAAAGCCACTTCTAATTTCTGGGTAACTATTGTATAGACCCAGGGGCCTCCCCCCACCCTCCTGAGACTCCCCCAACTAACTCCCAAGAGACTGCCCCCACCCCAAAGGACTACAACCCCCAACAGGAACTTTCAAACGGCATTCCCCCACCCCGCCAGGCCTGACTCTGATCTGCACCCAGTCTTCAGGCCCGACCAAACCTGATGCATGAGCAGCATCACTAAACACAATAAATTTTATATTCCTTGGATCACTCAAAGATAGAACTTTAAGGAAATGCCTACATCTTTAATTTTTTGAATGTCTTGTTTGCCCCTAAAATGTCCTTTGGCTGTTTCATTACAGTACTCAGTTCTAAGACATCAAAGCTTGCATGCAGTCTTGCCTGTGTGCCCAGCCAATTCAATTGTCCAACTAGACTCCGCATCTGCTCCATCTCAGCTTTGGAAGCATCTGCATCTTTTTGTCAGGACTTGGCACAATTGACTGTGATAGGGTCTTACTTTCTAAGTAAGATTGTTGATGTAAAGTGACATCAGACCTATATTGCCTTACTTCCAACCCAAAGGCTCTGGAAGCCTGACTCTCAATATTAAATTCTCTTCTAATCCCATCAATAATATTTTTTTCAAACTCATTAGTGCCACCCCATAAGAAGTCATCAACATGCATCATAAAGATGCCCAAGAGTTTTCCATCATGGCACCAATAAAACATGGCAGGATCCGCTTTCAGTTGGAGACAGCCCAACTTTAACAAAACTGACCTAACTGAAAAGTGCCATACTCTTGAAGCATTGTTCAAATCATAGACATACTTATTTAACTTCCAAAGTTTTCCTTCTACATCTGGCACTTCCTAAGGAGTTTGCAGAAATATTTGCCTCTGGAGGTGATCCCCCTGCAGAAATGCAGCTTTTTTGTTTATTGACTTACATTCAAGAAAACATTACTAAAAGGGCCAAAAAAAAAAAGAAAATACCTTTCCCACTGTGGGCAAGTCTGCTCTGGCTTCTTTATTTCCTAAGCATTCTCCAAAACCCTAAGCCTTATAAGCTTCATCCTGTAGGACCTCTTCTGTGCAGCTCTATCTATGTGATAATGCTGGCTGACCTCTATCCTGAACCTCTGAATACACGCCAGACTCTCTCCAACTATCTAACTCTCTCTCTTTATCCTCCCGCATGGCTTTATCTCCTAATTTGCTGGCATCTACATAAACATTTTGATTATGGGGACTGTGTCGGGATGGTGCCGTATTCTCCATTCCACTGGGTCTTGTCTAGTCAAACTTCAACCTCTACTCACCTATTGCAGTCTTTCTGAGCTGTTAGATCCCCTGAAAACCCAATGTGAGGCCCTTTCCATCACATGTGAATGTTTCCTCAACCAGGACGCATTGTCCGACCCATTACTGGAACTTGAGCTAGGCTTTCTTATGTTCCATTCTTGCACTCTATTTTCTATTGTTGCACCCCATTTTCCCAGCCAATGGCCCTTATTCCTTCTTCATCATCCTGGACATTCAACCAATTTTTATATTTTGTAGTAGATTTCCTTGCTGATCCCATTATTGTTGCACCAATCCAGTTATTCGATCCTTCTGGATCATACGACACATGGGAACCCAATTTGGATGGTTGGCCTCTAGATAAAATAGCCTTTCCCTGTTCATCATGACCAGTTTCTCTACTGGCATCTAACTAATGAGCTATTATATCTTGTCCCTCTGGCCCTACTCTGCACAATATATGGGTATGTGATGCATAAGGTGCTTCATCATCCTCTATCAAAATTGTCAGTATTTATGATACTGAATTTATAATTAATTCTGATGACCTGTGAAAATTTACTTTTATTGTTCAATTCACATGTTAGATAATGGTGGGCAAGATTCTAGAAACAATTATTCAGGATAGAATTAGTTGTCACATGGAAAAATATGGGTTGATAAGGAAGATCCAGCATGGATTTCTGAAGAGGAAATTGTATTTAACTAACTTGCTAGAGTTTTTTGAAGAGGTAACAGAAAAAAGTGATGAGGGTAAAGCTGTTGATGGACTTTGAAAAGGCATTTGACACAGTGCCACACAACAGACATCTGAGAAAAGTTATTACTCATGGAATAAAAGGGACAGTAGCAACATGGATACAAAATTGGCTGAGAAAAAGGAAGTAGAGAGTAATGGTCAATGGATATTTTTCAAGCTGGAGGAAGGTTTGTAGTGGAGTTCCCCAGGGGTCAGTATTGGGACCTTTGCTTTTCCTGATATATATTAATGATGTAGATTTTGGTGTGCAGGGGACAATTTCAAAGGTTGCGGATGATGCGAAGCTTGGGAGTGTTGTAAACTGTGAGGACGACAGTGTAGAACTTCAAAAGGACATAGACAAGTTGGTGGAGTGGACAGATAGGTGGTAGATGAAGTTCAATGTGGAGAAGTGTGAGGTGATGCATTTTGGTAGCAAGAACATGGACAGACAATATAAAAATAAGGGGTGAAATTTTGAAGGGGATGCAGGAGCGGAAAGACCTGGGTGTATATGTGCATGGATCATTGAAGGTGGCAGGGCAGGTGGAGAGAGCAGTTAATAAAGCATATAGTATCATGGGCTTTATTAATAGGGGCATAGGGTACACGAGCAGGGACGTTATGCTGAATTTATATAAGACACTAGTTAGACCTCAGCTGGAATATTGTGTACAGTTCTGGGCGTCACATTATAGGAAGAATGCAAACACATTGGAGAGAGTGCAGAAGAGGTTTACAAGCATGGTTCCAGGGATGAGAAACTTCACTTACGAAGATAGATTGGAGAGGTTGGGAATGTTCTTCCTGGAGATAAGAAGGCCAGGAGGAGATTTGATAGAGATGTTCAAAATCATGAGGGGGCTGGTCAAAGTAGATAGGGAGAAGCTGTTCCTGCTCGTAAAAGGATCAAGAACAAGAGGGCACAGATTTAAGGTGATTTGCAAAAGAAGCAAATGTGGCGTGAGAAAACTTTTCCACACAACGAGTGGCTCAGGTCTGGAATACACTACCTTGGAAGTGTGGTGGAGGTAGGTTCAATCGAGACATTCAAGAGGACATTAGATGATTATTTGAATAGAAACAATGTGCAGGGGTATGGGAAAAAGGCAGGGCAATGGCACTAGGTCATAATGCTCATTTGGAGAGCTGGTGCAGACACGATGAGCCGAATGGCCTCCTCCTGTGCCATTAAGATTCTGTGATAATCACTGTTTTCCCTCTCGTCCTATAACTTTCCCAGGGCCTTCCCATCCTCTATGCCCCTCTCTCTTGTAATAAACCAGATCACTGGAAATAAAGCTTACCTAAAGGCCTGATACGATGTTGCAACACTCTGAATTCTTTCTGAAAGTTCAGCCTTGATAAAGTCTTTCCTGCCTACATGTAATGCATTCAAGTGGGCAGAGAAAATAGAACTAATGGTAGTGCAGGGGGACTATCTTACAGCACTGAAGGCAATTTTGGATTCCTTCTATATACCTATTGGTACAGGCTATACCTCCCCCCACAACCATTTGCAAAGAATTTTTTGCATGCACCGCCCATGCTAGTGCCATTTGCAACTTGCAAGTCGGTTGGTCGGCCAGTATCTAATGCAACATCTCATCAATTACTGCATTATTCCTCTCACATAAACCATTGCTGAATGGGCTCTCAGCCACAGTGTTCATGACTACAATATTCTAATTCTCACGTCCTGAAATTCATCATTTGCGAATTCTCCTCCATTATTCATCAAAAGTTTCATTGGTGTTCCTTGTCCAGTAGCAACCTATTTTTCCATGACCTTGTCTACAATGGTCTCTTTGTCCCTGCCATTTATCATCGTAGATAGGCTGGATCCAGTTGCCTTATTCACCAAGTAACAAAAAGTACCTCGATCCTTGTTCCATACCTTTAGGTTCATTGCCACTGCGTTATGAAATTCTTGGGCCAGTGGAAGACTTACAACAGGACATGTTGGTATCCTCTGGAATTTGACAGAAATGTCACATTGAGATGTAACTTGCTCAATAAGAGTTTTATATTCCCTGTTGACTACTCCAGCATCCCGCAGCAGAGCTTGTAATTTCTGTAACAAAGGCTGTGCGAATTTTCTAAGTAATTTCCAATAATTCCTTTCCTGTCAGCCAGACTTTAATTCCGTGAAACCAACAATGCTGCCTGGACTTCTCGATGAGGAACATCTGGTTTCCTCAGTGGTATGCAGTGACGCCCTGAGCGAAGTGAAATGTAAAGCCACGACTTTCCTGAATACAAACTCTTTGTCATTTTCTGTATCTGGTTTCATCTGCACTTTTCTCATTGAGGACTTGCTCAACAATAGAAGTTATCTCACTAGACACCACATCAGAGCTAATGAAGAGACTTATTCCAGCATGGTACTGACGGGGGTTCTCTCTTTCTAAAGACTTTAGTGTATTGTCATTCTCAAACCTAAAGCAGGTGGAGTTTCATATTTTTTAGACAAGGAAGATCAACATAAGGTTCGCGATTCCAAATAGTAGCTGAGCCAATCCACCCCACATACTGTAGAGGTATAACTGCTATCCAACGCCGCACAGTTGAATGAATCGGTGACCAAAACCCTCACCCCCGGACTCAGGGTCCCCATTCCTTTAGGCCAGTCATCCTTATCGTTCTCCGAGTCAGAACTGTCCGTATCATGTGTTACCTCAAAGACTTGATTTTTGTGCTTTGGACAATTCGCTGTGTAATGATATTTGTAATCACTATGAAAACACCCATTAATCATTCCACACGCATTCCGGGGGTTCATACGCCAATGATTGCCATCCCAGTCCTGCTTTCTGTCTTGATCCACAAATTGGCTAAAAGTGTGACCCTCCTCAGACCTATCAGCAACTCCGTCTCCCTATTGACACCTGCGTCTAGTATTCAGGTGGCCTCGAAACTCAGTAATCATGGAGTCCTCCATTCTTTGCATCACTGCCTGTTTGTGACCTGATAGTGGTTGGAAATGATTGCTTTCCCAAAATTTTATTTTAGGGCAGCAGCCATTTGTCTGAAAGAGACTCTGCTCCATGAAATTGAACCCTCGTCAGTACCAGAAGTCTGTCTAAATATGAAACCTGCGCACAATCCAGCAACTTGAATGCAAGCACAGACTCAGGGATTTCTAGGTCAAACTTTGTCAATCTCTTATACAACCTATCAAAGTCCATACTCTTGGAATTTAACCCTGAAAAGTGTGAGGTGATACACTTTGGAAGGAGTAATTTGGCAAGGAAGTATTCAATGAACAACATGACACTAGGAAGTTCTGAGGAACAAAGGGACCTTGGCGTGTGTGTCCATAGATCTCTGAAGGCAGAGGGGTATGTTAGTGGGGTGGTGAAAAAGGCATATGGGACACTTGCCTTTATCAATCGAGGCATAGATTACAAAAGTAAGGAGTTTTATAGAACCTTGGTGAGGCCACAGCTGGAGTACTGTGTGCAGTTCTGGTCACCACATTATAGGCAGGATGTGGTTGCACTGGAGGGGGTGCAGAGGAGATTCACCAGAATGTTGCCTGGGATGAAACATTTAAGTTATGAAGAGAGGTTGGATGGACTTGGATTGTTTTTGTTGGAGCAGAGAAGACTGAGGGTCGACCTGTTCGAGATGTACAAGATTATGAGGGGCATGGACAGGGTGGATAGGGAGCAGCTGTTCCCCTTAGTTGAAGGGTCAGTCACGAGGGGACATAGGTTCAAGGTGAGGGGCAGGAGTGGGGATGTGAGGAAAAACTTTTTTACCCAGAGGGTGGTGACGGTCTGGAATGCGCTGCCTGGGAGGGTGGTGGAGGCGAGTTGCCTCACATCCTTTAAAAAGTACCTGGATGAGCACTTGGCACATCATAACATTCAAGACTATGGGCCAAGTGCTGGTACATGGGATTAGGTAGGTAGGTCAGGTGTTTCTTATGTGTCAGTGCAGACTTGATGGGCCGAACGGCCTCTTCTGCACTGTGTGGTTCTGCGATTCTTCCATGGACTGATTGTCCATCTTAACTTCATCAAAAGATCACCATGTTTCATAGGCCTCCAACAGATCATCATTCTGGTAAATCCTATCCATAAGTTGTAATAGAAGAGTTAATCCCTCTTCAGTGTCCTAGGCCAGAATTTTCAGACCCTGTTGGCATTGGGCATCTAGTGGGGGAGAATAATATGACGAGAAGATCAAAAATCGCTTTGATGCAGCTGTGAAATCAGTTTGCAATTGTCCGTCCCACTTAATGGTGGGCCCCGTTTCTCACAGCCGCATGTTGGAAATGTTATTTTAATACATTTTCATCTATTTATAAGCCCTGCTCACCAGAATTATCCCCTCCCCACCAACGTCAAATTTACTGCCCACATCAGCGTGATTTCAGAACGGCATGCTTCACAACTGCCTTTAAAAGACATGCACCTGGCGACCTGAACTTCAAGGAGAACTCAGGTGAGTGCGCACAGCCTTCTGCGGCGCTTGTAGTATCACCCCTAGGGCATCAAGGAAGAGGTGTCACACATTTACGGGGGGCACAGGCAAGTTGCTTTTTCCTGGCTGGCTTTCAGTGTGGTGCTGGGGCAAGGGCTCCAGTGTGGATCAGGCCGGTGGGGGCTTTGGGGTCAAGGCAGCACAAACAGACTGTTGGAAATACTCAAGCACATGATGGGTCGGGGGGGCGGGGGGTGAGGGAAGCAGCCACGCACTTGGAAAAGCTTGTAAAAAGTGAGCAATCTTCCGCAGCTGAGACTGTTCAGCAGCAGCTCCATTGACATGCTTGGAGTCGGGCCTCTCAAGCTTTTCTGCCCACTTAAGCAATGCAAAAGCATGAAAGTGCCACCAAATGGTCCAGAACATTTCACCCCTCAGGCACAGACTGCAAGTTACTGTGTGTTTTAGGGGGCTGCAGAACAATTGGGCGACTGGGCAAGTTGTGGAATCCCTTTGTGAAAGGTGGTCATGGTGCAGTCACTGGTGGAGGTGCTCACAACCCCTTGCAATGTCTTTATTAAAGTTTGAACCTTTCAAGCCAATGGCTGAAGCTGTCCCCAATCAGCCTAATGGAGTGGGGCAGAGGTGGATGGGTTTTCGGACAGCCAATGAGTGCACTACATACTGGTCATCCAAGTGGTGGCCAGGAGTCTCCTGCATGTCTTCAGACTTAACCAAGAGAGGTCCTTAGGACACACATGCTAACCCATGCATCTCTCTCTTTGATCCTGCAGGAGAACATCGGGATCATGGAGCCTGGTGATTTAGAGGTCTTTTGGATTGGTGATTTTGGAAGGTCTAATACAGGCAGGAATTATACAGTAAATGGCAGAACCCTTAAGTGCATCGACGGGTAGAGGGATCTGGTGTACAGGTCCACAGGTCACTGAAATGGCAACGCAGGTGGATAAGGTAGTCAGGAAGGCATATGGCATGCAGGGGTATTGAGTATAAAAGCTGGGAAGTCATGCGGTAGCTGTATAGAACCTTGGTTAGGCCACACTTGGAATATTGCATGCAATTCTGGTCACCACATTACCAGAAGGATATGGAGGCATTGGAGAGGGTACAGAGGAGGTTTACCAGGATGCTGCCTGGTCTGGAGGTTATTAGCTATGAGTAGAGGTTGGAGAAACTCGGATTGTTCTCACTAAAGCGACAGAGATTGAGGGGCGACTTGATAGAAGTTTACAAAATTATGAGTGGCATGGACAGAGTAGATAGTCAGAAGCTTTTTCCCAGGGTGGAAGAGTCAATTACTAGGGGACATAGACTTAAGGTGAGAGGAGAAAGCTATAGAGAAGATGTGCGGGGCAAGTTTTTTACTCCACTGTAGTGAGTGTCTGGAATTCGCTGCCAGAGGAGGTGGTGGAAGCAGGTATGATAGTGGTGTTTAAGAGGCAGCTTGACAAATACATGAATAGGATGGGAATAGAGGGATACAGACCCCGGAAGTGTAAAATGTTTTAGTTGACGGGCAATATGATTGGAGGGCCGAAGGGCCTGGTCCTGTGCTGTACTTTTCTTTGTTCTTTGTTCTGATGTGTGACCACCACAAACATTCTACAGGTCTGTGCACGATTCCCAGGGAGTGTCCTACATCCTCAGTATGTCTCAGATTCCTGACATCTTCCAGGGTCCACAGAGGCTGCAGAGTTGGCTCCTTGGGACAAGGGCTACCCACAGAGGACATGGCTGATGACGCCTGCATGGCAGCCTCAGACTGCAGCAGAGTGACAGTATAATGAGGCTCTTGCTGTGACCCGGACTTTGGTGGAGCAAACGATAGGCATTTTGAAAATGAGGTCCAGTACCTCGACAGGTCAGGTCGAGCACTGTAATACAGTCTCCAGAGGGTGTCGTGCATCATTGTCGCTTGCTGTGTGCTCCATAACCTGGCAGTGCAACGGTGGAGGACCTAACTGGGGAGGAGATGGAGCTGTACATATCCTTTGATGAGGAGGACTTCAAAGGGGATGACATTGAAGAGGTCCTTGAAGGCGAGGATGCCGGTGATGAGGCCATCGCACTGTCCAGGTAAGGCAGACATGTTCGGGAGGCCCTCATACCCGCAAGATTCGTGGAGGGTGATGACGAGATGCAGTGAGAACAGTCCTGACATCCTCACCTTGCATTAGTGAACAGCAAAATACTGTGGATGCTGGAAATCTGAAACAAAAACAAAATAAATGCTGGAAAAACTCAGCAGGCCTGACAACATCTGTGGAGAGAAAGACAGAGTTAATGTTTCGAGTCCAATACGATTTGTTTTTGTTGCATTAGTGAACATCTGTGTGGCTGATGGCAGTGCAGATACCCTCAGTGCTTAGGATCATGTCTTGGAGACGCAGGGGAGGCCCTAATCGTCGCTAGATTTCAGGAGGATAATGACGACATGCAGTGAGGACACTCCATAGACCTTCACATAGACTCTTTGAATGTCTGACTCCTGTCTGGCTGAGGGAAGCTCGATTGCGCTCTGTGATCAGGGGTATATCATGCAGATGCAGCCGTGAAACTTTAAATGCACCTAATCCTTTGTTAGCCTTCAGCACCTGAGCCCTTCAGGAGCACGGTGTCACTGGTCACAGATGCTGAAAAGATGGGGGGGGCCAGCTCCACCTTAAAGGTACTGAGAGCACACAGAGAGAATGATGGAACACTGTGACACCTGCCCGCTACATTCTGGCAGCAATGACAAGCATCATCGAGGTGCAGGCATCAGTAATGTGTCCAGGGAGTGTGAGGCCGGACCATCTCTTTGGCCTGAAGGTTACACACTGCACAGTGAAGAGGCCCAGGACTGAGACACCTGCCTTTATCTTGTGCAGGAACCAAGGTTTCACATTTGAGTGACACGAACACTCCTCATCAGAACAAGGAACCACAGGCAAGGAGACTTTCTTGGGAGTTTACTTACAATAGTGAACATTATGTACAAGTGATTAACACCCGTGCCCAGACTGTGCAACTAATTCTTCTTAACCTTCCTATCCCTGCCGCTATGTCTTGGTGCTCCCCCAACATCCACAGCGGAGGCGGAGGCAGCCAGCTGATTACCACTGTCTGTGATGAGCTTTGCTGGTGCCCTCTGGAGGGCTGAGACCTGGAGGCCCCGGCCTGCTTTCGGGGTCCTGCTGTGTGGCAGTGGCATCCTCCTCAACCTGTGGAGCTGGAGCTGTTGGGATCACAGGAAGTGGGGAATCGGATGGGCCGGACACTCCTAGAGTCACCTGGGTGGATGGCCCCAGGGTGACCATCTGCTGATTCTCCACCCTATGGGTGCCCGAGGGCCCCTGGCTAACTCCTTGAGGAGAAGGGGAAGCTAGAGTGAGATCAAGCTGACTCATACCTCTCTCGTGTTGACACTGTTGGAGGTCAACTATGGCGTCAATGATGGGGTTCAGCCCGTGCAGGACTGATGTCCTGGACCAAGGTGTCCATGGCGGCCGCCATCCTACCAGTGTTGACCTCGGTGCATTGGCATGCCGGCGCTATCACCTCAGACTAAAGGCAGACAGATTCCTCCATCGTGCCTTGCAATCTGAGGATGCAGTGGACATCTCTTCCTGATTATCCTGAGCTTGTGTTTGCAGCTCCAGCAACTGAGGTATGACCGAGTCCAGAGGCTCCTCATCTAACTCGGACTCAGCAGATTTATGGCCTCCAGCAGTCCTCCAAGTGCCGGAAATCTGGGAGACCCTGCCACCTCCTGCTGTAGATCAAGACAGTGCGATGTGCTCGCCAGATTGTGACCCTGAGGCTACTCTAGAACTAGGTCCCACCAAGGTGTGTGTCTCTATGCTGGTGGAAGGTATGGGTGAGCGCTGTGATGGGACTTCAATTATGGTGTCATCAGATTCTTCTTCCAAGGTGTCTTCGGGGCTTGAGTTGAAGTCCTGAGTCGTGGTCCCCCTCGGCTGCTTCGCAGATGTGCCTGCAAAAGCAGGGAGAGATAATTAGTGCATGGCAGGGGAATGCAGATCAGGACACATCACTCACAACATGGTTGTCTGATGGATGTCACACTGCTGGATCCTCACTTGGTTGAGAACTGCCGACCTCACCGTCAGCACAGGACAGGTCCAGATCCTCACCGGCCAGCTGGATGACTCTATTTTCAACGTCTGTGAGGAACTCTATGTCAGGCATTCCTCCACCAGTGTGTGACCTCTCCCTTTTGTTGTGTGCCAGCTTGCCTTGCATGAAGACAGATGGAGAGAATGTAAGCAGAATGCCTGCCAGGCCAGACGAGAAGGATGCCTGGCATGTTTGTGGGTGCTGAATGGTGCCATGGAGGGGATGAGGACATGATCTGCAGGACAGATGAGGGTGTGTGTGAGACAGTGAATGGTGATGTTGCTTGAACTGGCAGTGAGTGAGAGATCCCTGTGGAGTGTGATGGGTTTATGAGTGTGTGAGTTGAGAGTGATGAGAAGATTGACTTACCCTGGTGGAACGGAGAAGATCATTGATCCTCTTTTGGCACTGCCTGGCTGTCTTCTTATGCAAGGCTTTGGCGCTGACCACCGCTTCCTGTGCTGGATTTGTCACCTTGCTTGCTGCTCTTCGCCCAGAGTGGGTTTGGAGGACTTCACGGCGGGCCTCCACTGCATCCAGTAGGTGCCTGAGGAAGGCATCGCTAAATCTGGGGACAGCATGTTTCATCCCTTTGGCAGCCATAACTTTGCAGCAGCTTCCAATCCCTTAGAGCTAGCTCTGTGCAGGGGTGCCCCTTAAATATGGCGCTCTGATTACTGAAGGCCTGAGGTGATGGTGGGGCGTGCGAATCAGAGGCCGCCCCACCAGCGAACCGGCATGTTTCCTGGGAATGCATTATCAATGAGGCGGAATGCAGTGGGAAGTGGATGAAACAGCGTGAAAACCCGCCATTGTGGCCGGAGGGTAAAACATCCTTTTTCCTGCCCACTACTGCACGTTGTGTAAATCTAGGCTGATGCCGCCCCAAGTCACCCGCATCCAACTCCGAAAATACTTTACTCCTAATCTTACGTTTTCCTGGTAGTCACAAAGCCAAAGCCATACCTTGCTTCCCCTTGGACAACGAGATAACCCGAGTCCACAATTCCACTTCATTTTTTCACTCCTAATACAGTTCAGACTCTGAAATAACTGGTAGATAATCAAAGCATCGGGTCTCAGCCAGTTCACACTAGAGGCTGCAGTGAGCATTACTTTTGTAAATAGAGAGACAAAAATCCCTTATTCAGCTTCCAGCCTCCACAGAATGATATGACTTCTCTGCTACCATGTTAATTCAGTGAACATGGATCTGGCCAAGGAAGAAGCTGAAGCTAGTCTGTCTTCAACAGAGGTTTATTCGCAAAACCCAGTATAAGTGCAGACTACTTATCCCTTTCACACAGCTTTTCCCCCACACAGGTTGTTATATTGGTTGTTATATAAGTGCCCCTTAATCTTTCCCCAGTTAGTATCAGCTGCTTTAATCACACCTAGCGCAGGCACTCAATTGTCAAAACATTAACAGGCTCCTCCCCTCCATCCCCATTCTTTCTATCCTCGGGAGGTGTCAGCTGTGGCTCAGTTCATAGCACCCTCGCCTTTGAATCAGAGGGTTGTGGGTTCATGTCCCACTCCTGGAAACTAAGAACTGTGATTGTACTCAAAAGAGTTGCAATCTGTGACTGTTGATAACTCGAAAGAGTTTCTTTCTATCCTCCCCGATTGTAATGAACTTGATGCACTGGACAGGTTTCTTACCTGAAACAGATAACCTTAATACAGAGCTCTTTCAGAAGCTACATACTTGAAACAGGTCCATAATCAGAAATCTCCACCCCTCACGCTCATTCGTCCAAATAATCACAAGACCCCCCCTAAAATCAGTAGGAATGGTCACACCTTCAATCACTACATTTCCTCCCCCTTTAGTTTTTTTTTACATTTCCTATTTAAACTCATGAATCTCTGAAATTCCGTACTAGTGAAGACAGTGTCGTTATCCAAAACAATGATTTCCGGTAGGCCATGTCGGCCAAAACATTGGTGCAGCTTTTCAATAGTTGTGCTCAATGTCAGTGATCTAACTTCATCACATCCATCCACTTAGAATGCACATCTATGATCAATAAAAACATGGTACCTAAAAATGGACCTACATAATCCCATGGATGCAGTGGAGCTGAAACAGGCACCTTCTGTTGTTGCTGACACTGGAGACAGTGCTTGACCATGTTTTCAATGTCACTGTCAATGCCTGGCCACCAGACATAGATGAAGATGCTTACGTGAACCTTCGATATGCCTGGTTGTGCACTGAAGCTCTGTCAAGCATGGTTCTCTTCCCTGCGAAGGGACGACGAATCTTGATCCCCACAACAAGATTCCATCTTGACAAATTAACTCTGTTTCTCGGGCATGGAATGGTCTCATCTCTTCAGACACTGGTGAATTCGAACACCCTTGCAATACAAGGTCTCAGACTTTTGACAAAATTGGATCCCTGTTTGTCCAATTCCTTATTTGCTTCGTGCACACAGGCAAGGAGTCCAAGAAATTCAGTACAAGCACAAGTTCTTCTTGTGGCACTGGAGCATGTACAATGCTATCTGGTGATGGGAGACGACTGAGTGCATCCGCATTTGCAATATGCAAGACAGGATGGTGGATTAAGGTATACTCATACATAGATAATATCAATGCCCAACGTTGAATTCTTGCTGAGGCTATGGGCAGAATGGCTTTATCCTTACCAACAGCTAGAGCTGGACAGCATCTAGAGGGTATGTAACCGTCAACACACACAAGGGCCTGTATCAATATATGTGCCTACCCTTTGGTGTATCATCTGCATGTGCGATTTTCCAAAGGACCGTGGAAAGCCTATTGCAAGGACTTCCCCGGGTAGTTGTGTACCTGGATGATGTCTTGACCACAGAGTCATCGGAAGCCAAACATCTGGCCAGTCTAGAAGAGGTTTTAAGAAGATTTTTGGAAGCTGGTGTATGATTGAAGAAAGAGAAGTGTACTTTCCAAGTGCCAGAAATCACTTGCTTGGGTCACCGAGTGGATGCCACAAGAAGAAATTGTGCTTGTACTGAATTTCTTGGACTCCTCGCCTCTGTGTGCGAAGCAAATAAGGAATTGGACAAACAGGGGTCCAATTTTGTCAAAACTCCGAGACCTGGTATTGCAAGGGTGGTCAAATTCACCAGTGTCCGAAGAGATGAGACCATTCCTTGCCCGAAAAACAGAGTTAAGTTGTCAAGATGGAATCTTGTTGTGGGGATCAAGATTCATCGTCCCTTCGCAGGGAAGAGAACCATGCTTGGCAGAGCTTCAGTGCACAACCAGGCACATCCATTAATGGTTTATGGCCCGACACTATGCTGAAATGTTGTCCATGCAGATACTGATGGAATTTCTTCACTCCAAATATCACTGATAAACCTTCCTTTTCAAGTTGTGAATAACCCTTCTCGGCTGCACAGAGGGTTCTGGAGACATTGCTGATTGGCCCTTCAGAACTATCTTCCACCCTGTGTGACAACACAGCTCCCACGTCATAAGGAGGTGCATCACAGGTTAATATTAATTCTTTTGATGGGTCATAATGTACCAGTAAACATGATGAGTGTAATAGCTTCTTAACTTTCACAAAGGCTTCTTGTAAATTCCATGACCATTTTCAATAGTAAGCGTAAAGGGGCTAACACTGTTGACATGTTTGACAAGAAGCAACTATATAATAAGTTATGCCCAAAAAAGACTTGTTCAGTGACACTGGTAGGAGAGGCGCCTCTTTGATTTGCCCTGACTTTCTCCTCTACTGGATGCAACCCCATGGCGTCCACTCGGTGACCCAAGCAAGTGATTTCTGGCACTTGGAAAGTACACTTCTCTTTCTTCAATCATACACCAGCTTCCAAAATCTTCTTAAAACCTCTTCTAGGCTGGCCAAATGTTCGGCTTCCGGTGACCCTGTGGTCAAGACATCATCCAGGTACATTACCACCCGGGGAAGTCCTTGCAATAGGCTTTCCACGGTCCTTTGGAAAATCGCACATACAGATGATACACCAAAGGGTAGGCGCATATATTGATACAGGCCCTTGTGCGTGTTGATGGTTACATACCCTCTAGATGCTGTCCAGCTCTAGCTGTTGGTATGCATGGCTCATGTCCAGTTTGGTATAGGATTTGCTTCCAGCTAGTTTTACATACAAATCTTCTATCCTCAAGATAGTTAAGCTGCCTTGTTCACAATTAATTTGTAGTACTCAAATGCTAATAGTTTGACCAGGTTTCATCACAGGGACGATGGGGGCTGCCCATTCCGAAACTTGGACTGGCTGGATGATGCCTAGCTTCTCTAAGTGGCACAGTTCTGCATCACCTTCTCCTTTGTGGCATAAGGCACAGGTCTAGCCTTAAAAAATTTGGGTGTCGCCTCCAAATCGACATGTATTTTTGCTTGCAAGCCTTTTATCTTTCCCAATTCATCACAAAATACACGGTCGTGTTTCCTTAGCAGTTCAGCAACTCCTCCTGTTCTCACTTGAAATATTTCAGACCAGCTGAGCTTAATTTTTTGTAACCAGTCTCGTCCCAGAAGACTTGGTCCTTTGCCTGTCACTATGATCATTGGAAGCTGGGCTGACTGTTGCCTTTAGGACACAGATACTGTGGCGATGCCTTTTACCTGTATTGACCCTCCATTGTATGTCTTCAGTTGAGCTGTGATTTGCTCCAGATTCAGTGGCTCAGTACCTTCGTTTAGATATTTAAATGTGTGTTCTCCCACCACTGTGGCTGAGGCTCGTGTGTCAACCCCTATGGCTAGAGGCCTCCCATTCACTCGATGGGTGACAGTTATTGGTTCAGTTTTTACTGCTTTGACATTGTACAGGGAATAGATATCAGCATCGGCAGCTTCTGGTTCTGTTATATTGTGCACTTCAGTCATCTTGGTCTGCTGCCTTATGGACTGTCTTGATTTCGCCCTGCATTGCTTTATTACATGTGCTTTTTGTGGCATTCTGCCTCCTTTAAATCTGCAGGTTTCTGGTACATGGTTACCCCGACACCTGCAGCAGATTAATTTCTGAATCACTGCTGAAATGCTTCCACTAGGCCTTTTCATTTCTCACACAGCAGAGACTGTCTCCTGTTTTGCAGCTGTCTCTCTGGTTTTCGCGGCATGCCTGGCAGTAGGCTCTGGCTCCAACTGAAGAACAGCGCCATGTTGCACACTCTGTAAATCCTGCGAGTCTCTTGCAGCACTTTGCATTGATAGCACTATTTCCGTGGCACATTTCAAATCGATGTTAACTTCTGTGAGTAAACGACGCTGAATGGCATCATCATGAACTCCACAAACTAATCGGTCCCGCAATATGTCATTGAATGTGTCTCTGAAGTTGCAGTGCTCAGTCAACTGTTTGAACTTCGCTATGTAAGTTGCCAGATGTAATGAACTTGATGTACCAAACAGGTTTCTTACCTGAAACAGATAACTTTATTTACAGAACTCTTTTAGAAGCTATGTGTTTGAAACAGGTCCATGACTAGGAAAGGTCTACCCCCAGGATTACCCACACTTAGAGCTCATTCGTCTGAACAGTCACGTGACCTCCTAAAGGCAGTAGGAAAGGTTATACCTTTGATCACTACACCGATACATTGGGTAAAGGCAAACTAACTAGATTCCTGGCTTCAATCCAGGATCTCTGCTGAGTAGTCAATCCAGCAAAAGGAAGGAAATGCAAAGCTGTTGAATGCTGGGGAGTCTGTCAGCTTGGGAGTCACAAAATGAAAATACAGAATAGGGAAGCCACACAGCTGATCTTCCCTTAAAACTTCTGATTCTCCCTTGTCCTCGTATAAGTGCTTCTGAACTAAATTGAGTTGTTCCTGTTGTTGGGTGAGGTCACAGCCATGCTTCACTGTTGTGCTCCCTATAGCCAAGGGGCCTACATTCAATATTCCAGCACTTCAAACCACTTCAAAAAGCTCATGTTTGTTGGACCGTATGAATCAGTGACCTCACTCATTTAAACTCATTTCTCTACTTGATCATACTTAGGTCTGAATATTTTGCTTTTTCATGGATGTTTTATTGAAAATTTCAAAAGGCCCAATTAACTGGTTAAGATATCTGCAGAGTTGAAACAGACTCTTTACCTCTAGATGGTCTGTGGTGCCAGGATTCAATAAATGTCAGCAGTAACAGCTGCACCCTACAGCAACTTCCTTATTTCCCTGTTTTCTCCTGCATTTCAAAACACTCTCAATTCATTCAGAGATGACAGTAACACATTCATTTTTAATTGTTATTTACAGGCCAAAATTAGTGGTGTTGAAGATTGTTCATTTAATTTATTTTTAAAAAAGATAATTAGAATCTTGATAAAATTGGAGAAAGCTGAAATTATAAATTGGCCCTTTACAATCATTTTTTGTCTTTTCTCCTTTATACCTTTCAAACTGACAGTTGTTTGTGTGCAGCAGTCTGTAATTGTCTGTGTCTGTACCCCTTAGACTTGTGTTGTATCTGTTTATTTCATGTGCTGTTTGAGGTCTGTAGGGCACTAGTGTGCAACAAATGAGCCTTCAACCGCAAGCAGGGTATCCTGATTTAAAAGAAGAAAATTCAAAGTCCTTGTATTCTAATGGTGGTTCTAAGATCCAATGGTGCATTATATGAAACCTGAACCCAAAACAATATTTGCATTTGGATATAGTTGTAAATATCTTGCTATGTACACTGTGCATTCTGTTGCATGTAGTATTTTTTAATTGTTCTTTGTTGCATTTTGGAGTGCATTAGATTAATTTCCTCAAATGAAATTAAGCTATTAGTCTAGAAAACAATCCTGTCCTTATGTAGCAGATATGTCATAAATTAAATTGAGCATAGAAACTACAATTTGAATTAAAGCTAGGCAGCACAAGGGATAATTTTTCTTTGGCCCAATGCAACGAATGCAGTATATCCTGTATCAAGAGATAACATGGGCTAAAATAATAATACAACGTATGACTTTTATAGCTTGCCCCAGTGGAACGAATTGCCAACAAACTCGTCGAAGAGACTCAGCAAGATGTATTCCTCTCCAGATCTGGATCAGTATGTTGTGTTTTATCCATTCTTCATTTTACAAACTTATATTCATTAAACTATTGTGCAAACAATATATAAGAAACTTAAAAGCAAACAACTGAAATATAATTAATCTTGTTACTGATTGAATTATTTATTTAATTATTTATTTAACTATTTGTTCTGCTATTTGTTTAACACGAAGCCTTCAAGTGAAGCATTAATTTTGACCTATTTAGTTGATAAATTATTGGTGTAAATTATTAACATATTGGCATTAAAGTCACTGTGTGATTTGTTATTCTGATTGTAGATATATTCAATATTTACAGATTGTTTAGTCATCCACTCATTTTCATTTCAGTAGAATGGCACATATTGTATATTTTAATGGGTCTTACATGATTCTACATGACCAGTTATTGCTGGGCTCTTGCTGTGCATCTATGAACTTCCAGGATCTGAACAAGGCTTTCTCAGAGATAAAAGCAAAGAACTGTGGATGCTGGAAATCCAAAACAAAAACAAAAACAAAAATACCTGGAAAAACTCAGCAGGTCTGGCAGCATCGGTGGAGAGGAGCACAGTTGACGTTTCGAGTCCGCATGACTCTTCAACAGAGTGTTCTGTTGAAGAGTCATGTGGACTCGAAACCTCAACTGTGCTCCTCTCCACCGATGCTGCCAGACCTGCTGAGTTTTTCCAGGTACTTTTGTTTTCGTTTTTGTTAAGGCTTTCTCAGAATTGACTAGAATACAATAACCGGACTTAACTAATGGAAAACAAAACTTGATGAATCCACTTATGAGCTCTGTTGTTAGTGCTACATATTGGTGAAGATGTGTGGAGAAAACATGTCAAAATTTAATTAGGCTGTTATAATGAGAGGACCAGGTAAACTGTATTACCTGACTCATGATTAGTTAGAAGACTACACTTTGGAAGAAGTCTTTAGGCTAAGGTGTAATCGAATTTGGTAATGTTGTTCCAAACTCCTGAACAGTATAGGCACAGGAGAAAAGAATATTTGAAGTTTACTTCTACAATAAATAATGTAAAGGAAAATGATAAAGAGAACAAATGGGAAAAAAGATAAAATTCAAGCTGAAGTTTTAAAACATCATATTGAAAAGCATATTGTTTGCTAATATTATGACATTATTCCTGACATGAGTAACTTTATAACTATAATATTAACTGAGATTAACTGCTTCAATGTATAAATTAAAGTGTTTTAAAACAAAGGATTTCCCCTTTCGGGCAGGAATTGGAAATCAGGCCATTTTCTGCCATCATAATCCCGCCTCCTGAGTGGTTGTGCACATGCACAGCTTTTTCATGCTACAGAGTTGTGGCAGGCTGGAGTCAGGACTGCCATCTCCCGAAGCAGGGCAGAAGTGGAAACTGAAGTGGACAGATGCAAGGCAGCCTGATTAGAAGACCCGCTTCTGTTTGCTGGGACATTGGCCCAATTCTGTAGATGTACGTAACCCTAACCCTAATCCTCACACACTCTAGCACCTTCACCCCCCCTATACCCCCTCCATATGGCCCAAGCCATCCATATCCCCTATGCTCCTTCATCCCCTCATCTTCTTCATGCCAATTCACTCATCTCCATACACCTCACCATTTCCACTCGCCCAATATCCACTCTGTACAGAACTCTTGACACCTATAAGAACATAGGAAAGTTTTTGAGATGCTTATAAAACTGTCCAGATAAAGAAATTGTCATTCAAAAACCACTTCAAAAATCCTTTATCCTAATAAGTAGTCATAAAACTGTCAAGATAACAAACTCCCAGTCCCCTTGATAACTGTTTCAACATCCCCTGCTGAAATGAATCAACTTGTGAGGTTTGCGCCGCATCCAGACATTCAAAATGGGATTCCATTGCATAACTCTATCAACAAAACCTCCAGTGATGAATGCATTAAAGCTTTTGAAATCAAGTTTTAAAGCAGCGGATCAGATATCTGAGCTGTGATGCAATGAAATGATTAAATCACAGTCAAATCTGAATATCACTATCATTCCATGCAGAAGAGCACTTTATCCATTGGATGAAGCACTCTAATGCATCCAAACTCTCTTCCACTTTCACAATGCTGGTCAATTTAATAGTCACTTATGTTTTAAGAACAAATCCCCATCATCAATCACTGCATTAAAAATATATTTAACTTATACAGCATTACATTATTTTTATGTGGAGTTTTCAAAACCTTTTGAACTTAGCTATCAAAAGGCTCCTGACTCCATGCTAAGGATCCCTGATGGTTCATGACACCTCTGAGCTGGCGTGAACCATGTTGCCTTCAGAAGCCGACCTGACTTCATCACAATTGTTAGGAGTCTAAAGTGCCCACTTCCGCAATGCAGCTGGTAAGATTGGGACTGTTGTGTTCGGACTCATGACCCTCCCCATTTCCCAAGCCCTTTAACAGTGCCATTGATGGGAGTATGAGGTGGTGGATGGAGTGCGGAGCAAGTGGGCTGTTTTGTTGTGGATGGTGTTGAGCTTTTTGAGCGTTGTTGGAGCAGCGCTCATTCAAGCAAGTGGAGACTAACATATGCTGAACTGGAGGCAACCATTATTGAACTAACTTTATATACACCTCACCAACAGAGAGGGCAATATAGCAAAATGCTCAGACCTTGCAATACTACACTCCCTCCCCGCTTTAAAAAAAAAGCTTATACGTTAAAACATACAATAGTAGCTGTACATAAGTTCCCAGAATAAAAATGACTAAACCAACATTTACAATACCAGAAACTTGGATTGGATTCTTGTTTTTCTACTGTAAACACAAACAAAACACATATGTAATTAATACTACCAGGGTAATTTACATGTAAAAAAGGTTTTCCTTAACACTGGTATGTGTTTAACAAAAGTATTATCATTTGATAAGTAATGAAAAATACAACTTTTTTCTTCTTCCTTCTTATGTACATTCAATTAACCTATCCAGCTTCTCTCTCTTTCTGTCTGGATATCTCCTTCCATTTCCATTAGCTTGACTCTGCTCTCTCAACATCTCTGACCGTCAAATCTGAACTTTGACTTTGATCACCATCTCCACTTAATGACAGGGACTGTGACATTATTGATTTGTCTTAATCAAAGACCCTGGCTCACTTTGCTCTATCAGTGGATTCTCTGAGACCAGCAAACTTTCAGTTATTTTGTGACGTTCACTTTGGGCTGTAGGAAGAACTTGGACTGTAGGAGGTTTCTTATACTCTCCCTTTGTCAGATTTCCTCTTTCAAGCAAATGACCTACATCACAATGACAGAGTCTCCCTCCGGTCTTCAATAGATATGTGAATGCACCGCATCTCTTTATAACAACTCCAATCACATGCTTCTCTTTACCACCTCAGTGACTTTTCACCATGACCTTTTGAGCAGCATGCCTGGTGTATCATAGCTCACCTTTGTTTTGTCTTGCTTTTCTCCTACTTTGCTATTTATGAAAGGCTTAAGTAAACTAAACCTTGTCCTAAGAGCATGTTTAAACAATAACTCGTAAGGCGAGCAACCTGTTGTAAACTGTGGGGTCATTCTGTAAGAGAACAGAAAATTGTCTAGCCTGTGTTGAAGAGAAACTTGGAAATTACTGTTTAGCTGTCACCCAGCAAATACTTCTGCAAAGGCCTCTAAACAACCTGTACACTTCTTTCTGCAGCACCATTTGATGCTGTATGATATGGTAGTATTAGGGTTTGTTTGACTCCATTCTTACACAATAATATTTCAAACACATCTGATGTAACATGTGGACCATTGTCTGGCACCTCTGGCAACTCATGAATTGCAAATCAAGTTCTCAAAACATGAATAGTTTTGGCACTTCAAAATACAATGCTAATGCTAAAATCATTGATGGATATACATCAAATATTTAAAGTCGTCTTCACTGGATTCTATATTGGAAATAAGACTATGGGCGAAATTGTCCCGGATTTACACTAAGTGCATTAACAGACAGGGAAAATGATGTTTTACCTTCCGGCCACAATGGCGGCTTTTCACGCTGTATTGTCCACTTCCCGCCTCATTAATTATGCAGCCACAGGAAACACGCCGTCTCGCTGGCGGGCAGCCTCTGAATAGCCCGCCACGCTGTTATCACACCGTTTCGTCACTCCGGGTGTACACAGTTCTCAATGCTTGCAGCCCAGGACTGCTCCAGTGAAGACATGGCCCTGAAAGCCAAGAAGAGTTCAGTGACCCGTCACTGGAATGGCTTTTGGAGGCCCGCCGTGATGCCCTCCGTCCTCCACTCTGGCCACAGGAGATCCAGCAATCGCACCATTCTGGCTTGGGAGGCAGTGGCAGTGGTGATCAGTGCCAACACTGCACAGAAGAGGTTGGCCATCCAGTGCAGAACGAGGATGAATGATGTCATCCGTGCCATTAGGGTAAGGCAACTATCTCATCACTCTCAACTCACAAGGCCATCACACATTCACTGGTATCTCAGCCATTGCCTGCTCAAAGGACATCACCACCCACCCTCTCACACAGAATAGTTCTCATCCTGCAGCCTCTTCCCTTGCCTGAGGCCTTGTCTCCCCTTCCCCAAACAAGCCCTGACCCAGCAGCCATTGAAAAGCCACCCCCAACTTACGGATGGTCTGGTAGGTAGAGACCTGGCTGTGAGCCTCCCGAAAAGTGATGTGGTGGTGCCTGCGAAGCCCGGCGCTGATGACTGTGCCCAAAACAAGGTAGACAAACAACTCTTGAAGTCCCGAGCGAAGTGCAGCTCACCTGGTGCACGTCGCTTATGTACAGTTGTGAAACACATTGGCGTGATTGCCAGGATGGTCCACTGGAGGGGGCGATGATTCCGCCGAACTGGGTTTATAATCATAAGCAGATGTATTAAAATGACGTTCCCGATGTCTGGCGATGGGAAACGCAGCCTGCCATTGACGGGTGGAGCGGACGATTGAAAACTGGTTTCACGATACCTTGAAACTGATTTTTGGCCATCCTGCCATGTTGTCTACTCACGCCCGCCATGACAGCCGATGCCAAGGAGAACGGAAAATTCCGGCCTATGTTTTTCGTCTTTCTGTAGTCATTAACTTTGCAACGTACTTATGCACTTTAAAGTTTTGAACGGTTCTTTAATAAACTTATAAATAAGCTAGTAGAGCATAATGTCTTTTGTAGTCTTCTGCGTACAATTTAAGAACCCACCTCTCTTGTATTTTCTGAAAGTGAGAAAATACAATTCTTTGAAGAGACCACCAGACCCTTATAATATCTGGGTAATATCCATAGCCAAGCAGTCCCAGTACAGCTACAACACTGGCATTTACCCTCCAATGTGGAAAATTGCCCAGGTATGTCCTATATACAAAAAGCAGGACAAATCCAACACGGCCAATTACCGCCCCATCAGTCTGCTCTCTATCATCAGTAAAGCGATGGAAGGGGTCATCAATGCGCCTAGAAGTGGCACTTACTTATCAATAATGCTCAGTTTGGGTTCTGCCAGGGTCACTCAGCTCCTGACCTCATTACAGCCTTGGTTCAAACATGGACAAAAGAGCTGAAGTCCAGAAGTGAGGTGAGAGTGACTGCCCTTGACATCAAGGCAGCATTTGACAGAGTGTGGCATCAAGGGGCCGAAGCAAAATTGGAGTCAAAGGGAATCAGGGGGAAAACTCTCTGCTGGTTGGAGACATACCTAGCACAAAGGAAGATGGTTGTGGTTGTGGAGGTCAGTCATCTCAGCTCCAGGACATTAATTGCGGGGTTCCTCAGGGTAGAGTCCTTGACCCAATCATCTTTAGCTGCTCCCTTCCTTCCCTCATAAGGTCAGAAGTAGGGATGTTCACTGATGATTGCGCAATATTCAGCACCATTCGTGACTCCTCAGATACTGAAGCAGTCCATGTCCAAATGCAGCAAGACCTGGACAATATCCAGGCTTAGGCTGACAAGTGGCAAGTAACATTCATGCCACACAAGTGCCAGGCAAAGATCATCTCTAACAAGAGAGAATCTAACCATTGTCCTGTGACATTCAATGGCATTACCATTGCTGAATCCCCCACTATCAACATCCTGGAGGTTACCATTGACCAGAAACTGAACTGGACTAGCCATGTAAGTACTTTGGCTACAAGAGCAGGTCAGAGGCTAGTAGTCCTGCAATGAGTAACTCACCTCCTGACTCCCCAAAACCTATCCACCATCTACAAGGCACATGTCAGGGGGTGATGGAATACTCTCCACTTGCCTGGATGAGTGCAGCTCCAACAACACTCGAGAAGCATGACACCATCCAGGACAAAGCAGCCCATTTGATTGGCACCACATCCACAAACATTCACTCCCTCCACCACTGACGCATAGCAACAGAATGTGTACCATCTACAAGATGCACATCAGGAACTCACCAAGGCTCCTTAGACAGCACCTTCTAAACCCACAACCACTACCATCTAGAATGACAAGAGCAGCAGACACACGAGAACACCACCACTTGGAAGTTCCCCTCCAAGTCACACGCCATCCTGACTTGGAACTATAGTGCTGTTCCTTCACTGTCGCTGGGTCAAAATCCTGGAACTCCCTTCCTAATAGCACTGTGGGTGTATCTACACCAGATGGACTGCAGCCGTTCAAGAAGGCAGCTCACCACCTCAAGGTGATTGGGGATGGGCAATAAATGCCCAACCAGCAACACCCAGATACCATGAATGAATAACACAAGAAATGTACAACTTAGCTGACAAATTATTGAACAGGCTATCTGGAAGAAGGTAATATCACTTGATAGTTATCTTCCTTGAGGGAGAGGAGTACACTTTCTCAGACCCAAAATAAGTGTCTGTGCGAAGTGACTGTATTGAACTCAAGTGAGGGTGATTGTTGGGAGAATACTCCCGATCTAAGGTAGCCCCCAAATGGGGTTAGAGTTATAATTCTTGTCAGTCTGGCCTCCATCATTGAGAGATTGGTGACTCATATGAAGAGCACTCAGTCTGTGGATGTGGAGATGCACACATACGCCTGTATACCATCGTATCGTCTTTGACCTCGAGGCTGCATTGGCAAGGCGAGAAGAGGACAAGGCTCCTGGAGTCTCTATCTGTTACTCATCCTTTGCAGGTTAACAGGGAGGTACAAATGTGCATCACAAGGGAGGAAGTGTAGCTGCCTTCTGTATCTGAGGGCTCCTCTCAGGGTGATCTGAGTGTGGACAGTAGCTCTGTAGCCCCTCTGCCAGTGGCACCAATGGTTTGAGTAGCCACAATGACAGTGGAGGCTTCTGTAGCCCTCAGGCAGCCAGAGGATAGCCGCCAAGGTCATCCCAGGCTATAGGGCTGAATGGTCAGCAGCCTGACAACACTACAGCTGGCAGTGAAGGGGAGCATCCTGTAGGAGTGCTGAAAGAAGATTTAAGTCAACACTCCAGATGCACTTGTTCTTCACAGGTGAATAGATAATTAATGGGTGGACTCGTCCCAGATTTGCACAAAGTGTAGTAACGGGCAGGTAAAATGATGTTTTACCAGCTGGCTGCAATGGTAGCTTTTCACACTGTATCATCCCAAACCCGCCGCATTACTTATGCATCCCCGGAATACATGTTTCGATAGTGGGCGGGCTCCGATTCTCTTGCCACACCGTCACCTCGCCGCTTCATGCCAGGCATCACATTTAAAGTACAGCCACCCTCAGTGCTTCCAGCCCAGGACTGCAGCAAAGAAGATATCGCCCTGAAAGGCAAGAAGACTACAGCCCTCGAGCACCTTTTGGATGCTGTGGAGGCTGCTGTGATGTCCTTTACCCCCACCCTGGCCCAGGAGGGGCATCAACGCTACCACTCCGGCTTGGCAGGCAATGGCAGCGATGACCAGTGCCAATGCTGCACAGAAGAGGTTGGCCATCCAATGCAGATAGAGGGTGAATGATCTCATCGTGCAGCCAGGATATGGCAACCATCTCATCACTCTAAACTCTCACACTCAAGCCCATCACACATTCACTGGCATTTCACTCACTGCCAGCTCAAGGGACATCACCACCCATTCTCTCACATATCCATCTGGCTCCATCTCCTCTGGAGTTTGCCTCCTCAGCCATCACCATCTTGAGGCCTCTTGCACAGGTCAACATATGCCCCTCCCCCCCCAAATACACCCTGGAATACCCTCCTTCCCCAGTATAGTACAGTCCTGTAGCGCCTTCCCTTGCAAGACCTAGCCTAGCAGGGGTGGGGGAATGAGCCTGATGGGCTGGCCTTATAATGATATGCAGATGTATTACAATGAGATTCCTGATGTCCGATGGTGTGAAATGCAGCCCACCATCGACGGGCTGAGTGAACGATCACAAACTGGTTTCACAACATTGTGAAACCAATTTTTGGCCTTCTCGCCATATTGTCCACTCACGCCATGGCACACGCCAGATGCCAGTGGGCACAGAAAATCCCGGCCAATGCTTATGTGTGCCAATAGTTCTAATAAAGATGTGATTTGTTTTCTCAACATTTCCCTCTATTGTTGGAGACACTCTGTCAGTGCAGGAGGACCATGGCTCAGCCCAAGGGCTCTCTGGGAGGGACCATGGTGTGTGTGGTTGTCTTTATGACTATGAAGAAACACTAGCTATCAGCACTAGATGAAGGAGCCACAACTGAGGGAAGTGACAACACTGGAGTTTGAAGGTGTACCCTTATTTGGCAGGGGAGGTGTTGTTGGAATCACAGAGTCACAAAATCTCAGAATTTTAACACTGCAGAAGGAGGTCATTTAGCCCATCGTACCTGCACCGGCTCTCCGAAAGCAATTTACTTAGCACCATACTCATGCCTTCTTCCTGTAACCCTGCACATTCTTCCTTTTCTGATAACAGTCTAATTCCCTTTTGAATGCTTCAATTGAAACTGCCTCCACCACACTCTCAGTGGACAGTGCATGTGTGAAAGTTTTTTGTCATGTCACCTTTGCTTCTTTTGTCAATTAATTTAAATCTGTGCCCTCTGGTTCTTGATCCTTTCATGAGTGGGAACAGTTTCTCCCTATCTAGTCTCTCTAGACCCCTCATGATTTTGAACATCTCTATCAAACCTTCTCTCAGCCTTCTCTCCTCCAAGGAAAGCAGTCCTAACCTCTCCAATCTATCTTCATAATTGAAGTTCCTCGTCCCTGAAACCAATCTCGTGAATCTTTTCTGCACTCTCTGCAATGCCTTCACAGCCTTCATTAAGTGTGTCGCCCAGAACTGGATGCAATACTCCAGCTGAGGCTGAACTTTTATCTAACCTCTTTTCTCTTGTATTCTATGCCCCTATTAATAAAGCCTTGGAAACTGTATGCTTTATTAACAGATCTCTCAACCTGCCCTGCCACCTTCAATGATTTATGCATGTATACATCCAGGCCCCTCTACTCCTGCACCCCATTTAGAGTTGTAGTCTTTATTTGATATTGCCCCTCCATGTTCTCCCTACCAAAAGGCATCACCTCACATTTCTTTGCTTTGAACTTCA
This sequence comes from Cetorhinus maximus, assembly GCF_964194155.1. Lineage (NCBI taxonomy): Eukaryota > Metazoa > Chordata > Chondrichthyes > Lamniformes > Cetorhinidae > Cetorhinus > Cetorhinus maximus. Next base: position 50,907,775 of record NC_135883.1, read on the forward strand.
TCTACCCCTTGTCTGCACATTCCACCAACTTATCTATGCTCTTTTCAAGTTCTACACTATCCTCTTCACAGTTCACAACACTTCCAAGTTCCGTATCAACCGCAAACCTAGACGCCAACATCTAGGTCATTAACATATATATCAGGAAAAGCAAGGGTCCCAACACTGACCCCTGGGGAACTCCATGACAAACCTTCCTCCAGCATGAAAAACATCTATTAACCACTATTCCCCATTTCCTGTTGCTCAGACAATTTCATATCTATGTTGTCTTTTGGAAGTCTGTGTACATCACATCAACATCATTATCCTCATCGACTCTGTCTGTTATCTCATCAAAAAACTCAAGCAAGTTAGTTAAACATGATTATCCCTTAACAAATCCATGCTGGCTTTCCTTAATTAGCCCACGTTTGTCCATGTGACTATTAATTTTGTCCCAAATTATTGCTTCTATAAGTTCTCTTACCACCAAAGTTAAACTGACTGGCCTATAGTTGCTGGGCTTATCTTTATACCCTTTTTTGAACTTGGGTGTAACGTTTGCAATTCTCCAGTTCTCTGGCACAACCCCTAGTGTAAGGAAGACTGAAAAATTATGACCAATGCCTATGCAATTTCCACTCTCACCTCCCTCAGTATAGTATCCTGGGTCTGAACTTTGCGCTCGCTGAGCCTGGGAGCAGACGGGAAACGGGCCCCCGACCATGATTGACCACCAACCGCAATTTCGCGCTGTCTAGCCAATTAACGGCCAGCCAGCATGCAACGTGCGCTGAGAAAGGCTCAGCACAGCCGGTGGGGGTGGGAATAGGGCAGGTGCCAATATCGCTACAGGTGCTGGTGAGCGCTTCCACTGCTCCCTGAGGGCAGACAGCTGCCTTAGGGAGCTGCAGACCTCCACAGAATAAACAAAACAACAACAATGCTGCAAAATATGTTCATGCAGCACAATCAAGAATCTGAAAGCATACCTCATTAAAAAAAAGTCCCCAAATTTCTCTTTTTATTTTATTTGGAGATTTCACCCCACCGTGGATTGAGGTTTGAGCAAAAATGTAAAGGGCGCCTGGCCGATTGGCCTGTCCACCAACCGTAAAAGTAGGCGGGCCACGAAAAGTCACTTTCAATTGCTTCCTTAATGGGCTTATTTGCCCATTTAATTGTCGGCGGGTGTGCGGCAGTTAGAAGCGCGCCCGCTGATCTAAAGATTTCTCGCGTGTGGGATTATGTTGGGACACTCACCCAACGTCATCTCGTGCTATTTCATGTCTGCCAGGTCAGGCGTGCGCCCACCTGCGAGGCGTAAAATTCTGCCTCTGGCGTTTTATCAACTTTAAGCACAGACAGCCTGTCCAATACCTCCTGCTCATCAATTTTAAACCCTTCTAATGTCTGAATTACTGCCTCTTTCACCCTATTCAAAAAGGGAGGTAGACAAAAAACAGGTAACTATAGGCCAGTTAGCTTAACGTCTTTTATTGGGAAAATGCTAGAGTCTATTATAAAGGATGTAATAGCAGAGCATTTAGAAATACATAATCTAATCAAGCAGAGTCAGCATGGCTTCATGAAGGGGAAATCATGCCTGACAAATTTATTAGAATTCTTTGAGGAGGTAACAAGTAGGATAGATAAAGGGGAACCAGTAGGTGTAATATATTTGGATTTCTAAAAGCCATTCAATAAGGTAGTGCACATAAGGCTACTTAATAAGACAAGAGCCTGTGGTGTTGGGGGTAGTATATTAGCATGGATAGAGGATTGGCTAACTAATAAGAAGACAGAGAGTTGAGATAAGGGAGGCATTTTCAGGATGGCAGCCTGTAACTAGTGGACTGCCACAGGGATCAGTCTGGGGCCACAAATGTTTACAATATATATTAATGACTTGGATGAGGGAAGTGAATGTACTATCGCCAAGTTCACAGATGACACAAAAATAGGTGGGAAGGCAAGTGGTGAGGATGACACAAAGAGTCTACAGAGGGATATAGGCAGGTTAAGTAAATGGGCAAAAACTTGGCAGATGGAATATAATGTGGGAAAATGTGAGGTTATGCACTTTGGCAGGAAGAATAGGGGAGCTGAATATTATTTAAATGGAGAAAGGCTGCAGAAAGCTGCAGCACAGAAGGGATTTGGGAGTCCTTGTGCTTGAATCACAAAAAGCTAACACACAAGTTCAGGAGGTAATAGAAAAGGCAAATGGAATGTTGGCCTTTATTTCAAAGGGAATGGAGTATAAAAATAGGGAAGTCTTGCTAAAACTATACAAGGCACTGGTTAGAACACACCTAGAATACTGTGAACAGTTTGGTCCCCTTATCTAAGGAAAGGCATACTGGCATTGGAGGCAGTCCAGAGAGGGTTCACTAGGTTGATCCCGGGCATTGAGGGATTTTCTTACGAGGAGAGGTTGAGTAGGTTGGGCCTGTACTCATTGGAGTTTAGAAGAATGAGAGGTGATCTTATTGAAACACATAAAATTCTTAGGGGGCTTGACAGGGTAGATGCTGAGAGGTTGTTTCCCTTTGTGGGAGAGTCTAGGACCAGAGGGCATAATCTCAGAGTAAGGGGTTGCCCATTTAAGACAGAGATGAGGAGGAATTTCTTCTTTCAGGGAGTAGTGAATCTGTGGAATTATTTACCGCAGAGGGCTGTAGACGCTGAGTTGGTAAGTATATTCAAAGCTGAGAGACAGATTTTTAATCAATCAAGGAATCAAGAGAATCAAGGGTTATGGGGAAAAGGCAGGAAAGTGGAATTGAGGAATATCAGATCAGCTATGATCTCATTGAATGATGGAGCAGACTCGATGGGCCGAATGGCCTACTTCTGCTACATCTTGTGGTCTTATGGGTTCTTTTGGCATCATATCTCAGCTATGCCCTCTGCCTCGATGCATAAGTACCCTTTTTAGTCCCTAATCAGCCACACTCCTCCTTCTACCACTCTTTTACGCTTTATATTCCTATTGAAGACTTTGGGATCCCCTTTTATCATTGCTATCTGTCCCTTTTATCATACCTATCTGTCCCTTGTCATACTCCCTCTTTGCTTCTCTTGTTTGGTTTTTCACCTCCCCTCTGAAACTTCTATATTCAGACTTGTTCTCCATTGTGCTTTCTACCTGACAGGAAGAAATATCTGAATTGTGTATGTTTGAGTGTCACCCATACCTCCCTTTTTCCCACGCCACGGCACCATTCATATACCCTCTCATACATAGTGAGGATGCTGCAGCTGGGTGGCAGCTTCCTTGTCTAAGGGTGGTTCATATTCCACTAAATCCTCAGAGGCCAGGTCCACCCCACCTCTGTGGCACCAGGTTGTGTAAAGCATAACAGACCACTGTGATCAGTGAGACTGTCACTGGGGATAATTGAAGTGCCCCACCAGAATGATCCAGGCATCTGAAACTCATCCTCAGGAAGGTTATGGTCTGCTCAATGGTGGCTTGGTTTGTCGTGTGGCTGGTGTTGTATTTCTCCTGTGCTCTGTCCTAGGGTTACTGGAATCAGTAACCTTCTCTTTAGTGGGTAGTCCTCGTTGCCAAGATTCCATCCTTGAAGGAGTGCCCAGGGAGTGAAAAACTGTAGCACCAGGGATCTCCTGAGTATGTAAACATTGTGACTGCTCCCAGGGGAACATGGAGCCATCTGCAGGGTCCACTGGCAACGGTCAGAGACAAGTCGAATGTTGATGGAATGAAAACCCTTCTGGTTGATGAAGGCCCTTGGTTGGTCTGCGGGAGCCTTGATGACCACATGTGTGCATCTGAGACCTTGCACACGGGGGATTCCAGCCATGGAGTCTCTGGCTCTCTTGGTCTTTCTGTCCACATTGATTGTAAACTTTGTGTATTGATTGACCCTCCTGAAGAGAGCAACTGTCATTATATTGCTGCAGTGATGTGTGAATGATTGTGAGTTGCTGCACATGTCTCCAGTGGGCCCCTAGAATGAAATTGAGATGTAGAAATTCAGGCGTATGTCACAAAGAACTGGGGAAAGGTAGCTAGTGAGCTGGGGATGGGAAGAGTGAACTGGGGACCAGGGGAGAGTGAATTGGGGAAGGGGGGAGAATGTGAACTGGGGGAAGGGGGGAGAGTGAACTGGGGAAGGGGGGGGAACGTGAACTGGGGACGGTGGAAGAGAGTGAACTAGGGATGTGCTGTTTTCCTCTGTCTCTTCCTATTGCACTGTCTATTGCTTAAGTGCCTTTAAATCACCTCAAGAGGAATGATGATACTGTCCCTATTAATGACATACAGGAAATTCATAAAGAAATATCCCAATCCATCAGGTTCACTCTGTCCCTGTCCCCAGTTCCCATCGAGTCTGTAGGTTGATTTTCATACACATCACAGATACTTGTTGCAATCAGAAATTTTATTCTGAATTTACAAGTCTGATATTTTCAACACGCCCACCAAATATTGGCACAGTTACTAAAAGCATTGGTGTTACAGATGGTGATTCTGCTCTCACTGGCTGTAACGCTGACTATCACTGAAAATATCATTCCCAAGCCTGCTGTGTGCTGACTGGGCCAGCTGGAGAATGGTGCCAGTGCTTTCTGCAAGCAGTTAAGCTCAGTTTTATTTGTAGCTGTGGGTTAGGTGGAGTAGTTATATAATAGTAGTATATAATAGTTGCTGTGAAAATATGGGGACTATAATATTCTTGGTGTCGCTGCACTAATGCAGAAAGTTTAGAGTCTGCCGAAGTTAGGAAAACTTTCCATTGGAACACATCACACTGTGGCTACATCTTACCACGAGGTTGTATAAGAGAGAGCAAGATCATGTGATGTTACATCACTTCCTGTGATATGTAGACAGTATCTGATTAGCTTAGTACACAGTTAGAATTAACGTCTTATACTACATCTCCCTCCCGCCAAGTCTCTGATTTCCATTCAAAATATTGTGAAGATCAAATAAACCACAACTTTAATTCTGGTATGTTGCAGTCCTTAATCTTATTTCCTTCACTTAGGTCTTCTTCTCCATTCCTTTTTTTATAAGGATAACCGGTATGGTGGTTTCACAAATCTACCAGAACTCTTCTCCTTTGGAGCGGGTTGGGTTCTGTGGATGGTCACTCAGGCTCTATTGAGCAGGAAGGGAATTGGTAGATAACTCAGGTTCACCAGTCAGCTGGTCATCTGGATCGGTGGATGAATGCAGCGTCTCTGGCTGGTTCGATTGGGTAGGTGACTGTTTCCACGGGGTAGGAGGCTGCTTCTGTATGGCATGCTGTGCATGTCTGCACTGTAACATGCTCTGTTTGGTTGAGGTAGGACTGTGGAAGTGGTGTCTGTTCAACCACTTGTCCATAGCGAGCTTGGTCTCAGGTCCAAACTGGCTTTCCTGGTTGGGCATCTGGAAGGCTGTGTGCTTTGTGGTGATTGTTATAGTTCCACATCTGGCTGGAACAATATTCATTCTGTTTCTCCCTCACTTTTCCCAAGTCATCAGCTTGTACTCGTGGCATGAGTGTGTGGGAGAGTATGTCACCTTGTTTGGGTCTTGTCACTGGGTTACGGGACAAAGCATCCACTGTATTCCTGTTTTCCTGGAACATAGCCTGTCATCATCCTCAGTCTGAATCATTGGACTGATGGAGGCATTTTAGAATTTAAAAACGTCACTAAGGGTTTGTGGTTTTCTCCATCTTGGAGACCAAGAACATAATCTGTGAACTTTTCATAAGCCCATGTAGCAGTTAATGCTTCTTTCTCTATCACTGCATATCCCTGTTCAGTCTCTGTCGGTGAATGGGACGCGTAGTAAATTGGTCTACACTTTCCATCCATCTATATCTGAAACAGTACAATTCCTAATCCTGTAGAAGATGTTTATGATAGTGGGTAGCTCTGGGTCATAATGAGCTAAAATATCAAGTGATATCAGCATCTCTTTGATTTTCTCATAAGACCTCTGTTGTGCTTCCTACATAACAGCTGGCGTGGTGGCTCATTGATGACAGCTAGGTTGGGCAGGAACTTTCTGACTTGGTTTACCATACCCATGAATCTCTGAAGCTCAGTCACATTCCAGGCAGCTGGAAACTCCTTGATTGCTCTTGTTTTCTGTGATCAACTCTGACACTGAATGGATCCACAGTATTCCTAAGGAACTTGACAGTTGGCTGTGAGAATTTGCATTTGTTGTTGAACCTAAGTCCTGCTTCCTGTAGACGTTACAGCGTGGCTTGTACTCTAGTGTCATGTTCTGTCTGAGTGGATCCATGGATCAGGACATCATCCATGTGACATACGACTCCATCCAGTCCTTCTAGGATACTTGACATTGTCCTCTGGAAAATTTCTGGCGATGATGTGATGCCGAAGGATAATCTGTTAAAGCCACACCTCCCAAATAGAGTGATGAAGGGTTCTGAGCATCAAGGGGTAGTTTTCAAAAACCACTGTTTGCATCTAGCTTTTAAGATTGAAGGCTTTCCCAATTTTACTAAGCTCTCTTCCACTGATGACATAGGGTGAACTTCGCATTCAACTGCTTTGTTCAGCTGTGTAAGATCTACACAAATTCTGATCAATCCATTGGGTTTTGGCACTGGGGTCATCCCTGAACTCCAGCTTGTTGGTTCTGTCACAGGTGAAATGACCCCTGGCTTCAACATAGAGTCAATTTCCTTCTGTACCTTTGGTAAGAATGGATGAAGAACTTTTCTGAGTGTAAACTGACACACTGGCCCTGTTTCAGGCTGTAGAGTGATGTGGTATGCTGCTTTCAGCTTTCCTAGTCCTGTGAACAGCCGTGGAAATTCAGCTCTGAAGTTTTTAGGCCGATCTTTTCAGCTTTCCAGCTCCTTCACTCTGGAAATCAGATGTAAGTTGGTACAGAGTTTCCTACTTAACAGCGAACAACTCTGGTTCAGGATCACATCTAATGTTTCAGTGATTTTTCTCTCTCTATATTGGAAGGTTGCATTCAGTTCTCCTGTGACCTTGACTCTATACCTCCTTGCCTGTGTAGTTTTTTCCATGATGGCTAAAGAGAATTTTTCTCCAACCCTTGCTCAGCATCAAAAAGAACCAAAGGTGCTGCACCTGTGTTGAACGTAAAGTGTGTCTTGTCTCCCTCTCTAGGATGTCAAGCACTCTAGTAGCTTCCACATGGTTCCTGGATCTCTCCAAGGAAAGACATCCCAATATCATGGATATTGCCTATTTCATTGGATCTTGCCACCTTTCAAAGGCTTCCCTTTGTGCATATTCTGTACAGGCGTCTTGCTACGGCACATAGCCTGGAAGTGACCTTTCTTTCTGCATAAATGACATTCGGCCTCTCCGACATGGCAATTTTCAGTCAGCTTGGTCTGTTGATAATTTCAGTTATTTGGGGCTATATGCTTCCCCTGTCTCCTCAAATCATCGATTGATTTTGCTTCCAGACCTCAGCTGATCTGCACAGTTAGATTGCCTTTGTTAGAGTGAGATCAACTCTCGACTGCAGCTCAACAATGGTATTCTTTCTGAGACTGAAGTAAGCATCAAGTACTTTGATTACTTCCTTGTAAGTGGCTTTGTCTTCATTGATTCCCTGCCTGATGAGGGTTTCATCTGCACAGTCACCCATCAAATATAACAGCGTATTGACCTGCCCACTGTTCAGCTTCACAATGAGGCTCAACGCAGTGTGATATCTAGCAAATCTCCAGAGCCAGTTCAGCCATGCCTTTGTTTGGTTGAGGCCTGTGACCTGTTTGAAGCTTTCCAGCAATTGCAGAGACACCCCCATAACTGTTCTTTCATTCGCTGCCATCTCGTAATATTCTTGGTATTGTTGTGTGAACAAAGTCTGTTGAGGAAAGGAAAACACTAACTTTATTGGAACACATCTTACTGTGGCTATGTCTTACCATGGGGTTGTACAAGAGAGAGCAAGATCATATGATAACTTCGTGTGATGGTGTATGTAGTATCTGTTTAGCATATTACACAGAAGTAATTCTTTTATATGACTGATAAGGAGTTTTATAGTTTATTATGTTAATTAGTTCAGTAGCTCTGTGCTTTCATATGGACTAGATTTATGCTCAATTTATGTTTCTAGAAATAACCCACTAGGAATATGTGAGGCTGTGAGAGTGCTTGCATGGGAACTTCCCTGGTACACAGTGTGCAAGAACACTGGGTTGATTCCCTGGAATTCAGCTGTTGCCATAGAGATTTTGTATGGAATTTTGCTGATAGGATCGCGGCATGTACCGGCGGCTGGCAGCCAGCGGGATTTTCCATCAATTTTAGGTCAGGCAGTCTTAGCACATCTGCCGAGATCTGCCGAACCAGCCAGAGGGCTGGCAGCGTCAGCAGCCCAACCCCAATAAATGACAAACCAATGCTAGGGCCAGTAAATACGTGACAGCATCAGGAACGGGGATCATTGCTGAGGCAGACTTGAGACCTGCTGCATTCCATTAGGCAGAGAAAAAAATAAAATATTTTATCCAGGTGATGGAGGGGAAACCCCTCCAAGGACATAGCAGGGGCTGCGGGGGTTGCCCTTCTTGCCCGCGGCCCCCTCTATGCTTTAAAAACAATTTGCCTGGGCTGCTGCTGGAGGCTGCCTCCGTTCTGTTGGTGGCCTCTTCATGCAGCAGAGTGTTGATCAGCCATTGCAAAATGCCTGGTAAAAATTGGGTGCCCAACCTCCTTGGGGCAGGCAGCCTGCCCAACCCCCTTACTCATCATCGGTAAAATTGCCTGACAGCGGGACATAGCCGGGGAACTGGTTCAACGGAGCTCCCTGTGATTTTACTGGTCCCTCTGCCTCCCTTCCTGCCTCCTGGGGTTCGGTGAAGTTCTGCCCTCATACACTGGGCAGAATTTAATGCCCACCCCTGAGGTGAGTCTGGAGATGGGGGAGGCATTCGATTGGGCTAAAGGGTGTGGGGTGGTGACTCCCCTCCCCCTCTCGGGTCCGGTAAAGCTTATATGCTGAGTAGCAATTACAGCTTGGAGAACTCGTCAGCTTCATCCTCCAGCCATTCAAATCAATGAGGGAATTTCCATGGACAATGTTCCAAATATCATTCCTGGGACTGGGAATACTCATTCATAAAATCTGTTTCCTACTTATTTGAAGTTGATTTTTTTTACATATATAGGATTTTTCAGTTTGCTCCACTGATTATACTGCTCAATTAAAATTAGTAGACCATTCATTTTTTTGTGCTAACAAATGACTTTGAATTATCAGGACTGTTTTATTATTTTTCATTATTATTTTGCTCCCAGAGATGCTGACTTAAGGTGGATACCAAGGCTCATGTATCCCTCCTGTGTGAATCATGCTGCGGCCCCTTTCCCCTTCCAGCAAAAACTGGATCTGTCAGGAATGGTGGACGGGACTTTCTCTGCCTGGTCCCACCCACCATTTTGGAAGCTCCACTGAGCCCTCAGGGTTCCTCGAAAATCCAGGCTTAAATGCCCACCAGTGCCTTCTACAAGCTGCATTTTCCATGTATAAACTTTGACAGTAATTTGTCAGTGGGCTATTTAACATCAGGGCATCACAGCTGGTCTAACTAGTGTCCTGGATGCCAACTACTAACTTAGCGCAGAACAGGAGTGAAAACTTAGACAAGTATTTGCCATAGCTGAAACACCTGGGTATTCCCAATATTTTTGAAAATAAGGAAATTCATTGACTAATTTCCCATGGTTCTGGTCAACTTTAATTGTTAAATCTAGAAATAATGAAGAATTTCCTCTCCAAAGTCCTCAAGGATTACCTCCAAAACCCATGCCTATCTTTCCCAGAACTCCATGTTTAAATCCTTCCAACCAGGTTTCTGCCCTTTTTCCCCATTACTGAAAGAGCTCTTATCAAAGTCTTATCAAGACCCCCAAACAGTCAGAGGAAGAGAAAATATTTAGGCAAATCTCTGAGAAGTGCAATAACAGTAGGATAGCAAGTTTTTAATTCCCTCAATATTAACTGGGATAGTTTTAGTGTGAAAGGAATGGAGGGAACAGAATTCTTAAGGCACATTTAGGAGAACTTTTTTAGCCAGTAGCAAGTCCAACGAGAGAGGTTTTGGATTTCGTTTTAGGAAATGAAGCTGGGCAGGTGGAAGGAGTGACAGTGGAAGAGCATTTTGGTGGCAGTGATCATAATTCAGTTAGTTTTAACATAATTATGGAAAAGAACAAAGATAGAACAGGAGTTAATGTTTTAAATTGGGGCAAGGCCTATTTTGTTAAGCTGAGGAGTGATTTAGCAAATATAATTGAAGGTAAGTCAGTATCAGAGCAGTGGGAGCCATTCACAGAGAGGATTCAAAGGATTCAGAGTAAACATGTTCCCACAAAGAAAAAGGGTGCGATGGCCAAATCTAGAGCCCCCTGGATATCAAAGAGCTTACAGGGTACAATAATGCAGAAAAGGAAAGCTTATGTCAGACATCAAGAACTTAATATTACAGAAAGCGGAGAAGAGTATTGAAAGAGGAGGGGTGAAATTAAAAAGGAATTTAGGAAAGCAAAGTGAGGGCATGAAAGAATATTGGCAAGCAAAAACAAGGAGAACCCAAAGGTGTTTTATCAATACATTAAGAGTAAGAAGATAACACATTAAGGATAGCAGGACAGGTGATGTGTCAAGGCTGCAGCATGTTGGATCTCCTGGATGCCGGTGTGATCCAGGGCAAACACATCTGCCGTAAGTGTTTGCTGTTCGAAGAGCTTCACTCAGAGTCATTGAGCTGGAGGCTGACCTGCAGACACTGCGACACATCAGGGAGGGGGAAACCTGGATGTTTCGTACAAGGAGGCAGTCACATACCTGAGGATAGGGTCTTCTGATTTGGTCAGAGGTCAGGGACAGGAGGGTATGTTTGCGGGTGAGGCAGGTAAGGGGATCAGAGAGCAGGAGTGCGAGCCTTTGCAATTGTCCAATAGGTTTGAGATTCTCTCAGCTTGTTTGGATGAGAGCAGGGGCTGCAGGGTAGATGAGCTGACTGACCATGGCACTGTGGTACAGGAGCCATCCAAGTGGGGGGAGCAAAAAGGTATGCAGTAGTAGGGGATAGTATAGCGAGAGGGATTGATATAGTTCTCTGCAGCAAAGAGTAAGAGTGCAGATGGCTGTGTTGCCTGCTCAGTGCCCGGGTTCAGGACACCTCAGGGCTGGAGAGGAAGTTGCAGTAGGACAGCAAGGATCCTGCTGTTGTGGTCCATGTAAGTGCCAACGACATAGGTAGAACTAGGAAAAAGGTTCTGCATAAAGAGTATGAGGAGCTAGGCACTAAATTAAAAAGCACAACCTCAAAAGTAATAATCTCTAAAACATAGACATACAACATAGAAAATAGGAGCAGGAGTAGGCCATTCGGCCCTTCGAGCCTGCTCCGCCATTCATTATGATCATGGCTGATCATCCAACTCAATAGCCTGCTCCCGCTTTCTCCCCATATCCTTTGATCCCTTTCGCCCCAAGAGCTATATCTAACTCCTTCTTGAGAACATACAATGTTTTGGCCTCAACTTTCTGTGGTAGGGAATTCCACAGGCTCACCACTCTCTGAGTGAAGAAATTTCTCCTCATCTCAATCCTAAATGGCCTACCCCGTATCCTCAGACTGTGACCCCTGGTTCTGGACTCCCCCACCATAAGGAACATCCTTCTTGCAACTGCCCTGTCTAGTCCTGTTAGAATTTTATAGGTTTCTATGAGATCCCCCCTCATTCTTCTGAACTCCAGTGAAATATAATTCTAACCAACTCAATCTCTCCTCATATGTCAATCCCGCCATCCCAGAAATCAGTCTGGTAAACCTTCGCTGCACTCCCTCTATAGCAAGAACATCCTTCCTCAGATAAGGAGACCAAAACTGCACACAGTATTCCAGGTGTGGTCTCACCAAGGCCCTGTATAATTGCAGTAAGACATCCCTGTTCCTGTATTCAAATCCTCTCGCTATGAAGGCCAAGATATCATTTGCCGCCTTTACCGCCTGCTGCACCTGCATGATGCTTACCTTCAGCGACTGGTGTATGAGGACACCCAGGTCTCGTTGTACTTCCCCTCTCTCGATTTATAGCCATTTAGATAATAATCTGCCTTCCTGTTTTAGCTACCAAAATGGATAACCTCACATTTATCCACATTAGACAGCACATGCCATGCATTTGCCCACTCACTCAGCTTGTCCAAATTGCACTGAAGCATCTCTGCATCCTCCTCACAGCTCACCCTCCCACCCAGCTATATGTCATCTGCAAATTTGGAGATATTACATTTAGTTCCCTCATCTAAATCATTAATATATATTGTGAATAGCTGGGGTCCTAGCACCGATCCCTGCGATACCCCACTAGTCACTGCCTGCCATTCGGAAAAAGACCCGTTTATTCCTACTCTTTGTTTCCTGTCTGCCAACCAGTTTTCTATCCATCTCAATACACTACCCCCAATCCCCTGAGCTTTAATTTTACACGCTAATCTCTTATGTGGGACTTTGTCGAAAGCCTTCTGAAAGTCCAAATAAACCACATCCACTGGCTCCCCCTCATCAACCCTGCTAGTTACATCCTTGAAAAATTCCAGTAGATTTGTCAAGCATGATTTACCTTTCGTAAACCCATGCTGACTCTGTCCGATTCTGCCATTGTTTTCCAAGTTCTCAGCTATTAAATCTTTTATAATGGACTCTAGAATTTTCCCCACTACCAACGTCAGGCTGACTGGTCTATAATTCCATTTTCTCTCTACCTCCCTTTTTAAATAGTGGGGTTACATTAACTACCCTTCAATCTGTAGGGACAGTTCGACTCTACACATGCTATCCACGATACGCTCCACCTCGCGGATGCTCCACAGTGTCCCCAGCCGCCGCGTCAGCTCCAAAACCCGAGCTTCCAGGAGCTGCATCTGGAGACACTTCCCGCACACATGCAGGCCCCAGGGATTGGAAATGTTCCTGGCTTCCCATATAGAGTAGGAGGAGCACACCACGGCTTTGAGCTCTCTTGCCATGACTTACGACTTACCCCTTTAAATTAAATTAAACCTTTTGGAAGATACTTAATATCAAATAATATCAATTACTCTAGGGCCCTTCTCCCCTGCTCCTCATTGTTACAAAATATAGCCCTTACAAACAAAATAAGACCTTAAAAACTATAAGCGATAAAAGTAGTAAACACTTACCCGACCGTACTCATGGTACTCAAAGGATCACCTCGTTCCCTCCTGACCGAACTCCCTCAGTCACCAAACTCCAACTTAAGCACTCTACTGCAACCCAAAGCAGCACTCCAGTGCAGACTAGATTATCAACTGAGCCAAGTGCAAATTGGCATAAGGTATGTAATGCTAGGGAAACGAATTTGTGTCTCAAAGACTGGTATAGGAGAATTGGTTCCGGTTTGTTGGGCATTGGCACCAATATTGGTGACAGTGGGGGCTGTACCATTTGGACGGACTACATCTGAACCATGCTGGGACTTGGATTCCCATGAGCCACATAGCTAGGAAAGTAGAGAGGGCTTTAAACTAAATAGTGGGGGCATAGGGATCAAATTTGGGAAGATGTGATATATCAAAGAGAAGAGACAAGGTAAGAGAGAAAGGTATTCATATGGGAAATGATAAACAGACCTTGAAAGGAAGGGACAGAGAGTGCAGAGAGTACAAATCTAAGAGTAGATCAGATAAGGCTAAACGCTACAAAAATAATAATAAATACAAAACTAAAGGCTCTATATCTAAATGCACGTAGCATTTGAAAAAAAAACAGATGAACTGATAGCGCAAATAGAAATAAATAAGTACGATCTGATAGTCATTACTAAGATATGGCTAGAGGATGACAAAGATTGGGACCTGAATCTTGAGGGGTATGTGACATTTAGGAAGGACAGGAAGCTAGGAGAAGATGGAGGGGTGGCTCTTTAACTCAAGGTTGGAATTAGCACAATAGAGAAGGATAACCTAATTTCAGGAAACCAGGATGTGGAAACAGTTTGGGTAGAGATGAAATATGATAAAGGCAAGAAGTCTTTTGTGGGAGTGGTGTGCAGGCCCCCTAACAGTAACCATATTGCAGGACAGGGTATAAAGGAGGAAAATAATGGGAGCTTGTCAGAAAGGTATGGCGATAATCATGGGGGATTTTAATCTACATATAGACTCATGAAATCAGGTGGGTAAAGGGAGCCTAGATGAGGAATTCATAGAATGTTTTAGGGATTGCTTCTTGGAACAGCACGCTTTGGCAGAAACCAGAGAGCAGGCTATACGAGGCCTGGTATTGTGCAACAAGATAGAGTTAATTATGATATCATAGTGAAGGCACCTCCAGGCAGTATCGATCATAATATGATTTTAAACTTAAATAAAGGCAATTATGAGTGCATGAGAGCAGAGCTAGCTAAAGTGAACTGGCAAATTAGACTGAGGTATAGGTCAATAGAAATGCAGTGGTAGATATTTCAGGGGATATTCCAGGGTACACAGAATAGATACATTCCAACGAGAAAGAAAAGTTCCAAGGGGAGGACTCACCATCCGTGGTTAACAAAAAAGGTTAAAGATAGTATCAAACTTAAAGTAAAAATGTATCTTTGTGCAAAGATGGGTGGCAGGTCAGAAGATTGGAAAGAGTGTAAAAACCAGCAAAGAATGACTAAAAAATTGATAAGGAAGAAAAAAGTGAAGTACGAGAGAAAGTTAGCTAGAAATATAAGGACAGACAGTAAGAGTTTCTATAGATATTTCAAAAAGATAAGAGTTAACGATGTGAGCATTGGTCCTATAGGAAGTGAGTCTGGGGAATTAATAATGGAAAACCAGGAGATGGCAGGTATTTTGTATCGGTCTTCACTATAGAGGATACATGTAACATCCCAGAAGTAGCTGTAAATCAGGAAATGGAAGGGAGGGAGGAACTCAAGAAAATTACAATCATCAGGAAAGGTGAACAAGTTGTTGGGACTATGGGCTGACAAGTCCCTGGGTCCTGATGGATTTCGAAGAAGTGGCTAGTGAGATAGTTGGTGCGTTGGTTTGAAAGAAAATGGGTACCAAAGGAAAGGTGCTCTGAAACTCAGCAATTGTCGTGTTAACTGCAAATGGAGGGAACTGAGATTGGCGGGATGAGGTTTCATGTCTGTTTAAAAAATCTTTAATAAAGTTTTTGTCACATATATTAACATGTCCCATCTCGTGTGACACTGTCACATGAGGGGGACATGTTAATAATTTTTTTATTTTTCTATTTTTGCGGTTCATGAAACTTTCAGCGCTCTCCCTGAGACAGCACTTAGTCTCAGGGAGATGTGTGCACTTTCACGCGCATGCACAAAAGAGCGCACTTTGACAGTTGGGGAATCCCTCCCCCCCTGTACAGGAAGCGCATAGCGCTTCCCGTCAGGCAGCCCGCTGGGCGGGCCTTAATTGGCTCGCCCACTCAAAATGATGGCAGGGCCCGCTTCAGCGGTGGCGATCGACTGCCTGCCCCACCGCCGAGCTGGTCAGGCCCACCCGTCCATCAACGGCAAAATTCTGCCCAGAGGGTGGGCATAAATGGGTCTTTTTCTGGTTGACAAGAGTGGTTTATCTCAGGGATCGATGCTGGGGTTTCAACTTTTTACAATTTATATAAACAACTTGGATGAAGGGTATGGTTGCTAAATTTTCTGACAACACAAAGATAGGTAGGAAAGTAAGGTGTGAAGAGGACATGAGGTGGCTACAAAGAGATCTAGATAGGTTAAGTGAGTGGGCCAAGATCTGGAAAATTGAATATAATGTGGGAATATGTGAAATTGTCCATTTTAGCAGGAAGAATTTAAAAAAACATATTATCTAAATGGTGAGAGTTTGCAGAGCGCTGAGGTGCAGAGGGATCAGGGTGTCCAAGTGCATGAATTGCAGAAGGTTAGTTTGCAGGTACAGCAAGTAATTAGGAAAGCTGATAGAATGTTATTGTTTATTGCGAGGGGAATTGAATACAAAAGTAGGGAGGTTATGCCTCAGTTATATAGAGTATTGGTGAGACCATATCTGGAGTACTCTGTACAATCTTCTTATTTAAGGAAGGATGTAAGTGCATTAGAAGCAGTTCAGAGAGGTTTACTAGACTAATACCTGGAGTGGGTGGGTCACCTTATGAGGAAAGGTTAGGCTTGTGACCATTGGAGTTTAGAAGAGTAAGGGGTGACTTGATCCTGAGGGGTATTGACAGGGTGGATGTGGAGCGGGTGTTTCCTCTTGTGGGAGAATCTAGAAGTAGGAGTTATGGTTTAAAAATAAGGGGCTGCCATTCAAGGCAGATGAGAAGAAACTTTTTCTGAATGTTATGAGTCTTTGGAACTCTCCTTCAAAAGATGGTGGTAGCAGAGTCTTTAAATATTTTTAAGGCAAACGTAGCTAGATTCTTGATAAGCAATGGGGTGAAAAGTTATCGGGGTAAGTGGGAGTGTGGAGTTGAGTTCCAGTCAGATCAGCCATGATCATAATGGTGGAGCAAGCTTGAGGGGTGAGTGGCCTACTCCTGCTCCTAATTTGTATGTTCATCTGTTCGTATGTAACTAAGGAGTAGGGACCATAAAAGACCAAAAAGATAACCCAAGTATGGAGGCAGAGGATGTGGGTATGGTTCTTAATGAATACTTTGCAGCTGTCTTCACAAAAGCGAGAGACAATGCAGAAATTGTAGTTAAGGAGGAGAAGTTTGAAGTATTGGATGTGATAAACGGGAAGAGAGGAAGTATTAAGGGATCCTTAGCACCCTTAAAGTGGATAAATCACAGGGCCAGATGAAATGTACCCCAGGCTGTTAAAAGAAGCCAGGGAGGAAATTGCGATGGGCTGACCATCATTTTCCAATCCTCAATGGACGCAGGTGAGGTGCAGAGGATTGCTAATGTTGTACCTTTGTTTAAAAAGGGAGCAAGGTATAGACTGAATAATTACAGGCCAGTCAGTCTGATCTCGGTAGTGGGCAAATTATTGGAATCAATTCTGAGGGACAGAATAAACTGTCACTTAGAAAGGCATGGATTAATCAAGGACAGTCAGCGTGGATTTGTTAAGGGAAGGTCTTGTCTGACTAATTTGAGTGAATGTTTTGCAGCAGTAACAAGGAGGACTAATGAGGGTAGTGTAATTGATGTGGTCTACATGGATTTTAGCAAGGCTTTTGACAAGGTCCCACATGGCAGACTGGTTAAGAAAGTAAAAGCCCATGAGATCCAGGGGAATGTAGCAAGCTAGATACAAAATTGGGTCAGTGATAGAAAACAACAGGTAATTATTGATAGATGTTTTTTGTGACTGGAAGGCTGCTTCTAGTGGGGTTCCGCAAGGCTCAGTACTACTTCCCCTGTTTTTTGTGGTGAATACTAATGATTTGGACTTAAATGCAGGGGGAATAATCAAGAGGTTTGCAGACGACACAAAAATTGGCCGCGCACAGCAAGGAGGATTCCTGTAGACTGCAGGAAGTTAACAATGGGCTGGTCAGGTGGGCAGAAAAGTGAATTCAACCCAGAGAAGTGTGAGCTGATGTATTTGGGGAGGTCAAACAAAGCAAAAGATTACACAATAAATGGAAGGATACTGAGAGGTAAAAAGGAAGTGAGAGACCTTGGAGTGAATGTCCAAAGTTGATAAGGTGGTTAAGAAGGCATATGGGATCCTTTCCTTTATTAGCTGAGGCATAGATCAGGGAAATTATGCTGGATAAAGGCAAAATAGCCAGTACCACCATCATTAACACCCTTTTGGTCTTTTGTTTATGACATCTTTTGCAATCTCTCCTTTGCCTCCACATATCGCTGACCTTCTATCCAGCTTCACCTGTTCCATCCCCCTCCCTTAAACAGTATATATTTCACCACATTTCTACTTCCCTTTAGCTCTGAAGAAGAGTCATACAAACTCGAAACGTTAACTCTGTCTTTCCCTCCACAGATGCTGTCAGACCTGCTAAGCTTTTCCAGCATTTTTTGTTTTTGTTTGAGATTATGCTGGAACTATATAAAATATTAGGCCACAACTTGAGTACTGTGTGCAGTTCTGGTCACCTCAGTACAGAAAGGATGTAATTGCACTAGGGAGGGTACAGAGGAGATTTACGAGGATGTTGCCAGAACTGGAAAATTACAGCTGTGAGGAAAGATTGGAACAGAGGAGGATGAAGGGAGATTTATTTGATATGTAAAAAATTGTGAGGGGCCTGGATGGGAAGGACTTATTTCCCTCAGCAGAGAGGTCAGCGACTAGGGGGCAAAGATTTAAAGTGATTGATAGAAAAATTAGAGATGAGATGAGGAAAATTCTTTTCACCCAGCGGGTTGTGGGGATCTGGAACTCATTGGCCAGGATTTCCTGGTCGCCTCATTTCAATTTTCAGGTCGGTGGGGGCTCAGCAGAATCAGCTGTGCGCCCGCCATTGACAAAGTAGTTAAAATAATTAATGGACCTGCCTGTCCAACCTTAAGGTTGGCGCGCAGGCCGGGAGCACTGGCGGGCTTAAGAAAAAGCATGAAACCTTATCCACAGGTGGGATGAGGTTTCATGTAGGTTTTAACATTTTTAATAAAATTGTCAATGAAAGTTATGGACATGTCCCAACTCATGTGACAGTGTCACGAGGGGACATGTCAGGGAAATTTATTTTTTCTGTTTTTAAACTTTTTTCAGACAGGAGCTGATCTCCCTGAGGCAGCACTTAGCCTCAGGGAGATGAGTGCACTCTATCGCGCACATGCCAGGTAAAATGGCAACGTGCTCCCGATCGGGGGCGCTGATCGGAGGCGTGCCTCCATGCACCCACTCCTAAACTTCCCCCCCTAACGGGGGGAAAATTCTGCCCATTGTCTGAAAGGGCAGTAAGAGGCGGAAACCCTCAACTCATTTAAAAGGTGTCTAGATGTGCACCTGAAGTGCCATAACCTGCAGGGCTACGGACCGAATGCTCGAAAGTGGGATTAGGCTGGGTGGCTCGTTTTTCAGTTGGTGCAGACACAATGGGCCAAGTGGCCTCCTTCTGTGCCGTAAACTTTCTATGATCCTAAAGTCACAAATGACATCCTGTGTGACTGTGAGAAAGGTAAGCTTCCCCTCCTCATCCTTCTGCAGCCTTTGACAGGGTTGACCACTCCATCCTCCTCCAGCACCTTTGTTTTATTCATTTCTGACATGTAGGCATTGCTGGCTGGGCCAGCATTTATTGCCCCTCCCTGATTGTCCTTGGGAAGGTGGTGCTGAGCTGCCGCCTTGAACCACTGCAGTCCATGTGGTGTAGGTACACCCATAGTGCTGTTAGGAAGGGAGTTCTAGGATTTTGACTCAGCGACAGTGAAGGAACTTGGAAATATATTTCCAAGTCAGGATGGCGTGTGGTTTGGAGGAGACTTTCCAGGTGGTGGTGTTCCCATCTATCTGCTGCTCTTGTTCTTCTAGATGGTAATGGTTGTGGGTTTGGAAGGTGTTGTCTAAGGAGGTTTGGTGAACTCATGCAATGCATCTTGTGGATGGTACACACTGCTGCTACTGTGTGTCGGTGGTGGAGGCAGCAAATGCTTGTGGATGAGGTGCCAATCAATCGGACTGCTTTGCCCTGGATGGTGTCAAGTTTCTTGAGTGTTGTTGGAACTGCACTCATCCAGCAAGTGGGGAATATTCCATCACACTCCTGACTTGTGCCTTGTAAATGGTGGACAGGCTTTGGGGAGTCAAGAGGTGAGTTACTCGCACAGGATTCCTAGCCTCTGACCTGCCCTTGTAGCCACAGTATATATATGGCTAGTCCAGTTCAGTTTATGGTCAATGGTAAGCCCCAGGTTGTTGATAGTGGGGGATTCAGTGATGGTAATACCATTCAATGTCAAGGGACGATGGTTAGATTCTCTCTTGTTGGAGATGGTCATTGCCTGGCACTTATGTGGCGCAAATGTTACTTGCTACTTGTCAGCCCAAGCCTGGAAATTGTCCAGGTCTTGCTGCATTTGCACCTGGACCGCTTCAGTATCTGAGGAGTCACAAATGGTGCTGAACATTGTGCAATCATCAGTGAACATCTCCACTTCCGACCTTATGATGGAAGGAAGTTCATTGATGAAGCAGCTGAAGATGGTTGGGCCTAGTACACTACCCTGAGGAACTCCTGCAGCGATGCCCTGGGACACTGGACATCACTGTCTAACTTCCCCACTGTCGTCCAGCTGGGTGGGACTGCTCTCACCTAGTTCCATTTTTATCTTTCTGATCGTATACAGAGAATCATTTGTAATGGCTTCTCTTCCTGTTCCTGCATCGTTACCTTACCATTCCCCCAAGAATCTATCCTTGGCCTTCTCTTATTTCTCATCTACATGCTGCCCCTTGGTGACATCATCTGAGGACAGTGTCAGTTTTCACATGTACGCTGATGACACCCAGCTCTACCTCACCACCACCTCTCTCAACTCCTCCACTGTTGCTAAATTATCAGTGCTTACCTGACATCCAGTACTGGATGAGTAGAAACTTCCTCCAGGTGAATATTGGGAAGACTGAAATCATCATTTTTGGTCTCCACTCCAAAGTGTTCCCAAGCTGTTGACTCTATTCCTCACTCTGGCAACAGTCTAAGACTGAACTAATCTCTTTGCAACCTTGGTGTCACATTTGACCCTGAGATGAGCTCCCCAACTCATATTCGTGCCATCATCTTTTACTGCCTATTTCAACCCCCATAATACATTTGACTTTGCCCCTGTCTCAGCTAATCTGCTGCTGAAACCCTCATTCTTGCCTTTGTTACCTCCAGACTTGTTCCGACGCACTCCTGACTGCTCTCCCACATTCTATCCCCTTGTAAACTTGAGGTTGTCCAAATCTTTGCTGCCCGTGTCTTAACTCGTTGCAAATCCCGTTCACCTATTACCACAGTGCTCTCTGAACTACCTGGGCTCTCAGTCAAACGAATGTCTTGATATTCAAATTCTCATCCTTGTTTTCAAGTCCCTCCATGGCCTGGTCCTTCCCTACCTCTGTAATCCCTTCCAGCCCACAACCCTCTGAGATATCTCCGTTCTTCCAATTCTGGCATCTTGAGCATCTCTGATTTGAATTGCTCTATTTCTGGTGGCCACACCTTCAGTTGCCTGAGCCCTAAACTCTGGAATGCCCTCTCTAAATCTCTCCAGCTCTCTATGTCGCTTTGCTCTTTTAACAATTTCCTTCAAACCTACCTGTTTGACCAAGCTTTTGATCATCTGACCTAATATCTCCATGTGTGGCTCAGTGTCACATTTTGTTTTATAACATTCCTGTGAAGCAACTTGGGATGTTTCGTTATGTTAAAGACGCTATAAAGTTATAAATTGTTGTTGTTGAAGTTGTGATCATGAACCAGACTCTGCTGTTAAGGATAGCGTCCAGTGTGTGTGATCAGCTCAGTGCTATGTAAAAACAAACAGTAATTTTTCTGTTGACAAATCTAAATGCCTTGTTCACTGAGTGATGTTAAGAAATTGTTAACAAAGGACAGTTGATGACAACTAACTGATTAAACCAATCCATCTGCCATTACATACTTAGAGTTGACACAAAATATTTCATCGTACCACTTATTTTTATGTAAGTAAGCCCCAGTACAATGACAATGACAGCACTGTGCAGTGTGTGTGTGTTAACCTGTATATCAGCTACTGACATCTTCATTTATTTTTACGTGGAAGTTAAATCCTAGTATTTCTCCACTTTCTGCAACTCAAATTTTATTAGGCAATGATCAGTTATTGCTGAGGTAAGAAAATCTGCTTCTTGGCCTCAGCCTGAGGGGAGGTAGTTTTTAAATCATGGATAGAGTTCTTGATTCGGTGTCACAGAATCACAGTGCAGGAGGCCCTTCGGCCCATCACGTCTGCAACGACATGTGAGAAACACCTGACCTACCTACCTAATCCCATTTACCAGCACTTGGCCCATAGCCTTGAATGTTATGACGTGCCAAGTGCTCATCCAGGTACTTTTTAAAGGATGTGAGGCAACCCGCCTCCCAGGTAGCGCATTCCAGACCATCACCACCCTCTGGGTAAAAATGTTTTTCCTCACATCCCCCCTAAACCTCCTGCCTCTCACCTTGAACTTATGTCCCTTCGTGACTGACCCTTCAACTATGGGGAACAGCTGCTCCCTATCCACCCTGTCCATGCCCCTCATAATCTTGTACACCTCGATCAGGTCGCCCCTCAGTCTTCTCTGCTCCAACGAAAACAACCCGTCTATCCAACCTCCTTTCATGACTTAAATGTTTCATACCAGCTTTCTGTCATCACCTACATCTCCGACAACTAAGCCAATTTTGAATCCACCTTATCAAATTACCCTGTATCCCATGTGCATTTGCCTTCTTTATAAGTCTCCCACGTGACACCTTGTCAAAGGCTTTGCTGAAATCCATATAAGCTACATCAACTGAAGCACCCCCATCTACACACCTGGTCACCTCCTCAAAAAATTCAATCAAATTTGTTAGGCATGACCTCCCTTTGACAAAGCCATGCTGACTATCCCTGATCAAACCTTGCCTCTCCAAGTGGGGATAGATTTTCTCCTTCAGAATTTTCTCCAATAGTTTCCCTACCACTGACGTGAGACTCACTGATCTGTAGTTCCCTGGTATATCTCTACAACCCTTCTTAAATAGGGGAACCACATTAGCTGTTCTCCAGTCCTCCGGCACCTCCCCCGTAGCCAGAGAGGAATTAAAAATTTGGGTCAGAGCCCCTGCGATCTCCTCCCTCAGCAGCCTGGGACATAAATCATCCGGACCTAGAGATTTGTCCACTTTTAAGCCTGCCACCTCCAATACCTTGTCACTCCCTATATCAATTTGCTTAAGAACCTCGCAGTCTCTCCCCCAGAGTTCCATACCTTCATCTTCATTCTCTTGGGTGAAGACGGATGTGAAGTATTCGTTCAACACTCTACCCATGTCCTCTGGCTCCACCCATAGATTGTCCCCTTGGTCCCTAATGGACCTTACTCCTTCCCTGGTTATCCTCTTCCCATTGATATTCTTATAGAATATCTTGGGATTTTCCCTACTTTTACCAGCCAGAGCTTTCTCATATCCCCTCTTTGGTCTCCTAATTGTTTTCTTAAGCTCCACCCTGCACTTTCTGTACTCCACTAATGTTTCCGCTGATTTGCTTCCCTTGTACCTGCTAAAAGCCCCTCTTTTCCTTCTCATCATATCAAGTGTTTGTGTCAGAGCTGCATATCAGCGTTATGAAGCTCGTGGTTTAACTTCACCTTACTCTGAGCAAGTTTCACTCAAACCAGTACCAGATATTTTATGGCCCTATATCTATTTGCGTTGTATTTCCAGACTGAATTCTCTAAAAGATATATAGTTAGCAGTCTCAGTGGGGAATCTTGCTCGTGCCAAAGGCACATTGGACAAGCTGATATTGAGGTAAATGTGCCTAGTTTGCAGCCTTCCCAATTTTCTGGTCATTAATAATGAGAACATTGGGAGAAGTGTGATTCAGAAAAGTTATCTGGCCTGGATGTGATAAGTCACAGGTTGCGGAGGGAACATACGAATTAGGAGCAGGATTAGGCCACTTGGCCCCTCTAGCCTGCTCTGCCATTCAACAAGATCATAGCTGATCTGATTGTAACCTCCCACCTACCCCGATGATCATTCACACCCTTGTTTATCAAGAATCTATCTATCTCTGCCTTAAAAATATTCAAAGGCTCTGCTTCCACTGCCTTTTGAGGAAGAGTTCCAAAGACTCACTACCCTCTGAGAGATAAGAATTCTTCTCAATTTTTCTTAAAGAGCGACCCCTTATTTTTAATTAGTGGCCCCTAGTTTTAGATTCTCCCACAAGAGGAAACGTCCTCTCCACATCCACCCTGTCAGTACTCCTCAGGATCTTAGAGGTTTCAGTGAAATCGCCTCTTACTCTCCTGAACTCCAGTGGATGTAACCTTTCCTCATTAGACAACCTATCCATTCCTGGCATTAGTCTACTAAACCCTTTCTGAACTGCTTCTAACGCATTTACATCTTTCTTTAAATGAGAACAATACTGTACACAGTACTCCAGATGTGGTTTCACCAGTGCCCTGTATAACTGAAGCATAACCTCCCTATTTTTGTAATCAATTCCCCTCACAATAAATGATAACATTCTATTAGCTTTCCTAATTAACTGCAGTACCTTCATACTAACCTCTTGTGATTCATGCACTAAGACACCCAGATCCCTCTGAATCTCAGAGCTCTGCAATCCCTCACCATTTAGATAATACGCTTCTTTTTATTCCTCCTGCCAAAATGGACCATTTCACAATTTCTCACATTATACTCCATTTGCCAGATCTTTGCCCACTCACTTAACCTATCTATGTCCTTATGTCCTCCTCACAACTTATTTTCCTACCTATCTAAGTAAAGGTGGAAATATGGCAGGATTGAAGTGTTACATACACCTTATTCAAAAAGGGGAGTGGGATAAACCCAGCAACTTCAGCCAGTCAGCCTAATATGGGAAAACATTGAGAGAACATAATCCTGGGACATAATTAATTTTCACCTGAAAGAACATGGTGACAAGCCAACATGGATGTGTTAAAAACAAATTATGGCTGACAAACTTGATTGCATTTTGCAATGAGATACAGAAAGGATTGATGAAAATTATTCAGTTAATGCACATGAACTTTCAGGAGACATTTGATTAAGTATCACATAATTCAATTTTATGCAAAATTAAAGCCCATGGGATCGGAAGGACAATGGTTGCACAGGTACAAAGTTGGCTAAGAGGCAGAAAGCAGCATGTAGTGCTGAACAGTTGTTTATCAGAATGGAGGAAAGTATATAGTGGTGTTCCCAGCTTGGTATTGAGATCATTGCTGTTTTTGATAGATTTTAATGGGCTGGACTTGTGTAACGGCATAATTTCAAAGTTTGCAGTTGATCCAAAGCTTGGAAACCTAGTAAACAGTAAGGAATGAATAGACTATTTGGGAGGATATAGACTGGTAATATAGACAAGCAAATGACAGATTAAATTTAATATAGAGCAATGGGAAGTAAATCATTTTGGAAGGAAAAATGAGGAGAGGAAATATGAACTAAATGATATAATTTTAAAAGGTTCTGCAAGAACAGAGAAACCTGGGGGTATTTGCACGCAAATCATTGAAGGTGGCAGGACAGGTTGATAAGGCTTTTAAAAATACATATTTAATGCCGTGCTTTATAAATAGAGAAATTAAGTACAAAAGTAAGGGAATCTTGGTGAATCTTTACAAATCACTGTTTTGGCCTCAAGTGGAGTATTGTGTTCAGTTCTGGGTACCTTACTTTAGGAAGGATGTCAAGCCCTTGGAGAGGGTACTGAGGAGATTTACTAGATTGATACCAGGGAGGAGGGAACTCTGTTATGTGGAGAAATTGAAGGAGCTGGGATTGTTCTGCTTATAACAGAGAAGGTTAAGGGAAGTTTTAATTAAGTTGTTCAAAATTATCAGGGTTTTTGATGGAGTAGATAGGGAGAAACTGTTTTCCACAGGTCGAGGGCCAGTAACTAATGGATAAAGGCTTAAGATAGTTGTCAAAAAATCTAGACAGAAACTAAGCAATTTTTTTTAATGCAGTGAGCTGTTTTGATATGGAATGCGCTGTTTGAAAGGGTGGTGGAAGCAGATTCAATGGGAACTTTGAAAGGGAATTTGATGAATACTTGGAGGTTAAGATGTTGCAGGGCTAAGGGAAAACAGCAAGAGTGGGACTAATTGGATGAGTTCGAACAAGCACAATGGGCCAAGTGGCCTGTTTCTGCATTTTTTGATTATGAAAGTCTTGAAAGTACAACTTAAAGGGTATCCTTGAGGGAATTATTTAGTGAATATTGAGAATCAAATTGAACACCACAACCTGTCCATTCAGACTGTTTTGTGTGTGAAGCTTTGATATATTTGTTTGCTGCTCTATTTCGAGGATATCACTTGTTTCGGTGTTGCCTTTTATCCCACTTCATACCATTTGTACAGCATTAGTTTTACACATTAGAGCACATGGGTTGGAACTGTAACATGGACAGATGAGAGATACTATCTGTTACAGTCACAGACTGACATACACAGATCGATACAGAGGTTCAAACAGGCTTACCAAGTATGTCGCAGCATTGCATCCTTTAACTTTTGTTGTCATTGTATACTTGAGTAGATAGCTGGAGAGCTGGTGCATAAATCAAAAATAACTTCAGAATCTATTTTGTATGAGGCTTGTTCAGTCTTCTGAAAGGACATCAGGTTTTGAGTCCCTGATGTAGTCAGTGTAATCCTATATACAGCGGTATAAAAGCACCCTTTTATATATAGAACGGATAATATTATTTCATTATAGAAAATATATTGGTTAAATTAAGGAAGTAAAAGTGATCCAGTGAAGATTATGTGACATTTAGCTCACTTAATATTCACTACAGCTGTTTAAATGTTTAAAGTAATCTACAAGCCTATAACTAACACGAGAATACACAGGAGGCTGTGCCAACATCCATTGATGTCAACAGATTGAGACAAGCATCAGACCTGTATGTAGAACATTAACTATGATAATTCATATCATTGTATTTGGAAACTTGGAAAGGTGAGAGACTTTATCATTATTAACAGTATGAATTTCTGTTATAATTGCTGAAAACTGGGTGCCACTGAGCTATACAGCTCAGAACACCCAGGTCTGGCCTTTGGTCGGTGTGTAGTTAACTGATGGCAGTAGGTTACGAAGTAACTCGTACATCAAATGGGTGCACTATTATTGTTGTCATCAATTGTTGTAGGCATAGATGCACAGTTATAAACAGATGCTCACATAGGTTCATAGGAACTTGAGGGATTGGGTGGGATTTTCCATTCCGGCATTAGGTCCCATAGCAGGGGTGGGAACGTGGATTGTTTTCCACCACGGAGGCTGGTGGGAATTTGCGCTGTATCATGTGATGCCGGCCTCAGTATTCAGTCGGGGGTTTCCCAGCATTTTTTGCGGCAGGGCGGGCTGAATGCCTTGTACCATGCCATCATATCTGGCGCCGTATTTCAAAGGTGCCCGGACATCAACTGACCCACCGTTGAAGAAAGAAGATGGACCTCTGAACATCGAAGCTGGACCTTCTGGAACACTCTGAAGATGGAAGATCCACCTGCTAGATGCTCCATCCATCCACTGCTGCATATTCCAGGGTCCACAGTCACTGGAAGCCTCCATCCTGATTTCCACAGGCTGCCCCAGGCCGCCTTCAGGTAAGTCCCGACATCTTCACCTCACATTGATCCAGACGTGTTCTAGACTGGCATGATTTCCCTCTGGCAGCTTGGACGATTGGGCGGGAGGGATGATTCCGGTTGGGCCTTTCACACTGGCCTCTGGCAGGAATGCCGAACCCCCATGTCAAGCAGGAGCGCAAGATCCCACCACCATTTTACACCAGCGGGAAACTGACTTTTCAGCTCCGACCGCATTGTCTCCAGTATGGGGTATCCGGCCCCCCACCCCGGCCGCCATTAAACCCGCCGCAGTGGGTTCTAGACAATTCTGCCTATTGGTTCCTTTCACCTCTGTCTGGAAATAATTTTTACAAAGAGTTTAGCTTTTAATTAGTATCAGGGTATCTGGGTCAGGGAATGAGAAAAGTCAGGCCTGATTCTGCCCCTGATTGTTATTCCATCCTTTTTGCAACTGTGTAGGTGTGGAATTTGGAGATGACTAAATCAGTTTTGTCTGCTCTACTTCCCCAGTCAAATATACTTCCAACACTTGCTATCAGGGCAAACACGAAGAATGTCCTTAGAGGTGAGGCATTGGAGGATGGCTGTTCCATCTGTAGCGCAGTATTAGACACGGGCCAGGATCTTTGGGATGATGGGGCCATCCGAGGAGGCGGTAGAGAACTCACCAAGTAAGTTCCACCCGACATCATCCCGCATCATTTTACGCGTCGGCGAACGGGCCTCGCCCCCACTTGTCGACCAGAAGATCCTGCCCTAAGTCCCGGGAGTCTAGGACCAGGTAAATTTGGGGTGCGGGGTGGGAGGTGAGTACCAGGGGGAAGAGGGAGGTGGGGATAATGGTGGAGAGGCCAGGGGAGGAGGGAGGTCCTACAGGAGCCAGTCTTTTTGTGGGGAGCACTCGATTTTAAAAGGAGGCTGCTGATGGAAGCCCAACCTCCCACTGACCGATGCCTGAACACAGTCACTTTACAGGCTTCCCTCCCCTGCCCCTGAACTCCTTCTGTCAGCCTGAAAATTGAAGCTGGGCAGGAAATAGCCCTTAAGTGGTCAATAATTGGCCACCTAAAGACCTCAATTGGGACACAGGTGAGTGGGCCAGCCTAGGCCTCACTCATCCCAGTGTAAAATTGTGGAGAGGTCAGGGCAGACAAGAGCCTGGTGGGCAGGCCATCTGAGAAATTTTGGGACCGTCTACACACCTGCCACAGGGGAACATAAAATTCTGCCCACAGTCTTAAGGGAGAGCAAACTGAATAAAAGCACTGTTAAAGATTAGATAGGGAGAAACTGTTCTCATTGGTAGAAGGATGGAGAATCAGTGGACACCAATTTAAGATGAACAGCAAAAGAACCAATGGCGACATGGCCTTATTATACAGTGAGGGCTTAGAACCTGGAGTGCACTGCTGGAGATTGTGGTGGAGGCAGATACAATTGTGGCTTTCAAAAGAGAATTGAATAATTATCCATAGAGAAAACAAATTGTGAGGCTATGGGGAATGGGCAGGAGAGTGAGATTAGGTGTAGCTGCTCTAGTAGGAGGGCTGACCTGGGCCTGATGGGCCAGATAGCCTCCTCCTGTTCTGTAACCATTCTCTGATTTTATGTTACAGGAGCAAATAAATTTTGGACAATATCTTGGGCAAAACAATGGCTGATGGGCTTTAATATGGAGGATGTGACAGATATTGTTTCCCAGGGATCTACTCTGTGCCTCACCTTTTAACTATGTTCACTAATGATAAAGGAATAGAGTTGTATATCCATGTTTGTAGCTGACACTAAGTTAGCAGGAGTTGGAAGTAGTCCAGCTAGGAACAGAAAGTTGCAAAGGGACTTAGACAGAATGAGTGAGTCGTCAAGGCTTTCGCAATTGGAGTTCATTGTGGGTATGTGTGTGGTTATCCACTTTGGACAAGAAAGATAAATTGGAGTATTTCCTAAATGGCAAGAAAGTAGCAACTGCAGAAGAGCTATGAGAGTTGGGGTTCTAGTACACAAATCATTAACAACTAGTGAACATGTAAAAACATCAGTAATCAAAAAGGTTAAAGGCATTTTGTTCTTTATTTGATGTGCGCTGGCTTACAAAGAAGTGAAAGTGACATTACAGTTGTGCAGAGCTCTGACCAGTCCTCATTTAGGGCAGAATTTTCTGTTTTTGAAGCTAAGTGCGATGGGCGGGCGAGTTCTGCGGCGTGTTTCCCGCTGGTCAGAGTGGTGGGAAATCGCGCCTCATTTTACACTCGGAAGCTCGTTAATTATGCATAGGCAAGTATCTCTCCGAATCACCTGGCGGCTTGGGAACTGGTTTGTCCGCCCCGCCGTTACCAAATGGGATCGAAGGTCCATATTTAAACGTCACCTGAGCACACACAATCACTCTCTGCAGCCCAGCTGTCTTGCAGGGGATCCACAGAGATGGCGACCAGCAGGAAGAAGGCTGCACCCCGCTTCCGCAACAACGCCCTCCAGGCCTTGATCAGAGGAGTTCAGCAACACTGGGATATCCTCTACTCCAGGGATGGCTCAAAGAAGCATACCAGCCTCACCCCTCTGGCCTGGGAGGCCGATGCAAAGCAGGTCAGTGCGGCTGGCCAACATCCCCGGAGTGTGTTCCAGTGTAGGAAGAGGATGAATGATCTCATCCACTCTGCCAGGTTAAGTCATCCTTCAGCTCCCTCCAATATCAAATTCTCATCATGGCATCATGCACTCAAACGGCTACTCTCTTCAGGGATCTCATGAGTGGGGATAAATATCAGCACTGAGTCTCTCAGGTACGTTCACATCACCACCATCTCAACTATCATGCTGCATACACTCCATCCTCAGCCCTTTCTGGGAAGGGCTCACCACACACAGGGGGCCTGTTTCTTTCCCAAACTCTGCCTTGTTCCTCTCATCACATTCCTTCCCTTTGTCTTCACGGAGGCCAATCTTTCACACAACCAAAGGGGGAGATCACAGACCAGAGGAGGGACGGCCCACATCATACCCCTCACCCAATTTGAGGAGGATGCCGTTGAGCTGGTTGGGGAGGACAGGGATCGCTGCTGTGGGGAAGGGGAGGTTGGCTTATCCCAGCAACCTAGAATGGATGACACCTCCATGAGCTCATCACATCCTGACATTCACAGAGTGACATGTAGTCTTGTATTCTGCCTGCTCATGAACTAAAACTAGCGTCTCTCTCTTATAGGCACCAGCAGATCTGGGCACAGGTGGAGGCTGAATATAAGCCCTAATCCCCAGACCACCTCGGATGAGGAAGCCACCATTGAAGAACTGTCAAAGTGCTCACCCGCACCCTCCACCAGCGCAGAGACACACACCTCAGTGGGCATAGTTCTAGATCAGGTTCGTGGTCAACTACTGGCAAACACCTCACAGCAGTCGGAGTCAGTGACAGCAGAGGTCTCTGACACTCGTACTGCTGCCGGAGATCAGCCACCCACTGAGTCTGAGTCAGCTGATGAGCCTCTGCGAGCAGCTGCTGAGACAATGCTTGAGATGCAGCGACAGGCGGCGGAACATCAGGCAGAGATGCGAGAGCCACTCGGCAGACTAGAGCGAACGATGGAGGAGTCCATCTGTGTTCTGACTGTCGTGGTTGTGATGTTGTGGCTTCGACATACGAGCGCCTCAAGGTCACCATGGGAAGGTTGGAGACCTCCACGGAGACTTTGATCCAGCAGCTTTTGATAGATTTGAGCTCGGCTCTGGATTCCATGGCCACACACCCTGGTGGGCATCACGAAGATGTAGACGAGAGGGAGGCAGAGCACCTTGACCTCCTTCCAGGTGCCCCTTCTCCTCAAGGAGTTAGGGAGGGGCCACCAGAACCCACAGGGAGCATCAACCAGACTGGGGACCTCCACTCAGGACACTCCAAGGGTGTCCAGCCACTCTGAGTCCCCTCTGCCAGTGACCCCATCCACTCCAGCTGTTAAGACCAGGCAAGGTTCATCTGATCCTGAGCAGGAGACCCTCATCAGGCTGAGGCCCTCCAGGCCTCGGGCTACCAGAGGATGTCTGCCAAGGTCATCTTAGACATCAGGATGTAGCAATCAGCTGGCTGCCTCCGCCTCTGCTGTGGATGTCGGGGCTGCACCCAGGCGTAGCGGTAGGGTAAGGAAAATTAAGAAGTATTGAATTCACTTTTGGGTCACGGTTGTGCAACTCACTGCAAAAATATTGCACTTTTGTTAATACACGATGTTAATGTCAGTGGCTTGGTCAACTGAAGGAATTGTCACTATTTACATAAGTATCCTCTTATTTCAAGGTTTAGCCATCCTCACACTCAGTGATAGTCTTCCTTTGCGAGATTCACATTCATGATATGTCAACCTCACTCAGTATAGTTTCCGTACCCTTCTGTGATGTCAGGAGTGTGTTACAATCTTTATTGGAAGTGTGTAATTAAAGTGTTTATAACCCTTTTTGATGATGACACGCCATTCTGTGAGGGCAGCTCAGCAGCCTTGAGGGTTTAGAGGTAGTTGTGTCTCCTCAGTGGTAGTAGCAAAGGACAAGACTTGGACGGGAGGATGATATCCCCAATCGTCTCAACTCACTGGCTGCTGTAGTTTCTCATTAATATGGCGACGACTGCATCAAGTAAGTTGCCTCAGCATTCTTGCTGTTGTGCCAACTCTCATTTCCCAGATCGCATGCATACAGGGTTACCCACTGACCCTCTTAGAGATCATGGCCTGGTCAATCATGAAGCTGGAAATTGCAAGTCTGAATGCTTATCTGATATCTTTGGAATGTTTGTAGCATCCTCCACCATGAAGACCGATGCGAAATATTGATTTAAATTATCTGCCACTCCCCCATTATCAATTCTCCAGTCGCATCCTCCAAAGGCCCCATGCTCATTTTAGCTACTCTCTTTCTTTTTATATACCTGTAGAAGCTCTTTCTGTTTGAATAAAGTGAAGGCAACGGAAGATGACCAGTTTGTGGATGATACAAAACTTGGGAGTGTTATAAACTGTGAGGAGGACAGTGTGAAACTTCAAAGGACATAGACAAGTTAGTGGAGTGGGCAGATAGGTGGCAGATGAGGTTCAATGCAGAGAAGTGTGATTTGCTCTCAATGTGACTGTTTGGACATCCCTTTCAATGCAATGGATTGGCATTAAGGGACAGGAGGAATGTGGCCACAGAATCACAGAATTTTAACGGCACAGGAGGAGGCTCATCGTGTCTGCACCAGCTCTCCAAATGAGCATTATGACCTAGTGACATTGCCCTGCCTTTTCCCCGTACCCCTGCACATTGTATCTATTCAAATATTCACCTGATGCCCCCTTGAATGTCTCAATTGAACCTATCTCCACCACACTTCCAGGCAGTGCACGCCAGACCCGAACCACTCGTGTGAAAACAAATTTTCTCACGTCACATTTGTTTCTTTTGCAGATCACTTTAAATCTGTGTCCTCTCATTCTTGATCCTTTTACGAGCAGGAACAGCTTCTCCCTATCTACTCTGTCCAGCTCACCTCATGATTTTGAACACCTCCATCAAATCTTTTAGCCTTCTTCTCTCCAAGGAGAACAGTCCCAACCTCTCCAATCTATCCTCATTGCTGAAGTTTCTCATCCCTGGAACAATTCTTGTAAACCTCTTTTGCACTATCTTCAATGTGTTCACATCATTACTATAATGTGGTGCCCAGAACTGTACACAATACTCCAGCTGAAGTCTAAAGAGTGCCTTATATAAATTCAGCATAACGTCCTTGCTCTTGTACTCTATGCCCCTATTAATAAAAACAAAATGCCATGGATGCTGGAAATCTGAAACAAAAACAAAAATTACTGGAAAAGCTCAGCAGGTCTGACAGCATCTGTGGAGAGAAAGACAGAGTTAACGTTTCGAGTCCGCATGACTCTTCTTCAGAACTAAAGAGAAGTAAAAATGTGGTGAAATGTATACTGTTTAAGGGAGGTGGGACAGGTGAATCTGGATAGAAGGCCAGTGATAGGTGGAGGCAAAGGAGAGATTGCAAAAGATGTCATAAACAAAAGGTCGACACTTAAGTCTTTCTGCTCCTTCAGCCCCTTCAAAATTTCACCCCTTATTTTATATTGTCTGTCCATGTTCTTCCTACCAAAATGCATCACCTCACACTCCTCCACACTGAACTTCATCTGCCACCTATCTGCCCACTCCACCAACTTGTCCCTGTCCTTTGAAGTTCCACACTGTCCTCCTCGCAGTTTACAACACTCCCAAGCATCGTATCGTCCGCAAACTGGTCATCTCCCGTTGCCTTCACTTTACTCAAACAGCAAGAACTTCCACAGATATATAAAAAGAAAGAGAGTAGCTAAAGTGAGCGTGAGACCCTTAGAGGATGTGACTGGAGAATTGATAACGGGGAAGTGGCAGATAATTTAAATCAATATTTTGCATCGGTCTT
Source organism: Cetorhinus maximus (assembly GCF_964194155.1). Lineage (NCBI taxonomy): Eukaryota > Metazoa > Chordata > Chondrichthyes > Lamniformes > Cetorhinidae > Cetorhinus > Cetorhinus maximus. The sequence goes on from NC_135883.1 coordinate 50,941,509, forward strand.
CATGGTGGAGGACACTATAAACATTCCAAAGATATCAGATAAGCAAGGAGCTAATGGGAGGAAAGATCTTGTAACAGTCTCTATCGTGAGGGACAAAATATTTGAGAAACTAATGGGACTAAAGCCAGACAAGTCACCAGGACCTGATGGCCAGCATCCAAGGGTTTTAAAGGAAGTGGCTGCAGAGATAGATGAGGCATTGGTCAAAATATTCCAGAACTCACTGAATTCCGGGAGGGTCCCAGCAGATTGGAAAACCGTTAATGTAATGCCCCTGTTCAAGAAAGGAGGTAGACAAAAAGCAGGAAACTATAGGCCAGTCAGCCTAACATCTGTTGTTGGGAAAATTGCAAGAGTCCGTTATTAGGGAAGAAATAGCAGGACATTTAGAAAAGCTTAACGCATTCAAATAGAGTCAGCATGGCTTTGTGAAAGGGAAATCATGTTTGACAAATTTGTTAGAGTTCTTTGAGGATATAACTAGCAGACTTGATAAAGGGGAAGCAGTAGATGTAGTGTATTTGGATTTCCAGAAGGTATTCGATAAGGTGCCACATAAAAGGTTACTGCACAAGATAACAGTTCACGGTATTGGGGGTAATGTATTAGCATGGATTGAGGATCGGTTAACACACAGAAGACAGAGAATCGGGATTAATGGGTCTTTTTCAGGTTGGACAGACGTAACTAGTGGAGTGCCACAAGGATCAGTCCTAGAGCCTCAATTATTTACTATCTATATTAATGACTTGGAGGAGGGGGCAGAGTGTAATGTATCCAAATTTGCTGACGATACAAAAATAGGTGGGAAGGCATGTTGTGATGAGGACATAAGGAATCTGCAAGGGGATATAGATAGGTTGAGTGAGTGGGCAAAAACTTGGCAGATGGAGTTTAATGTAGGAAAGTGAGAGGTCATGCACTTTGGTAGGAAGAATCAAAAGGCAGACTATTATTTAAATAGAGAGAGACTCCAAAAAAGTGCAGCACAGAGGGATCTGGGCATTCTTGTGCATGAAACACAAAACCTTAGCATGTAGGTGCAGCAAGTAATTAAGAAGGCAAATGGAATTTTGGCCTGCATTGCTAGGGGGTTGGAGTTTAAAAATAGGGAAGTCTTGGTACAACTGTACAGGGTGTTGGTGAGGCTGTACCTGGAGTACTGTGTACAGTTTTCATCCCCATATTTCAGAAAGGATATATTGGCAGAGGAGGCAGTTCAAAAGAGATTCTCTAGGCTGATTCCTGGGATGAAGGGGTTGACTTATCAAGAACGGCTAAACAGGTTAGGCCTTTATTTATTAGAGTTTAGAAGAATGAGGGGTGAACTTATTGAAATGTATAAGATTCTGAGGGGGCTTAACAGGGTAGATGTTGAGAAGATGTTTCCACTAGTGGGGGAATCTCGAACTAGGGGGCATAGTTACAGAATAAGGGGGCACTCATTTAAAACTGACATGCGAAGGAATTTCTTCTCTCAGAGGGTAGTCAATGTCTGGAATTCTCTATTCTAGAGAGTTGTGGAGGCTAGATCACTGAAAGTATTTAAACAGGGGATAGATAGATTTTTGAAATATCGGGGAGTTGAGGGCTATGAGAAGCTGGCACAAAAGAGGAGTTGAGGTCTGGGGCAGATCAGCCATGATCTTATTAAATGGCGGGGCAGGCTTGAGGGGCCGAATGGCCTACTCCTGCTCCTATTTCTTATGTTCTTATGTACTCCTTCCGGAATCTGGTGGCAACTAAAGTGGCACAGGCACATCTTCCAAGTCGTGCTTCCTCAAGGGCCTCATCTCAATGGCCTCACCCTCATCTCCCTCATCAGGTCCCTGGCCCTCCTGATCGTCATCCTCCAAGAAGCTCTCATCCTCGTCCATTTCTCCCTCTGGCAAGGGATCACCCTTTTGCAGTGCCAGGATGTGAAGGGCGCAACACACAATGCTGATGCAGAAGACCTTATCTGGAGAGTACTGCAGAGCCCCTCCTGACCAGTCCAAACATCAGAAGTGCATCTTCAGGATACCAATGGTCTGCTCAATGGTGGATCGTGTTGAGCTAGTCACCACGTTGTATCTCTCCTCTGAGGCACTCTGAGGATGTCGCACGGGTGTCATGAGCCATCGTCTGAGCAGGTACCCCTCAAGCCCTAGCAGCCAGCCCTGTAATCACTGAGGCCCTTCGAATATGTGAGGCACCTGGCAGTGACTCAGGATGTATGAGTCATGGGAACTCCCAGGATACCTGGCACAAACATGCATGATATTTCTCTGATGATCACACACCTGTTGAACATTGAGATCCTTTGTGGTTGCTAAACATCAAAGGCACATGGATGCAGTCGAATGCACCCTTCACTCTAGAGATAGCTGCAAAGCCATTGAATCTAGCAGCCTGGTTATCCTCATCATGTGTAAACCTGACATATTGATGAGCTTTGCTGTAGAGGGTATCTGTGACCTCCTTGATGCATCTATGTGTTGCAGACAGCGAGATGCCACACAGGTCCCCGTTAATCGCTGGAACCGCAGGCAAAGAAACTGAGCACTGTGGTGACCTTCAAGGCCACTGGCAGGGGATAGCCTCCCACTCCATGGTGTGTTAGTACCTCACGAAGAAAGTGGCAAATGTGATTCACCAGAGTTCGGGGCAAGCACAGACATGTGTCACATTGTCTCTCACTCATCTGCAGATAGGAGAGTCTACTTTGGCAGACCCTTGGTCGAGTGAGTCGCCACTGTGGTCTGGGTCCCGATCCTCGTTGTTTCTGAGACTCCCCTGGTCCTCAGGCGGGGCCTCCTCCTGAAGCTGTGCTCGGCAGTGGGTGAGGGGGTGAGGTACTTGAAGCTCTCTTTGTGGATAGGGCGTGGTCTTCTCTGAAGGTGACTGTGCACACAGTCTCTAAATGGGGCGGTGGTGAGGTCCACATGGAGCATGGGCACATCAACAGTGATGGGTTCAGTGATTGGAGAGAATATTCAAGCTGGGGAGCAAAGTCTTTGCATATCCGATTGGCGTGTAAAGAATCTGGAAAATAACTAGGATGTTGTTTCACTCAGAGGGCCTGGAATACAATATCTGGTGGAAGCAGAATTTATAATCGATTTAAAAGGACATGAACGAGAATTTGGAAAATAATACATTAAAATGAAAAACATTGGGTCTAAGTGATAGCTGTTTCACAGAGCTCACACGGGTAGCATGACTGAATGGCCTTGCCCTGTGCTCTGGACTTGTGTGATTGTACAATAATGTAAATTACTGTGCATTACTTCTAAATACTAAGAATGCTGTAGGTGTGAATGTGACAGTGGTGTTCAGTAACACTTTGTGAATGCTGCTAATTAATATTTAAGGCTCCCGCTATCAGTTAGAGGATATTGTATTTCAGCACCAGGTATGTTATTGTCTGACCTTATCTAAAAGTACATAACACAATAAATGCTCAGTATAAAACAGGCTACCAAAACACAATGCAGGGGGATGGCGATTATTTTCAAAATGAGACAATTTTCTTATATTTTAGCCTGATATTGCTGAGTCTGCCCACTTGCTGCTTAATCTCCATTGATTCCTCTGTCATTCAATTCATAGGGTTACGCACTCACCGTCATCCAACTGTGCCGCTAGTTCCTCGGGGCAACACGCTCCTAATTTGGTTTGCAATGCTTTAAGACTCACCTTGTCAGGTCTAGCCTTATTTACATCATTATTTATAACTTTAAGTGCCACCTCAGTATGAGTAGGGATGACACCACTGATTGGAGAGGAAATCCTGTGTAATATTGTTCTTGTTAGGTTGTTTGACCCCTTCAGGGATGTTCTGAGGATGCCACTAAAGTGTTTCTGTTGTCCTCCTGGGAGTCTTCTGCCACAGCTGAGTTCTGAGTAGAGCAGTTGTTTGGGAGTCTGGTGTCAGATATATGAATGACACGTCCTGCCCAGCGGAGCTGGTTTTGAGTGATTAGCACTTCGATGCTGGGCATGATGACATGGGAGAGAGGACACTGCTGTTGGGCTGCCTTTCTTGCCACCCAATTTGGAGGATCTTGCGAAGGCACCACTGGTGGCACTTCTCCAGTGCTTTCAGGTGCCTGCTGTTGGTTGTTCAAGTCTCTGAAGTAAATAGGAGTGCAAGGATCACAACTGCCCAGTAAACCATGACCATAGTCTCGGTTTTGAGCTCCTGGTCCTCAAATATTCTTTTCCTTAGTCAGCTGAAAGCTGAGCGGGCACATTGGAGGCAATGATGAATTTCACCATGGGAGATCCTGGCTTGTGACCAACCAAAATGGAGAAGGCTTATTTGGGAAGACACCAAACACATAGAGAGACTTCATCAGGAATGTGAGGAGGTGAAGTCAAGGCATTGGAGGAAGCGCGCAGACCTCTAAACAAACTGCCTACCCAACCCTTTAAGCATCACGTGCCCTGAATGTGGCAGAGTCTGCATAGAAACATAGAAAATAGGCACAGGAGAAGGTCATTCGACCCTTCGAGCCTGCATTGCTATTCAGTATGACCATGGCTGATCCTCTATCTCAATGGCATTCTCCTGCGCACTCCCCATATCTCTTGCCCCTTGAGGCCTTTAGAGTCCAGAAATCTATCTATTTCCTTCTTAAATATATTCAGTGACTTGGCCTCCACGGCTTTCGGTGGTAGAGAATTCCACAGGTTCACCCCGCTCTGACTGAAGGAGTTTCTCCTCATCTCAGTCTTAAATGGTCTACCCCGTATCCTGAGACTGTGACGCCTTGTCCTAGACCGCCCAGCCAGAGGAAACATCATCACTGCATCACGTCTGTCCATCCCTGTTGGAATTTTATATGCTTCCCTCTCATTCTGTCTCATTCTTCTAAACTCCAGGCCAGGTAGGCCCAATCCCTCCTCATATTACAATCCTGCTATTCCAGGAATCAGTCTGGTGAACCTTTGCTGCACTCCCTCTATGGCAAGTATATCCTTTCTGAGATAAGGAGACCAAAACTGCACACACTACTCCAGGTGTGGTCTCACCAAGGCCCTTTACAGCTGCAGAAAGACATCCTTGCTCCTGTACTCAAATACTCTTGCAATGAAGGACAACATACCATTTGCCTTCTTAACTACTTGCTGCACCTGCATGCTTGCCTTCAGTGATTGGTGTACATGGATACCCAGGTCCCTTTGTACATCAACATTTCCCAATCCATCACGATGTAAATAATACTCTGCCATTCTGTTTTCCCTACCAAAGTGGTTAACTTCATGCTTATCCGTGTTATACTGCATCTGCCATGTATTTGCCCACTTACTCAACCTGTCCAAATTGCGTCGAAGCCTCTGAACACCCTCCTCACTGCTCTCATTCCCACCAAGCTTTGTATCGTCAGCAAACTTGGAAACATTACATTTGTTCCCTTAACCAAATCATTAATATATATTGTGAATAGCTGGGGCCCAAGCACTGATCCCTGCGGTACCCCACTAGCCACAGTCTGCCATTTCGAAAAAGAGCCGTTTATTCCTACTCTCTGTTTCCTGCCTGCTAACCAATTCTCAATCCATGCCAATATATTACCCCCAATCCCATTTGCTTTATTTTTAAACACTAACCTCTTATATGAGACTTTATCAAGCTCCCTGAAAATCCAAATACAGCACATCCACTAATTATCCCTTATCTATCCTGCTAGTTACTTCCTCAAAAAACTCCAGTAGGTTTGTCAAACATGATTTCCCTTTCATAAATCCATGTTGACTTTGTCTAATCCAGTTGATATTTTCTACATGTCCTGTTATCACATCCTTTATAATAGCATTTACCCTACTACTGATGTTAGGCTAACTGGTCTGTAATTCACTGTTTTCTCCCTCCCTCCATTTTTTAAATAGTGGAGTTACATTTGCTACCCTCTGATCTGCCAGGACTGTTCCAGAATCTACAGAATTTTGAAAGATGACAATCAACGCATCCACTATTTCCATGGCCACCTCCGTTAGTATCCAGGGATGTAGACTATCGGGCCCTGGAGATTTATTGGCTTTCAGTCCCATTAATTTCTCCAGCACTATTGTTTTAGTAATACTAATTTCCTTCAATTCCTCCTTCTCACTAGACCCTTGATTCCTTAGTATTTCTGGCAAGTTATTTCTGTCTTCCTCCGTGATGACAGAACTAAAGTAGTTATTTAATTGCTCTGCCATTTCCTTGTTCTCTATTATAAATTCTCCTGTTTTGGATTGTAAGGGACCTACATTTGTCTTCACTAATCTTTTTCTTTCTGCATACTTATAGAAGCTTTTATAGTCTGCTTTAATGTTCCTTGCAAGTTTGCTCTCCTACTCTTAATTTCCCCCTCTTAACCAATATCTTGCTCCTCCTTTGCTGAATTCTGAACTGCTCCCATTCCTTAGGCTTGCTACTTTTTCTAGCAACTTTACATGACTCCTCTTTGGATCTAATACTATTCTTAATATCTCTTGTTAGCCATGGTTGGGCCACTTTTCCTGTTGTGTTTTTGTGCCAGAAAGGAATGTATAACTATTGCAATGCATACATTAGCCATTGCCTAGAATGGAGAAAGACTGCAGAAAGCTGCAGCACAGAGGGATTTGGGGGTCCTTGTGCATGAATCACAAAAAGCTAGCATACAAGTTCAGCAGGTAATAGAAAAGGCAAATTGAATGTTGGCCTTTATTTCAAAGGGAATGGAGTATAAAAATAGGGAAATCTTGCTTAAACTATACAAGGCACCAGTTAGACCACACCTAAAATACTGTGAACAGTTTGGTCCCCTTAGCTAAGGAAAGATATGCTGGCATTGGAGGCAGTCCAGAGAAAGTTCACTAGGTTGATGCCGGGCATTGAGGGATTTTCTTATGAGGAGAGGTTGAGTAGGTTGGGCCTGTACTCATTGGAGTTTAGAACAATGAGAGATGACCTTTTTGAAACATACAAGTTTCTTAAGAGGCTTGACAGGGTAGCTGCTGAGAGGTTGTTTCCCCTTGTTTGGAGAGTCTAGGACCAGAGGGCATAATCTCAGAGTAAGGCGTCGCCCATGTAAAATAGAGATGAGGAGGAATTTCTTCTCTCAGGGGGCAGTGAACCTGTGGAATTCTTTACCGCAGAGGGCTGTAGATGCTGAGTTGTTAAGTATATTCAAGGCTGAGATGGACAGATTTTTAATCAGTCAGGGAATCAAGAGTTATGGGGAAAAGGCAGGAAAGTGGAGAAAGTGGAGTCATGATCTCATTGAATGGTGGAGTAGACTCGATGCACCAAATGGCCGACTTATGGTCTTATGGTCTATCCACTATCATGCCTTTTAATGAAGTTCCCCAATATATCATAGCCAACTCACGTCTCATACTTTCGTAGTTTCCTTTAAAATTTAGGAACCTAGTTTCAGATCGGACTGCTTCACTTTCCATCCCATGTTATGGTCATGGTTCCCTAAAGGGCACAACAAGGTTATTAATTAACCCCTTCTCATTGCACAATACTAAATCTAAGATAGCCTGTTCCCTAGTCTGTGCCTTGACACACTGGTCTAAAACACCACCTCGTACACGCTCCAGGAATTCATTCGCCAGTGTTATTGCTAATTTGGTTTTTCTAGTCTATGGGGTGAATTTTCTCCCCGTCCGGGGCGGGGGGCAGGGCAGGAGTGGGTGCGGGCTGGCGTGCAGCCAATCGCCGCCCGCAATCGGCTGCACGCCGCCAATTTATGTGGGCGGGCCAATTAAGGCCCGCCCAGCGTGAGGCACACTTGGAAGCGCTGAGCGCTGCCTGTGCAGATGGGGGGAATAGGCTGAGTCGGGGCCTGCATTCTTTCGCACAGAAGAGTGCAGAAATCTCCCGGAGACACAGAGCTGCCTCAGGAAGGTTAGTTTGATTTTTAAAAATTTAAATAAAGGAAGAAAAAAAAATTAAGACATATCCCCTCATGTGACAGTGTCACATGAGCTGGGACATGTCTATGAATTTTATTAAAAATTTTTATTGAAGTTTAAAAACATTCATGAAACATCATCCTGCCCATGGATGAGGTTTCAAGATGAATGCAAAGGCCACTTGGGCTCTTTGCCTGCACGCCAATCCTAAGGTTGGACGTGCAGCTCCATTAAGTGTTTTAATTAGTTTTTAAATGGTCTTAATAGTCCTTTGACAGTTCGGCGGGTGCGCAGCCGACTCCAGGGCGCACCCGCCGAACTGAAGATCTGAATGACGCGCGGTGATGTCGGGGCGCACGCCCGACGTTGCCACGTGTCATTTTACGCATTGGCGAGCGTGGCCCACCCCCACACACAGACCTGAAGATTCTGGCCCATATGTAGATTAAAGTAACCTATGATTACTGTAACACCCTCGTTACATGGATCTTTAATTTCCTGTTTAATGCCACCCCCTACCTTATCACTACTGTTTGGAGGCCTATAGACAACTCCAACTAATGTTTTCCGTCCAATCTTGCTTCTTAGCTTCTTTAGACTTGTCTTTTTAATATTTTTACACATTTTTTTTGTACAATGGTCCTATTTGTTGCTAACCCTTGTTTCCTCTGCCTCGCACTTTTGCTTTCTACTTTTCTGTCGTTCATTCCTCTTTGGGTAGAATTTTTAGCTTGGCATGTGGACATGCAACTGACCCACTTGAGTGTAAAATAGCGCATGATGATGTCGGGTGAGCACCCTGACATCATCCCGCGCTCGCGCGATATTTCAGTCGGTGGGCACATGCAAAAGTCAGAAGCACGCCCGCCGACAATTAAGTGGGCAATTAAGCCAATTAATTAAGCCTATTGTTCATCATTTATATAAACGACATAGATGACTATGTGGGGGGTAGGATTTGCAGATGACACAAGGATTGGCCGGGTGGTTAACAATGAGGTTGAGTGTCTTGGGCTACAGGAAGATATAGACGGGATGGTCAAATGGGCAGATAAGTGGCAGATGGAATTTAACCCTGAAAAGTGTGAGGTGATACACTTTGGAAGGAGTAATTTGACAAGGAAGTATTCAATGAACGGTATGACGCTAGGAGGTTCTGAGGAACAAAGGGACCTTGGCGTGTGTGTCCATAGATCTCTGAAGACAGAGGGGCATGTTAGTGGGGTGGTGAAAAAGGCATATGGGACACTTGCCTTTAATAATCGAGGCATAGATTACAAAAGTAGGGAGATCATGTTGGAGTTGTATAGAACCTTGGTGAGGCCACAGCTGGAGTACTGTGTGCAGTTCTGGTCAGCACATTATAGGAAGGATGTGATTGCACTGGAGGGGGTGCAGAGGAGATTCACCAGGATGTTGCCTGGGATGAAACATTTAAGTTATGAAGAGAGGTTAGATAGACTTGGGTTGTTTTCGTTGGAGCAGGGAAGACTGAGGGGCAACCTGATCGAGGTGTACAAGATTATGAGGGGCATGGATAGGGAGCAGCTGTTCCCCTTAATTGAAGGGTCAGTCACAAGGGGGCATACGTTCAAGGTGAGGGGCAGAAGGTTTAGGGGGGATGTGAGGAAAAACATTTTTACCCAGAGGGTGGTGACGGTCTGGAATGCACTGCCTGGGAGTGTGGTGGAGGCAGGTTGCCTCACATCCTTTAAAAAGTACCTGGATGAGCACTCGGCACGTCATAACATTCAAGGCTATGGGCCAAGTGCTAGTAAATGGGATTAGGTAGGTAGGTCAGGTGTTTCTCACGTGTCGTTGCAGACTCGATGGGCCGAAGGGCCTCTTCTGCACTGTGATTCTGTGAAAATTCTAATTGACTCCAATTTTTCATGGTCTGTCCAACCTTACAGTTCGCGGATGGGTGAATCCGCCAAGGCAGACTTTGTATTTTTGATGAAACCACATCCAAGGGCGGGATGAGGTTTCCGTTATTAAATTAAGAAAAATAAAAACGCTTGGATCATCACCTATATGTTCAGGTGACTGATTCTAATATGTGGACATTTTTTTCTGGATTTTAAAACCTTTATTGATTGCTTTTAAATTCGTCAGCTCCCTAAGGCAGCTCTCTGCCTTCAAGGAGCTTTCATTCCGTGCTCGCACTTACGTTGGTGCCTGGCCTCCTCCTGTCCCCACCCTGGTAGCACTGAGCATTTCAGTGTGTGCTTCATGCTGGCTGGCCATTAATTAGCGGTCCGCTCCCCTGCTGCTCCCGGGACCACCGCTTGCATGCGCCGACTGAGCTAAAGATCCTGCTCTTTGTTTTGCTCTCTTGTGTCTCCCCACTCAGGTTCCCATCCCCCTGCCAGCCTAGTTTAAACTCTCCCTCGCAGTACTAGTGAATACCCCTGCGAGTATTTTGGTCCCAATCTTGCTGGGGTGCAACCTGTTCAGCTAATACAGGTCCCATCTTCCCTAGAACCTGTCCCAATGCCTCATGAATCTAAATCCCTCCCTTCTACACCATCTCTCCAGCCACACGTTCATCTAGTCTATTCTTCTATTCCTGATCTCGCTAGCACATGGCACTGAGAGTAATCTTGAGATTGCTACCTTTGAGGTCCTGCTTTTTAATTTATTTCCTAGCTCCTCATATTCTGCTTTCAGGACCTCATCTCTCTTTTTAACTATGTCGTTGATACTTATATGGACCACAACCTCTGGCTGTTCACCCTCCCCCTTCAGAATGTCCGGCAGCTGCTCAGTGACATAATTGACCCTGGCACCATACCATCCTGGTGTCTCATTTACAGCCACAGAAATGTCTAACTGTTACCCTTACGATAAAATCCCCTATCACTATTGCTCTCCTACGCCTTTTTCCTCCCCACTCTGTGCAGCTGAGCCACTCATGGTGTCACAGACTTGACTCTTGTTGCATTTCCCTGAGAAACCACCTCCCCCAGCAGTATCTGTTGGAGAGGGAGATGGACAAAGGGACTCCTACACTACCTGCCTAGTACTTTTACTCTGGCAGTCACCTGTGCACTCTAACTGTGGTGTGACCATTTCACTGTACATGCTATCCACAAAGATCGCATCCTTGCGGATGCTCCACAGTGAATCCAACCATAGCTCCAGCTCTGAAACATGGATTTCGAGTAGCTGCAGCTGAAGAAATGCATCCTGCACATGTAGTCGCCCTGGACACTGGAAGTTCCCTGACTTCCCACATCGCACAGGAGGAGCATTCCACTTGGCTGAGCTGCCCTGCCACGACTTACCCTTAAATTGCTCCCTTTACTTTGACTTAACTCTAGTCTAGAGAATAGTAAGGACAGAAGAAATACTCACCAGGTCCTATTTACCAAGGCCGCCACTCTTCTCTTACTGAGGAAAGGTAGAAAATGAAAGGATCCCTCCTTCTCTCTTCAGCGAACTCCCTCTCTCACCAAACTCCAACTGAAGCACTGTAATACAGCCCAAAGCAGCACTCCAGTGCAGACAAAACAGCACTGTAAAAGGCTTGCGTTTATGCTGTCAGAATCTAGCTTCTGAAAACTTATTTAAGCCAGTTAACTAATTACCTAGCTGCAGCTGCAAGCAGAACCTGTATAACCTCTGTTTTAAAGCTGGACTAAAACTCTCCTTCTCCCAACGTAAAAGCAAGTTTTAGCTAGTTGCTAAATTAAAGAATGATTACACTTTAGATAGAAATTAACCATTATAAGTCCCTCCCTCACCAAACTCCAACTGAAGCACTCTAATGCAGCCCAAAGCAACACACCAGTGCAGACTACAGATCGCCCATTGAACTTAACAGCCATCTCAGAACCCATCGAACTGGAGTGGAAGCAAATCACCCTTGATCCTAAGGGATTGCATAAGAGAGTGTTACTTTCTATACACAAGTCACATCCATTTTTTTCTGGGTTGCTCCATCCTTTTGTTTTAATCCCCAAAATACTCCCATCACATTCCCCCTTTCACTGCTCCCATTATTCCCACATTATCTCTTTCTCCAGACTGTGCCTGTATGTATCATCCTTGACTAATACAGCCAATATCACAGAAATTTCATTCCAAGGAACATTAAGTAATCTACTCCCCTGACCTTGAGCCTGTTCTGCCATTAATATCCTTGTCTAACAAAAATATGTAAATTTCAATTTTGTAATTTTCAACTGACCCCCAGCTTCAACAGCTTTTTAGGAGGAGCATGTTCCAGATTTCAGCTACCCTTTATCAAGGAGTATTTCCTGACATCACCCCTGAATGGTGCAGCTCTCATTTTAGGGTCATGCCCCCTTGTCCTGGATTCACCCACCAGAGGAAATAGTTTCTTCATTGCTTACCCATCGAATTCTCTACTCAACTTAAGCACCTCAATTAGATCATCCTTTAACCTACCATACAGAAGAGACTACAAGCCTGGTCTATGCAACCTGTCTTCATAATTTAACTCTTTTAGCCAGGAATTATTCTGATGAATCTGCACTGCATCCCCTACAGAGTCAATGTACCTTCCTTCAGGTGTGGTACCCAGAATTGAAAACAATTACTCAAGACAGGAAAGAACCACAGATTTGTACAGCTCAATATAACTTCCACCCCTTTGTATTTCAGCTTTCTTATCAAAGATAACCATTCTATGTATGTTCTTAATTAATTCTTGTACCTGTCCACTACTTTTTAGATCTCTGGCTGGAATCTTCCACTCTGAAGTCTAAGTTTGGTGGTGGCAGTGGAAGTGAGGGGGCGCGGGGAGGTGTGGTGGTGGGATGGCTGACCATGCACCATCTTGTGCTGTTCAGCTCATTACATTTGCATCCATGAGAAGCCAGCCGAATCTCATGGCGGGGGTGGGCAGGAAGTCATTGCCCCGCTGTCACCTCATTGGGTCGAAGGTCCTGGCGACATAGTTAAAGAGTCATTCACTCACTGCAGGCCAGGAGCTTCATATTCTCCAGATCAGTTAGTATGTCGCAAAGAAGACAACGTGAGGCCCCACGGTTCAGTGAAACCTCCCTGCAAATCCCCCTCCAGGCTAACCAGGAAAGGCAGGAGGTCCTGTTTCCCTGAAGGCCCTCCCATCTGACCACAAGGGCCAGTGCGGAGATCGCAGTGGAGATTAGAGCCCATGGGGCCCACAGGACAACAGCCCAGCAGTGCAGGAAGAGGACAAATGATCTGCTGCATTTGGCCAGGATAAATGTACTACTCACTGCAAACTGACTCTCATAAGGGCATCAGGCAGTGTAAATGTGCAAATGCATGGGGATGTCTGACAGGAGGTTTGGGTTGTAGCACTTACCAACGGATGGGACATGTGAACTGAATGTGTGCCAGTCACTTCATGCTGTCAATCTTCTGTCAGTTGCAGGACATCCAGCTGGTTAATCACTTACTGGGAAGGGCTCAGCAGCTGGCACAGGCCTGCATGCTCCTGAACTGCTCATGTAACCACTGGAGTGACAATCAATCCTTCTGTCTGTGTGCAGGACAAGAACTCACACAACAGAAGGGAGCGGGCCAAGAGGCGACCTGCCTGACATCCGAATTCGAGGAGGGGGTCGCAGAACTAGCCGAGGAGGAGTAGGACCGGATCTGTGCTGAAGGTGAGATAGGACTCCCCCAGGAAGCCAGTGAGGATGCCTCCAGTCTGCAGTTGTCAGATGCACCCACAGAGATAAGGGAGCCTGCTTAGGCATCCACTAAATCTTTCTATTCTCCATTCCAGATACCGCAAGAAAAGGGGGAGGCCAACAAGGGAGACCAGCCACAGCTCATCTCCAACCCCACCTCTGAGGATGATGCCTCAGAGGATGCACCATCACAGCGTTACCTGCACCCTTCACCAACACAGAAACACTCACCGCATTCTAGAATAGGCTTGGGGTCACAATCTGGTCAGCACATCACTGATTGGGTCCACAGCTGGCGGAGGAAGTAACAGCCAAGGTCTTTGACACTGGAGGACTGCTAGAAACCAGGCCTCTGCTCATCCCCATGCAGATGACGAGCCTCTAGACTTGGCACTAAGAGACATGCTGGAGATGCAGAGACAGGCAGGGGAACATCAGGAAGAGATGCCAGAGGCCACATGCAGGTCTGACCAAAGGCTGGAGGAGTCCGTCCACATTCTGCCTGCTGTCGTGGCTCCTTGGCTGACGCCATGGAAATGGTGGTAGTCTCCTTAGAGACCCAGGTCCAGCAGAGTGCACAGTGGCTGCCAGATATGCTCTTGGGCCTGCACTCATTCACTCTAGCCATGGCTGCATTGCAGCAGTGGCTAGGTTAAGGGGACATCCCTGTAGGTGCCCCTTCTCCTTAAGGAGTCAGGAGGTGCTGTCAGGCACCCCGGGAGCTTTGGACACTCCAAGGCTGCTCACCAGGTGCACGCCACTTATATACAGTCATAAAAGTGAACATTCAAATTTCTCGCTGGCGGGGAACTTAACTTGGAAGATGAACTTAATTCTGCAAGCTGGCCTTTTAATGAGCATGCATGAGAGGCTAATGAATGCAAAAGGGCTTCCCGACATTGTTCGCCAGGAAGCTCGACCTATCTTTAGCTCGCTTTTTAAGCCCCTATCCTGCCATCGGGAAACTGATTTTTGGCCTCCCACCAAATTAAGTTCCCCCGCCTGCCACACTTCCCACTGCTGGTGGGACCAAAAGATTCTGCCCTGTGTGTCTCATCTCAATGTGAATGATCACACATTTACAATATTTGCACTCTACAAAGCTGGAATCATCCAGTGCTGGGGTTCATTTCTAGAGATATGAAATCATTAGAACCAAGCTTTATGTAAAAAAAATCTAAAAACAAGAAAAGTTCAAATGTTATACATTTTAAACAAAAACAGAATATGCAGTATAAGCTAAAAATATTAGCTTTTATATCCTGACTGACCTTCTCTGTATTCCCAACATTTAAAACCATATGGTAAAGTTTTGGCTTTAGCATTTTGACTCGTAGCTCATATTGACGATTCAGGTGCTGTAAGCAGAGCAGGGAAATTATTCGCAGTGTCCTAATTAATATTTACCCCACAAACAATATCACTAAAACAGATTATCCGCTCATTTATCTCAATGCTATTTGCAGGGCCTTGTGTGCAAACCGGTTGTTGCATTTCTAACCTTACAAAAGTAATTAATTAGCTAGTAAGTGCTTTTGGACATTTTGAGGTCATGAAAGGTTTTATATAAATACAAGTTTTCTCTTCATTTTATAAATTAAAATAAATACCATTTTCCATTTACATCATCAGTGAACATTTTTTTTCCTACTTTGCCTGCTCTTGTTTGTGAACTGTTGCTTGGTAATTGAGTTTTTAATTAACTAGAGAAAACGGAAGTTTGATTATCGTGTGTAAACACCATATGTGAAGCTGTGTGATCCTGTCACTATCTTTGAAAGGTGCATAAAATTGTGTATTTGTGCACACATATATAAACTCTACTCCTACAGCTTTTGCAAACACAAATCAGAATTGTTTCCCCAAGAAAGCAAAGTGAAAGGCCAAAGCTCGTTGCTGAGGTCAGAATGATTGGAAGAGAAGATGAGTTTGGCTGAGAAATAGCGATTGGACCAAGATGCAAATAGCAGCACAATGATGCGAATATCATTGAAATAATTGGGTGCAAATCAACATGCGTAAAGAGGGAAATGATGAGAAAAGACAGCAGCAGCCTAACACACAAGTAGTTTGATGATGAGAAGGTGGGATTTCTCTCTGTTGATACAGTAAAATGTCAAAGGAACATGTTTAGGAGGAAAAAGGAGAACTCCCCAAGTACAGGAATCAAATTGTAGCAACACAGGAGGCTATTTTGCCCCTTGAATGTGTTGCACTATTTGATGTGGTCATGGCTGATATGTGACCTAACTCCATATACATACCTATGTCCATATCCCTTAAAGCTTTATAATAACAAAAATCTATCAATCACAGATTTAACATATATATTTGATCTTTGCGGTTTGCAGAAGAGAATTCCAAACTTCTACCAATCTGCCTGAAGAAGTGTTTCCTAATTTCATTCTTGAAAGATTTGGCTCTAATGTTTTGACTCTGCCCCCTAGTCCTGGACTCCCCAGACAGTGGTAATGATTTCTATCTGTTGCCTTTACTATCTTGAAAACTTCACCTCTTAACCTTCTAAATTCCAAGGAATGCTATGTTTGTGGGTCCTGATCCCACTGTCAGGAAATGTAGGTTGCAAACCCACACATGCTGTTGTCAGGACCTCAAGGGTGGTTTCTGAGGAGGCTATCAGTTAAGTGGTTGCTTTTGGGAACCCCATCCAATGTAGGGCAGAGCCTCGAGGCTGGAGGGCCAATAGGAGGCCATCCAGCACTGGAAACTCAGCAACTGCAACATGAGAAGTGGGAGCTGCCACCGTAGGTAGGTGAATGAGAGAATGCATCACGATGGAGGCACTTTCTGAGGACTTTTCAAGAAGTTGAAAAGTGAAGAGAGGAAACAGCTGCCAGACTGCTCCTTTGGAAGGGAAACCCCTCCACATGGTGGCCATCTCGATATGTCAGCTGCGTGGGTTGGTGGGGGTTGTTTAAAATGGAGCACTGGCCCCCTGAATCTGTTGTCAGGAAGTTGTCCCCGTTCATCAGCCACTGCAGGGATCCCACTGAACAACTCCAGTCAGCCTCAGAACATTGGCCCCAATTAGTTACCCCCTACTCTATGGGCAGATTTTTTTAAGGTCAGCAATGATGTCCTTCCTTTACCATTGACTAGAAAAATCCTTGATACCAGCTGCAACAATGTTATAAACGAAATAGTTCCACTGCATACACTGCTTGCAATAAATAATTTGTGACACTTAATTCAAACTATTTCGCATTTCAGTCAAACTTAAACACTACTTGTTTTACTATGTTGGTGATGTATATCTTCTAACAGTCAAATTTCTGTAGACATTTCACTCACTGATAGTATAAATGTGTTTCAATATGTATATAGCCTGACAGTATTTTGTAATCAAGGGAACTAGCATTAATTATCAAATTGCCATTGAGGCCAGAAAAATGGAAGTTGTGCATGTGAATTTTTTGTTTATTCTTTCATGGAATGTGGATGTCGCTGGCTAGGCCAGCATTTGTTGCCCATCCCTAATTGCTCTTGAGAAGATGGTAGTGAGCTGCGTTCTTGAACTGCTGCAGTCCATGTGGTGTAGGCACAGCTAGAGTGCAGAAGGAATGGCAATATAGTTCTAAGTCAGGATGGTGTGTGACTTGGAAGGAACTTACAGTTGGTGGTGTTTCCATCTGTCTGCTGCCCTTGTGCTTCTAGGTGGTAGAGGTCATGGGTTTGGAAGGTGCTGCCTAAGCAGCCTTGGTGAGTTGCTGCAGTGCATCTTGCAGATGGTGTACACTGCTGCCACAGTGCGTTGTTGGTGGAGGGAGTGAATGTTTGTAGATGGGGTGCCAATCAACTGCTTTGTCCTAGATGATGTCAAGCTTCTTGAGTGTTGTTGGAGTCACACCCATACAGGCAAATGGAGAGTATTCAGTCACAGTCTTGACTTGTGCCTTGTAGTTGGTGGACAGGCTTTGGAGAGTCAGGAGGTGAGTTACTCGCCACAGGATTCCCAGCCTCTGACTTGCTCTTGTAGCCACAGTATTTATATGGTTAGTCCAGTTCAGTTTCTGGTCAATGGTAACCCCCCAGGATGTTGATAGTAGGGGATTCAACGATGATGCTGTTGAATGTCAAGGGGCGATGGTTAGATTCTCCCTTATTGGAGATGGTCATTGCCTGGCACATGTGTGGCATGAATGTCACTTGCCACTTATTACCCCAATCTGAATGTTGTCCAGGTCTTGCTGCATGTGGACACGGACTGCTTCAGTATCTGAGGAGTTGCAAATGGTGCTGAACGTTTGTATTCATCAGTGAACAACTGCACTTCTGACCATATCATGGAGGGAAGGTCATTGATTGGCTTCCAACAACCACAATCATCTTCCTTTGTGCGAGGCATGACTCCACCCAGCGGAGAGTTTTCCCCAATTCCCATTGGCTCCAGTTTTGCTAGGGCTCCTTGATGCCACACTCGGTCAAATGCGGCCTTGATGTCAAGGGCAGTCACTCTCACCTCACCTCTGGAGTTCAGCTCTTTTATCCATGTTTGAACTAAGGCTGTAATGAGGTCAGGAGCTGAGTGACCCTTGGGAAACTCAAACTGAGCATCAGTAAGCAGGTTATTGCTAAGCATGTGAAACTTAATAGCATTGTTGATGACCCCTTCCATCACTTTACTGATGATTAAGAGTAGACTGATGGGGCGGGTTGGATTTGTCCTGCTTTTTGTGTACAGGACATACCTGAGTAATTTTCCACATTGCCGGTAGATGCCAGTGTTGTAGCTGTACTGGAACAGTTTGGCTAGGGGCGCAGCAAGTTCTGGAGCACAAGTCCTCAGTACTATTGCCGGAATATTGTCAGGGCCCATAGTCTTTACAGTATCAAATGCCTTCTGGCTGAAGACTGTAGCAAATGCTTCAGCCTTATCTTTTACACTGATGTGCTGGGCTCCTCCATCATTGAGGATGGGGATATTTGTGGTGCCTCCTCCTGCAGTGAGTTGTTTAATTGTCCACCACCATTCATGACTGGATATGGCAGGACTGCAGAGCTTAGATCTGATCCGTTGTTTGTGGGACCACTCAGCGCTGAATGGTGTAAATGGTTGTGAATTGTCGTTTAATTATACTCCGTTAGCCACCAGCTTGTCTTCCTGAGGTTCACTCATATAGAAAGCAATAACTGATTATTGTTTTTTTTGACATTTTTGGGGCTCTGGTTATTTTTGCCTTAACTTTCTTCTAATGTTTCATGCTGTAAATAACTGAAAAATGCTTATTTTAAATCGACAGTTAAAAGTGATTTAAAAGACTCTTTAGATTTTCCTATTTTGTCATTTTTCTGAAAGCATTTGGCAGCTGAATGTAACCATCTTTATTTTGAAATCTCCTTCCAAAGAGTTTCAGGGGCTTAACCTGTTTAGGAGTTTAGCATGACACTGATGCCTTTCATTTCAGCAACCATTTCCACCCAGTCAGGTTTAAAATTCATGATTTAACTCTGACACGTCCCTACACCTATCTGATAAATCTTTATGGGCAGAAATTTTCTCTCATCGAGTGGACATGTGTCTGACTCGAACGGGAGAAAAATAGCGTCTGACGAGTGTCCCAACGTCATCGAGCACTCGTGCGACATTTTAGTCGGCAGGCACGCTTGGGAGTCGGCAGCACGCCCACCGACAATTAAGAGGGCTGTTAAGCCCATTAATTAATTAATTAAATGGAATTTTTCCCTGCCCATCCAACCATATGGTTGGCAGGCAGGCGAAAAGGCCAAGCAGCCTTTGGATTTTTGAGGGAACCTCAGCCATGGACGGGATGAGGCTTCCAATATTAATTTGAAATAAAATAAAAATGTTTAAATCTCATTTCTAACATGTCCCTGCTCATGTGACAGAGTCACATAAGGGGACATGTTCACCTTCATTTTAAATCTTTATTTTTAATGTTATAATTCTTCAGCTCCCTGAGGCAGCTCTGCCTTCAGGGAGCTTTCGCTGCGCGCTCCCACGTGCCTGCGCTCTCCCACGTGCCTGCGCTCAACACCCCCCACTCCCCTGCCCCACCAAGGCAACACTGAGTGTTTCAATGCGCAATTCACGCTGGCTGGCCATTAACTGGCCAGCCAGCGTGAAATTGTGGTTGGGGCCCAATAGCGGGCGCTGGCTCGTTGCATGGCCACTCCCAGGCCCGCCTGCCACGCCGACCTGACGAGAGGAAAATCCTCCCCTATGTGTCTGCAGAATTTTCCTGACCGTATTTAAAAGTGGTGCACCACACGTAACTAATAAAATTGAATATTTATTTCCCTGCTAAAGTCAAATCGATAGATAAACCGTGTTTTTATGTAATAAACAAAGGCTGGCAATGGAATTACTTTTTCTTTTTCAACTCAAGATTAACAAAAAAAGGACTTGCATTTATATAGCACCTTTCATGACCTGAGGACCTTCACAGCTAGAGAGTTATTTTTGAACTCAGCCACTATTACAATGTAAGGAAATGTCAGTTTCACAGAGCAAAGTATCATTACCGTGAGAAAATGAACAGATAATCTGTGAAAACACATTTTGAGGAGCACTCCCTCAGTCCTGCTCTGAAGGGTCAGCCTAGGTGTATATGTCATCAAGTCTCCGGAATGGAGTTTGAATCCACAGGAGATGGGGATGATGAATAAAGAAATAATGGTTTGTGATCAGATGGAGTCCAAGAGATGATTACATTTCAGAAGTGAGAATGGTTTGATATAAGGAGGCAATACTGAGAGATATAAAGGAAATGATTGTGGAATGTGGATATGAGGAGGGGGGAAAGTAAAGAACACCTGACCAAGTTGAGAAGTCTCCAGAGGTGCAGCCCAAGTCAGGTACTGTATAATGTTAGATAGAGAACTCCCTCTACCTCTACATGAAAGCACACTCACTCCTGCAGAGTGACAGTTCAATTTCTGCATCAGATTTCTTTGTGGTCTCTTTCCTATTGGATGAGAAGGAACAATCTAGAGCCAATTATTTCCAAATTATGTCCTGTTGATTGAATCTACTACAACAGATTGATCCAGCTGTCTGAACTTATTTCTCTGTGGACCATGGCAGGTATTAGAGAGTTGACATTTACCAGTTATGTTTAAACCTAGGTCCCACAGGTGAAAAAGAAAAACATGACTCCCATTTTGCAGCCTGCCTTTCGACATGTAGGTATAAGACGTAAGCACTTCTTTAGTTCTCTGCCTGAAGACAGGTCTGACCCACAGCACGATGATCTCCACCATGGGAAAGGCAAGGAGGTAGGTCCCAAATTCACCCCAAACCAGAACAGGAATCATACCACATCCTTTTGGCCCCAATCTGATCTACATCAACCATCCAACCCGCACCCCACCTGGAGTCCAAATTGCTATGACAACATACACTTTTACAACAAAAACAAAAATACCTGGAAAAACTCAACAGGTCTGACAGCACCTGCAGAGAGGAATACAGGTAACATTTCAAGTCCATATGACTCTATAGAAATGAGGTGGAATATAAGCTGGTTGAAGGGGGCTGGGATAGGTAGAGCCACTTTTACATGCATGTTGTAGTCTGGAGCTATGAATACTGATGGTAGAGGCCCCAATGTTCTTTCCATCACATGGCTGACCAGGAATCTCACCCACTCTTACCACCTGCCATTGGCATCTGTTGGAAGGATTGCAGGAGGATACTCAGCCTGCTTGGCTGTGTTATAAACACACCTTCCTTGGCCATTAAGTTTACTGTGGGTCTTGAACCTGGAGCTTCTGGCTCAGAGGCAGGGACGCTACCCACTGTTCTACAAGACCTCCACAGCAAGCTCCTTAATATACTCTTCAGAAGAGTCATACGGACTCGAAACGTAACTCTGTTTCTCTGTCCACAGATGCTGCTAGATCTGCTGAACTTTTCCAGCATTTTCTGTTTTTATGATGGTCTACATGTCTGATTGGCTACTTTGGACACTGACCATCCAGAATGACAGGTTACTCAGCCAATGAGCCCTGGACCCCAGAGCAGGGGCCTCGGTGATTGACACTGTCTGCACCCGCCACTCCCCGATCCTGCTGAAGACCTGTGCTTCAGAGCTTGCTGCGCGCCCTAGCCAAGCTGTTCCAAAACTGGCACCTCCCTGCCAATGTGGAAAATTACCCAGGTATGTCCTGTACCCAAAAAGCAGGGCAAATACAACCCGGCCAATTGCCGACCCATCAGCCTACTCTCGTTCATCAGTAAAGTGATGGAAGGGGGTCATCAACAGTGCTATCAAGTGGCACTTACTCAGCAATAACTTGCTCATTGACGCCCAGTTTGGGTTCCACCAGGGCCACTCATTACAGTCTTGGTATAAGAGCTGAACTCAAGAGGTGAGGTGAGAGTGCCCTTGACATCAAGGCAGCATTTGACCGAGTGTGGCATCAAGGAGCCGTAGCAAAACTGGAGTCAATGAGAATCAGGGGGAAACCCCTCCGCTGGTTGGAGTCATACCTAGCACAAAGGGAAGATGGTTGTGGTTGTTGGAGGTCAATCATCTCAGTTCCAGGACATCACTGCAGGAGTTCGTCAGGGTAGTGCCCCAGGCCCAACCATCTTCAGCTGCTTCATCAATGACCTTCCCTCCATCATAAGGTCAGAGGTGGGGATGTTCGCTGATGATTGCACAATGTTCAGCACCATTTGTGACTCCAAGCAGTCCATGTCCACCTGCAGCAAGACCTGGACAATATTCAGGCTTGGGCTGATAAGTGGCAAGTAACATTCATAGACACAAGTGCCAGGCAATGACCATCTCCAACAAGAGAGAATCTAACCATCTCCCCTTTGACATTCAATGGCATTATTATCACTGAATTCCCCCACTATCAACATCCTGGGAGTTACCATTGACCAGAAACTGATCTAGACCCGCCATATAAATACTGTGGCTACAAGAGCAGGTCAGAGGCTAGGAATCCTGCGGCGAGTAACTCACCACCTGACTCCCCAAAGCCTGTCCACTATCTACAAGGCACAAGTCAGGAGTGTGATGGAATAATCCCCACTTGCCTGGATGAGTGCAGCACCCACAACACTCGAGAAGCTCAACACTGTCCAGGCCACATGATTGGCACCCCAGCCACTATAACTTCTAATGAAGCACCTTGGGATATTTTGTTACATGCAAGGTGATATATAAATGCAAACTGTTATTGAAGAAATGAACGTGTGCAGAGGTATTGCTTAGTTTAGTTTGCCATTGCTTTGGATTTGTTGGAAAGTTTAATCTATCAGTCTTTGATATAAAATACTTAAATGGCTGACCACAAATGTGGACAATCATGTCAAACATTTTAATTTACAATGTTTCACTGACAATAATATACTTTTTCTGTTGGTCTTAATGGTGATATGGCATGGATTGTCTATTGATCTTCACCACTGAGGAGAACACACCAGTAATTATTTCAAATGATTGATTGTGAAGCTCACATCTTTTTACCACATAAGGAAATCAAATTGCCTTATTGGGAGAAGACTGGAGTGAGTTTAACTACCAGCACACACTCATTCTCCTGAGTGGCCTGGTTCTGTGCTGTACATTCTGGGCTAGATTTTCGCAGCGTGGGACTGATTATTGTGTGGCCTGCACTGGAACTTTTGGGTTCCTGTGTGGTCACACAGCTTAAAGGGAACATTGAACATTCCGACTCACTGGCAAAAACAAATCTGGCACTGAAAGTTTAATCATAGTGTGTAGAGCCCCATTCCTTCAGAATTTAGTTAATGTTGAAATTTTCAAAGGATGTTTCTGTCTGTCTCTTCTCACTCTCTCAGTCTTTTAAGCCCATCTTTCTTCCTCTGTGTTTATTTTGCTTTCTATGCATAATTTACATCTAATTTCTACATCCTGGTTTGGACTCTGCATGAATCAGTGGGCTATCATGTTCCCCACCCTTCTGACTAAAAAGTCAGTCAGGAGCCTGCCCATGAGAAAACCACTGCCCTGCAGCCATTTGATGCTCAGCAGGGCGTTACTTGGCCCAGGGCAAGATTTCGGCCCCCATCTGAGGGATTGGCTAACAGCTTTGTAGTCCCAATAGTGCTAGGTTCAAGCAGTGGCCACTGCTGGGACTACAGGCAATCCCCGAAGAAGAGGAGGCTATGGAGGCCAGACTGAGGTCAAATTCAGGGCACCGGTGGGCCCTGGCTGGCAGGCCCCAGAAAGGGAGGAGTGGGGGTTGTGGGGGCTGGATTTGCAGGGTCGGGGGCTGGGGAGGGCTAAGGGAGATGTATGACTTTGAATGGAAGTGCTCGCAATGGATCTAAGGTTCCCCCAAAAGTAGGTTCCCCCCGCTTGCCCAACATCAGCTCGCCCTCTTGGCGTGGGCCTCCCTTGCCAAAGGGGTGGGTGAGGCACTTAAGTGGCCATTGATTGGCCTCAATAGCCCGAGGGCAGGCGAGCCATCCAACTTTTCTACCGTCCCTGTCCTGTCCTAAGGAGGAGGCAGGCAGGAAGGTGGTGGGCAGGCCACATGCTGTATTTTACAAGCCACACCCCCCTCCCATCTTCAAACACACCAGAGGGGGAGCATAAAATCCAACACAGTGAGGTCCTAAGCCTGTTGGTCAAAGAGCCTTTGCTGTTGCTTCTTCTGCTCTGTCTCTCACTTTGTCCCTTTATCTGCCTCTGACTCTCTGTCCCTCTCTCCCTCTTGCTCTGCCTCACTCTCTCTCCCTCTCTCTCTCTCTCTCTATCTCTGTCTGTCTCTCTCTCTATGTATCTGTCTGTCACTCTCTATGGTTCACCAGGCAGCTGTGATCCTTGCACTCTTACATGCTTTGGAGACTTGGACGACCTACAACAGGCACCTCAAAGCACTGGGGAAGTACCACCAGCAGTAGCTTCACAAGATCCTCCATATCAAGTGGCAAGAAAGGCAGCCCAACAGCAGTGTCCTCTCCCAAGTCATCATGCCCAGCATCGAGGTGCTAATCACTCAAAACGAGCTCCGCTGGGCAGGACATGTCATTCGTACGCCTGACACCAGACTCCCGAACAATTGCTCTACTCAGAACTCAGCTGTGGCAGAAACACTTTAGGGATATCCTCAAAGCATCCCTGAAAAGGTCAAACATCCCTGAAGAGGTCAAACATCCCTGATGACTCATGGGAGTCCCTGGCTTGTGACCGATCAAAATAGAGAAGGTTCATTCAGGAACGCACCAAACACATTGAGAGACTTTGTTGGGACGTGCAGAGGTGAAGTCACCGCACTGGAGGGAGCACACAAACCTCCAAACGACCCACCCATCCAACCCTTCAAGCACCACCTGCCCAGCATGTGGCAGAGTTTGCAGCTGGCACATTCATCTGACCAGCCATCTCAGAACCCACCAAACCAGAGTGGAAGCAAGTCATCCTGGATCTTGAGGGTTTACCCAAGAAGGAGGAGGAAAGTGGGACTCCTCCCCAGATGTGCAGGGGGGTGGAGTCTTGCCCTGAGCCAATAAGGTACAAAATCAAATGTTTATCTTCCAATGCTATAAGTTATAAATGTACATTTACAAATACAGTCAATATTGACAATATTCATAACATGTCAAACATACAGACTGAGGGGTTTTATACAATAAAATTGAAGGTCCAACATAATGTTAATGACAGGTGCTTGAAAGGACCTTCTATTGTTTTGCCCAGAGGCCCTGTGTTAACTCCTTCTCGGTGGCAGCAGCCTGTATTTGAAGGCAGCAAGTTTGTATCACTGTTGCTTGCATGATAACGTTTTAAAAATCTAGTTTGTAGGAAAAACAAACCAAGTTTAATTTTTATCACATGTTGAACCATGTGAAGGTTGTTCATTAACATAGCACTTAAAACTTTGCCACAAGTTAACCATTTTAGCGGCATGATATGAATCAAGCAAAACATTGGCCAGGATTTTCCGTGCCCGCCAGTGTCGGCGTGTGCGGTCGCGTGAGTGGACAATATGGCGAGAAGGCCAAAAATTGGTTTTACGGCTTCGTAAAACCAGTTTGCGATCGTCCACTCAGCCCGTCGATGGCAGGCTACGTTCCCCACCATCGGATGTCAGGATCCTCGTTGTAATACATCAGCATATCATTATAAGGCCAGTCCGCCGGACTCACTCCTCCACTGGATCATCCGCCCACGTCGGCGGGAAAACACGGCAGTGTGTTTCACAACAGCATGTATAAGGCGTGCACTTGGTGGGCTGCTCGAAACTTCAAGGTTTATTTGCCTACCTTGCTTCAGTGAGCACTCACAGTCATCGGCGCCAGGCTTCACAGACAGCACCACATCACTTTCAGGGGGGGCTCACAGGTAGGTCTCTACCGATCAGACCAGCCATAAGGTGGGTTTTCAATGGCTGCAGGGCTTGGTCTTGCTTGGAAAAGGGGAAGAAGTGGTCTCAGGCTAGAGAAGAGGCTGCAGGGTGAGGGAAGGAGGGTATCCCAGGGTGTGTGTGGGGGCACATGTTGATCTGTGCAAGTGGCCTCAAGATGGAGAGGGCTGAGGAGGCAGTCTCCAGAAGAGGCGAGGCCAGATGGAGATGTGAGGCTATGTGTGAGAGAGTGAGTGGTGATGTCCTTTGAGTTGGCAGTGAGTGAGATGCCAGTGAATGTGCGATGGGCTTGAGTGTGTGAGTTTAGAGTGATGAGATGGTTGCCTTCCCTGGCTGTACGAATGAGATCATTCATCCTCTTTCTGCATTGGATGGCCAACCTCTTCTGTACAGCATTGGCACTGATCACCACTGCCATCGCCTACCAAGCCTGAGTGGTAATGTTACTGCCCCTCCTGCGGCCAGAGTGGGGATAGAGGACATCACAGCAGCCTCCACAGCATCCAAACGGCGCTCGAAGGTTGCAGTCTTCTTACTTTTCGGGACCATGTCTTCTTTGCTGCAGTCCTGGGCTGGAAGCACTGAGCGTGGCTGTACTTTAAATGTGGTGCCTAGCATGATGAAGCAGCGAGGTGACGGTGTGGCAGGAGAATTGGATCCCGCCCACCATCGAAACAGCATGTATCCCGGGAATGCATAATTCGTGCGACGGGTTTGGGATGATACGGCGTGAAAAGCTGCCATTACAACCAGCTGGTAAAACGTCATTTTACCTGCCCGCTACCGCACTTAGTGCATATCTGTGACCAGTCCACCCATTGTTATTCAGGGAATTCAATGGTCAATCTTACAATGTGATTCGATTGTTGCAGAAGAAAGACTTTTCACAATACTTCATCATTGGTATTTAGCATGTCTCCCCCATGTGGCAGATGTGTAGGGAGTCAGTGCGATTTTCCAGTTAGTCCAAACATACAAAGAAGGTGCAAAGAAAAAGACAGCTATTCCATCTCACTAACACCACGTAGTTGTATTAGTGAGATGGAGCAAATATCACTGGGTAGTTGTGACACCTGCTCCATCAAGTTCAGAGACTGTCTATTCTCGAGGCGTCATGTCAGTCGGACAAAAAAAATCTAAATCCCAAGACCAATTAGAGGAGAAACTCTGGAAAAGCCCTTCTGTGATCACATTAATGATGATTTCTAACAATTGGTCCCTAGTTCTTGTATGACAGGAGCTTGTCACCACTCTTGAAATCTGTCATGAAGGTATATAGTGAATCAGCATCTAAGCCGGAAGTCAAATATTCTCCAGGCAAAGAACCATTCAGCTTCTAACAAATGTCTTTACCTGCATAATTTATACTCACAAGCCTTGGTCTTCTCTAATCTATTGAATTGAGATAGTTTGTCATCATACACACAATCTAGTGCTTTTATTATTTTATAAACTGATGCTCGTCTATGCTTCCCGAAGGTATATAAACCTCACGCCTTCCTGGGTAATTAAAATTTTTTAAACTGGGAATCATTCTTGCAGCCTATCCCTGAATCAACTCCAAAGCCATAATCTCACCCATCATGTAAGGGGCCAAAACTAGACCAGTTTTTTCACTGAGGCCTAACCATGGTCCAGTTTATAAGAACAAATGTTTTGTTTTGTAATGGGTGGTCCCAGGAATGCCATACTTTATTTACTTACTGTTAGAAATAGAGACAGTTTAAGTTATATTTGTATTTGTGGTTGTTAGGAATGAGTTTTAGCTGTAAAGTTTAAGTTACATTTGTATTCCTGTATTTGTGTGGTAAAAAAAGGTCAAGTTGAGTTTTAGTTTCACTTTAAAAGGTGAAACCTGGGATCTAGTTTTGTTTTTGAGGGAGACAGCAGGTCTAAAGCTGTTTGTAAACCTGCATTTCTAATGAGTTTTTCGACTCTTGGGGAGAAGTTAAAGCAAACACGAGTAGAGAAACTGCTGTTGTCTAGCAACAGCGGTCCAGAGAGGGAGACCCCCCACCCCCGCTCCCCCTCCATACACACACACAGAGGAGAAGCACCAATTTGAGTGCAGTTGGAAGAAGGTGCCAGGACAGGCAGGAGATGAAAAGGGACAGATGGCAGGTTCCAAACTAATAAGAAAGTCTCCAAAATCCAGGGGAGTGGAACAGGAGAAAGTCCCAAAAAGACCTTCTAGTCAAAGGAAGGACAGGAACTTGGAAAAGGTCCTGTTAAATGAAGTTAAGAGTGAGGAGCAGAGGAAGGCTCCAAGCTTCAAGCTTAAAGGAAGAAAAGCTGCAGGAAGCAGATTTAAAGCGAGAGGCCAGAAGGGGTCCAAGGAGACAGCTGAAGGTCTGTAACTCTTTGCTATGGGCATGTGAAGCAGTGGAGTAATGTTGATGACTGAGTCAGTGAGAGAAAGGGTGTGAAAGGAAGCTTGAGTGCAGGGGTGACCCAGGGAAGAGGAACATCAGAAGGAGAGTTTGAAACCCTGGAGGTGGACCCTTGCAGAAGGTGTCTGAACGAAAGCATCGGTTTGGGAGAAAATTCCAAAGCGAGGTCTTGGAGAGTGGCGATTAGAAACCCCTTGTGTGAAAGATGGAATTCGGTGAGATTGGTTGGCTCACAGTGTGACAAGCATCTGGGGGGAGCTGAAGAGAGATCTATAGCATTTGTTTGGGGTGGCATCTGTCACTTGGTTTCAGAGTGTGGTGTGTCTGACCACAGGGTCCCATAGGTTTACATGGACTGTGAACATTAGAGTAGCTTTTGTAACTTGTGTTATCCTTACAAATCTGTATACATCTGTAAAGGTATAGTTGTGGGTGAAGGAATATTGTAATATAGTTAATCTTTTCTTGTTTAATAAATGTTTTATTCTTTTGTTAAAAGTTCATCAGTGGACTCCTGTGACTGTTCAGTAGCCGCTCTCCACGTATCTAAACAAAGAAATCAAGCCGTGTTCTACCTTGGGATCAGGCTTGTCCAGTTGTAACATCAGCTGGGATCGTAACATTTCCTATAGCTTATCTGCATTTGTCACTAAGGTTTATAGAATTATGAATTATGACACCAAAATCTTTTTCTTTCACCACAGGCTTTAATTCTGTTCATTGTAAGGTGTAAGCACCCCTTACCATTGCTCCTGGCCTTATATATAAAACACAACAATTAATTCTGGAGGTCTTGTGGCTTAGTGGGTGTTGTCCCTGTCTCTGGGTTCGACTCCCACCCCAGAACTTTTGGCCTGGGAAGGTGTGCTCATAAACCGGCCAAACAGGCTGATTATCAACTTGTAAATCCTTCCAATGTGCCTGTGACAGGCGGTAAGAGTGGGAGAGATTCCAGATCAGCCATGTGATGGCAAGAGAAATTTCAGTCTCTATCATCACTATCCATAGCTCCAAACTACAACATACTTGTAAAAGATATGTTGCCACAGCAACTCAGATGCCCGCATGATCAGTAACATGCCATTACCACATTTAATTAAGTTAACTACATAAGAACAAGAGGCCATTCACTTGCTCAAGCCTTTTCCATTATTCAGTTAGATTTGAATGATTATTTTAACTCCATTTACCTATCTTGTTTCCTTAACCTGTAATACCCTTGCCTAACAAAAGTTAATCAATAAAAAAAATGAATCAATACAAATGCATAACACTGTGGATGCTGGAAATCGGAAATGAAAACAGAAAATGATGGAAAAACTCAGCAGTTCAGGCAGCATCTGCGGAGAGAAGCAGGACTGGATTTTACATATTCAACAGGGGCTGGGGCGTAAAATATGTTGGAAGCTGAGCCCACCATGGTCCGACCCATCCTGTACTGACCCCCCATAATATGCCAAGTGGGCAGACGCCAAAGTTGGAAGCCGACCCGCCATTTGTAAATAAATAATGAAAGGTCAATTAGGCTTTTTAGCAAACCAATTGACCAGGATAATACGCTGCCCACGCCATAATACTGCTGGTGTGGGCAGGTGGGTGGGAGTGGGTTTTTTTTTTCTTGTGGTCTAGATAAAAAATGTGCATCAGCCCCCAAGATGTCACCCCTCCTTCCTCACCACCTGCCCTCCAAAACCCAGTCCCCACACTCCTCTCCCCTGTTCTCCGGGCTCTCGGACCCCTACCTGCCATAATACCGTGGGACTTACCCTGTTCCAGCAGCCAGCTACCTTCTCTATGCTCATTCTTGCAGTTCCCACTACTGAGCTTTGGCACTGCTGGGACAGCTAGAGTTGCTGGCCAATCAGATTGCCTGGCAGCTCTCGAGGGCGAAACTTGCTCCCAGTGAGGGGTGGATGTCCCACTCTTACCTTGTTAGCCCACCTGGAGCGTGTTATGGCTTCTCCTTTCCGACATGTTGGCTGCTGGCCGGCTTTCCTTCTGAGGGGGTGAGCGCACCCCACTGCCATGCACACCCACCACGCACACCCACCACACACACCCTACCAACATGCGCAGCCCACCACCAGGCACGCCCAACCGCCATGCGCACCCCACCAGCACACCCACTCTCCACCATGAGCACCCCACCAGCACGCGCAGCCCACCACCATGCGCATCCCACCAGCACGCGCAGCCCATCACCACGCACACCCCACCACCACGCACACCACACCAGCACGCGCAGCCCACCACCAGGCACACTCCACCACCACGCGCATCCCACCGCCACGCGCATCCCACCGCCACGCGCAGCCCACTGCCATGTGCACCCCACCAGCACGTGCACCCCACCACCATGCGCATCCACCAGCATGCCCACCCCACCACCACACCCACCCACTAGCACGCGCACCCCACCACCACGTGCAGCCCACCAGCATGCGCATCCCACCACCATGCGCATCAACCACTACGCCCACCCCACCAGCACGCCTACCCGACTGCCACGCCCACCCACTACCACGCGCAATCCACCACCACGCGCATCCCACCAGCACGTGCACCCCACCAAGTGCACCCCACCGCCGCATGCACCCCACCGCCACGCGCACCCCACCAGCACGCGCTTCCACCACCATGCACACACCACCATGCACACCCACCACCACACGCAGCCCACCACCACGCACAGCCTACCGCCACGCGCACCCCACCGCCACGTGCACCCCACCAGCGCACACAGCCTGCCACCACGCTCACCCCACCAGCACGCGCACACCACCGCCACGCGCACCCCGCCACCATGCACACTCCACCAGCGCGCACAGCCTGCCACCACGCGCACCCCACCAGCACGCGCACCCACGCACCCCCCCACCTCCCCCATCCCTGCCATAGAATCCAGCCCAGAGACTCACAGCAGGTTCTGATGAAAGATCATTGACCTGAAATAAAAACGGTTTCCCTCTCCAAAAATCAACCTAACTCAATTACTCAGTATCGGATTTTCAGCTGCACCCCCCAGCCTCAACAGCTCTTCATGACGAGGGAGTTCCAGATTTAGACTATTTTTTTCCATGCAGAAGTGCTTCCTGACACCACCCCGCAACAGCCTAATTCTAATTTCAAGGCTATATCCCCTTATTCTGGACTCTGTGGAGTTTCTCTCTATTTACCCTATTGAATCATTTAATCTACTTAAACACCTCAGTTATATCTCCCCTTTATCCTCATGGAGTTACAAGCCTAATCTATGCAATCTGATTTCAAAACTTAACTCTTTTAGCCCCGGCATCTTTCATTAAGATGATCCTTAAAATCATCTTTAACCCAGACGTGGTCACCCATATTCTAATGTCATGGTCTTTGGTTCAGGGTCAATTTCTGTCTGATTACACTGCTGTGGATGTACCTTGGCAAAAGGCTATATAATTGCAAGCTGTTGATGACCCCTTTTCTATTCAGGTCCAGCTTTTCTTAGGACCTCTGAGCATTTTCCCTATAGTTCCCTGCCATTCCTTTGTCTTTTTATTTGGAAACTACCTGAATATCTATCCAGTTTGAAGAAACAGTCGCTGACTCTAGCAAGCTGGACAAACTCCAGAGGTTTTCCAATGAACTTGTTTATAGCATCTGAAGAATAGAAATATTGAATTGGGTCATTGTCCTGAAACACATTCACCTTTTGGAGTTAATTTATTATTAACTTTCAGTTTGAGGGAGAGAAGAGTGGGTCCACGACTAGTATTTTAAACTTAAAAAAAGGATTTATGAGGGCATGGAAGCACAGCTAACTAAAGTGAACTGGCAAATTAGGTTAAGGGATAGGTCAATAGAGATGCAGTGGCAGACATTTAAGTGGACATTTCAGAATACACAGAATAGATACATTCCAACAGGAAAGAAAAATTCCAAGGGAAGGACCCACCATCCGTGGTAAATTGAAGATAGTATCAAACTTAAAGAAAAAGCATATAATTGTGCAAGGAGTGGCAGATCAGAAGATTGGACAGAATATAAAAAACAGCAAAGAATGACCAAAAGATTAATAAGGAGGGAAAAATTACAGTCCAAGAGAAAGCTAGCTAGAAATATAAACACAGATAATAAGAGTTTCTATAGATATTTAAAAAAGAAAACAGTTAACAAAGTGTGTGTTGGTCCCATAGAAAGTTAGTCTGGGGAATTACTAATCGAAAATAAGGAGATGGCAGATGAATTAAACAGGTATTTTGCAACAGTCTTCACTATAGAGGATACGATTAACATCCTGCAACTAGCTATAAATCAGAGGAGTGGTACTGAGCAAACTGCTGGAGCTGCAGGCTGGCAAGTCCCTGGGTCCTGATGGATTTCAAAGAAGTAGCTAGTGAGAAAGTTGATGCATTGGTTTTAATTTTCCAAAATTCCCTAGATTTGGGGAAGGTTCCATTAGATTAGAAAACAGTGAATGTAACTCCTTTATTCAAAAAGGGAGACAGACAGAAAGCAGCAGACTACAGGCCAGTTAGCTTACCATCTGTCATAGGGGAAATGTTAGAAGCAATTATTAAAGGTGTTATAACACGGTTCTGATGAATCGGTATTCCTCCATGTTAAACACTTGGAGGAAACACTGAGGGTGGCAAAGGCACAGAATGTACTCTGGGTGGGGGACTTCAATGTCCATCACCAAGAGTGGCTCGGTAGCACCACTACTGACCGAGCTGGCCGAGTCCTGAAGAACATAGCTGCTAAATGGGTCTGCGGAAGGCGGTGAGGGAACCAACAAGAGGGTAAAACATACCTGACTTCATCCTCAGCAACCTGCATCTATCCATGACAGTATCAGTAGGAGTGACCACCTTTGAGGAGACGAAGTCCCGTCTGCACATTGAGGATACTGTCCATCGTGTTGTGTGGCACTACCACCGTGCTAAATGGGATAGATTTTGAACAGATCTAGCAACTGTGGCCATCAGCAGCCGCAGAATTGTACACGACCACAACCTGTAACCTCATGGCCCAGCATTTCCCCAACTCTACCATTACCATCAAGCCAGGGGATCAACCCTGGTTCAATGAAGAGTGCAGGAGGGCATGCCAGGAGCAGCACCAGGCATACCTAAAAATGAGGTGCCAACCTGGTGAAGCTATAACACAGGACTACTTGCGTGCCAAACAGCATAAACAGCAAGTGATAGAGGTAAGGGATTCCGCAACCAACGGATCAGATCTAAGCTCTGCGGTCCTGCCACATCCAGTCGTGAATGATGGTGGACAATTAAACAACTCACTGGAGGAGGAGGCTTCACAAATATCCCCATTCTCGATGATGGGGGAGCCCAGCAGATCAGTGCAATAGATACGGCTGAAGCATTCGCAACAATCTTCAGCCAGAGGCGCCAAGTAGATGATCCATCTCAGCCTCCTCCGGAGGTCCCCAGCATCACAGATGTCAGTCTTCAGCCAATTTGATTCACTCCACATGCTATCAAGAAACTGCAGAAGGCACTGGATACTGCAAAGGCTATGGGCCCTGACAATATTCTGGCAATACTACTGAAGACTTGTGCTCCAGAACTTGCTGCGCCCCTAGCTAAGCTGTTCCAGTACAACTACAATACTGGCATCCACCCGGCACTGTGGAAAATTCCCCAGGTATGCCCTGTACACTAAAAGCAGGACAAATCCAACCTGGCCAATTACGGCCCCATCAGGCTACTCTTGATCATCAGTAAAATTATGGAAGGGGTCATCAACAATGCTATCAAGCGGCACTTGCTTAGCAATAGCCTGCTCACTGACGCCCAGTTTGGATTCCGCCAGGGCCACTCAGCTCCTGACCTCATTACAGTCTTGGTTCAAACATGGACAAAAGAGCTGACCTCTCGAGGTGAGGTGAGAGTGACTACCCTCGACATCAAGGCCGCATTTGACCGAGTGTGGCATCAAGGAGCCCTAGCAAAGCTGGAGTCAATGGGAATTGGGGGAAAACTCTCCGCTGGTTGTAGTCATACCTAGCACAAAGGAAGATGGCTGTTGTTGTTGGAGCTCAGTCATCTCAGTCCCGAGACATTGTTGCAGGAGTTCCCCAGGGTAGTGTCCTCTGCCCAGCCACCTTCAGCTGCTTCGTTAATGACCCTCCTTCCTACATAAGGTCAGAAGTGGGGATGTTCGCTGATGGTTGCACAATATTCAGCACCATTCGCAACTCCTCAGATGCTGAAGTAGTCCATGTCCAAATGCAGCAAGACCTGGACAATATCCAGGCTTGGGCTGACAAATGGCAAGTAACGTTCTTGCCACACAAGTGCCAGGCAATGACCATCTCCAACAAGATAGAATCTAACCATCACTCCTTAACGTTCAATGGCATTACCATTGCTGAATCCTCCACTATCCACAATCCTGTTACATCCGGTTACCATCGACCAGAAACTGAGCTGGACTAGCTATATAACTACTGTGGCTACACGAGCAGGTCAGAGGCTATGAATACTGTGGTGAGTAACTCGCCTCCAGATTCCCCAAAGTCTGTCCACCATCTACAAGGCACAAGTCAGGAGTGTGATGAAATACACCCCACTTGCCTGGATGAGTGCAGTTGCAGGAATTCACCAAGGCTCCTTAGAAAACACCTTCCAAACCCACAGCTACTACCATCTAGATGGACAAGGACAGCAGATAGATGGGAACATCACCACCTGTAAGTTCCTCTCCAAGTCATGCATCATCCTGACTTGGAAATATATCACCGTTCCTTCACTGTTACTGAGTCAAAATCCTGGAACCCCCTCCCTAACAGCACTGTGGGTGTACCTACACCAAATGGACTGCAGTGGTTCAATAAGGCAGCTCACCACCACCTTCTCAATGGCAAATAGTGAAGGGCAATAAATGCTGGTCCAGCCAGCAAAGCCCAGATCCCGTGAATGAATAAAAAGAAGGGAAGATGGTTGTGGTTGTTGGAGGTCAGTCATCTCAGTTCCAGGACCTCACTGCAGGAGTTCCTCAGGGTAGTGTCCTGGGCCCAACCGTCTTCAGCTGCTTCATCAATGAATGACCTTCCCTCATCATAAGGTCAGAAGTGGGGATGTTCGCTGATGATTCCACAATGTTCAGCACCATTCGCAACTCCTCAGATACTGAAGCGGTCCAGGTGCAAATGCAGCAAGACCTGGACAATATCCAGGCTTGGGCTGACAAGTGGCAAGTAACATTCGCGCCACACAAGTGTCAGGCAATGACCATCTCCAACAAAAGAGAATCTAACTATCTCCCCTTGACATTCAATGGCATTACCATCGCTGAATCCTCCACTATCCACATCCTGGGCGGTTACCATTGACCAGAAACTGAACTGGACTAGCCATATAAATACTGTGGCTACAAGCGCAGGTCAGAGGCTATGAATCCTGCAGTGAGCAACTCACCTGATTCCACAAAGCCTGTCCAGCATCTTCAAGGCACAAGTCAGGAGTGTGATGAGTGTGATGGAATACTCTCCACTTGCCTGGATGAGTGCAGGTCCCGCAACACTCAATAAGCTTGACACCATCCAGGACAAAGCAGCCCGCATGATTGGCACTACATCCACAAACATTCACTCCCTCCACCACCGACACACGGTGGCAGCAGTGTGTATCATCTACAAGATGCACTGCAACAATTCACCAAGGCTCCTTCAACAGCACTGTCCAAACCCACAACCACTACCATCTAGAAGGACAAGGGCAGCAGATACATGGGAACACCACCACCTGGAAGTTCTGCTCCAAGTCACTCACCATCCTGACTTGGAAATATATCACCGTTCCTTCACTGTTGCTGGGTCAAAATCTTGGAACTGCCTCTCTAACAGTACTGTGGGTGTACGTACACCACATGGACTGCAGCAGTTCAAGAAGGCAGCTCATCACCACCTTCTCAAGGACAACTAGGGATGGGCAATAAATGCTGGCCCAGCCAGCGAAGCCCACATCCTGTGAATGAATAAATAAAAAGGCTAGGCTTGTATCCACTGCAGTTTAGAAGAGGAGTCTTGCCAGGGTGGATGTGGAGATGATTTTTCCTCCTGTGGGAGAATCTCGAACTGGGGTCATTGTTTAAAATAAGGTCGACCAGTTAAGGCTAAGATGAGGATAAATTTTTCTCTCAGAGGGCCGTTATTCTTCGGAACTCTCTTGCTTAAAAGGCGTTGGAAGCAGTGTCTTTGAACATTTTTAAGGCAGAGCTAGATAGATTTTGATTAACAAGGGAGTGAAAGGTTATCAGAGGTAGTCAGGAATGTGGGGTTGAAGTTGCAATCAGATCAGCTGTGATCTTATTGAAGGGCGGAGCAGTCTCGAGGGGCCAAGTGGCCTACTCCTGCTCCTCATTCGTATGTTCGTATGTAACTTCCCATTAACTCATGGTTAGAGCACCTCCCACCTACTTCTGTTGCAGAATGCCGTTTGTTAGGCAAGAGTTTCAAGGCTTGTAAATACTCAGTTTCTATCAATTTTGCTTTGAATTGCGCAATTAAAGAGAAGCAAAAGTAACCCAGTGTGACTTCCTGTTCAATGTTTTCCTCAGATGATGCAATGCAACGTATGGCTGGCTATTCTCACCTATGCGTACACATAATTACACAGAGAAGATATGACAGACAAACAGGCCATTTGGCCTAGCCAGTCCATGGAGGCATTTACCCTCCACATGATTACCCAGTCTGAATCACATTTACCCTTTGATTTCCCGCATCCCTTCAACCGCTTTTTCTTCATGAACGTAGGAACAGGAAACCATTTTGTCCCTTGAGTCTGCTCCCCTATTCAATGAGACCCTATATAGGATTACTCAAGGGTATACGGCACAGAAATAGGCCATTTGGCCCAACCAGCCTATGCTGGTGTTATTGCTTCACTTTAGCCTCCTCCTATCTTTCCTCATCTAAATAGTAACTCTCTATTCCCTTCTTCATCTTGTGCTTTTTGAGCTTCCCCTTAAAAGCATCTATAATATTCACTTTAACTGCTCCCTGTGGTAGAGAGTTCCACATTCTCAGCACTGTTTGGGTCAAGAAGTTTCGACTGAATTTATTTTCATAGTTACTGTTTGCCTTCTGAATTTGTTTTTTACTTTTCTGCTAGACTCTTCACATTCTCTCTCATACATTAAATATGTAGACGGCAGAGGGATGTGTGTCTCTTTCCTAACACTCAGTTGTTCCCTCATGTCTTTATTCACCCATGGAATCATACTCATATTTAGTTTGTTCTTTCTTTTAGTGGAATGTATTTTCCCTGCACTCTGATGAACACCATTTTAAATGTTTCCCATTGTTCTTCCACATCGTTGTTCGCTAATATTATAACCCATTTTATTTTCCCAAGTTTTCTTCTCAGCCCCTCGAAACCAGTTTTTCTCCAACCCGTTCATCTGGTTTCCCTCATTGTTTTCTATCAACATCTTCAATAGGTCACTATTGCCTCAATGTTCCTCTACCTTCACTTCTCTTATCTGCTCTGGTTCATTCCTCATTACTAGATCCAATAACAAATCTTTTGTGTTGTGCTTTTTACAGATTGAGATAGAAAGGAGTTCTGTACACATTGTAGGAACTCCATTCCCTTATCCCCTTTACCCATCTCATCTGTCCAATTAATATCAGGGTTTGCTGATGACAAAAAGATAGGTAGGAAAGTAAGTTGTGAAGAGGACATAAAGGGTTTGCAAAGGGAAATAGATAGGTCAAGCGAGTGGGCAAAAATTTGGCAATAATGTGGGAAAGTGTGAACTTTGGCAGGAAGGATAGAAAAGCAGTATATTATTTAAAGGGAGAGAGATTGCAGAACTCTGAGGTACAGAGGGATCTGGGTGCCCTGGTACATGAATCAGGAACAGTTAGTATACAGGTTCAGTAAGGATTAGGAAGGCAAGTGGAATGTTGTCATTTATTGGAAGGGGAATGAAATATAAAAGTAGGGAGGTTTCACTGCAGCTGTCCAGGGCCATGGTGAGACCACATCTGAAGTACTGTGTACACTTTTGGTCATCTTACTTAAGAAAGGATATAAGTGCATTAGAAGCAGTTCAGAGAAGGTTCACTAGATTCATTACAGGGATGAAGAGGTTATCCTATGAGGAAAGGTTGAACAGATTGGGCCGATACCCATTGGAGTTTAGTAGATTGAGCGGTGATCTTATTGAAACATATAAGACCCTGAAGAGACTTGATA
Organism: Cetorhinus maximus; assembly: GCF_964194155.1. Taxonomy (NCBI): domain Eukaryota; kingdom Metazoa; phylum Chordata; class Chondrichthyes; order Lamniformes; family Cetorhinidae; genus Cetorhinus; species Cetorhinus maximus. Next base: position 50,979,954 of record NC_135883.1, read on the forward strand.
TGGTGGATGCTGATATGATGTTTCCCCTTGTGGGGGAGACTAGAACTAAGGGACATCAGTCATTGAGTCATCGAGTGGAGTTTAATGCAGGTGACGGGGTCTTGCCCATCAGCTCGAGAGCTAACAAGAGCCCTGCATCGCCTCTGTTGGGGAAGACCCACTGTGTTAAGTTCCAGTCAGGCACTTAACTGGCCATCTGCCAAACATTTGCTCAATCGCTTAGCCTATCTTTGTGGCTCTTCAAACTCATGCCCTTTTCACAATTTACTTCTGTGATGTTTGTGTTAATATTTATGTGTTTTTGTAAAAGGACATTTTAGTTAAAAAGAAGTGCTCTATAAAAACCCTGCCAATACGGTGTGCTAATTCCCGGCGTATTGTAGAAAAAGAATAAAGGTACCTTCCGATTTTACACAGGAAGCTGGGGTTCAGAAGCAGATAGGTGTGTGTGTGCTTGCAATCCAAGTTGTTAAGAAGTGACAAAACACTTCACTTTCCTACCTATCTTTCTGTTATCATCAAACCGTGATATTAATTGGACAGATGAGGTGGGTAAAAGGGATAAGGGAATGGAGTACCTACAATGTATACAGGACTCCTTTCTAACTCAATCTGTAAAAAGCACAACAAGGAAGATTTGTTATTGGATCTAGTAATGAGCAATGAACCAGAGCAGATAAGAGAAGTGAAAGTAGGGGAACATCTAGGTAATAATAACCACTTGAAGATGTTGATAGAAAAGGACATAAGTATGAGGGAAACCACATGAACAGGTTGGAGAAATACTGTTTTTTGTGGGATCCTTGGGATCAAGGAACATGGGAGCAGAAATCCCACCCCCAGTGAGCTGCCAGCCTGTCAGAGGTCATCATTGCTGTCACTACCACCAGGAGAGTGGTGGTAGTTGCCAGCAGTGCAACCACCAGAGGCCCAGAATCAGAGAGGGACCCAGGCCACAGGTGAGGGAGGTGAGGGAGGATGGGATGGGAGTGGCCGGGCAAGGGGAGGGGGGGGGGAGTGGAGTGGCTGGACAGGGGGAGACATGGGGGTGCGGTGGTGGCTCTCAACGTGCCCTCCTCCTTCCTGGTGCCAGTTCCCTCGATCAGGCACGGAGTGCTTGACAACAAGGGACACACCCCCAGCAACAGGGTTTGCTTCTCGGGATTCCCGCATGGTGACTGTCCTGCCCCCTGCTGGTTGAGTGTCAGTGTCAGTGAGATGAGGCCCTTAAGTGGACATTAATTGCCCACTTAAGGGCCTCAATCGAGTTGGAGGGGGACGGCCGTCCACGAACCTTCCTTCCCTAGACTTAATCGGGAAGAGGTGGGAAGGCAACAGGTTCCCCACCCATACTCTCCCACCGAAATAAATATCCCACCCATCTCCAAACTCGCCTCAGGGGAAGGCATTTAATTCTGCCCATTGAGTCATTTACCTCATCAAGAGGCCATGCAGCTCATTGAGTCCATGCAGGCTCCCCACACAGCAATCCAGTCAGTCCCATTCCACCACTCAATCCCCATAGTCCTGCAGGTTTATTTCCTTCAAGTGCCCATCCCATTTCCTTTTGAAACCATTGATTGCTTCCGCTTCTACCATCCTCGTGGGCAGCGAGTTCCAGGTTGTTACCACTCGCTGTGTAAAATAGTTCTTCTTCATATTCCCCCTGCACCTGTTGCCCAAAACCTTAAATCTGTGTTCACTAGTCTTTGTACAGACAGCTAACGGGAACAGCCTTTCTTTGTCTACCTTATCTATACCTGTCATAATCTTGTACATCTCTATTAAATCTCCCCTCAATCTCTCTTTGCTCCAAGGAGAACAACCCCAGCTTCTCCTAACTTTGAAACTAAAATCCCTCATCCCTGGAACCATTCTGCTAAACCTGCTCTGCACCCTCTCAAGGAGCCTCACACCCTTCCCAAAGTGTGGTGACCAGAACAGGACACAATCTCTGAGTTAGGGCCTAACTGAATGCTCAGCATAATTTCCCTGCTTTTGTACTCGATGTCTCTACTTATGAAACCCAAAATGCCATATGCTTTGCTAACCAACCTCTCAATAGGTCCTGTCACCTTCAAAGTTTGATGCACATGAACCCCCAGCTCCTTGCGCTTCTTTAGAACTGTGCCATTAAGCCTATATTGCCTCTCTTGCTCTCTTCTGCCAAAATGCATCACCTCACACTTCTCTATTTCATCTGCCACTTGTCTGCCCATTTTGCGAGCATATCCATGCCCTGTTGCAGGGGAGGTGAATGAATAAAAAAGGCAGTTAGTATCATCTTCACTGTTTGCCTCTTCTCCTTGGTATCATCGGCAAATTTGGAAATTCTACCCTGTGTTCCAAGATCCAGGTTATTTGCATATCACAGAAAAGCAATGGTCCTAGTACTGACCCTTGTCTACCATTGACTACCATCCTCCAGCCTGAAAAATTACCATTTACCATAACTTGCTGTTTTCTCTCCTTCAGCCAATAGAACACCCTCCTATTCCATGAGCCTGAATTTTGTCAACCAGTCTTTTATATGATACTTTGTTGAACACTTTCTTAAAATCCATATAGACAACATCCACCACATTCCTTTCATCAACCTTCTCTGTTACTTCATTAAAAAATTCAATTAGATTAGTCAAACATGATCTCCCTTTACAAATCTGTGCTGCTTTCCCAACACAAACCTCTCCAAATGCCTGTTGATATTTTCCCTGATTATTGTTATTCAAACCTTACCCACCAGTGATGTTACTAAGAATATCCTTTCACCCTTTTTTGAATAAGGGTGCCACAATTGCCACTCTCCAATTCTCCAGCACCTTCCCCATATTTGGGAAAGATTGGAAAATTATGGCAAGCCCTTCCACAATCTCTACTCCCAATTCCTTCAGCAAGCTGAGATGCAAGCCACCCGATCTTGTGACTTATGCACTCTAAGCATAGCCAGCCTTTTCAGTACCCCCTCCCTTTCAATTTACATCCTATCTTTAGCTTCTTCTATCTCTGCTCCTAATGATATTTTGTCAGATTCCAATTCTCTTTACACTGATACAAAATACTTATTAAGTATTCTAGCCTTATTTAAGATTCCTGCTGTGTAATTCTATTTGTTCCTTTCCTGTCAACATCCTCCTTTACTTCATTCTTTCCTATGTTCTCCTGTTTTTTGTTTACACGTAGGCTGCTTACATTTCTTGTAGATCCCTCCCTTCTCCCCCCCTTACTAGTTTTAAGCATTTGCCACCTCCCTATTCACCCTTTCCACTAGGACACAGGACCTATCGTGGTTCAGTTGGAGCCTAACCTATTGTTATAGCTCCTTCCTGTCCCAGAACTGGTTCCAGTGCTTTTTCAATCTGCTGAACACAGTAGCCAGCAAACTCCTCCGCTGTACTCTCAAGGAACACTGAACTTCATCAGATTTGTGGGGATCTTGTCAGCAACATAATGTCAGTGTTGTTTCATGAATGTGATTAGTAATAATTGTCAGTGCAGACTTTACATTACTGTTGGTAATTAATGCTTTTAATTGTCTAATTATTGGTTTCATTGTAGCTTATTTAGCTTGCAGTTAATGTGCTATTCAGGTTACATTGAAAGGATTATGAAATAATGAGTCACAGGTTTGCAAGCACCCAGCAGTATGTTCTCCACGCTACAATGGATAGTCAACACTTGAATGCAACGACAAGATGAAGACTCATACCAAAATGCTAATTTGTGCAGACGCCTTGGCCGGAATTTTGCAGCCTCTCAGGCTGGCGGGTTCTTCCGGTCCCGCCGAAGTGAACGGAGATTTCAATGGCTCACTGGCCGGAAAATCCGGCCCTTCTCTTTATTTTGCTGATCAATTAACTGCAACCTGGACAATGAACACCACATTCAATAATCTGGGCCGGGGAGTGGTGGGGGAATAACTCTAGGGATTGTCAGTTAGCAAAAGTTGACTTGTGAGATGATTACCACGAGGGCTGAGTTTGTTGTTGAGAAGCGACAGTGCTACTTCCCCGTAGGAAAATTCGAGATCAGCTAAGGGGAACAGTATTAATTGTGCAGACTAACTTTGTGTGACAATATGATCAACACTGATGTATTATGTGATGCTACTTGAAATGTTCTATACTTTGCACAGTAAATTGCAGTTCATACACAGGACATACTTCCAGATAACTCGTATTTCACTGCCCTTGCTCCTGCTTGTCCACGAGGTGGCAGTATTATATAGAATTAGACACTTTAAACAATGACCATATGTGTTCTAAGTACTTACATACTGCTCAGACTTTGCACAGTCAGCTCCATCAAAATATTTAGTCTCTTTCATGAGTGTGACAAAAGACACAGGTACCAAAAAGTCTGAAACCATTTGTCTCTCCCTCAAGTTCCATTCTGTATCTCTTTTTTATATATTGTCCTCTTCTTGTTATCACTTTCAACTCATCAGCTCACTCTTGCCTCCTTTCTGTCTGATTTTTCACATCTGTCCCTTCTGCATCTTTTACTTCCTTTCCTTTCTCTGCTCCTTCCCTGCAGTTTGTCTGTCTCTGCTCCATCTCTTCTCTTTGTGCGTGTTTCTTTATATTATGTGTGCTCTCTCTTCCCTTGAGACTTTCTCACCTATCCTTGTTTGTCTTTCCTCCATCTTTTTTGATCTCCTTTCTTCTCTTTCCCTTTGCTCTTAATTCTCTCCATATTTCTCTGTGATGTGTGTGCTCTCTATTTCCCTCTTTCATGGTCTCCAGTGCAGTACTGAGGGAGTGTTGCCCTGTTGGAAATGCCTCCTTCCAAATGAAACGTTAAACCAGGTGAACATCAAAAATCCCATGGCACTATTTCGAAGAAGAGCAACAGAGTTTTCCCCATTGTCCTGCCAATATTTAATTCTCCAATCAACATCACAAAAAGGGTTATCTAGTTATTATTACATTGCTGTTTGTGGGATCTTGCTGTGCACATAGATTGGCTGCTGTGTTTCCTACTCATTATACCAGTGACCACATTTCAGAAGCTTTTCATTGGCTGCAAAGTGCTTTGAGCCACCTAGAGATTGTGAAATGTGCTAAAAAATATAAATCTTTCTTTCTTTCTCTTGTGTTCTCAGAGCTTTTCAGGGTGAGAAATGGAGAAGTTTTCCAGATTTTAGGGCTTAGGCAACTGAAGGTCTGACCACCAATGGTAACACAAAGGAAATGGGGAGGTGCAGAAGAAACCAGAGTTGAAGGAATGCAGGTTTCTCAGAGGGATATTTAAAATTACATAGAATATACAGCATGGAAACAGGCCATTCGGCAACTAGTCTGTGCTGGTGTGTGTTCTTTTGCAAGAGTCTCCTCCCATTCCATCTACTCCATCTCAGCCTTCCAACAAATTTTCCAGTTCCTTTCCCTCGTGCACTAGTCTGCTTTCCTTTTGAAAGCATTTAAGATATTTGTCTCACTGACGTTCTGTGTTCACAATTGCCACATTTTAACCACACAGTGAGTTAAGAAATTTCTCCTTATCCGCTGTTGGATTTATTGGTTACAACCTTGTCATTTTTACCCATGGTTTTGGATTCTCCCAGTGGAAACGTTCTCCCATATCCACCCTGTCCACCTCATTCATAAACCCAAAGACCTATATCAGCTCTGCATTAAAGGAAAAATCTTAACCTGTTCAAACTTTCCAGATAACTGTAATTACTTAATTGTATTTCCATCTCTGGAGATATTTTTTACATTTTCTCCAGTGCTTCTATGCCTTGTTTACGGTATGAAGATCAGAGCTACGCACTGCACTCTCTAAGTGCGGCCTGACCAGGGTCCTATACAAATTTAACAAAATGTCACTGCTATTGAATTTGATACCTCTAGAAATAAATCTGTATATGTATAGAACACTTTTCACAACCTCAGGATATCCCAGTGTTTCACAGCATATGAAGTACTGTCGAAGTGTAGTTATTGTTGTAACGTAATGAAATGAACTGTAACGTAATGAGCTCAAGGGAAATGTTCCCCACTGCAGGGTCCCGGCACAAAGCCTTGTCCAACAGGAGCAGCAATCAATGACACTCCACCTGATTTCATAAATGTGAGGTTATCCCTTTTGGCAGCAAAAACAGGAAAGCAAATTATTATCTGAATGGCTATAAATTGAGAGAGGGGAATGTACAACGAGACCTGGGTGGGATCAAAGGGTATGGGGAGAAAACAGGAGCAGGCTATTGAGTTGGATGATCAGCCATGATCATAATGAATGGCGGAGCAGGCTTGAAGGGCCGAATGGCCTATTCCTGCTCCTAGTTTCTATGTTTCAGATTGATCACCTTAGCTTCAATATGGTCAGTAAAATATGGAGAGCTCACTCCAATCTCTTCCCACATTCTCCAGCACTTAGCTCTACAAAGTACTCAAAAACTATAGCTATAGTTGTTGTTAGCCTCAGAAACTGTTTGGAATAATTATTTTCTCCTACAAAGAGATAACACATCCTCTAAACATTGCCCACTGAGGTTCTAGGGTGGAAAGTTATACAATAATTATATTTTAGGAGTAAACTCTGCCTGTTCCAGAACCAGTCGAGCAAGCTTCGTTGGATTAGCTATGCTTCTGACACCAGCAACTGCTCCTGTATCAAGGCTTTTTCCACAAACGTGAAATGTTATTCCTACAAAATATCATTTGTAAACTCCATGATTTTTAAATTGTTTTTTTTTAATGGCATTCGAATTCCCACTTTAGTCCCACCTGTATATCCCAATTTTTCTTTTTCTTTCTGCAAAATAATTCTGATGTGATTATAATCCATGCTTTTCACTTCTGGGTTTGCTGTCTATGAAAACTGGTTGTTCAGCCAATCAACTGTTGCTGGACACCAGATGGTGCCAGATTCAAAGTCACATCAGAATAAAGGAAATCAACCATTCAGAGCCAGCTCCATCTTTATGGTCAGATTTTTTCGAGCTTAGCGGCGAGCACTATTCTTTCATCACTCACCACAAATTCCAGACCAATACTACTTTACCAAGTAACATTCAAGGACAAAAGGGCAACTAAGATATTGACATAACTTGGCTTTTCACACTCTGCAGCATGTTACAAAATGGAAATACTTAAATGAACAAAACAAAATAGAAAATCATATTCCAGAGCATTGCAAAGGAACAAAGTACATAAATTGTCCTTTAAACTGTCCATTTAGTTCCAAGGTGAAAGGGAGCTGGGCTCTCAAGGACAACTAATCAGCATTTCTGGATACAAAGCCCATGGTGATTCACATTGCCGTGGTGATGGGCTTTGAGATGGGAAGGGTACAGAGGGAGCCATTGTGATATTGGGTTACAGGTTTTCCTAAAATATCACTGAATATCGCAGACAGGTTAGTCTGCCAGGGTCCGGGAGAGAGAGAGAGAGAAGTTAGAGGACGAAAGTCTCTCTGGTTCACCATGCAGGAATGTGGGTGGGAGCTCACGTTCAGATTGAAGAGACCAAACCATGAGGAGTTAAGATGAGGCTGGAAGATTCGTCTAGCTTTAGCTAGAGGGAGAAGTCTCCAGAAGAACAGAAGTGAACCCTTGGGGGCTAAGAGTCACTTTAGACTGGTTTTGGGAGAATTAGATGTCTACTTAAAGGACAGTGTAACGTATACCTGTGGAGTTTGGTTTTTTGCTTGTGCTAGATTAACAAGGGGGTATTCTGTTCTGTGGTTTAAAGTGAGAGGGCAAATGCATGGCAGAAGCAGTATAATGTGGATAAATGTGAGGTTATCCATTTTGGTAGCTAAAACAGGAAAGCAGATTATTATCTGAATGGCTATAAATTGAGAGAGGGGAATGTGCAACGAGACCTGGGTGTCCTTGTATACCAGTCGCTGAAAGTAAGCAGGCGGTAAAGAAGGCAAATGGTATGTTGGCCTTCATAGCCGGAGGATTCGAGTAGAGGAACAGGGATGTCTTACTGCAATTGTACAGGGCCTTGATGAGACCACACCTGGAATATTGTGTGCAGTTTTGGTCTCCTTATCTGAGGAAGGATGTACTTGCTATAGAGGGAGTGCAGCGAAGGTTTACCCGACTGATTCCTGGGATGGCGGGACTGACACATGAGGAGAGATTGAGTCGATTAGGATTATATCCGCTGGAGTTCAGAAGAATGAGAGGGGATCTCATAGAAACCTATAAAATTCTAACAGGACTAGATAGGGTAGATGCAGGAAGGATGTTCCCGATGGTGGGGGAGTCCAGAACCAGGGGCCACAGTCTGAGGATATGGAGTAGACCATTTAGGACTGAGATGAGGAGAAATTTCTTCACCCAGAGAGTGGTGAGCCTGTGGAATTCGTTAGCACAGAAAGTAGTTGAGACCAAAACATTGTACGCTTTCAAGAAGGAGCTAGATATAGCTCTTGGGGCGAAAGGGATCAAAGGATATGGGGAGAAAGTGGGAGCAGGCTATTGAGTTGGATGATCAGCCATGATCATAATGAATGGCGGAGCAGGCTCGAAGGGCCGAAAGGCCTACTCCTGCTCCTAGTTTCTATGTTTCTATGTAAACGTCGCCTGCAAAGATAGTGCTTAGTTAATAGAGCTTTTAGTCTTTCATTATAGTAAATGTCTTAAAACTTAAATCTTTCATTTCATTCTTTCAGTTATTAATTGGAAGTTCAAATTTCTTTTAAAAGTTATCAGTTTCCACGGGGATTGTTACAGATGCTAAATAATAAGTAATACATTTCCACAATTGACTTTATTGCAAATTTCTAACATTTTACTTTTTGTTTCTATTCACATGAAAGTGACACTCCTAAGAATATTTTTACAGATTGAAAACAAATTCTTGAAATCCTCAGAACCTCCAGGTGATGAAAATCTTTGGGATTGATTGTAGCAAACTGAACATACAGGGAATGAGGGACAAAGGCTGCAGATTTTTAGCAATACATTAGGGACATTTACAAATTATTTTTTACAAAAAGATGGTACTTGTCAAATATCTCACACAATTATTGTGTGATATCCCTTTAAATATTCAGCACTAGATTCTCCTCTTGGGAAAATTCAGGCAATAAGACGAGAGTGGAAGAACACTTTCTTGTTGGGATGTAATGAGCGGAGGGTGTGACTATGCCACACAAGACAAGCATGGCTATCACTACATGTACAATAGGGACTGAAATTAAAGGGCTCACTTTATTTTGTTTACCTTCCCCGCAGGCGATTACATCAACAATTTGAGAGCTACAAGGAACAGATACGAAAAATAGGTGATGAAGCACGTCGTTACCAGGGGGAGCACAAGGATGATGCTCCAACCTGTGGGATCTGCCTCAAAACCAAGTTTGCCGATGGCTGTGGCCATATCTGCTCTTACTGCCAGACCAAATTTTGTGCCCGGTGTGGCGGTCGGGTTACTCTTCGCTCAAATAACGTGAGTACACTCAGCAATGTCTGATCAAGGACCTACTCACCATTTATCCTTGTTTATCTGACTGCACTATCATTGCTTCATGATCTTGGATAGTTCCTATGTTAGGGAGCAAGGTACAGAGCTATTCCTTCATTTGAACGTGGTCTAACTTAATGGAATATATTTTCCTCCATTTGTAATGCAAGTGAATATGTTTGTTTCCCTGCTTTATACTCCCACTAACCATTTTCTAATATTAGCAAACTGAGGAAATACTATGTTCACAATGTATTGTTTGGTCTCCTCCATACACCAATGGATAGATTTTGTCAGGGCTATATTATTGTGTTGTTGGGTTGGAGTAGTTTCAAGAGCTCCCAAAGACTGTTAGCTACAAAGGCTTTATTGTAACATATTTAGTGTAACACTCCCTTACTAGCTTCTTTCCATGCTGCTTTCTCCTAGAGTCTCTGAGATCACACATATGTCACTTCCTTCTGTGACATCACAGACTATTGCAGTTAACCCTTTATGGGACTCAGTCTAACATACTCTATTATACTACATCCCCCAAGTGTCTAATCAGACTTCAGCGTTCTCTGATGTTCCTGGAATCCCAAGGTTTCAGTCTCCTAGTCATTTCAGTGTTTTGAAGTCTCATAGGAAATATAGCCTCCTTTTGTTCTCTTAGGTAAATGTTGTTTTTATTTCTCTCTCTCTCTCCATGTTCTCTTCTTGTTCTCTCTTTTCTTTCCTTCCTCTGTTTTTTTGAGATTCTCACCTCTTACACTGATAAGCGTTCTAGTGCCCTCACTAGTCTACTGTACCTCATTCTCCTCTCGTCTGTAGGGAATAAAACCTTCTCATTCTGCTACTGGTCCTCTGGACGCTGTTGAACAGAATTTGAACTAGTAGATGGTTCTTTTGATTCCTGTCTATGAATTGTGCACGTGATACATCTGGATATCATTTCTTCCAGTGACTTTGAGAGACTCAGCCACCAAACCGAATACCGTGCTCTGGCCCTGCACCTGGTAATACCTAAATGACCTTGATGTAGGCGTTGTAAGATCTCACGTCTCAATGCTCTTGGGATTACTATTCCATCACCGTATATCAGTAAATCCTCAATCGCTGTCAGATGTGCTCATTGCTCAAAATATGGTCTCAGGATAGGACTATGTGGTATACATGTTGGCCATCGTTTAATGCAAAATTCTCTGATCTGCTTACATTCCTTATCTGATATTTGAGCCTCTTTGATTTCACTCAATCTTTGTGTAGTTGCCGGTAATGCATGGACTGTCATAATAGCAAACTCCTCGACTTCTTCCACAAATTCAATATCGCTTTTTTCTGGATTCCCTGTTTAGCAATGCGTGATAATGTGTCTGCTGTATAATGTGTATACTGTATAAGTATAAAACTTCATCAATCTTAATTTAAACCTTTGAACTCTTGATGGCATTGCTACAAACTCTTTTGAATTCAATAGTGTGACTAAAGCTTTATGGTACGTTTTTACCATAGACTAATATGTAGTTAGCAAATTTCTTGCATGTCTATGTGGCTGCTAATGCTTTCTTTTTGATTACTGCGTATCTCTTCTCTGTATCTATAAATGACAGTGATGTGTAATAGATCAGTCTGCGTTTTCCATCTGTACCTGAAAATATACTGCACCCAATCCTGCAGATCATAATATGCAAATATCTCTGAAGACATCAACCTCTCCTTGATTTTGTTGAATCATTTCTGATGTGCTTCTTCCAAACAATATTAATTGTTGTGGCATAAGCAACTGGCGTAGTGGCTCATTGAACTCTGTGAAGATTTTTAAAAATAAATTTTACCACTTGATTCACCATTCCCATAAACCTTTGCAACCCCACAATGTTCCTTGGAGCTGGAAATTCTTTTATGACTGGTATTCAGGCAAAAGGTATGTGTCCAGATGTTTTTTAAATAGACAAAAGCCTTTGAGACAGTAGCTCCCTGGTGGATTCGCTGTGGCAATAATAATGCATCAAGGGCTTTGCTGAGAGCCCAGACATCAATTAGTGTGTTGAAACACCTGAGCCCCAGGGAAAACATTGCTTGATTGACAGCTCTGGCTCGCTGATTTCTGCTGTCAATTGCACAATGTTTATTTGCACAAGGCTAAGAGGTTTCAAGTGCCTGCAGTTTTTGCTGTTGATACTTTAAAGGTTTTGGATGATTGACACTTTTATTGGGATATAGTGAAAGGACTTTTCAACATAGTGGAAAGTAAATGGAAATGAATGACTGATTTTTTAAAGAGTTTTTTATTCCACATCCTATTGTCTATATAGGGTGCATTGGTTCTATACAATGTATAGTGGGTGAACAGACATGGGAGTGCCGTAGCTTGGATTAGGGGGCATCAGGGGCTATGGGACATTGGTGGGGGCAGGTTTGAATTTACCTTTCAAAAGGTTCCCTCATGTAGATTATGGCTCATAACACCACTAAGGTGCTGTGAACCACGACTCATTGAAAAGCTGGCCCAACTCCAGTAAAATTGCAGAGTACTAGGACATGCCTATCCCTGCAATGGAGCCAACCAAGTCGGGAGTGCCAGGTGTGGGCTCATGATCTGAACCAACCCACATACCTAAAAGTCACTCCCAAAAATCAGAAAACCCAGGAATGGGGTTGGAATTCCAGAATCGGGATCCACCCACCATTTTTAGAGGGCTTCCAGTCATCCCGACTTGGCAAAAATCCAGGCCTATGACTCCTTTGCTCTTTGGTGCACTCCTTCAAGCTGTCATTACACACAGCAGTCTAAAATGCTGAGTTTCTGTTTGAGAGTGACCCACACAAAAACCCCTGAGCTTCCTGCCTCTTCCCACTCTTCTGGAGATTTTCCTCTGTCCCCCAACTCTATCAGGAGATGGAATTCCTAGAATAGCTGCATTGCCAGTTCATGACTGAACACAAGAGCATAGGAATTAGGAGCAGGAGTACGTCATTTGACCCCTCGAACCTGCTCCAGGATCCGATAAGATCCTGGGCTGATCTGATTGTGGTTTCAACTCCACTTTCCTGTCTGTCCGCCATAGCTCTTGATTCCCTTGTCGATCAAAAATCTGTCCAACTCAGCCTTGAATATATTCAATGACCCAGCCTCCATGGCTCTCTGGGGAAGAGAATTCCAGACGCTAGCGACCCTCTGAGAGAAGGAAATTCTCCTCATGTCAGTCTTAAATGGCAGACCCTTAATTTTTAAACTGTGTTCCCTAGTTCTAGACTCCCCCACAAGAGGATACATCCTATCAAGTTCCCTCAAGATCTTATATGTTTCAATAAGATCACCTCTCACTCTTCTAAACTCCGATGGACACAGGCCCAACCTTTCCAACATTGTTAGCTAACTCTTTCATCCCAGAAATCCATCAAGTGAACCTTCTCTGAACTGCTTCTATTACAATTATATCATTTCTTAAGTAGGAGACCAAAACTGTACACAGTACACCAGATAAGGTCTTATTATGTCCTTGTGCAATTATATCAACAGCTCCCTACCTTTATACTCGATTCCCATTGCAATAAATTCCAACATTTCATTTCCCTTCCTAATCACTTGCTGTACTAAATCAAGCACCAAGACAGCTGGATCACTCTGTACCTCAGAGTTCTGCAGTCTCTCCATTTAAATAATATTCTGCTTACCTTTTCTTAATGCCAAAGTGGACAAGTTCACATTTTCTCACATTGTACTCCATTTGCCAAATATTTGCCCACTCACTTAGCCTATCTATATACCTTTGTAGACTCCTTACCTCCTCTTGGCAACTTACTTTCCCACTTAACTTTTTGTCATCAGTAAATTTAGCTACTATGCATTTAGCCCCTTCATTCAAGTCATTGATATAGGTTGTAAATAGTTGAGGCCCCAGCACTGATCCATGTGGCACATGGATCAGTTACAGCTTCTTAACCTGAAAATGACCCATTTATCCCTACTATCTGCTTCCTGTTAGTTAACCAATCCTCTATCTATGCTAATATGGTACCCACTACACCATGAGCTCTTATTTTGTGTCGTAACCTTTGACGTAGCACCTTATCAAATGTCTTTTGGAAATTCAAGTACACCACATCTATAGCTTCCCCTTTATCGACCTTGCTTGTTCTTTCCTCAAAGAACTCAAATTTGTCACACATGATTAAACCACCTTGACTCTGCCTGATTGTATAATGATTTTCTAAACGTCCTGCTGTAACCTCCTTAATAATGGATTCTAACATTTTCCCTATGACAAATGTTAGACTAGCTTTTCTTTTTTCTGTCTCTCTCATTTCTTGAATAAAGGTGTTAAATTAGTGATTTTGCAATCTGCTGGGACCTTTCCAGAATCTAGGGAATTTTGGAAGATCACAACTAATGCATTCACTATCTCTGCAGCCACTTCTTTTAAAACCCTAGGATGCAGGCCAACAGGTCCATGGGACTTGTCAACCTTTAGTTTTAAGTTTCTCCCCGCTTTGTATTTCTAGCTTTTCAAGTACTTGGGGTTGTTTTTTTGTGTTTTCTACTGTGAAGACAGACACAAAATATCCATTCAATACCTCCGCCATTTCCTTTTTCCCATTATTAATTCCCCAGTCTCACCCTGTAAGGGACTAATACTCTCTTTAGTTACTCTTTTTAAAATACTTGCTGAAGCTTTTACTGTCTGTTTATGTATTTCCATCAGGCTTTCTCTCATACTCAGAATTTCTCCTTTTTTGTAGTCATTCTTTGCTGGTTTTTAAAATCCGTCCAATCTTCTAACCTACTACTAACCTCATAGCATTGTACACTTTTTTCTTTCAATTTGATACTATCCTTAACTTCCTTAGTAACAGATGGTGCATCCTTCTCATAGAGCCTTTGTTTCTCAATAGAATATATCTTTGCTGAGAGTTAAGAAATATCTCCTCAAATAATTGTCTGCCACTGCTTCTCCACTGCCCTATCTTTTAATCTATTTTCTCGGTTCACATTAGCTAACGCTGTCTTCATTGTAATTGCCTTTATCTAAGTTTAAGACACTAGTCTTAGACCCACACTTCACATCCTCAACTGAATGTGAAATTCTATCATGTTATGATAATTGTTGCCTGAAGATGAAGTAATTAATTAATCCTGTCTCATTGCACATTACTGGGTCTAAAATACCTACTCCCTGGGTGGTACTAAAACGTACTAGATGGAAGCATTTAACAATTAGCTCTACCCAAGGTCATAGATAGGGTCACTGACAAGCCAGAGAGCCATGTGAGTTTTATCAGTCACCAATTACAAGGTTACCCTTGAATTTGTTTCTCTTCATCAACATCATGAACACTTTTGCAAACAATCGTGACATTTACAACCTAACTTGACCTTGAAGGCTCTGTACCTGTCACACCCGCTGTCACCTCCTTTTGCTGTGACCTTTATACAATATCTGACATCTCCAAGATTCCAAATTCTGGGAAAATGTATTTCTAGCAGCAGTCATTCCATACTCATCTCTTGTTTCACACTGAAGTACAAGCTTCAACCTTTACTGCACAATGAATGCTGTAATGCAGGCTTAACTTAATCCATGTTTCTAGAACCAATTGTTTATTGTACTGTTGCAAGAACACAATAGTCATCCCAAACAATGATACAAAGATGATTCTTAGAATCCATTCCATGCTGTCTCTGTCTAACAAGTTTGTACATTATTTGACTGGGGTGGGGGGAAAAAAAATCTTGTATGAGTAACAGATCTAGCATTAAGAATAACTACTGAAAGTTAGATTGGCAGTTTTTCTGGACACTAAAATAAATATTTTGATGCCTCTGTTAAATTATTAACACTTTCCTTTACATAGTATATCCATTGTGATCTCCGCACGATCACCCAGTTATATAGATAACAAGAAATTGCAGGCTTATATATCAAAACTGTTTCTTATGGATATTAGAGTTCATCACAACCACTAACAAAAGACTATTATGGAAGTTTCTGGAGTATAGAAGATAATTTAAAGGGATGGCTCACATGTTAAGCTCCCATTTTTTAATGGTGTATGGAGGATGCCTCTTTTAACAATACTGGTTAGAAAGTTCAATAAGAGTGTTTTGATTCAGCCTCTATTTGAATTATAAGTGCTGGTAGTTCAGACATATGTTATAAATGTCATCTGTTGCATTTCTCTTCCATTGTCAGTTTGGTTTCGTTGGGGGTGATTTTCTCATCATTTTGCTTATCAAGAACAAAACATTGTGTCCTGTTTGGTTCTGTTGAAATTGCCTATGAAAGTGTGCTTTTATAAAATTGTTATGGCTCTTTCCAGTCTTTTGATTAACACTTGCTTACCTTTCTTCCTCTCTTTTCTTGTTTTCCTTTCTTTTCACTATGCTTCCTTGGATGCTCTCTCTAAAAGGAGGACAAAGTGGTTAGATTTCATGCTTTTTCTATCTTAGTTCTTTTTTCTATTGTTAACAAAATAGGAATGTAAATGGTAAAAGTGACTAACTGGAATGTGTTTAAAGGAAATTAAATGAGTAGTTATTAAAGTCCCAAAAATACACCCTTGCTAAGAAATGTTTGTTCATTTGTAATAGGGGTCAACAGTTTTCTTGCTCTAATGTTTGTTTTTTTAAAATTCATTTTATGGGATGTAGACTTCACTAGCTAGACCAGCATTTATTGCCCATCCCTAAGATGGTGGTGGCATCTTCTTTAACCTCTGCAGTCCATGTGGTGTAGGTACACCCACAGTGCTGTTAGGGAGGGAGCTCCAGGATTTTGATCCAGCGACAGTAAAGGAACGACAATATATTTCCAAGTCAGGACGGTGAGTGACTTGGAAGGGAACTTCCAGGTGGTGGTGTTCCCATGTGTCTGCTGCCCTTGTCCTCCTTATGCTGATCATTATGAGGGTGTTAGTGTTGGAAACTGGATTACTTCTGTAATTCAGACATTCATCAAGAGCTTTGAGGTCAGGTATAATTTTCACTTTAGTACTGTTGTCCCATATCCATTGACTGAAACTGTCCAAGAATATTTCACATTGGACCCTTACAGTTAGCAGCCATTTTCATTCCATCTATCTCAGCTAGATTTGAGCTCACATCTCCGAGTTGGACAATGTTAATAACTCGCTACACCATCCTGTTCATTCTTAATGCTTTAATTACTTGCCCTGCTTTATTGCTGTTTCATCTGGTAAAGTTACAAACAGATTTTTGTTCTTAGGTTGCCTGGATTTTTTAACTTCATTCACAGGATGTGGACACAGCTGGCAAGACCAGCATTTGTTGCCTATCACCAATTGCCTTTGAGAAAGTTGCCTTCTTACATGTAAGATTCTGAGGGGGCTTGATAGGATAGGTGCTGAGAGGATGTTGCCTCTCTTGGAGGTGTCCAAAACTAAGGGGTACAATTTAAGAATAGGGTGGCTCCCATTTAAGACGGAGATGTGGAGGAATTTCCTCACTCAGAGGGTTGTTAATGCTTGCAATTCCCAACCCCAGAGAGCAGTGGAGGCTGGCCATTGAATATATGCAAGCCTGAGTTAGAAATATTTTTGATCTACAAGGGAGTCATGGGCTTCCAGACAGGAACGTGGTGTTAAGGCCATAATCAGATCATCCATGATCTTATTGAATAGTGGAGTAGGCTTGAAGGGTATTGTGGCCTACTCGTAATTCTTAAAACTAACTGACTTTCTAGGCCATTTCAGAGGGCAATTAAGAGAGAACACATTACTGTGGGTCTGGAGTCACATATAGACCAGACCGGGTAAGGACGGTAGATATCTTTCCTTGAAATACATTAGTAAACCAGATGGGTTTTTACAACAATCCAATAGTTTACAGACAAGCAGACTGACAAAAAGGGTGAAAACATCACCTCTGCCCACTGGCATTGATTCCAGATTTATTTAATTAACATTTAATTAACCTTACATAACATTGATTCTTAAAAGACACTCATAAGAAAAGCACTGAGAGGCAGCCTGATGGTGCTGCATGTGTTGGTGCATCGTGATACTTTAATTCACTGATAGGAAGTGGATTCGCCTTCACAACTGGCCCATTTGAAGAGCTCTTTGTCTGTTCTGGGTCCATGTGTAGCAATTTCCCTAGAATAATGTAGAATAGTGAGCAGCTGGAGCAGTTTTATGCCATGTTTGCAATTGGACAGATTATGTTGAGGAATAAAAATAAGAAATGTGAAGACAAAGAAAATAAATTACAAAACAGAGGACAGTAATTTTTTTGAAAAGAATATTTACAACAACGGCAACTTAGATAGCACCATTAAGGTAATAAAATATTACAAGGCGCTTCACAGAAGCATTCTAAAACAAAATATTACACCAAGCCATAAGACGATATTAAATCAAATCCTTGATCAAATAAGTAGGTAGAGGAATGGCTTAAAGGGGAAGAGTGAGGTAGTGAGATGGAGAGAATTAGGGAGGGAATTCCAGAGCTTAGTACCTGGGCAGCTGATGGAGAAAGGGGTGATGACAGCAGATTTGAAGAAGACAGGAACAGAAGCTGAGGAGAGACAAATGTTAACCATATTAGCTAACATGGAAGTCAGAAAGGGAAGTTGGATAGTCAGTAGTTTAGTGTGAATAGGATCACATGAACAAGATGAGCTCAGAGAGGACATGAGGGGAGAAAGGAGGGGAAGTAGAGAAAGGCACGGGGCTAGGACAGGGAAATTTTAGAGAAGATTTGTCCCATTGGACTCGGGGAAGGGGGGCAGCTGATCATATGGTATCAATCTTGGTGAGAAGGAAATCCATGAGCTCCTCATAGTTGTTGCTAGAGGTTTGGGTAGAGGAGATGCGGGGGTTGGGGGGGGGGGGGCGGCGGGGGGAGAGGTGGGGGAGGTTTAAGAGCACAGCTTGCAGTACATCCTGGAGGGAAAAATTCTGAAGTGTAACATTTTATATGGAACATATATATAAAATTTACTGCAACATAATATATGCCAAAAGTATACTTAGCAGGAGCAAATGTTAAAACTTCAGATAATGTTTTAAAAGTACTATATAGCCCAATATGGCACGGACGGAATTTGTGTTTTTTTTTAACTATCTGTGATCAGTGTATTTTATATGTGTGGGGTGTGTGTATTTTCTTACCCTCACAGTGATTGTCCCAATTTAAATAATTCCAGCAGCAAGCCTTTTGAGAGTTTAAAAATAAAGAAGGTTATTTATTAGCCCACACTTGCCTGGAGGTTTTTTTAAAAAAATGCAATGTCTCACTCACTTGCTACATACACTATCACTCACACAAACATTAGATACAGTTGAAGAAAAAAAGCATATGGTTACAAAGTATAATTGTCTCAGTCTCTCATTCTGGGCTGGCCTGTGGTTTCTTAGATGAGTTGATGTTTTTAGTTGAAGTGAAGATCTTGTAAGCAGAGGATTCTCGGTATGCCGTGAGGCTTCTTGTAGTTGGATTTCCAGGAGGGTGGTTCTCAGGTGAACTTGAAGTTGGAACAGGTTGGGGAGAGTCCTGCTTCCACTTTCAAAGCTTTGCCGTTTAATATTTTGGCTGTGTAGTTGACGTGCAGTTGGTTTGCTGGCTGTCTGATGGATTTGGATGTAACTCTGTCTCTGCAGGCAGTATTTCCTGTTTTAAACGCAGGCAAAAAATGTGGCTGTGCCCCTCATTTGATTTGTACAAGTTCAAATCTCCTTTGTCCAAAGCAAGGTGGGGTGTTGAATACACATCCTGTGTTATCGTTTGACACTTTGAAATTCATCCCCCCTACTTTGGATGAGAAACCATCCTCATACAATGGAGGATCAATGGGATCCCTTGCACATTCGTCTAACACACATTGAGCCTCTATGTTTCTTTTGTTCATGGTAAAACAGAGAGATTAGGGGGATGGAATGCTAAAGATCTGTTGTTGATAGTCCACCCTTAAACAAAGAGATGTGTGAATCTTCCAGCTGGCTATGAACGTCTATAATTAATCAGGTATTTGAGACTTAGGACTGTCTGGAGCCCAAAATGCCAAGGATCACATGATTTGCAGTGGCCATTTTAATAGACTGCTTGTGTCCAAAATTGTTAAGTATTGCCTGATAGTTCATAATATACTGGAGCATGACAAATGAGATGATGAAGCAGTATTTCTCTCAAGAAAGTTGCATTTCATTTGCGATAGGAAGAAATGTTTATGCTCTTCAGTTCTTGCTGTGGATGCAGAAACAAGGTAAGACATGGACCTCAGATTTCTGTGGAGCTGCTCCTGCTCCGCTGTTATAACTTAGCTGGTATTACACCAGAAACACCATTTACATTAGCATTCATCCCACACAAATGCCAGAGAACCTAACCATTGCCCCTTGACATTCAATGGCATTACCATCACTGAATCCCCTTCTATCAACATCCTGGGGGTTACCATTGACCAGAAACTGAACTGGACTTGACATGTAAATACTGTGGCTACAAGAGTAGGTCAGAAGCTGGGAATCCTGTGGCGTGTAACTCACCTCCTGACTCCCCAGAGCCTGTCCACAATCTACATGGCACAAGTCAGGAGTGTGATGGAATACTCTCCACTTGTCTGGATGCACCTCCAACAATACTCAAGAAACTTGGCACCACCCAGGACAAAGCAGACCGCTTGATGGGCACCAGCTTCAACATTAACTCCCCTTGTCTCCATTGCACAGTAGCAGCAGTGTGTGCCATCTACAAGATGCACTGCAGCAATTCACCAAGTCTCCTTAGACAGCACCTTCCAAACCCACGACCCCTACCACCGAGAAGGACAAGGGCAACAGACGCATGGGAACACCGCCAACTGGAAGTTCCCCTCCAAGCCACTCCCCATCCTGGCTTGGAAATATATCACTGTTCCTTTACTATTGCAGGGTCAAAATCTTGGAACTTCCTTCCTAACAGCACTGTGGGTACACCTACACCACATGGACTGCAGCAGCTCAAGAAGGCAGCTCATCGCCACCTTCTGAAGGGCGATTAGGGATGAGCAATAAATGGTGGTCTAGCCTATGGCACCCATAACCGTGAAGAATAAATAAAGAAAATACACATGTACATGAGATTTCCACCACAATTCCAGTGAAGGCATTCTAGCAGATCAGCTCCAGCTTCAAGGAAATTTCTGATCATGTTCTCCAGTGAAATGGCTGAGAGTGTGGAATGAACTGGGAAAGCAGAGTATGTAACTATATGTGAATTGTTTAAATAAGGCATCGCTCTGAGATCTGTCTGGTCTATTTTTGTAACAGGTAAATCACGTCAATGCTGTTTGTTTCAGCCATTTGTTTACATTTTCTGAAAAAATTGAATTCTTTTTGCAGTGTGGGCCATGTGTGAGCATATGAGAGTTGTGCAAATGTATTGTTATACAGACATTTGGCAGTGATTCAAGGCAATCAGATATTGGAGAGGCTGAACAAAAACAGGGTCAAAACCTAGGCTTGGAATTCAAGTGTTTCATAGGAATATAAGAGTAGTTGCTGGCCATTCAGCCCCTCGAGCCTGTTCTGCGACTCAATTTTATCATGGTTGTTCAGTATATTAGCTCCAGAGAATCATAGGACAATGCAGGAGAGAAGGAGGCCATTTGGTGGATGGAATGTACACCCATTCTTTTAAACAGCAATTTAGTTAATCTCACTCCTCTTATCTCTGCAATTTTCTCTCCTTCAAGTATTTATCCAATTTCCTTTTGAAAGTTACAATTAAATATGTATCCACCACCCTATCATTCAGTGTATAAAACATCCACCGCCCTATCATACAGTGTATACAACATCCACCACTCAATCATACAGTGCATTCAACATCCACCACTCAATCATACAGCGTAGAGCTTAGGAATCAAAAAGGGGCAGCCACATTGTTAGGTGTTTATTATAGATCCCCAGATAATGGGAAATTGAGGAGCAAATATGTGCACAATTCACAGAGGTGTGTAAAAACAATAACAATAGGGTAATTATATTAGGTGACTTCAACTTTCCCAACATTAATTGGGATAGACATTGTGTTAAGGGCTTGGATGGAGTGGATTTCTTGAAATGTGTACAGAAGAACCTTTTAGGTCAATATGTAGAGGGTCCAACAAGGGACGGCGCAGTGCTGGACCTAATTCTGGGGAATGAAGCCGGACAGGTGGCTGAGGTGGTGGTGGGGGAGCATTTTAGTGATAGCAACCACAACATGGCACAATTTAAGCTTGTTATGGACAAAGAAATAGACAAGTTGCAAAAAAATGTTTTGGATTGGGGAGAGCGGATTTTAGTAAAATAAGGCAGGATCTGGCCAAGGTAGACTGGGAACAGCTACTTGTGGGGAAATCTACAGAAGAGTAGTGGGGGGTGTTCAGAAAGGAAATGGGGAGGGTACAGGCTCAACATGTTCCCTCTAGGGTGATAGGAAGGAGTAACAAGTCCAGAGAACCATGGATGACCAGAGATATTCAGGATACGATGAGAAGGAAAAGCGAGGCTTTTAGCAGTTACAAGGGAAGCAACTCAGCAGAGGCATTGGTGGAGTACAGAAAGTGGAGGGTGGAGCTTAAAAAAGCAATTAGGAGAGCAAAGGGGAGATATGAGAAAGCTCTGGCTGGTAAACATAGGCAAAGTCCCAAGATATTCTATAAGTATATCAATGGGAAGAGGATAACCATGGAAAGAGTAGGGCCCATTAGTGACCAAGGGGGCAATCTATGGGTGGGGCCAGAGGACATTGGTCGAGGATTGAATGAACACTTCACATCCGTCTTCACCCAAGAGAATGAGGATGAAGGTATGGAACTCAGGGAGAGAGACTGTGAGGTTCTTGAGCAAATTGATATAGGGAGTGACAAGGTATTGGAAGTGTTGGCAGGCTTAAAAGTGGACAAATCTCCAGGTCCGGATGATATGTGTTCCAGACTGCTGAGGGAGACAAGGGAGGAGATCGCAGGGGTTTTGACCCAAATTTTAATTCCTCTCTGGCCACGGTGGAGATGCCAGAGGACTGGAGAACAGCTAACGTGGCCCCGCTATTTAAGAAGGGTTGTAGAGATAAGCCAGGGAACTGCAGACCAGTGAGTCTCATGTCAGTGGTAGGGAAACTATTGGAGAAAATTCTGAAGGAGAGAATCTATCTCCACTTGGAGAGGCAAGGTTTGATCAGGGATAGTCAGCATGGCTTTGTCAGAGGGAGGATATGCCTAACAAATTTGACTGAATTTTTTGAGGAGGTGTGTAGTTGAGGGTAATGCAGTTGATGTCGTTATATGGATTTCAGCAAAGCCTTTGACAAGGTCCCACATGGGAGACTTATAAAGAAGGCAGATGCACATGGGATACAGGGTAATTTGATAAGGTGGATTCAAAATTGGCTTAATTGTAGGAGATAGAGGGTGATGACAGAAGGATGCTTTAGTGACTGGAAGCCAGTGTCCAGTGGCGTACTACTGGGATCTGTGCTCGGTCCCATATTATTCATCATTTATATGAACGACATAGATGACTATGTGGGGGGTAGGATTAGTAAGTTTGCGGATGACACAAAGATTCTCTGGGCGGTTAACAGTGTGGTTGAGTGTCTTGGGCTACAGGAAGATATAGACGGGATGGTCAAATGGGCAGATAAGTGGCAGATGGAATTTAGCCCTGAAAAGCATGAGGTGATACACTTTCGTAGGAGTAATTTGACAAGAAAGTATTCAATGAACAACATGACACTAGGAAGTTCTGAGGAATAAAGGGATCTTGGCGTGTGTGTCCATAGATCTCTGAAGGCGGAGGGGCATGTTAGTGGGGTGGTGAAAAAGACATATGGGACACTTGCCTTTATCAATCGAGGCATAGATTACAAAAGTAGGGAGGTCATGTTGGAGTTGTATAGAACCTTGGTGAGGCCACAGCTGGAGGACTGTATGCAGTTCTGGTCGCCACATTATAGGAAGGGTGTGAATGCACTGGAGGGGGTGCAGAGGAGATTCACCAGGATGTTGCCTGGGATGAACCACTTAAGTTATGAAGAGAGGTTGGATAGACTTGGGTTGTTTTGGTTGAAGCAGAGAAGACTGAGGGGTGACCTGATCGAGGTGTACAAGATTATGAGGGGCATGGACAGGGTGGAAAGGGTGCAGCTGTTCCCCTTAGTTGAACAGTCAGTCACGAGGGGTCACAAGTTCAAGGTGAGGGGCAGGAGGTTTAGTGGGGATGTAAGGAAAAACCTTTTTACCCAGAGGGTGGTGACGGTCTGGAATGCGCTGCCTGGGAGGGTGGTGGAGGCGGGTTGCCTCACATCCTTTAAAAAGTACCTGGATGAGCACTTGGCACATCATAACATTCAAGACTATGGGCCAAGTGCTGGTAAATGGGATTAGGTAGGTCGTTCAGGTGTTTCTCACATATCGGTGCAGACTTCATGGGCCAAAGGGCCTCTTCTGCTCTGTGTGATTCTGTATTCAACATCCACCATCCTATCATACAGTGTATTCAACATCCACCACCCTATCATACAGTGTCTTCAACATCCACCGCCCTATCATACAGTGTCTTAAACATCCACCATCCTATCATACAGTGTCTTTAACATCCACCATCCTATCATACAGTGTCTTTAACATCCACCATCCTATCATACAGTGTCTTTAACATCCACCATCCTATCATACAGTGTCTTTAACATCCACCATCCTATCATACAGTGTCTTTAACATCCACCATCCTATCATACAGTGTCTTTAACATCCACCATCCTATCATACAGTGTCTTCAACATCCACCGCCCTATCATACAGTGTCTTCAACATCCACCATCCTATCATACAGTGTCTTTAACATCCACCATCCTATCATACAGTGTCTTTAACATCCACCATCCTATCATACAGTGTCTTTAACATCCACCATCCTATCATACAGTGTCTTTAACATCCACCATCCTATCATACAGTGTCTTTAACATCCACCATCCTATCATACAGTGTATTCAACATCCACCACCCTATCATACAGTGTATTCAACATCCACCACCCTATCATACAGTGTATTCAATATCCATCACCCTATCATACAGTGTATTCAACATCCACCACCCTATCATACAGTGTATTCAACATCCACCACCCTATCATACAGTGTATTCAACATCCACCACCCTATCATACAGTGTATTCAACATCCACTACCCTATTATACAGTGTATTCAACATCCACTGACCAATCATAGTGTATTGAACATCTACCATCCTATCATACAGTGTATTCAACATCCACCACTCTATCATATAGCGTATTTAACAGCCACCTATCTATCATACAGTCTATTCAACATCCACCACCCTATAATAAAGTGTACTCAACATCCAACACTCCATCATACAGTGTATTCAACATCCACCACGCTATAATAGTGTATTCAACATCCACCACCCTATCATACAGTGCATTCAACATCCACCACCTTATCATACAGTGTATTCAACATCCACCACCTTATCATACAGTGTATTCAACATCCACCACCTTATCATACAGTGTATTCAACATCTACCATCCCATCTTACAGTGTATTCAACATCTATTACCCTATTATAAAGTGTATTCAACATCCAACACTCTATCATACAGTGTATTCAACATCCAACACTCCATCATACAGTGTATTCAACATCCACCACGATATAATAGTGTATTCAACATCCACCACCCTATCATACAGTGCATTCAACATCCACCACCTTATCATACAGTGTATTGAACATCCACCACCTTATCATACAGAGTATTCAACATCTACAATCCCATCTTACAGTGTATTCAACATCTATCACCCTATTATAAAGTGTATTCAACATCCAACACTCTATCATACAGTGTATTCAACATCCAACACTCTATCATACAGTGTATTAAACATCCACCACTCCACCATACAGTGTATTAAACATCCACCACCCTATCATACAGTGTATATAGCATGCATAGCCTTCTTTCTTTTAGGCAGAACCTTCCCACCTTCTCCCGCCTGTTCACGTAACTGTTACTCTTATCCCTTCATCTGCTTCTGTACATCGCTCCTGTACACTCGTTAAAGTCTTCATGTCCTTCATAAACGGTGGTGCACAGAGTGGAACACAATATTCCCACTGGCGCCAAACTGGCGTTTTATAGGAGCGAATTTTCTCCCCGTCAGTGGGGTTGGGCGGGATCGCAGCCAATTGCCGCCCGTGATCAGCTGGGCAGCCTTAATTTACGTGGGTGGGCCAATTAAGGCCCGCCCAGCGTGATGCGCACCCGGAAGCGCTGAGTGCTCCCTGTGCGGGTTGGGTGGGGTTTGCGGGGGGAGTTGCCTGAGTATCGCTCAGGGCAGAGCTCAATGTGAATTCGTCTTTCAGTTATACAAAGCATGTGTGCGAAAGAGCGCAGCAATCTAGCTGGGGCACAGAGCTGCCTCAGAGACATTAGTTCAAGTTCAAAAAATTTAGTAAAGGGAAAAAAAAATTTAAGTGTCTTGATGAGCTGTGACATGTCTATTAATTTTATTTAAAATTTTTACAAGACTTTAAAAACCTTCATGAAACCTCATCCCGCCTGTGGATGAGGTTCCATGAAAAATGCAAAGGTTGCCTGGGCTCTTCACCTGCCTGCCAACCTTAAGGTTGGACGGGCAGCTCAGTTAATTGTTTGAATTGATAGTTAACTAGCCTTAATAGGCCTTTGACAGTTCGGCGGGCATGCAGCCAGCTCTGCTGCGTGCCCGCCAAACTGAAAATCTGAATGACGTGCTTTGAAGTCCTTTTACTCCTCAGCAAGCAGGGCTGGGGTCCGTTCGCTGAGCTGAAGATTCTGCCCATAAAGTTTTAACATAATTTCCTGGCTCTTGTAATCTATGCGTCAATCTATAAAGCCCTATGCTTTATTAACCGCTCTCTTAATCTATCGCAACACATTCAAAGATTTGCACTCCAAAGCCCCAGATCTCTCTGTTCCTGTACTGCCTTTTACCATTTGACTTGCATGTTTTCCCACATTCTTCCATCACCTCACACCTTTCTGCATTGATAAATATCTGCCTAGACTCCATATCCCTTTATACCCTTGGCTAGCAAAAATCAATCTCGGATTTAAAATTATTAATTGAACAGGCAGCCTGGATTTTTATGCTTTAATTCCCGGCTCAGCCCACCTGCCTCAGGACAAAATGCCCGCAAAGGCAGGATTTTCATTGTTGGAGTCGGGCCAGCCGACGATGCAAAAGATTTGAAGGCAGCCACAGGTGCTGGCGGGTGTGGAAGTGAGCCATTTAAAAGGCCCACCTTGATGCTGTGGGACTTTGTCCCAATTAAAATAAAAGCAGAAAGGCCCTCCAGCCCTCACCCCCCCACACCCCTTCATCCTCTGAACACTCCCCATGCCATCCATGCCACTCCCTATGGCCACTCATGCCCCCTATGCCAAGCTATGACACTTCTATAGCCATTGACTCACTTTACACTGTTTAGAACCAATGAACCCTATAGTGACCTTAGGATACGTGAAAAAAGCGTTTAAATAAAGTATTTTCAATGGATGAAATGTGAGGTCATCCACTTTGTAACAGAAAAGTATAGAAAAAGCTACTTTCCAAATGGTGAAAAACTAGGAACAATAAATGTTCAAAAAGACTTGGGAGTCCAGGTACATAAATCGTTCAAATTTCTTGAGCAATCAAAAAGGCGAATTGAATGCTGAGATTTATATCTGGAGGAAGAGAATAACAGGGAGTAGAAGTCCATTTTATCCCCTTCGTTATCTGTAAAGGAAGTGTGCAGGCGAAGGTGGGGGAATGGCACTAGGTGAGTTGTCCCTTGGGAGAGCTGGTGCAGACCTGATAAGTCAAAGGGCAACAATTCTGTGAATCTGTGAATTCGTCTTTCAGCTATACAAAGCACTAGTTTGAACACATCTTGAGCACTGTGAATGGTACTGAGCACCACATCTTACGAAGGATATATTGATCTTGAAGGGAATGCAGTGTTGATACCTGGACCCCAAGGGTTGAGCTACAAGAAGACATTAAACTAGAATTCAGATGATTTAAGGGGTGATTAATCAAAGTTTTCAAGATATTGAGGGAAACAGATTGAGTAGATAGAGAGAAATTATTTCAGCTAGTTGGGAGCCTAGGATCAGGGGGATAGTTTAAAAAATGAGAGTCAGACCTTTCAGGAGTGAAATTAGGGAATGCTTCAATACAGGGTGGTAGAAGTTTGAAATGCTCTTCCACATACAGCAATTGATAAACTGAAATTCATTGATTTTTATGAGGCAAAGGTAGTAAGGGCACTGAGCCCCTTCCTCTTCCTGATTTTCATGGATGTTCTAACTGAGCAAGAGGGATGCGAAGTGCCATGGTTAATGATGTTTGCAGGTGACATTGAGCTATTAGGTGGGGGTGATGAGAACACGACTGAGTACTACTGAGAAAAACACTGGAAGATAGGGGTAGACCAGAGACCCAATTTATGGGCTGTCAGTTGGAGCTTAGGGAAGAAGATCAGGGTGAAGGCGTAAAGATTCTAGGTGAAGTCCTGGAGAAAGTGAATACCTGGGCTCAGTGATGGGAGTATGGAAATGGAAGTGAAGCAATGGATTAACTCTGGTTGGAGTAATTGGAAGAAGCGCAGTGAAGTTCAATGTGATTATTGCTGAAACTGAAAGGAAGAATCTACAAGACAGTTGTGAGATCGGCCTTGATATATCATAAAGAAACCTAGGCAACATCAAGAAGAGAGGAACAATGACTGGATACTAATGAGATGTAGAGTCTGAGATGAATGTGTGAAATGTTGAGAAAGGACAAGATCAGGAACCAGCACATCAGAGGGGTCAGTGAAGATTGTGGGAGCATTGAAGAGAGTAGCCAAGAAAAGATCGAAATGGTATGGTCACCTGTTGTGGAGAGAGAGAGAGAGAGATGAACCGTGGTGAGGTGAGCGATTAAGAAGGGACTGTCAGGAGGAAGGAGAAGGGGAAGGCCTAAGACCAGATGGAAAGATGCAGAAGTGAGAGACTTAAAGGCAGAGGAATTGGAAGAGGAATGGCTAACTGACAGGAGGAGGTGGAGACCCCAAGTGAAAAGGAAGAAACTGAAAGATGATGATATGGGACAAAGGCTGATATATAGAGTGAGGTCAAAAATCAGTCATGAGCTCATTGAATGGCAGAACAGGCTTAAGGAGTGAAACGGTTACTCCTGTTCCTACACACATTCACAATTTATGTTCAATGTTCAACCTGGTTTCCTCATGCTGAAGATAGTAGACAATGCTGAGATTGATAGAGTTATACGGAGGTTAATAGACTCTCACTGAGCTGAGTAGATTTTCACTGAATTTAGTAAACTGTCACAGAGGTTGGTACACTGTCACTGAGATACTCTGTTACTGAAGCAGCCCATACCTGGCTGCAGCAAGACCTGGACAACATTCAGACTTGGGCTGATAAGTGATAAATAATGTATTTGCTCATTTAAAAGCCTCATTTTTGAGACCAATCTTTTAGACAAAATGTTAAGGAGTCAACTTTTAATCGGGAATGTTTTTGAGGGGCTTACTCTCAACTAAAACACAACTGCCTACCTAACATGGCTCGCAAAAGATTCCATAAGTTAATAGGGGAAGTGGTATTCACACCAGCCATTTATTCTCTCTCTCTCTCTCTCTCTCTATATCTTTCTCTCCCGACCCCCAAACCCTCTCTCTCTCTCTCTCTCTCTCTTTATCTCTCCCTTCCTCTCTCCCTCTCTCTCTGGTTTTTATTAAGGAGCCTCTCTCATGTGCCCACCCCCCTCCACCACCCCCCACACCCCCAACCCCGAACTCAACACCCAGGGAGACATTGGCTGGGCCTGTGCTTTCAAGGCTGTTTGGGGGTCAGCAGATGGGAAGGGCACAGAGTTTGAAAATGTCACGTTGTTGGTCCCAAGACCTTGACCTGGGTCTTGATGTAGGGATTGCGCTCACAAGGACTCGATTGGCAAGGCCCAAGTCCCTCCTCCCTTCCCTAGTAAGGCTGATGGTGATGGTTAAAGACTTGGGCATTAATTTATTTAATGTTCACTTGAAATTGGCCTCTGCATCCTGTTTCCATGTGCAGTGTTTATTTCTCTTCTCCGATCTGTCAATTTCTCCCTCCCCAAAAAAATCAGAATTGACATTCCTCCTGCCTTAATTAACAATGAGGACTGGAGGAATTATGGTAAATGGGATTGTTTTAATGCATAATGAATTGAGGTTTTTGATGTGATTATAGAGATTATAATTTGGTTCTGAAATTCTTGGGCTTTGATCCCTGAAAGAGTAGGGTTGAATTTTACACCAGGTATATGAAAATTTTTAGGCAAGTGGGAGAGCCTTTCACAAGAGATTGCTTTTTACACCAGTTATATACAGTAGCATTTGTGCCACATAAGTGCCAGACAATGACCATCTCCAACATGAGAGAATCTAACCATCTCCCTTTGATGTTCAATGGCATTACCAATACTGAATCCCCCACTATCAATATCCTGGGGGTTACCATTGATCAGAAACTGAACTGCACCAGCCATATAAATACAAAAGCAGGTCAAAGACTGGGAATTCTGCAGTGAGTAACTCGCTTCCTGACTCTCCAAAGCCTGTCCACCATCTACAAGGCATAAGCTCGGCTGACGGTGCCAAATCAGTTCTGGCTGGTGTTGAAGCTGAGAGGTAATTACAGGAGAGCGGGTAGCAGGTGGCATGGCAGGTGTACGCTGCAGTTGTTCTGTGGACCCAGATGAAGCCCTGCTACTCTTTCTGATTCTACACAAGGTAACATTGGCAAACATTTGGAACCTGCTTGTTTGAGTAGCTTCCAGCGGCCTTTAAGAAACACTGTTCAGATAGATTAAGAGCTGGAAATTAGAGTTGGTTAGGTGTCCAGGTCTGAAATGGGCACAGGAGTCTCACTTCAAGTTTTAAATGAGAATGACAATCATTTCAGGCAACCCAGCCCCCATGGCCATCTATAGAAAGGCCCTTAGAATTTTCATTGATGGCCATGACATGTAGATAGGGCGCGAGTCTCTGTCTGTAGCCTGGGGCAAAATCTTGCAAGGTAACTAAGCAAGGATATATAATGGTAGAGTTACACATTCGAGTTTAGTGGGGCAGAAACTAAATTTTCCGAGTACAGAACAAGTTGTGTGTATCTGGAGGAACTGCCTTTTTTATTCTTTCATAGGGTGTGGTCATCGCTGGCTAGGCCAAACATTTATTGCCCATCCCTAATTACCCTTGAGAAGGTGGTGGTGAGCTGCCTCCTTGAACCGCTGAAGTCCATGTGGTGTAGGTACACCCAATGTGCTGTTAGGGAGGGAGTTCCAGGATTTTGACCCAGCGACAATGAAGGAACGGCGATATATTTCCAAGTCAGGATGATTTGTGGTTTGGAGGGGAACTTCCAGGTGGTGGTGTTCCCATCTGCCTGCTGCCCATGTCCTTCTAGATGGTAGTGCTTGTGGGTTTCAAAGGTGCTGTCTAAGGAGGTTGGTGAATTCTTGCAGTGCATCTTGTAGATGGTGTTGTGGGAGATGCACTCAACCAGGAAAGTGGGGAGTATTCCATCATGCTCCTGACTTATGCCTTGTAGATGGTGGACAGTCTTTGCAGGAGTCAGGAGGTGAGTTACTCGCTGCAGGATTCCTAACCTCTGACGTGCTCTTGTAGCCACAGTATATATATGGCTAGTCCAGTTCAGTTTCTGGTCAATGGTAACCCCCAGGATGTTGATAGTGGGGAATTCAGTGATGGGAATGACATTAAATGTCAAGGGGAGATGGTTGGATTCTTTCTTATTGGAGATGGTCTTTGCCTGGCACTTGTGTGGCGCGAATGTTATCTGCCATTTGTCATTTGCATTTGGACACGGACTACTTCAGTATCTGAGGAGTCGCGAATGGTGAACATTGTGCAATCATCAATGAACATCCCCACTTTTGACCTTATGATGGATGGAGGGTCATTGATGAAGCAGCTGAAGCAGTTTGGGTCGAGGACACTACCCTGGAGTACTCCCACAACAATGTATCGGGACTGGAATGACTGACCCCCAACAACCACAACCGTCTTCCTTTATGCTAGGTATGACTGCAACCAGCAGAGAGTTTTCCCCCTGATCCCCATTGACTCCAGTTTGCTAGGGCTCCTTGATGACACACTCAGTCACATGTGGCCTTGATGTCAAGGGCAGTCACTCTCACCTCACCTCGGGAGTTCAGCTCTTTTGTCCATGTTTGAATCAAGGCTGCAGTGAGGTCAGGAGATGAGTAGCCCTGGCGGAACCCAAACTGGGCATCAGTGAGCAGGTTATTGCTAAGCAAGTGCTGCTTGATAGCACTGTTGATGACGACCCTTCCATCATTTTGTCATTGATAAAGAGTAGACTGATGGGGAGGCAATTGGCCAGGCTGGATTTGTCCTGCTCTTTATGTACACAATATATCTGGGCGGATTTCCGCATTGCTAGATAGATGCCAGTGTTGTAGCTGTACTAGAACAGCTTGGCTAGGGGCGTGGCATGTTCTGGAGCACAAGCCTTCAGTACTATTTCCAGAATATTGGCCCATAGCCTTTGCAGTATCCAGTGCCTTCAGCCATCTCTTGATATCATGTGGAGTGAATTGAATTAGCTGAATCAAATTGGTATGCTGGGGATCTCCAGAGGAGGCCGAGGTGAATCATCCACTTGGCACTTCAGGCTGAAGATTGTTGTAAATGCTTCAACCTTATCTTTTGCACTGACGTGCTGGGATCCTCCACTATTGAGGACAGGGATATTTATGGACCCTCCTCCTCCAGTGAGTTGTTTAATTGTCCACCACCATTCACGACTGGATGTGGCAGGACTGCAGAGCTTAGATCTGGTCTGTTGGTTGTGGGATCGCTTAGCCCTGTCATTCACTTGTTGCTTATGCTGTTAGACATGCAACTAGTCCTGTGTTATAGCTTCACCAGGTTGACAGCTCATTTTTAGGTATACCTGGTGCTGCTCCTGGCATGCTCTCCTGAACTCTTCATTGAACCAGGCTTGATCCCCTGGTTTGATGGTAATGGTAGTGTGGGGGATATGCCGGGCCATGAGGTTACAGATTGTGTTTGAGTACAATTCTGCTGCTGCTGATGGCCCACAGTGCCTCATGGTTGCCCAGCTTTGAGTTGCTAGATCTGTTCAAAATCTATCCCATTTAGCATGGTGGTAGTGCCACACAACATGATCAAGGGTATCCTCAATGCGAAGACAGGACTTCATCTCCACAAGCTCTGTGCAGTGGTCACTCCTGCCGATATTGTCATGGATAGATGCACCTGCGGCAGGTAGGTTGGTGAGGAGAAGGTCAAGTATGTTTTGCCCTCTTGTTGGTTCCCTCACCACCTGCCGCAGACCCAGTCTAGCAGCTATGTAATTTAGGATCTGGCCAGCTCGGTCTGTAATGGTGCTGCCGAGCCACTCTTGGTGATGGACATTGAAGTCCCCCACCCAGAGTACATTCTGTGCCCTTGCCACCCTCCGTGCTTCCTCCAAGTGGTGTTGAACATGGAGGAGTAGTGATTGATGAGGAAGGGGGTGGTCGTTGGCAATCAGCAGGAGGCTTCCTTGTCCACGTTAGTCCCTTTGCCATGAGGCATCATGGGGTCCAAAGTAAATATATGAGAACTCCCATGGTAGTTCCTTCCCGACTGTACCACTGTGCCGCTACCTCTGGTGGATCATCCTGTTGGTGATACTTGATGGCCTCCTCCTCTTCTCCATGCTCTAATAAGCCCCAGAAAAATGTCGAGGTATATTTTGTAAGCAATGACAATATAAATGCAGCAAATGGATAAGATCGTGAGTATTTTCAGGGAATTTATAATATATCTCCTTGGCCTCATTTTTACTTGTGGTGAGAAAAACGCATTTCACTGAGTGATGCTTTCAAAAGTTATTTTGGTGCCAAAGGTATTATAAAATCTTTCCAAGAAGTTTCACTGGCAGGCTGTTTAGCTTGTGATTTTTTCAGAGCTGGACTCTGAATGTTGGCAGGGCAACTGAGTTTTGTATTCATATTTCACAGAAGTTAAAGAGTATGAGAAATAAACAGCAGAGGCATGTAAAATCTCAGAGAGTGAGAGAACTGACACCCCTGCCTCCTAGCCATCCCTATTTGGTCACCTGTGGAGAGCACAATTTACTGAGATGCTTATACTGATTGTGACAATGATAATACAAAATAGAAGAAGCAATGTGAACCTTAAGGTTTTAGATATTGGTTTATAACATTGTGGATTGTGAGCAATGACCTGATGTTGACCTGTTTTTAAAGGTTCGGTGAAGGTCAGAGGTGAAATATTTTGTTTCTCATGATTCCACAATAAAATATGAAATTGGAATAAGCAGCCATGTACAAACAAAGCAAAGTTTAATGTTTAGGACTCTATACATCTCCAAATAAATCAAGCCTTGTTGCTGAGGAGACGTATCACAGGCGTGAATCTGTAACCAACCACTCATAGCAGTGTGTGTTGGAGCCTCACACAATTGAATTCTTCAGTGAGGTCCTAGAGAAGGTTTATCAAGGTCAAGCACTGGATGTTGTACATGTGGACTTTTGGATGGCATTTAAGGGCCATAGGAAGGCTTATGAAATGCAGCCAGTAAGGGGAAATGACGGTATGGATATGGAATTGGCTCAGTGAAAAGCAAAGCGTGCTGGTCGATGGATGTATTTTAGTCTGAAGTGGTTTACAGATTCAAGCGTCAGTTTTTTATCCATTAGTCTTTTATAAATGATCCACAGCAGCTGGTGGAATTTAAATTCAATCACTAAATCTGGAATAAAGAGCTAGTCTCAGTAATGGTGACTATGAAATCATTGTCGATTGTAGTAAAAAACCATCTGGTTCACAAATGCCCTTTAGGGAAGGAAATCTGTTGCCCTTGCCTGGTCTGGCCTACATGTGACTCCAGACCCACAGCAATGTGCTTGACTCTTAACTACTCTCTGAAATGGCCTAGCAAGCCACTCAGGCCTGAAATAGCCATACTCTCAGAATTATACCTTACAATGTCCCAGACACCACCATCGCCATTCCACCATACAGGGAGGGAGTTGCCCTGGGAGTCCTCAACATAAACTCTGGACCCTATGAAGTCTTGTGGCAACAAGTTATACATGGGCAAGGAAACCTCCTGATAATTACCACGTACTTGCGCTCCCTCAGTTGATGAATCAGTGCTCCTTCATGTTGAACACCAATTGGAAGAAGCACTGAGGATGGCAATGACACAGAATGTACTCTGAGTGGGAGACCGAAGAGTGCAGGAGGGCATGCCAGGAGCAGCACCAAGTATACCAAAAAATGACATGTCAATCTGGTGAAGATATAACACAGGACTACTTGCATGCAAAACTGTGGAAGCAGCATGTAATAGACAGACCTAAGCGATCCCACAATCAATGGGTCAGATCTAAGCTCTGCAGTCCTGCCACATCCAGTCGTGAATGGTGGTGAACAATTAAACAACTCACCGGAGGAGGAGGCTCCACAAATAACCCCATCCTCAATGATGGGGGAGCCCAGCATATTAGTGCAAAGGACAAGGCTGAAGCATTTGTAACCGACTTCAGCCATAAGTGCCGAAATGGATCATCCCCCGGAGGTACCCAACATCACAGATGCCAGTCTTCAGCCAATTCGATTCACTCCACGTGCTATCAAGAAATGGCTGAAGGTACTGGATACTGCAAAGGCTATGGGCCCTGACAATATTCCGGCAATAGTACTGAAGACTTGTGGTCCAGAACTTGCTGCGCCCCTAGCCAAGCTGTTCCAGTACAGCTACAACACTGGCATCTACCCAGCAATGTGGAAAATTGCTCACGTATGTCCAGTACACAAAAAGCAGGGCAAATCAAACACGGCCAATTACCGCGCCATCAGTCTACTCTCCATCATCAGCAAAGTGATGGAAGGTGTCGCGACCGTGCTATCAAGCAACACTTACTCAGCAATAACTGACACTTAGTTTGGGTTCCGCCAGGACCACTCAGCTCCTGTCCCCATTACAGCCTTGGTTCAAACATGGACAAGAGCCAAACTCCTGAGGTGAGGTGAGAGTGACTGCCCTTGATATCAAGACAGCATTTGACAGTGTGTGACATCAAGGAGCCCTAGTAACACTGGAGTCAATGGGGATCAGGGGCAAAACTTTCCACTGTCTGGAGTCATACCTAGCACAAAGGGAAGATGGTTGTGGTTGTTGGAGGTCAATCATCTCAGTTCCAGGACATCACTGCTGGAGTTCCTCAGGGTGGGGTCCTAGGCCCAACCATCTTCAGCTGCTTCATCAATGACCTTCCTTCGATCATAAGGTCAGAAGTGGGGATGTTTGCTGATGATTGCACAATGTTCTGCACCATTCGCAACTCCTCAGATACTGAAACAGTCCATGTCCAAATGCAGCAAGACCTGGGCAATATCCAGGCTTGGGCTGACAAGTGGTAAGTAACATTCATGCCAAAAAAGTGCCAGGCAATGACCATCTCAAACAAGAGAGAATCTAATCATTTCCCCTTGATATACAATGGCATTACCATCACTGAATCTCTCACTATCGACACCCTGGGGGTTACCAGAAACTGAAATGGACTAACCATATAAATACTGTGGCTACAAGAGCAGGTCAGAGGCTGTTAATTCTGTGGAGAGTAACTCACTGCCTGACTCTCCAAAGCCTATCCACCATCTACAAGGCACAAGTCAGGAGTGTGATGGCATTCTCTCCACTTGCCTGGATGAGCACAGCTCCAAAAACACTCAAGAAGCTTGGCACCATCCAGGACAAAGCAGCCTGCTTGATTGGCACCACATCCACAAACATCCACTCCCACCACCACCGACGCACATTAGTAGCAGTGTGTACCATCTACAAGATGCACTGCAGAAACTCCTTAGACAGCACCTTCCAAACCCATGATCTCTACCGTCTAGAAGGACAGGGGCAGCAGACACATGGGAACACCACCACCTGGAAGTTCCCCTCCAAGCCACTCACCATCCTGATTTGGAAATATATCGCCGTTCCTTCACTGGGTCAAAATCCTAGAACTGCCTCCCTAACGGCACTGTGGGTGTACCTACATGACATGAACTGCAGCATTTCCGAAGGCAGCTCATCACCACCTTCTCAAGGGCTATTAGGGAAGGGCAATAAAAATGCTGGGCTAGCCACTGATGCCCACATCCCGTAAATAAATAAAATATGGGTGAAGGGAACAGCATTCTATAGTTGGCTGTTAATGCAAAATTTTGCAATGTTGTAGGTAGT
This sequence comes from Cetorhinus maximus, assembly GCF_964194155.1. Taxonomy (NCBI): domain Eukaryota; kingdom Metazoa; phylum Chordata; class Chondrichthyes; order Lamniformes; family Cetorhinidae; genus Cetorhinus; species Cetorhinus maximus. Next base: position 51,016,722 of record NC_135883.1, read on the forward strand.
GATGATGATAGTTATAGGCTTCGGGGTGGGAATAGGTAGAATGGTAAAATGGACAGAGCTATGGCTGTACCAGTTGTGTACCATCTACAAGATGCACTTCAGGAATTCACCAAGGCTCCTTAGACAGCACCTTCCAAACCCACGACTGCTATCATCTAGAAGGACAAAGACAGCAGACACATGGGAATACCACAACCTGGAAGTTCCCCTCCAAGCCACTCACCATCCTGACTTGAAAATATATCGCTGTTCCTTCGCTGTAGCTGGGTCAAAATCCTGGAACTCTCTCCCTAACAGCACTGTGGATGTACCTACATCAGATGGACTGCAGAGGTTCAAGAAGGCAGCTCACCAGCACCTTCTCAATGGCAACTAGGGATGGGCATTAAATGCTGGCCTAGCCAGCGACACCCACATCCCATGAATGAATAAAAAAAAAGTTGGAGTTCAATCTGAAGAAGTGTGAAATTATGCATTTTAAGAGGGCATTATAGCAACATTTGGAAAAGTGTGGTTGAGCAGCGAAACATTCAAACATATGAATTAGGAGCAGGAGTAGGCCACTCGACCCCTTGAGCCTGCTCCGCCATTCAATTAAATCATGGCTGATCTAATTGTAACCTCAACCCCAGTTTCCTGCCTACACCGATAAGTTTTCACCTCCTTGTTAATGAATAATCTATCTAGCTCTGCTTTAAAAACATTCAAAGACTCAGCTTCCACCGCCTTTTGAGGAAGAGAGTTCCAAAGATTCTCAGCGTTCTGAGAGAAATAATTTCTCCTCATCTCTGTCTTAAATGAGCGACCCCTTATTTTTAAACAGTGAACCCTAGCTCTAGATTCTCTCATAAAAGGAAACATCCTCTTTGCATCCACCCTGTCAAGACACCTCAGGATGTTAAAGGTTTTGATCAAGTCACCTTTTACTGTACATTCTATAATACTTCTGTTTGCGTCATCAGTCCATCTGTTTTGTTTAGAAAGCTATGTGCATTTAGATACAGAGCCTTTAGTTTTGTCCTTTTATTATTTTTGTAGCGTCTAGCCTTAACTGCTGATTTACTCTTAGATTTGAACTCTTAGTCCCTTCCTGCCGTGATCTGTTTATCATGTCCTGCCTTAATCCCCTTCTCTCTTGCATTGTCTCTACTCTTTGTTTTGCCACATGTGCCCAAATTTGATTCTCATCCCCCACTCAGTTTAAAACCCTCTTTACTTCCCTAGTTATTCAGCTCGCGAGGACATCAGCCCCAGCATGGTCCAGGTGTAGACCGTCCCAACAGTATTGCCCCCACTTTCTCCAGTACTGGTGCCAGTGCCCCACGAACCAGAACCCACTTCTCCCACACCAGGCTTTAAGTCACACATTAATTTCTCTAATCCTCTTTGTCCTATTGCAATTTGCACGTGGCTCAGGTAATAATCCAGAAATTATTACCTTTGGGGTTCTGCTTCTTAATTTGGTGCCTAGCTCCTCATACTGACTATGTAGAACCTCCTTCCTCTTTGTTACCTTCCGCCTTTGTTACCTACACGGACCACAACTACTGAAACATTAGTATCCATGTACACAAATCTTTACAGATGGTAGAGCAAGGTGACTAGAATGTTAAAAAGCTCATGGGTTATCTGTGGTTATCAACAGAGGAATAGAATATAAAGCAAAGCTAGAACTGTATAAATCACTGACTAGGCTGCCGTTGGAATAATGTGGATAATTCTGGACACCACACTTCAGGAAAGTTGTAAAGCTCTAAGAAAGGGTACAGTCATGTTTTAGTACCTGTAGTTATGTTAGCAGGAATGAGGGAATCCAGTTATCAGGAGAGGTTGGAAAATTTGGCAGTTTTCTCCTTGGAATAGAGAAGGTTAAGTGGTGACCATATCGAGGTTTTCAAGATGATGAGAGGCTTTGAAGTAGATGGAGGGAAACTATTCCCTAAGGTGAGTGGGCCGATAACCAGAGATCATAAATTAAAAATCACTGGCAAATGACCTAGAGGGGAGATGAGGAGAAATATTTTCCGTAATAGAACCATAGAAAATTCACGGTGCAGAGAGAGGCCATTCAGCCCATTGTGTCTGCGCCAGCTAAAAAGAGAAGAGAAAAAAACTAGCCACTCATTTTTAATCCCTCTTTCCAGCACCTGGTCTGTAGCCTTGCAGGTTTCAGTGCTTCAGGTGCAGATCCAGGTACCTTTAAAATGAGTTGAGCGTTTCAGCCTCAACCACCAATTTAGGCAGTGAATTCCAGACGCCCACCAACTTCTGGTTTAAAAGATTTTCCTCATGTCTCCTTTAATCCTTCTACCAATCACCTTAAATCTATGCCCCCTGGTAATTGACCTTTCCGCTAGGAGAAACAAATCTTTCCTGTCTCCCCTATCTAGGCCCCTCATAATTTTGTGCACCTCAATTAGGTCACCCCTCAGCCTCCTCTGTTCTAAGGAAGACAACCTTGGCCTATCAAATCTTTCCTCATAGCTGTAATTTTCAAGCCCTGGCAACATTCTTGTAAATCTTCTCTCCACTCTCTGCAGACCAATTATGTCTTTCCTATAATGTGGTCACCAGAAATATACACAAAATTTCAGCTGTGGCCTAACCAGCATTTTATACAGTTCCATCATTGCATCCCTGCTTTCATATTCAATATCTCATCCAATAAAGGAAAGCATTCCATATGCTTTCATTATCAGCTTATCCACCTGTCTTGCTACCTTCAGGGACCTGTGGACATGCACTCCAAGGTCTCTCACTTCCTTAACCCCTCAATATTCTCCTGTTTATTGAGTATTCCATTGCTTTGTTTACCCTCCCCAAATGCATTACCTAACACTTTTCTGGACTGAATTCCATTTGCCATTTTTCCACCCACTCAACCAAACCATTGATATTATTCTGGAGACAATAGCTATCCTCTTCACAATCAACTACACAGTGAATTCTTGTGTCATCTGCAAATTTCCCAATCATGCCTCCCACATTTAAGTCCAAATCATTAATATATACAACAAACAGCAAGGGCCGCAACCCTGAGCTCTGTGGAACGCTCATTTGGAGGTTCTGCAGCTTTGAGGTTTGGCAGTCACAGCACAGTGCCCTCTGAATTGGGTTAATTAAAAAAAATAATAATTCTGGCCACACTGGCCTGTGAAGAGGATGGCCAGTGTTGCAGCTGTGGCCTGCTATAGGCTGTGGCATTGGTGGAGGGGTGAGGGTAGGAGACCAGCAGGCAGCCTCCAGGTACCTGCTGGACTTAGCCTCAGTGGGAGGCCCATCCGCCGCTGGGAAGATCCTGCTGGCATTCCCAGTCAGCTACAAATAGGCAGAAATTATTCAAATTGGCTACAAGTCACTTCTCGGTGGGAAGCCTCTGCCAGTGATGACTTGCCACCAGGGAGATCTCTGGAGGTATAAATGCCTCAGTCCACTGACCTGCCTTTAATATTTCTCCCAGTCCTAACCCTCGTCCTGTCTTCAAGGCACCCCCCCCCCGCCGCCCCCCCAACTCGCGGGACTGTGAAAATTTTGCCCTTTAAGAACCAACACAGGTGTGACAGGCTGAATGGCTTCCCTCTGTATGGTAAGTCTCTATGATTCCATAAAGGGCATTAAGGGTTATGGAACCAAGGTGGGGAAGTGGAATTAAGAAACAGGTAAGCCATCATCTAATTGAATGGTGGAACAGACTCGAAGGGCTGACTGGGCTATTGCTGTTCAAATGTAACATACAACTGTTCTCCCAGCTTAATGATGCTGAACTGTGACCCTTGCAATTAAGGAATATTGCATACTTGGAAAGTCGGAAATTGAAATAAGAACACAAGACTGCACTGCAATCTTTAAATAAAGTGCTGAACATCATTGCACAAGTGCATCAGTAACCCTACCTTTTATGGGTACATGTGATTTATGATGTGGGAATCTACCACAAAGTGTAGATATATTATGGAATGTTTTTTCCAGACTGAAGTATAAAGTCATTATATACATCAAAGATTTATTATGTCACCAGTGCCCTTCATCAAAGAAGTCAAAAACAACTTGTAGCATCTTTAACATAGTCAGAGGTTCCAAGACACTTGACAGGATTGTTATCAAGCCAAACTTGACATCAAGCCAATAAAGATGGCTACTTGGCCAAAGAGGTAAGTTTGAAGGTGTGTTTTAAAGGAAGAGAGTGATGTGGAGAGGTTTAGGGAGGTAATTCCAGAGCTTGGGGACAAGGCAGCTGAAGTCACTATCCGCTAATGGTGGAGTAATTAAAACCAGGGATGCTGAACAGGCCAGAATGAGAGGAGCACAGATATCTCCGAGGCTTATGGGGCTGGAGGAGATTACAGAGAAATCTTGTGCAGAATCTTGTGCACTCACTGGTGGCGAGCTTTGAGGCGGGAAGGGTATGTAATTAGGCAGAATGGTGGCATGCTGGAGCCCTGCTGCCTCAACTATGGTCGATACTCCCGCCCCACCACCAATTGCAGCTCTTAAATGGCCAATTGATCATCCAAGGGGCTTACCCTGCTGCCGCTGGTGCAACCCAGTGGTGGGCGGGCCACTGTCAACATGTGGTGTGCCAGCTTGCCACCTCTGACAGGGAAGTGTCCCTCAATCAAAAGCACTCAGGGCCTGACTGAGGGACTGGACATCGGGAAAGAGGGGACCTGCTGCGAGCCAGCTCCTTGCCCTTGCTGAAGAACCCCTACACCCCTCTTCCCATTGCCCCCACCCATTAACCCCCGACTTCCCCCAGTACTTAATTGTGGCCAAGGTTTTTTTTCATTCATGGGATGTGGGCATCGCTGGCTAGGCCAGCATTTATTGCCCATCCATAATTGCCCTTGCGTGCTCCGCAATCCTGGGACTCTGATACCTGTCCTTCCGGCAGCAGCCACGGCCTCCTCAGTGGCGCTGCTGAGCTCAAGAGCTGCTGGCCTCTGGCTGGCAGTTCTTGGTAGGTGAGACCTCTGACCCAGGGGAATTGATTCCAGGGGAAGGCTAACAGCCTGATTGGCATGTGGTTTAGCGAACATTCTCGAAAAGAGCCACCTCAGACACCTCAAAAAAATTCTGCTGAGTGAGGAACCAGACAATGGAGGGATTTGAAAACAAGGACGAGAACTTTAAAATTAAGGCGTTGTTTGATTGGGAGCCAGTGTAGGTCAGAGAGCACAGGGGTGAGGGGTGAACAGGACAGGGTGCAGGTTAGGACATGGGCACAGAGCTTTGGGTGATCTCAAGTTTATGGTGGGGGAGAAGTAAGAGGCTGGCCAGGAAAGCATTAAAATGGTCAAGTCATGAATCAGGTTTTCACTCATAGATGCGCTGAGGGGGGGCAGAGTCAGGTGATGTTACATAGGTTAAAATAGACAGTCTTAATGATGGCATGGATGTACGATCAGAAGCTCATCTCAGGGTCAAACATGACACTGAGGTTTGTAAGGAGGAGAGATGGAGCTGGTGGTGAGGCAATGGAGCTTGTGATGGCTCCAATGGCTTGAGCCTTTCCAATATTCAGTTCGATATTCATCCAGTACTGTATGCCAGATAAGCAGTCTGATAATTTTGAGATAGTGAAGGGGTCAAGAAAGGTGGTGGTGAAGTATAGCTGGATATCATCAGTGTACATGTGGAAAATAGCCCTGTGTTTTTGGATGATATCACTGAAAAGCAGCATGTGAGTGAGAAATAGATGGGGACCAAGGATAGATCCTTGGGGGACACCAGAGATAATGGTCTGGGAACAGGAAGAGAAGCCATTGCTGGTTATTTTCTGGCTCTGACTAGATAGATAAGAATGGAACCAGGAGAGCGCAGTCCCACCCAGCTGGACAACAGTGGAGAGGCATTGGAGGAGGTTGGTGTGGACAACATATTCAAGGACTTTGGAGAGGAAAGGGAAATTGGATAAGGGATGGTAGTTTGCAAGGACAAAGCTCAAGGGTTGATTTTTTGTTTTGAGGAGAGGGCTGAAGATGGCATATTTAAAGAAGAGAGAGAGACAGAACATGAGGAGAGGGAACCAGTTACAATATTGGCTAACATGGGGACTAGGAAGGGAAATTTAGTGGGAATAGGACTGAGGTGGGTCTCATGGACAAGATGAGCTCAGACAGGGCATGAGGGGAGATAGAAGGGAAAGTAGAAAAAGTTCAGAACCAAGGCAGGATTGTTCTAGAGGAGGTTTAAGGAAAGGGAAGGAAGCAACAGAGGGAGCTGATTCGATGATCAATCTTAATGACAAAGAAGTCTATGAGCTGCCCATGAGGGTAGTGGAAGCAGTGATGATCAAAAATTTCAAAAGGATATTGGAGGGTACTTAAGGGAAATAAACTTTCAGGATTACGGAGATAGAGCAGGGGAAAGGGACTGATTGGATTGCTCTACAGAGAACCATTATGGACTCAATGGACCGAATGGCTGCCTTTTGTGCCGTAATCACTCTGACTCAATATGGATTTAAGGAAGGTGTTTGACGAAGTACAACATAAAAGGCTGGTTGCAAATTTGTGCCTCATAGAACAGGAGGGGCACTGTCAGTTTGGATAAAATATCGGCTTAAGGACAGAAAATAGAGAGCTGTGGTAAACGCAACTTCAAAATACTGTAGGTGCTGGAAATCTGAAATAAAACCAGAAAATTCAAACATACAAACATATGAATTAGGAGCAGGAGTAGGCCACTTGGCACCTCGAGCCTGCTCCACCATTCAACAAGATCATGGCTGGCCTGATTGAAACTTCAGCTGCAGGTTTTTGCCTACCCCAATAACCTTTCACCCCTTGTTAATCAAGAATCTATCTAGCTCTGCCTTAAAAATGATCAAAGAGTCTGCTTTCACCGCCTTTTGAGGAAGAGAGTTCCAAAGACTCACAACCCTCTGAGAGGAAAAATTTCTCTTCATCTCTGTCCTAAATGGGCAACCCCTTATTTTGAAACAGTGACCCCAAGTTTTGGATTCTCCCACAAGAGGAAACATCCTCTCCACATTCACCCTCTCAAGACCCCTCAGGATCTTATAAGTTTCAATCAAGCCATTTCTTGCTCTTCTAAACTCTAGTGGATACAAGCCTAGCCTGTCCAACTTTTCTCCATAAGGCAACCCGCCCATTCCCGGTATTATTCCAGTAAACCTTCTCTGAACTGCTCCCAATGCATTTACATCCTTCCTTAAGTAAGGAGACCAGAACTGTACACAATACTCCAGATGTGGTCTCACCAATGCCCTGAATAACTGAAGTGTAGCCTCTCTACTTTTGTAATCAATTCCCCTCACAATAATCTAAACATTCTATTATTTGATGTACCTGCATACTAGCCTTTTTTGATTCATGCACCAGGACACCCAGATCCCTTTGCATCTCAGAGCTCTGCTTTAGCATTATTTAGATAATGCTTCTTTTTTATTCTTCCTGCCAAAATGGGCAATTTCACATTTTCCCACATTATACTGCATTTGCCAGATCTTGGCCCACTTACTTAATCCATTGATAGCTCTTTGTGGCTTCCTTGTGTCCTCTTCACATCTTACTTTCCTATCTATCTTTGTGTCATCACCAAAATTAGTAACCATACCTTTGGTCCCTTTCCACCAAGTCATTTATATTCATTGTAAAAAGTTGAAGTCCCAGCATTGATCTCTGAGATACACCACTCTTTACATCTTGCCAACCAGAAAATGACTCATTTATGCCCACTCTCTGTTTCCTGATAGATAGCCAATCTTCTATCCATGTTAATATGTTACCCCCTACACAATGAGCTTTTATTTTCCACAATAACTTTTGATGTGGCACTTCATCAAATGCCTTCAGGAACTCAAGAGAGGGAGAAATGTAACAGGGTTTATGAATTGAAAAGGGGGGAGGGTCAGGTGGAACAAAAGGGAAGGTCAAGGATAGGTTAGAGAATAGGGGGAGATTAAATACCAAAGATGTCATGGAACAAAAGGCAAAAGGAGTGTTAATGGCTTTAGTAAAGAAACAAAGTACAGGTCCAGAGTAGGTGTTAACAGCAAAATAAAGGTCAGCTCTGTCTGAAAGCAAAGCCATGGGAACGAGATACAAACTAGCACTTGGGGGGGGGGGAAATCAAAATGGAGGACAGGGTTCATGGTCTGAAGTTGCTGAACTCAGTGTTGAGTATGAAAGGCTGTAAAGTGGTCAGTCAGAAGATGAGGTGCTGTTCCTCCAACTTGAGTTGGCTTCACTGGAACATTGCAGCAGGCCGAGGGCAGAAATGTGAGCATGAGAGCAAGGTGGTAAATTTAAATGTAAATGACTGGAAGATTGAGGTCACGTTTGCGGACTGAGCGGAGGTGTTCTGCAATATAGAGAAGACAGAGGCCAGGCTTTTCCGTGCCTGCCGGGGTCGGGTGTGTTCAGTGGCAAGAAGGCCAAAAATGGGTTTCACGATGTTGTGAACCAGTTTGCGATTGTCCACTCAGCCTGTCAGTGGCAGATCGCGTTCCCCACCATCGGACATCAGGAACTTCATTGTAATACATCAGCATATGATTATAAAGCCAGCCCGCTAGACTCATCCCCGCCCCGGTGGATTGTCCGCCCACGTTGGCGAGAAAACACGCCAACATGTTTCACAACAGCATATATAAGGAGTGCACTTGGCGAGCTTCACTTCAAGGACTTCAAGGCTTGCTTCAGTCAGAACTCGCAGTCATCAGCACCAGGCTTCACAGACAGCACCACATCACTTTCAGGGGGACTCACGGGCACACTGTACCTAGCAGACCAGCCATATGTGGGTGGCATTTCAATGGCTGCAGGACCAGGGCTGTACTGGGGAAGAAGGGTATCCCAGGGTGTGTGTGGGGCACATTTTGATCTGTACAAGTGGCCTCAAGATGGTGATGTCCCTTGAGCGGCAGTGAGTGAGATGCCAGTGAATGTGCGATGAGCTTGAGTGTGTGAGTTTAGAGTGATGAGGTGGTTGCCATACCCTGGCTGTACGAATGAGATCATTCATCCTCTTTCTGCATTGGATGGCCAACCTCTTCTGTGCAGCATTGGCACTGATCACCACTGCCATCGCTTACCAAGTGGAGTGGTAATGTTACTGCCCCTCCTGCGGCCGGAGTGGGGATAGAGGACATCACAGTGGCCTCCACGGCATCCAAAAGTCGCTTGAGGGCTGCAATCTTCTTGCCTTTTGGGGCCATATCTCCTTTGCTGCAGTCCTGGGCTGGAAGCACTGAGTGCGGCTGTACTTTAAATGTGGTGCCTGGCGTGATGAAGCGGTGAGGTGATGGTGTGGCAGGAGAATCGGAGCCCGCCCACCATCGAAACAGCATGTATCCCGGGAATGCATAAGTAATGCAGCGGATTTGGGATGATACGGCGTGAAAAGCCACTGTTGCGGCCGACAGGTAAAACGTTATTTTACCCGTCCGCTACAGCACCTCTTGGTGCTTGGTGCAAATCTTGGTGTGAGTACAGTATGCTAAATTAAAAGTAGTATCAGTCAATTGCTTCTTCACCTAGTGTTTGGGGCCTTGGATGGTGAGGAGAGAGGAGGTAAAGGCGTGGGTGTTACACCTCCTGCAATTGCATGGGAAGGTGCCATGGGGGTGAGGTGAGATGTGTGGCGTGAAAGAGGAGTGGACCAGGGTGTTGCGGAGGGAACAGCCTTTTGGTGGGGGTGAGGGGAAGATGTGTTTGGTGGTAGCATCGCACTGGAGTTGGCAGAAATGGAAGAGGATAATCGCTTGAAAATGGAGGATGATGGGGTGGAAAGTGAGAACAAGGGGAACCGTATCATTGTTCTGGGGCGGTGGGGAAGGGATGAGTGCAGAAGTGCGGGAAATGGATTGGACATAGTTGAGGCCCCTGCCAACTATAGTGTGGTGGAGGGAATCCTCAGTTCAGGAGAAGTGCTGTTGAGGAAGGTAGTATCATCAGAACAGGTACGATGGCAACAGAGAAACTCAGAGAATGAAATGGTGTCCTTACAGGAAGCAGAGTGTGAGGAAGTCTGGTCAAGGTAGCTTTGGGAGACAGTGAGCACCCACTCACACACACACAAGAAAAGGTGATTACAAATGAGATAGCATAAGCATAGGCTTTCAAAAAATCCAAAAGTTCACGTTATACCTGAGTCTTTCGAGATGGAAACTTGAAATGTTACAGGCCTGATGATTCCACCTTGCTTCACTGAAGAAATGGAATTTTGAAATTTCTGATAACGAATTTGCAGTGGCTCACTACTAGGTTTCTGGCTTTGCTCCAGTCAAGATGCAGTTGTAGCAAAGATCTGGTGTAGTGAAGATCTGGCTTGGTTCCTCAAATCTGTAGGTAAAAGGCTGGCCCTGCTTCTCTGCCTGTTAGTGGATTCTAGCCAGGGTCCTTCCTTTGCTAGGCTGGGTCTCCTCTTTCTGAGTCTCCTCAACTCCCAGGCTGACTGACTGACTGAGACTGCTCCCAAAGTTTGTGTTAATAAAAATTCCTTTTCACAAACTGTTTTCTATCAGGTGATTATAGTATCTATTTTCCCTTTTTTCGCACAAGTCTGATGACTTGAACATTGACACACAGTAGGGTTTGAGTTTCAGCCATTTATATCTCCTTGTGATTGAATGGGTTTCTCCTCACCACCATTCTATGGAGTTCCATTCTGCAGCCAAGAAGTCTGCAGGGCCATTGTGTACTAGTTTCCACAGGTATTCAGACAATAGTGTCCAATAGGTCCACAGTTCTCTAGCCTTGTGTGGTTTCATGTATATTGGCAGATAGGAAGGGAGGTCACCTGACCCCTCAACTCCATCTTGTTTCAAAAAGATTGTCCATTCTCCATTTTGCTTTTAAAACTAAAGTGTTAATTTTCCATAAATCCATAGATATAACTGCATGGGCATGATACATCCATAGCTCCCATGTCCCTTCCAGGTCCTGTCCATGAATCTACCTGTCAAAAGGCTCCCCACTCCACCACAGGCTTCCCCAAAGTTCAATGACTGCCTGACCTGATGTGTTTCACACAGGTTTCAAGAACCCAACCACTTCACTGAAGATCTAAAGCTCGGGAAAATTCAAAATTGAGGCAGGCATTTTAAAGGTTGAGCCCAACATCACTTTGAGTGTCAGGTTGCAACCCACCGTGTTTTGTGTGCTGGTCAAAATAGTGGCCAGAGGGAATTGGCTGGGAAATTTCAATTTCCAGTCTCCCTTGACTCCATTTTCGGCTGCATGAGATACAGATATGCTCCGCATTAGGATTGGAAAAGTCTGGCTCAATATTTCAGGTCGACTAAAAATTGTGACCTGAAACACAGGTATTGCCTGACTGCTGAGTATTTCAGTTTTCCAGCATCTGTAGTATTTTGCTTTTGCCCATTTCTATACTCTATTTTAGCTGCCCCCACAGCCACCTGCCACCAGTTTCAAGTCACACCTTGTGAATGTGCACACCCTGCTGGTGGATCAGCTCATGCACAAACTCCTCAGTGTTGGCGGAGACGATAAGAGGATATGAAATGATGGATTCACGTGGAGGACACACGCAAATCCAGGAGAGCTGGCTTTCAACGGACACATCACGAATGCATCCAGTTACAGGCACAAAGCTTAGTGCCTCCTGTGCTCAGAAGATTAAAATCGGAATATGTTTTTTATAAATGCATTATTCATAAAGTTACATTCTCCAATTTCACAGCTTAACTGGGTGGTTCTGCAGGTGAACAAATGAGAATTATGGCTAAGATTAATAAAGTAGATGAAGAAAACCAAGAATATGCTAAGCTCAACACTTCCTCTATTTCAGCTCTGGTGCTTCAGATTTTGCTGAATTTGGATTAATGGCGAGGCACTCACTTCTGAACATGAGTGCTGATCTCCAGAATTTATCCATTTCATTGATCTGCAATTCTGATCAGAGACACTGAGAAACATTCATTTCAGCAAATTAATTTTTTGTGAATTTCATTTAACTCTGCCCGCCTGTTCAAATTTGCTCACAATTCTTTAAGCAGTAGTAATTTAGTTAGTGTTATTATCATAGGCACACATTTTCCCTTCAATTGTAAAATTCCTCCTGTGAGTAATTAATAGCAAGTGTTACTGATTCTCTTGTTCTTTCAGACTGTTACAGGCAAGTAATAGAAGGCACATTTACTCAGAGATTAACTTGATGCATGAGCCCAAATGTTGCAAAATTGAAGATGGCTTCAGTGAGATCTAACAGTTTTTGAGATAGTTTCGGGAACTAATCAAAGGGTCTGTAGGTGAGCACAGAAGAATGCAAATTACATATACATAATGCCTTACATGTACAACAACAAATTACATATACATAATGCCTTACATGTACAGATGTCTCAGGCACTCCAGAAGTGTAACCAAATGGAATTAAATAAAGGTTGAGCCAAAGGAAATATTAGCAAGACTGATCAAAAACTTTAAAAAGGAAGTGAATTTTAAGGAAGGTCCTGAGGCTTAGGAATGAATCAAGACCATGGAGCCTGGGCAGCTGTAGGTGAATCCACAAGTGATGAGGTGAAAATAGTGGAAATATTCAAGACGGTCAGACAGCGTTTGTGGAGAGAGAAGCAAAGTTAATGGTTGTAATATTTCATCGGAACCTGAAAAGCTAAAGATGTGAAGGCTTTAAGGAAGCAGAGACAGGGAAAGGGGCGGGTGTCAGAAACTGAACTGGACTAGCCATATAAATACTGTGGCTACAAGAGCAGGTCAGAGGCTAGGAATCCTGTGACAAGTAACTCACCTCCTGACTCCTCAAAGCCTGTTCACTGTCTACAAGGCACAAGTCAGTAATGTGATTAAATACTCCCCACTTGCCTGGATGAGTGCAGCTCCCACAACATTCAAAAAACTTGGTACCATCCAGGACAAAGCAGCCCGTTTGATTGGCACCCCATCCACAAACATTCACTCCCTCCACTACTGATGCACAGTAACAGCAGTGTGTACAATCTACAAGATGCACTGCAGGAATTCACCATAGCTCCTTCGACAGCACCTTCCAAACCCACGACCACTACCATCTAGAAGGACAAGGGCAGCAGATACATGGGAACACCACCACCTCAAAGTTCCTCTCCAAGCCACACACTATCCTGACTTGGAAATATATCGCCGTTCCTTCACTGTCGCTGGATCAAAATCCTGGAACTCCCTCCCTAACAGCACTGTGGGTGTAGCTACATCGCATGGACTGCAGCGGTTCAAGAAGGTAGCTCACCACCACCTTCTCTAAGGCCAATTAGGGATGGGCAATAAATGCTGGCCTAGCCAATGATGCCCACATCCCATAAATGAATAAACAAGAAGTTGCTGAAGGAACCTAGATTGGAGATAGCAGAAGTTCTGACCACAATCTCTCAATCCTCCTTTTATATGGGAGTAGTGCTAGAGGACTGGAGGATGCCAAATGTCACACTAGTTCAAAGAAGGGGAGAGGGATAGATCTGGTAACTACAAACCTATCAGTGTAATGTTAGCGGTGGAAAAACTACTGGAGACCATTGTTTAAGGCAAAATTAATTCTCATTTGGAGAAGTAAGGGTTAATAAGGGATAGGCAGCATGGAACTGTTTAAGTAAATCAAGTCTGACTAACCTGATTGAGTTCTCTGATGAAGGTAGTGAAGTAGATGTTGTACATACAGATTTTCAAATGACATTTGATTAAGTGCCACATACAGACTTATTTGGAAATTGCAACTCTTGAGCTTAAAGGGACGATGGTAACTTGGGTATCTAATTGACCAAGGGATAGGAGGCAGAGATGATGAATGGCAATGGGGTCTACCCAGGGTCAGAATTAGAATCATTGCTTTTCTTGTAACATATAAATGACCTGGGCTTGAGTACAGTGGGTGTAATTTTGAAGTTTGCTGATGGTATAAAACTTGGCAAAATATAGTGAGCACGAAAGTAGCAGACTTCAAGAGAAGATTGAAGACTGGTGAAACGGGCAGACACATGGCAGATACAATTTAATATGGATTAGTGTGAAGTGATACACTTTGAGAAGAACAATATGAGGTGGGTGTATGTGCCACTTTGTGGGGGGGTTGCAAGAGTTGACTAACCATATTCACAAATCCTTGAAGGTGTCAGGATGAGTTGGTTAAGTAAACACATGGGATACTCGGCTTTGTGAATCAGGGCTCCTCCTCCAGGTACCATGCCCTAAGAGGGCATTGGCGACCATGGATTGGTCCATTGTTATGCTTGGCAAAGTACTGCAGTGTTTGCCATTGCCTTTTGCAATATGGCTGACCAGGAAACTCTCCCACTCTTACCGCCTGCCATCAGGTATAGTGGAAGAATTTACAGGCTGATAATTAACCTGTTTGGCCATGTTATGAACTCACCTTCCATGGTCATCAAGTCCTGAAGTCAGACTTGAACCTGGAGCTTCTGGCCCAAAGGTAGGGATGCTAGCCCCCTGCACTACAAGACCTCATGATGAACGGGGGCATTGAACATAAAAATAAGGAATTTATGCTACCAATTTACAAGTCACTTGTTAGGCCTCAGTTGGAGTGTGTGCCCAGTTCTGGGCTCCACACTTAAGCATGTCAAGGCCTTTGGGAGGACCAGAGGAGATTTACTAGAATGAACTCCAGTTATGTGGAGAGATTGGAGGGTCTGGGATTGTTCTCCTTGGAGCCAAGAAGGTTAAGGGGAGACCAAAGAAAGGTGTTCAAAATCATGAGGGGGTTTTGATATAGGCAGTAAGGTGAAAATGTCTCCTCTGGAATTTGGGTCACTAATGAGACATTTAAAATAATTTGTAGTAAAACTAGAGGGGAAACAAGAGGAAGAGGAAGAGCAAGGGGAAGGTCACCGCATAGAAATCAGGACCCCTCACTTATTTTGTCCTTTTATATTTCACACAGAGGGCTGTTAAGCTCTGGATTGCACTACCTGAAAGGGTGATGGAATCAGATTCCACAGGAACTTTCAGAAAACAATTGGACATGTACTTGAAGAGGACTAATTTGTAGGGTTATGAACATACAAACAAGGAGTAGGGACCCCTCGAACCTGTTCTGCCATTTAATAAGATTATAGATGATCTGATAGTAACCACAAATCTGCATCCTGTCTACCCCTGATAATCTATCACCCCTTACTTACTGGAATCTATCCACCTCTGCCTTAAAAATATTCAAAGACTCTGCTTCCACCACCTTTTCAGGAAGAGAGTTCCAAAGACTCACAACCCTCTGAGAGAAAAAATTTTGCCTCATCTCCATTTTAAATGGGCAACCCCTTATTTTTAAACAGTGACCCCTAGTTCTAGATTCTCCCACACGAGGAAACATCCTTTCCACATCCACCCTGTCCAAGACCCCTCAGGATCTTATATGTTTCAATCAAGTTGCGTCTTACTCTTCTAAACTCCAGCGGATACAAGCCTGACCAGTCCAGCCTTTCCTCATAAGACAACCTGCCCATTCCAGGTATTAGATTGGTAAACCTTCTCTTACCTGCTTCCAATGCATTTACATCTTTCCTTAAATAAGGTGACCAATACTGTACACAGTACTCCAGATGTGGTCTCACTAGTGCTCTGTATATGGGGGAAAGAGCAGGGATGTAGAATTAAATGGAACAGCTCTTTCAAAGAGCTAACACAGACATGATGTGCCGAATGGCCCTTTCTGTGCTGTAAGATTCTGTGATTCTAAGCAGATGATTTCCCTGTGATTGCTCCTGGTCAGGAGCAGTGGACTGGGCAATCAGTTCCAATGGCAATGAAATGTTGAGGCAGAAAACTGAAAAAAATCACAAGAGAAATGTTCCTTGTCCATGCATGAGATGTGGCCTACAAAGATATCTTCAGTGGCCAGTATTCCTAAATGAGTTACCATAATGCTTGAGGCAGACTATGTAACTAAATGAGCCATCACAATCCATGCTCTCATTCATTCGGCACACTTTCAGACCACCAGCAAGGGGAAGGTCACCATGTAGAAATCAGGACCCTTCACTTATTTTTTCCTCTTAATTTTCAGGGTCGCTGAGGCCAAATTAATAATGTTCATACTACTCCCCTAACTGACACAAGGTAACTCAGCACAACACAAGGGAACCTGGAACCTTTCTGATCTAAAACAAAAACAAAAATACCTGGAAATCCTTTTGTCTGTGACATCTTTTGGTTATCTCCACCTATCACTGGCCCTCTATCCAGCTCTCCTTGTCCCCCCCCTCCCCCCCAAACCAGCTTATATTTCACCTCTTTTCTATTTTTCCTTAGTTCTGTTGAAGAGTCATACGGACTCGAAACGTTAACTGTGCTCCTCTCCGCAGATGCTGCCAGACCTGCTGGGTTTTTCCAGGTATTTTTGTTTTTGTTTTGGATTTCCAGCATCTGCAGTTTTTTGCTTTTACCTTTCTGATCTATATGGGTAAGCTGCTCATTAAATTAACTCACAGAGGGACTTTCCACATATATACTTTAACATCAATTTCTGCGCCTGACTGCTTTTCATTTGTAAAATGATTAATTCACTTTTTTTCAAATTTATATTCCTAATGTGTTTTCTAATAATGGTGCATTTTAAATTACATCAGATCAACTCGGGTAAAGGCATTTAATAATCCTCCAGAGATAAGGATTTTTGAAAACATTTTCATCATTCATTGTACTGCATTTGGATGATGCTTTATGTGAAAGTTTAAAACCAAATTAGATCCTCTTAATCCTTCAGCAGAGCATTTTTGTTGATAGCCTGACATCTGCAGATTGTTATGCTAAGTTTGGATTCATTTGGACTGAATCCAAATAATTGCAATAAAGCTCAGGCGCTCGGGTGTATATCAAGCTCACAGAAATAATTCTTTTCTTTGACTCTGAGGATTAGTTTATGCTGAATGTTTTTGAGTTGACTTTGTTTGGACAGCACTGTTACTGCTGAACCAGTCCCTTCGAACCACGGGGATGAAAGGTTAAGTTATGGTATTGTTTGGAGTTGCGATGTGAGTATAAGTATAGGCATTATTATAAATGTTGTGTACTCTGGGTGCAGATACCCCTGGATGGCAAATGCATCGGTTGTGCTGCAGATTTTGAGCAGTCACGAGGAGGACAATTTTGCCGCCTTAACGTGCAATGAAAAATTGATGTGATTGCTGAGGAAACCAAAATGGTAGATTGCACCATGTATATTAATGAACTTTCAATCAGCTTCTACCATTGATTTTTGCTAGTCAGGGAAACAATTCCTACCTTTAATAATAGAATTCATATTCTGGGGAGGATTAAGATAAGTATATTCCTTGAAGTCAAGTTGAAAATTGCAGCTGGCAAATTCCTAATCCCAGCCTAACCAGAAGGAGAGAGAATACGTCTCTGTATCCAGGTTAAATTGGAAAGCAATTCACTTCCGAATCTGTCAGTGCATATCATGACAAACAGGTAACAGGGATCAGGAATCGATTTGCCTGACCAGCTTCTGACTCTAAAGATGACTGTGTAGCAAAGGGAGAGTTAAATTTTTCATGATGGGGTAAGAAAGAAAATGAAAATTGGAAAGTAAAACGATAGGTTACGATGTCAGATTTGAAATATGTTAATAAGCATGACTAAGAATGTTGCAAGTCTGTATTTTTGCTCTAAAGCTTTATTATGTTTTGTACTAGGATTGGGTTGAAATACATCAAGAAATGCTACCTCCACTGAAAGTCATTCAGACATTTATTCCTTGTCTTTGGTTGGAAGCTATTTATTTCCTTTTCATTCATTTGTCTATTGCTGCTGTTTACTTCATCCTCAAATATTATCTGAAAGGATCTCTCTGGCTCTTTCAGACTGGCAGAAATTTTCCAACAGTGGCACTTAGATTGGATCTTGCTAATGAGTGATGCTTGTCAATTGCTGCTGATTATCTGTTTTACTCATACTCTCAATGAAGTTGATCCATTTTAGGTACAGCATTCTGCACAGGTGTGGATTTATCTGAAAGGAATCAAAAGAAACACAATAGATCTGAGTTTGCTGTCAAAATAACAATGAGGCCAATGGCGTGTGAATGCTTAAATGCCACAGCAAATTCAGGCAACAAGTAGATTCACAGTTAAGTACAGATATCCAAAAGTGCTTGTCCCCACCGTGAGCTTCATGAAAAGACAATTTGCCGACTGCCTCACCATTGACATGCATTGCATGGCATGAAGTTGCTGTATTTTGTATGATAAATAGAAACTCAACCAGCTGCAGATATTTAGGGCTAGTAATTACAAGAATCAGTACACTTAATGGTGTAATTAGTGTCAATGACTGCCAATCAACCTTGAGCACTGAAAATTAACCATTACAGGTCATTGATTCAGTTTTTAAGTTAGGGAACACCAAAGAAAAACACTCAGGAGCTACTGGAGGTAAAACAAAAAAAATGAAAAGCAGCACCTCCTTGCCCATTTGCACCAAATTCCCACTTTCACCAAATACCTGATGTAGCACTCTGTTTACATGGCACACCGATTCAGACAACCTTTTCGGCTGACTCACAGTTAACTGCCCCTGACGGGCAGTTTCTGATAACTAGGTATCTTAACGAGCTTGCAGTTTCGTTTACCTTTTTAAAATCTTAACTCAAATTCTAAATGTTAAATAAATTTCAGTTTAAGAAATACTCATCAGAGAGATTTCATTTGCACTAAATTTTTGACTTTAGCATGCTGCTTACGAAGCAGTCCTTTTACAAAACTTGGTGTACCACACTCTGCAATTGCAAATTGCCCAGTGCCCTGCTTCAGCCAAACCTGCCCTATTAAAACAGCAAACAGTCCAAGGAGAAATTCTAGGTAAACTCGGGGAGAGAGATTGTGAGGCTCTTCAGCAAATTGATATAGGGAGTAACAAGGTATTGGAGGTGTTGGCAGGCTTAAAAGTGGACAAATCTCCAGTTCTGGATGATTTGTGTCCCAGACTGCTGAGGGAGGCAAGGGAGGAGATCGCAGGGGCTCTGACCCAAATTTTTAATTCCTCTCTGGCCACGAGGGAGGTGCCAGAGGACTGGAGAACAGCTAATGTGGCTCCGCTATTTAAGAAGTGTTGTAGGGATAAGCCAGGGAACTACAGACCAGTGAGTCTCATGTCAGTGGTAGGGAAACTATTGGAGAAAATTCTGAAGAAGAGAATCTATCTCCACTTGCAGAGGCAAGGTTTGATCAGGGATAGTCAGCATGACTTTGTCAGAGGGAGGTCATGCCTAACAAATTTGATTGAATTTTTTGAGGAGGTAGCCAGGTGTGTAGATGAGGGTAGTGCAGTTTATGTAGTTTATATGGATTTCAGCAAAGTCTTTGACAAGGTCCCACATGGGATGCTTATAAAGAAGGCAAATGCACATGGGATACAGGTTAATTTGGTAAGGTGGATTCAAAATTGGCTTAGTTGTAGGAGACAGAGGGTGATGACAGAAGGCTGCTTAAGTGACTGGAAGCCAGTGTCCAGTGGCGTACCACAGGGATCTGTGCTGGGTCCCCTATTATTCGTCATTTATATTAACGACGTAGATGACTATGTCGAGAGTAGGATTAGTAAGCTTGCGGATGACACAAAGATTGTCCTGGTGGTTAACAGTGAGGTTGAGTGTCTTAGGCTACAGGAAGATATAGACGGGATGGTCAAATGGGCAGATAAGTAGCAGATGGAATTTAACCCTGAAAAATGTGAGGTGATACACTTTGGAAGGAGTAATTTGACAAGGAAGTATTTAATGAATGGCATGACACTAGGAAGTTCTGAGGAACAAATTGGCATGTGTGTCCACAGATCTCTGAAGGTGGAGGGGCACGTTAGTGGGGTGGAGAAAAAGGCATATGGGACACTTGCCTTTATCAATCGAGGCATAGATTACAAAAGTAGGGAGGTCATGTTGGAACAAAAATAAAAATAGCTGCAAAAACTCAGCAGGTCTGACAGCATCTGTGGAGAGGAATACAGTTAACGTGTCGAGTCCGTATGACTCTACATCAGAACTGAAGAAAAATAGAAATGAGGTGAAATATGAGGTTGAGGTGAGTGGGACAGGTAGAGCTGGATAGAGGGCCAGTGATAGGTGGAGGCAAAGAAGAGATTGCCAAAGATGTCATAGACAAAAGGACAAAGGGGTGTTGACGGTGGTGATATTAGCTAAGACAGATGCTAATGGTGACATTAAGGGTAGAAAGCAGGATGAGCAAGTGACAGATAGCCCTGGGGGGGGTGGGTTGGGGGAAGGGGTCGAAATAGGCTAAAAGGTGGAGATGAAACAATAGATGGGAATACATTTAAAAATAATGGAAATAGGTAGGAAAAGAAAAATATGTTTAAAAAATATAAATAATTTGAAAAAGGGGGATTGGAAAGGGGGTGGGGATGGAGGAGAGAGTTCATGATCTGAAGTTGTTGAACTCAATATTAAGTCCGGCAGGCTGTAAAGTGCTGAGTTGGAAGATGAGGTGCTGTTCCTCCACTTTGCGTTGAGCTTCACAGGAACATTGCAGCAGGCCGAGGACGGACATGTGGGCATGAGAATAGGGTGGTGTGTTGAAATGGCAAGCGACAGGGAGGCCTGGGTCACGCTTGCGGACAGACCGAAGGTGTTTTACAAAGCGGTCACCCAGTCTGCATTTGGTCTCTCCAATGTAGAGGAGACCGCGTTGGGAGCTGCTCATACAGTAGACTAAATTGAGGGAAATGCAAGTGCAATGCTGCTTCACTTAAAAGGAATGTTTGGATGTTTGGGCCCTTGGACGGTGAGGAGGGGGGAAGTAAAGGGGCAGGTGTTGCACCTTCTGCGGTTGCATGGGAAGGTGCCGTGGGAGAGGGTTGAGGTGCAGGGGGTGATGGAGGAGTGAACCAGGGTGTCCCGGAGGGAACGATCCTTGCGGAATGCCGCCGGGGACGTGAAGGAAAGGTGTGTTTGGTGGTGGCATCGTGCTGGAGTTGGCAGAAATGGCGGAGGATGATCCTTTGAATGTAGAGGCTGGTGGGGTGATAAATGAGGACAAGGGGGACCCTATCATGGTTCTGGGAGGGAGAGGAAGGTGTGAGGGCGGATGTGCGGGAGATGGGCCGGACACGGTTGAGGGCCCTAAAACCTCGGTTAAGTAAGAAGGAAGACATGTCAGAGGAACTGTTTTGGAAAGTGGCATCATCAGAACAGATGCGACGGAGGTAAAGGAACTGAGAGAATGGGATGAAGCCCTTACAGGAAGCGGGGTGTGAGGAGCTGTAGCCGAGGTAGCTGTGGGAGTTGGTAGGCTTGTAATGAATATTGGTGGACAGTCTATCACCAGAAATTGAGACAGAGAGGTCAGGGAAGGGAAGTGTCAGCGATGGACCATGTGAAAATGATGGAGGGGTGGAAATTGGAAGCAAAATTAATAAATTTTTTCAGGTGCAGACGAGTGCATGAAGCGGCACCGAAGTAATAATCGATGTACTGGAGAAAGAGTTGTGGGAGAGGGCCGGAGTAGGACTGGAACAAGGAATGTTCCACATACCCCATAAAGAGACAGGCATAACTGGGGCCCATACGGGTAACCGTAGCCGCACCTTTTATTTGGAGGAAGTGAGATGAGTTTAAGGAGAAATTGTTCAGAGAGAGAACAAGTTCAGCCAGATGGAGGAGAGTGGTGGTGGATGGGAATTGTTTGGGCCTCTGTTCAAGGAAGAAGCAGAGAGCCCTCAGACCATCCCGGTGGGGGATGGAGGTGTAGAGGGATTGGACATCCATGGTGAAGAGGAGGCGGTTGGGGCCAGGGAACTGGAAATTGTTGATATGATATAGGGCATCAGAGGAATCGCAGATGTAGGTGGGAAGAGACTGGACAAGGGGAGAGAGAATGGAGTCAAGATAGCGAGAAATGAATTCCATGAGGCAGGAACAGGCTGACACGATCGGTCTACCGGGACAGTTCTGTTTGTGGATTTTGGGGAGGAGGTAGAAACGAGGTTGTCCGAGGTTGGGAGACTATGAGTTTGGAAGCTGTGGAGGGAAGATCTTCAGAGGAGATGAGGTCAATGACAATCCTGGAAACAATAGCTTGATGTTCATGGTCCAGGGGGAGGTAGGAGGAAGTGCCTGCGAGTTGACGCTCAGCCTCTGCGATGTAGAGGTCAGTGCGCCAGACAACAACAGCACCACCCTTGTCAGCAGGTTTGATGACGAAGTCAGGGTTGGACCGGAGAGAACGGAGTGCGGCAAGTTCAGAAAGAGAGAAGTTAGAGTGGGTGAGAGGAGCAGAGAAATTGAGACAACTGATGTCACGCCGACAGTTCTCAATGAAAAGATCAAGAGAAGGTAAGAATCCAGAGGGAGGGGTCCAGGTGGAGGGAGAATATTGGAGGCGGTTAAAAGGATCCGTTGAATGGGGAGAGGACTCCTGCCCAAAGAAGTGAGCACGGAGACGAAGGCGGCGGAAGAAGAGTTCAGCATTGTGCCGAGTCCGAAATTCATTGAGGTGAGGGCGTAAGGGTATGAAACTGAGTCCTTTGCTGAGCACTGAACGTTCAGCATCAGAGAGGGGAAGGTCAGGGGGTATGGTGAATACACAGCCGGGGCTGAGATTGGAAGACGGGATGAGGACAAAGGGACAGGCAGGGGTGGAGGGTCCTGGATGGGTGTTGGTGTCAATGAGAGCTTGGAACTTGTGGTCCTTTGCACCTGAAAGAAAGAGACAAAGTTTCTTGTTGAGGTGTCGGATGAGACGAAGAATAAAATGAAACTGGGGGCAAGGGCAGCTTAGAGATAGGGTGAGTCGGTGCTGCTTGAGGGGGAGGTCGAATGTGTTCACATGGCGGCACATGGCACTGAATGTGGATCTCAGGATGCGACGAGAACAGCAGTCCGAGGAGCGTTGTATGTCCCAGAGATACCTATAATCCTGGGTGGGTTCGAAACATGAGGGATGGAACTTAAGTTGGAATCCACGTGGGGTGAGTCGGAGATGGAGACAGTCACTGAGGAAGGAAATATGGCTGTGAAAGCAGGTTTTAGCAAACACCTTATCAAACCCCAGGAGAGAAATGGAAAGCAATGAAGGTGAACAGGGAAAAAGAGACAAGCAGAAATCCTGTCGGAGAGAAGAGCAATACTTCTTCAAGGTAGGCATTCCTGGAAGAGAAGTGGCAGTCAATTAAACACTAAGATGAAAGCAAAATACTGCGGATGCTGGAAGTCTGGAACAAAAATAACAATAGCTGGAAAAACTCAGCAGGTCTGACAGCATCTGTGGAGAGGAATACAGTTAATGTTTTGAGTCCGTATGACTCTTCATCAGAACTGAAGAAAAATAGAAATGAGGTGAAATATAAGCTGGTTGAGGGGGGTGGGACAGGTAGAGCTGGATAGAGGGCCAAGAAGAGATTGCCAAAGATGTCATAGACAAAAGGACAAAAGGGTGTTAACGGTGGTGATATTAGCTAAGAAAGGTGCTAATGGAGAGATTAAGGGTAGAAAGCAGGACGAGCAAGTGACAGATCGCCCTAGTGGGGGTGGGGTGGGGGGAAGGGATCGAAGTAGGCTAAAAGGTGGAGATGAAACAATAGATGGGAATACGTTTAAAAATAGGTCATGTTGGAGTTGTATAGAACCTTGGTGAGGCCACAGCTGGAGTACTGTGTGCAGTTCTAGTCGCCACATTATAGGAAGGATGTGATTGCACTGGAGGGGGTGCAGAGGAGATTCACCAGGATGTTGCCTGGGATGAAACATTTAAGTTATGAAGAGAGGCTGGATAGACTTGGATTGTTTTCTTTGGAGCAGAGAAGACTGAGGGGGCGACCTGATCAAGGTGTACAAGATTATGAGGGGCATGGACAGGGTGGATAGGGAGCAGCTGTTCCCCTTAGTTGAAGGGTCAGTCACGAGGAGACACAAGTTCAAGGTGAGGGGCAGGAGGTTTAGGGGGGGATGTGAGGAAAAACATTTTTACCCAGAGGGTTGTGACGGTCTGGAATGCGCTGCCTGGGAGGGTGGTGGAGGCGGGTTGCCTCACATCCTTTAAAAAGTATCTGGATGAGCACTTGGCACATCATAACATTTAAGGCTATGGGCCAATTGCTGGTAAATGGGATTGGGTAGGTAGGTCAGGTGTTTCTCAGGTATCAGTGCAGACTCTTCTGCACTGTGCGATTCTGTGATTCTATGAATTGACATCCATAAGCCAGAACAAGAACAGATGTAAGGAGCTGGCATTACAGAAAAAAAACAAAGGTTGTGATGCATAAGTGAATGCATTGACTAAGGTTCCTGGGATGAAGAACTATAGCTACGAGGATAGTTTGGAGAGGTTGGGACTTTTTTCCTTGAAGAAAAGAAGGCTGAGAGGAGACTTGATAGAGATATTCAAGATCCTGAGGGGTATGGACAGAATAAGTAATGAGAAACTGTTCTCACTCAAGAGAACATCAAGAACTAGAGGGCAGAGATCCAGAATAATTGGCAAAAGGAGTAAATGTGATGTGAGGAATGTTTTTTTCATCCAGATGTTGGGTGGAGTCTGGAACGAACTTCCTGAAAGGGTGATGGAGGCTGGCTCGATCGAGATATACAAAAGGCAATTGAATTGCTACCGGAAAATAAAGAATGTGCATGGTTATGGGGATAAGTCAGGGGAGTGGGACTGGGTGGAATACTCTTTCAGAGAGCCAGTGCAGACTCGATGGGCCAAATGGCCTCCTTCTGCACTGTAAAGATTCAGTTATACTGTGAAGAGACTAAATGCTGAGTGGGGCTGAACCTTGCTTATATTGTAAGGGCTCGGCACTGAAGTACAGTCATTAATTCAGGAATTTTCTGAGGTGCATGGTGATTCTCTCAAGGTGGAATTGCTGAAGAACAACACTGGCATAATCCATGGGTGAGTTCACATGGAGCTCAGTTTGCTCATGTAAGCTGTGAGGAGAACACAGGCTGCAAAGAAACAGGTTAAGTGAGTGGGCAACGTGGTGTCAGATGGAGTATAATGTGGGGAAGTGTGAAGTTATTCACTTTGGTTGTAAGAATAGAAATGCAGAATATTTTTTAGAAGATGAGAAACTTAAATGTTGATGTTGAGAGAGACTTGGGCGTGCTTGTACAAGAAACACAAAGTTAGCATGCAGGTACTGTTAGGAAAGCAAATAACATGTTGGCCTTCATTGCAAGGAGATTGGAGTATAGGAATAAGGAAGCTTTGCTACAGTTGTACGGTGCTTTGGTGAAACCATGTTGGGAATACTGTGTGCAGTTTTGGTCTCCACGTTAAAGGAAGGATATACTTGCATTGGAGGCGGTACAGCAAAAGTTCAGTAGATTAATCCCTGGGATGTGATTTTTTTCCTATGATGGTAGGCTGAGAAAATTGGGCCTGTATTCTCAAGTTTAGAAGAATGAGAGGTGACCTCATTGAAACATACAAGGTTCTGAAAGGGCTTAGAAGGTAGACAGTGAGAGGTTTCTTCTGCTGAATGGGGAACATAAACAGGCAGAGTCTCTGGATAAGGGGCTAATCATTTAGGAGGTAAGGAGAAATTGCTTTGCTCAAAGGGTTGTGAATATTTGGAATTCTCCATCTTTGAATACAATCAAGGCTGGAATAAACAGATTTTTGGTGCCTCAGGAAATCAAGGGATATGGGGAGGGGCAGGAAAGTGAAGTTGAAGTCCAAGATCAGCCACGATTGTATTGACTGGCAGAGCAGGCTCAATGGGCCATATGGTCTACTCCTGCTCCTATCTCTTGTGTTTTTGTGTTGACACCCTCCTACACTTACGGTTTGAAGATAGTGTGGGTTGAGCTGAAGGTGTGGTGAGATATCATCATTATAACAAATTTTACCCAGACCATCAGACTTCTACCATGTTCCCTTCAAACCTAACAATCTCATGTTAACTATATTTTGAGATTCTGGGCGGAATCATCCCAGATTTGTACCAAGTGCGGTAGCAGGCGGGAAAAAGGACATTTTACCCACTGGCCGCAATGGTGGGTATTTTCGCTGTATGGTCCAATCCCGCCTCATTAATCGTGCATTCCCAGGAAACACGGTTTCGCTGGCAGATGGTCTCCAGTTCGCCTGCCATGCTGTCACCTCAGTGCTTCATCACATTGGGCGCCATATTTAAAGTGCAGGCATGCGCACATCTCTCAGTGCTTCCAGCCCAGACTGCTGCAAAGGCAAGAAGACTGCAGCCCCCTGATTCAGTGACGTATCCTGGAACACTTTCTGGGCATCGTTGGAGCCAGCTGCAATGTCCTCTATCCCCCTATCTGGACGTAGGAGGCCTATCAGTGTCACCACTCCTGCTTGGGAAGCAGTGGCAGTGGTGATCAGTGCCAATACTGCACAGAAGAGGTTCACCATCCAGTGCAGAAAGAGGATGAATGATCTCATCTGTGCCGCCAGGGGAAGGCAACCATCTCATCACTCTAAACTCTCACACTCACCAGGCCATCACACATTCACTGGCATTTCACTCACTGCCAGCTCAAGACACATCACCACTCACTCTCTCACACACACCCTCACATCTCCATCTGGCCTCATCTCATCTGGAGCCCTCATCCTCTTGCGGCCACTTGCACAGATCAACATGTGTCCTCACACACACCCTGGGATACTCCCCTTCCCCAGTACAGCCCTCACTCTGCAGCCTCTTCCCTTGCCTGAGGTCACTTCTTCCTCTTCCCCAAGCAAGCCCTAGCCCTGCAGCCGTTGAAAAGCCACCCCCACATTATAGCTGGCCTAATAGGTAGAGACCTGCCCATGAACCCCACTAAAAATGATGTGGTGCTGCCTGTGAAGCCTGGTGTTGATGAGTGTGAGTGCTGCCCGAAGCAAGGTAGGCAAACAAATCTCGAAGTCCCGGGTGGAGTGCAGCTTGCCGGGTGCACGTTACTTATGTACAGTTGTGAAACACGTCGGTGTACAATCACGCCGGTGTGCCTGGATGATCCAGCGTGGGGGGGCTGATTCCAGCGAGCTGGGCTTGTAATGAGATGCAGACAATGAAGTTCCTGACGTGCGGTGGCTGGGAATGCGGCCGGCCACTTATGGGCGGAGCGGACAATCGCAAACTGGTTTCATGATGGCGTGAAACCGATTTTTGGCCCTCCCGCCATATTGTCCACTCGCCCCTGCCATGATGCCCGACGCTAGCGGGCACAGAAAATTCCACCCAATAAATCTTATTTTGCATAAACATTTCAGATTAGTATCACCAACACTCATTTTTTAAGTACGTTTTTGGGATGTGGGGGATGTCGGCAAATGTGATGGGATGCTTTTTGAACAGCTACTGTCCTTGCGGATCATAATGCATTAATTTAACTGTTACATGGAATTAAAATTACTCCCCAGCATCAATATCCCTGATCCTGTTTCTTGTTGTTGATATCTTCCAACATTAAGTATTGATGTTGTCAGGAGAGGAACTGGTTGGGAGAAGTTACTGGATATGAACAGAACGGCTCCTTCTTTATTAGTCTGTAGCCTTTGACATGGTTGGCCACACCATCCAGCTGCAACATTTCTTCTCCATTGCCCAGTAAGGTGGGGCTCCACTTGTCTGGTTTCATTCTTATTTATCCATTTATAGCCAAATAATTCTCACTGCAGACTTCTCTTTGCAAGACTCTTAAATAGGGTGTTTCACTTCCCTCTAAGGTTCGGACCCCGTAATAAGTATCATTGGCACGGAACAATATTGAATACAATTTCCACTTTACGTGGAAAACCTTTATTAACCCATTAAGCAATAGTATATACTCACACCCCTTACTTAGTAGGACCCACATGTCGGAGCTCATTCCCAGGTGGTCAGTTTGCTGAACAAATTCTTCTGCATAACTTCCCATGACTGACCAAGTCACCCTTCCTGGCTGCAGCAACAATGAGAGCTGAGGCTTTATACCTTTCTAACCCTGGTCCCTTGACATATAAGGAAATGTCTTAAATCGAATTGGGTTATCAATCCCACCTTGGCCATGCAAAGACTACCTGCACGTGGTCATATCCTGCTCTTAACAGGAGCTGTCCCCAAGCACCTGCCAGCAATGGATCTGATTTCTGTATCTTGATAAGACAGAAAGATTGCCATTCACACAGACCTGAGAGACCATTGTCTAGGTCAGTGCCTGTAGACAGGGTTGGCCATAGCCACACTGACATGTCCTGACATGCCTGTGTGTGTATGCCCCTGTTCAGTTAACACTGTCTTTATTTTTTAAAAGGTTCAGCATAGGCCTTAGTGATGATGGCCAGAATTTTATGGCTGACGTGCGGGAGGTGGAGCCTGCACGTCAGCGCTTAAAATGTCACGTGAGTGTGCCGACGTCAGCGCGAGGCATAGCGATATTTCGGTCGGCAGGCGCGCTCAGCAGCGGGGCGCTCGTCCGCCATTATTTAAAGGCCTGGTTAAGGCCCTTAACTTGCCAATTATCCAGGATTTTGAGGGGCCCGTGCGAACTTCGGGTCGGCGCACGGGCCTAATGGGCAAGCGGGTAGGAGATTTTTTAATAAAAGTCGGGATGTGTGGACTCAGAGGGGTTGTTCATGTTTTACACAAAGTTTTAATTGCTGAAAGTGTTTAAAAGTTGCCTGTGTGATTGTTAGCAGTTCTTATCGATTTCCAAGAGCTTTTTGAAACCAGTCTGCAGACAGTAATCTCTCTCAGGCCTGCAGCTTTCCGGAGGCCTCCATTTAGCCTGGGGATATGGGTTCTGACATCTCCACGAGAGGCAGCTCCCCTGAGGAGGAAGGGAGGGATAGAATAAGGAGGAGGCCGGGACTGGACAATCAGCCTCCAGGTGAGCCACCTTTGGGAGGCCAGGCGCAGGCACAAGGGGCGCAGGGCCAAGAGGTTGTCCAAGTTGGAAGGGGCCGCAGAAGATGCCACTATCCTGCTGTCAGGGTATACAGGCGGCGAAGCAGCTACCTCAATATGACTGAGGTGCAGTGCCAAAGGAGACTCCGAATCTCAAGGGAGACAGTCAACTATATCTGTCAGATGATTGGCCCTGAGATATCTCCTAACTGTGTGGGTGGACACCCTATGCCAGCGGCTCTGAAGGTCACAGTTGCCCTCCACTTCTATGCCTCTGGCTCCTTCCAAGGCTCGGTGGGTGATCTTTGCGGTGTCTCCCTATCAGCTGTCCACACTTGTGTCAAGCAGGTTACAGACGCTCTGTTCCAACGGGTATTGACTTTCATCCACTTCCGCTGCGACCAGGCAAGTCAGGCACAGCGAGCCAGAGGCTTCGCAGCCATTGCTGGCTTTCCCCGCATCCAGGGTGCAATGGACTGTACACATGTGGCCATCAAGGCGCCAGCAGGTGAGCCTGGTGCCTCCATCAACAGGAAGGGCTTCCACTCCATGAACGTGCAGATAGTGTGTGACCACAGGATGCCGATTCTACAAGTCTGGGCAAGGTACCCAGGCAGCTCCCACGACGCCTACATTCTCAGGCACTCCCAGGTGCCGAGGCTCTTCAGTGCTCTGGCTCAGCTGGATGGTTGGCTGCTGGGTGACAAGGGCTATCCCCTGCGAAAGTAGCTCATGACGCCTCTCCACCATCCAAGAACAGAAGCTGAGCAGCGGTACAATAGGAGCCAGGGATCCACAAGGGCTGTGGTGGAGAGAACCATCGGTCTTCTCAAGATGTGCTTCCGTTGCCTGGACCGCTCAGGGGGCGCACTCCAGTACCCGCCAGATCGCGTCTCTCTGATAGTGGTAGCATGCTGTGCTCTTCACAATCTTGTGCTGGAAAGGGGGGATGCAGTTGACGATGAAGCCCTGGATGAGGCTGCACATGATGAGACCAGCAGTGCCTCAGAGGATGAGGAAGCACAGGTCGATGATGAGGGGCAGCACGCCGACCTGCTATTACACCAAGGAGGTAGGGACACCCAGGACAATTTAATCCAAAGAACCTTCAGCTAGCTCCACACACATGGATCAGCAGGAACAGCATTGCCTGGCGCTTCCACACGTGGCACTTAGGTGCTACATCTTCCACCTTATCAGCTGCAACTAAGGGCTTAGTACAGAAACATCAATGTCCACTCAAACACTCATGATATGTCTGTGAAAAAGAAAAATGCACCACAAAGGAAACACTCTCAGCCATGGTCCGAAAAGTGGACTTTATTATGTCCAAAATAAGTACACATACTTCTCCATTCCAATAAGAAGAATTTTGTTCCCTATTCTAAGGCCAACACAAACTCACCAGTGACATACCCGTGGAGTGCCTAAGGTGCCTTATGCTTACATTTTCGGGTGCTACGTCTAGGTGCCGCCCCATCGCTCGGAGTGGCTTGTGAGACAGCCTGCTGACTCTGCTGTCCTGTTGGCCTCGATGACCTTGGCGGGCGTACTCTGGCCCGTGGAGCGTGTGATGGCTCCGCCTGGGAGGGAGTGGCCAGTTCCAGTACTGGCACCTCCCCAGTTGTCGCAGCCTCAACGGAAGCAACGTTGACTGAGAGGAGCTCGCAGCGACGACAGGCAGCTGCTGCGCCGACGTGAGGTCCCTTTCGACCTCCCTGCTCACCGCAGATGGATGGGCACCGAGCGCCGACGCTTGGTGCCCACAACATTTCCCACATTGGGAATGACCACCCGTGGCCAGTACCGCTGTGAGGGCTTGCAGGTCAGAGCGCAACCCAATCAGCACTGAATTTCCATCCGATTGAGCCCCCTCTCCATGAGAGTCGCCAATCTCTCGGTGGAGGAAGCCTGAGGTTCCTCTGCCCTGAGGTTCATGCCTTCACATGCACTCTGCCTGGACTCCTCCATCGCAGAGACCAAATGAAGCATACCCTCATGCAACCCTACCAGATGCAAACGCGCTTCCTGCCGCCTGTCCTGCAGCTGTTGCATTGAGGACAACTCCAGAGGCACGTCATCAGTGCCGGACTCAGCATGTGCCTCGTCCCCTGCAGCCCTCCGGCTGCTGGCGCCATTGGCACTCTCTGTCCCTACCATCTCCTCCAGCGATTGTGAAGTGCCCTCTCCACTGTGACCCAGGACACTAGCTGATGGTAAAGTCCCCACCGAGGTGTTTGTGTCTGCACTGGTGCCTGGCTGGCTGAAATGATGTGACGCAAGTTGCACATGTTGGGCCTCGGGTGTGGAGGGGGGGCCGCGGTGTCTATGGGCGCGGCCATGTGGTGGTGATGCTGAAATTAACAACAAGAACAGTGCATCAGTTAGCGTATAGTCAGTTCAACCTTTCATCCCTTTCCCCCCCAGCCTCATAAGCCGCTCACCCTTCAAGACCCTAAGGAAACAAACATTAGTGGGGTGGAAAAGAGTCAAGAGGAGCCCCAGCCATTAAACGCACATGCAGACAGGCTGGTCAGATGGCCTCAGGAATGCCACATGGCATATTAGGTACCATTGGAGTGGGGAGAGTGCAGAGGTACTTGACCTGGATGCACACTGGCCTGGATAGTTGCGGGGCTGAGGAAACATCACAAACAGTTGCGACATTTGCCGTGGATCACAGGAGATTGAGAGGTCACATTATTGTCTTTCATTCCGTTAGGAGGGGCATAGACCAGGTGGGCAGAAGGCAACATTTCCCCTCGGTGCAGGGATGTGTTACGTGATGACATTTATCTAAGTTGAGTGCCATGAGGTTCACAGCTTAGGTGCTGAGGACCTTTTGGACAAAGTAATGTGGGGCGCACTGGCTGAAAGGGTGGTGGAGGTCCCAAACCCTCTAAGATGCAATAAGTCTTTGGCTGTGCAGCATCGATGCCATGGCATATTAGGCCATGAGAATAGTGGTCACAAACGGGATAAGGTGACTTTGGAAGGTGGTGGAGACGCGAATCTTCAAGGGGACAAGGGACCTTTGTGTATGACCCACACGTCAGAGTGTCTCAGTCTGTGAATGAGCAATGTTGCAGCATTAACGATTGCAGCAACCATCAGTGGTTTGGATGGTTGGGAGACAGAGTGGATGGGACTGTGGACCTCAAATACCTGGCCGCTGGACCCCGGCCTCGCCGACCCTGGCTGCCGGACCCCGGCCTCGCCGACCCTGGCTGCCCTGGCCTCCTGCCTCCTCCCCAGCTCCATGGCCTGCTCTTCAAAAGTTGTCAGGCGCTGGAGGAGGGCGTGCCCACTTCCAGTCCTCTGGTGCTCCCATGAATTGTGCTGAATTTTTGCCAGCAAAACAGAGAAGAGGATTTATTGGGGCTGATCGCTCATATACTCTGCACGCGCACGCTGCACCCCAACCACAGTGGCCCATCTGAGGCCTTCAGCGGCTCCTGTCCACACTACTGGTGATCAGTCCCCAGAAGATAGTACGGCTGGTCCCAACCCCCTACCCCAATGAACACCTTGGACACATTCGGCTTCCATCACTTTGAATAGCACACGGGTCTTAGCGCCCATGGCAAGGAGGCGCAACTAGGTGAGGCGTCAATGCCAGCAGATGGCACTTGGCCACAACACCTTGAGGCTCCCCTTGCACCATCTCATCACCATTAATATGACATGTGTTGGAGTTCTGTGTATGTGTCTCGTGGCCTCCCCTGCAGTTTGACCCCAGACTACTCAAATGCCACAAACACCAACATATGCTGCGGGGAGAACCCTTCTTCTCCTCAACCTCTAAGGCTGATGTAAGCATGGTCAGTACCCATTTGCCCACCTAGCGTGTGCCAAATGCCCAATGCAGTAATAACAGCAAGATGTATGGGGGGTGGGGGTGGGGGTCAAAGGCTAAGGCTACCTTCTGGGTCAAATAGCCAAGGCCGACATGGTACTCACCCATCCAGAGCGCAGCAAATCATTGAATCTTTTTCTGCACTGGATGCCAGTGCACTGCACATCATCATGGGCACTGACAGCGTCACCCACCTCCTCCCATGCCTGGCTGGTGACATGGGGGGCCCTCCTCCTCCCATCCTCCGAATACAGCAGTTGCCGAATGGATAGACACCTCTTGGAGGAGGACAGCAAGGCATGCATCAGAGAATCAGGGGGCACAGTGGCCTCTTGCTGGCCTCTCCTGCAGCCTGCCCCCCTCCTCCTGCTCATGCTCTTGTGCATGCAGACCTCCATCCATCACTCCCCGAGTGGCCATGGTGCACTGCATCAAGCAGGCTGCCTGGCCACTCTTTATACAGGCTGCCTGTTCCCCATTGGAACCGGCAGTCTGAAGCCGCCCGCCCCCGTGACTATTTTCCCATTCTCCACGGGAGTCACTTACCCGCGGGGTAGGCCTTAATTGGCTCACCAGCGGAAAATGGCGGCGCGGCCTGTTTTGCCAGCGGCAATCAGCCGCCCGCCCGCCACCGAGTCGGCCGGGCCTGCCCGACCAACAAACGGAAAATTCTGCCCAATGTCTTTGGTCAGAATTCTTCTCCCTTTGTCCCGATGTCTTCCACACTTCATGTTCCTACCAGCTGCTGTTGAGTTCTGCACGCTGGTCTACACCACAACTGGTTACATTTACTCACAAGCAGAAATATAAGACATATTAAAAATGCCTTGCAGCATAACAGGAATACACAATATCAAAATGTCTTACATCTTCCTGCTCCCACACGGATATCTCTGGTGTCCCCCAAACATCTATCCTCAACCCCTCCTATTTTTCACCTACATGCTGCCCCTCAGTGACAAACACAACGCCAGGTTCCACATATACGCTGATGACACTCAGCTCTACCCAACCACCATCTCTGTCAACCCCTCCACTGCTTCTGAATTGTCCAACATTTAATACTGGATGAGCAGAAATTTCCTCCAGCTAAATATTGGGACAACGGAATCCGTTCTCTTCAGTCTCCACCACAAACTTTGCTCCCTAGCCACCAACTCCATCCATCTCCTTGACCACTGGCTGAGGTGGAAACAGACTGTTTTCAATCTTAGTGTGATATTTTGACACTGGAGTCACTTTGAAGCATTCCGAGAGGAGTGTGAAGCACGTCAGGATCACTGTGAAGCAAACGGGGAGGAGTGTGAAGCACGTCAGGATCACTGAAGCAGACTGGGAGGAATGTGAAGCACGTCAGGATCACTGTGAAGCAGATCGGGAAGAATGTGAAGCACGTCAGGATCACTGTGAAGCAGATCGGGAGGAATGTGAAGCACGTCAGGATCACTGTGAAGCAGACTGGGAGGAGGATGAAGCACGCCAGGATCACTGAAGCAGACCGGGAGGAATGTGAAGTATGTCAGGATCACTGTGAAGCAGACCGGGAGGAGGATGAAGCACGCCAGGATAACTGAAGCAGACCAGGAGGAATGTGAAGCACGTCAGGATCACTGTGAAGCAGACCGGGAGGAATGTGAAGCACGTCAGGATCACTGTGAAGCCGATCAGAAGGAATGTGAAGCACGTCAGGATCACTGTGAAGCAGACCGGGAAGAGGATGAAG
Organism: Cetorhinus maximus; assembly: GCF_964194155.1. Lineage (NCBI taxonomy): Eukaryota > Metazoa > Chordata > Chondrichthyes > Lamniformes > Cetorhinidae > Cetorhinus > Cetorhinus maximus. The sequence continues at coordinate 51,051,091 of NC_135883.1, forward strand.
CACGCCAGGATCGCTGTGAAGCAGACCGGGAGGAGGGTGAAGCACATCTGGATCACTCTGAAGCAAACTGGGAGGAATGGGAAGCATGTCAGGATCACTGTGAAGCAGACTGGGAGGAATTTGAAGCATGTCAGGATCACTGTGAAGCAGACCGGGTGGAGTGTGAAACACGGCAAGATCATTGTGAAGCAGACCAGGATTCTGCCCAGATCCATTGTCACTGTGCAGACTGATGAGCATTTGCAACCAGTTCAAATGGGCCTTGAGAGCCACAGTAAATCGTGGCAAGAGCGATGCCATGTTCTTTGGGAACTGGTCTAACCCATCCTTTGCTCCCTTCACCACCAGGTCAGACCGCCTGAAGGTGCTGGGGGTGTGGTTCAGAGGTACTGGGGCATGCACAAAAAAAACTGGGAGATGTGTGTAACCATGATAAAAGGAAAAACAACATGTGGGAGCAACACTATCTCTCCATTGCGGTTAGGAATCTGGTCATCAGGTGGGAGGTGTTCTGTTGTTGTATGTGGTGCAGTTCTGACCCATATCCCACTCCCGCACTATGGTGATCAGCCAGGCCATCTTCTGCTATATCAGGAGATCAAAAATGGTCCATGTCCAATGGGACATGATGTAAAACCTTCTAGATAAAGGGGATTAAAAGTACCCACATCACTGTAATCTGATGGCCATCTGCATGTGTGGCTGCATCAAGCTGTCTGTAGACCCTTGGTAAGGAAACACCAAGTGTCACTACGTGCTGAGGTTCTACCTGCCTGCAGTATTGCGAAGAATGAGTCTGGCGAAGAATGAGTCTTAGCAACATGCTAAGGAACGCTCCATTCAGCTGGACTGTGTCGTACCAGCTGTCCTTTGTAGAAAAAAATATCTTTGACCACACATTGATCTGCACTAATGTCCTCGAGGTCCTGTGGGAAAAGGACATGGTGGATCTTGTTGGATAGTCCCATGAATGACTGTCAAAGTCATTTGGCAGAATGCCTCTTTGCCAGAGTTTTCAAACAAGCATCGAAACTGTAGCCTGATTGGTGGTGAGAAGGGCCCCCATTATGTCAGATCCTTCCTACACACCTGGAGTCTCATCCCCTCTACACGATGCTGTGGTGGGGAAGAGACTGTTGTCCACCTTCTTCTGGAACAGCCCTTTGAAAAGAAGGCCTGGAAAAGGATGCAGTGGTTTTTGTCGCGGTTCATCCTGAACAGCTGCTTGATGCGGGACTCTGTGCTCTATGGGCTGTTCCCAGGGACACACACCAAGATAAAATCAGCTGTGGCTGGAGGACCATCAACCCTTTAGTCTGCCAAAAACTTGCTCATCTTCTAGTGCAAAGAGTTGACCATGACCCTGTCCTGCAGACATTCCAAGGTCCAGGACTATGTGCTGAGGGCAGCTGTCAAGAGGCGACATGGGGAAAGGCTGCCAGCTAAGGCCTTTCAGCCAGAGTACACTGAGGGGCCGGAAACTGGGTAAAACCCCTTGGGCTGTATGTTTGACACATAATAAATCTTTTAAATATTAACTGTAATTGTAAATGTAGACAGTAACAAAGTATTGGAAGAAATGGATGTGGTTTGCACCTTTTGTAATGTCAAATTTGAATGGTCACGTGATGTACTTTATAAATTTTATGGATAAAGTATATTTCTGGAAAAAAGAGAGAAAAAATGATCAAACTGTGACATCACAGCCGTGGTTTGATTGGCTAGTAAGCGTAGTAACTTTGTTCCCCTTTCTCTAAAGTTAGGGAATTCATCTAAGAAGCTGGAAAATTAAAAAGTCCATATTTTGAGGGGATAACAAGGACAAAATAAAACATTTACCTCCCTATATTTCAGTGACACAAGAAGAAACATTACTAGCTGGTGAACTTTCATTTTTTTTAAGTAGTAAGTTCTATTACCTAATAGAGGAATAGCAGTGCAGCTCTGATCCCTGGAATGCACATCCTGCTCCATGTGTAAACCCCAGATGCTACCCAAGTCCTTGATAACCATATGTGCAGCAAGTGTCATCAGCTGTAGCAGTTCAAACTCTGGGTTTTGGAGCTTGAGCAGCAGTTAGCATGATTGCAGTGCATTCGCGAGGTTGAGAGCTTTGTGGGTAGCACGTCTATGGATGTGGTCACCCTGTAGCTTAATAGTATGCAGGGAGAGAATGTCTAGGATCACCATGTGTAAGAAGTGTCTCCAACTCAAGCTCAGGATTTCTGAGCTTGAGGAGCAGCTGGAGTGACTGCAGAGCATCAGGGAGGATAAGAATTTCCTGGATTGTATGTTTCAGGAGGTAGTCACCCCACAGGCAGTAAGAGGTCAGGATAGTTGGCGGGTGACCATCAGGAAGAGTGAGAAGAGGTGGCTAGCACATGGATCTTTGGGTGTGTGCCATTCTCAAACAGAAACTCAGAATTAGAGACTGCTAGGAATGATGGTACCCTGAAGGAGTGCAGCGCAGACAATGGCACCAATAGGCAAGGGACTGTATAGGAGGGAACAGCAAAGCCAGGAGACGTAGTTGTGATAGGAAATTCCATAATTAGGGGACACAGACAAACATCTTTGTAGCTGTCATCGTGAGTCCTACATCGTGTGTTACCTCCCTGATGCCAGGGCAAAGGACATCATGAAGCTGGTGCAGATAGTTTACAGGGAAAGGGGGTTAGGCAGAAGTTGTGGTGCACATTAGGCCCAAATTCTCCCTTCCCAAGTTGGGAACGCAGAGAAGATTCCTAGCTGCTGTACCCTACCTCTCCAAAGAACTCTGGCAGCTTTAGACCTTTTCCTGAAGTCATGTTTTGGACATCCCAGTTATATAAATTGGATGTGTTTGAAGGCAACTGAACTTTTACACATGCAGCTGCCTCCATGAACCATGGAAATGCAAGCTACAATTGACCCATATTTTCCTGCCCCACCCCCCCACCTCCCAATGAGAATGGGTGGGTACCCAGATTGGGGATGGCACTTCCGGAATCAGGTCTCTGGCACCATTTTGACTAGGTCAGAGACCCTCTCCGTTTTTACGAAAGTTCAGGCCATTGAGAAGGCAGAGATTGAAGGACAGGTTTTCAGGAGCTAGGAAGGAGGTAAAAAAGTGGGATTATTCCTGTGCCACATGCTAGCCAACATGGAAATAGGGAGGGTCAATGTGTGGCTTAAATCATGGTGCAGGAGGAAGGCCTTCAGATTCTTGGGGCATGGGACCAGTTCTGGGGCAGGAGGCACCTATCCAAAACATAGGGGTTGTACCTCGACACAGGACTGGGGCCAATGTCCTAGCAGGAGGTTCAATGGTATGGTAGGGGTGGAGGGGTGGGTTTATGCTAAATTAGCAGGGGGGTGCGAGCACTGGCATATAGAAGTTAGAAAGAGTAATAAGGTGCATAAAGTGAGAGAGCTGGACAATACTAGAGAAGGAAGTTGACGGGCAATATGATCAGTGCAGGCTTGGAGGGCCGAAGGGCCTGTTCCTGTGCTGTACTTTTCTTTGTTCTTTGTTCTTTGAAGGAAGTAGTACCTTTTTAGATAGAAGCAGACTAAGAAGCTCTACGAGGACTACAAAGACAGGATTACAATACATTTATGTAAACGCACAAAGTGTGGTGAATAAGGTTGGTGAGCTACAAGCAGAAACAACAGTATGGAAATACCAGAGATGTAGTTTAAAAATGTGATGAATGGGCTCTTAATATACAAGGATAGAAAGTGCTCTGAAAGATAGCGAAGGAAACAAGTGCGGTGAGGTGGCCGTACTGATTAGGGAAGAGATTGTTGTGTTGGAAAGAATAGTGTCCTTGAGGGTGCAAATGCAGAGTCCATTTGGTTAGAGCTGATAAGCAAAAAAATGTAAGATCGCACTACAGTGGGTATTCATTTGGCCTCCAAATAGTGAGAGAGAGAGATATAAAAGAGCAAATATGCAGGATTATCACCAAGATGTATATAGAATAGTGTAGAATGGTGATACTGGGGGAATTTGATTACCCAAATATTGGGAGGAATTTATGAAATTTGTTCAGGAGAACTTCCTTGATCAGTATGTTCTCAGTCCAACTAGAAAGGAGTCATTGCTGGACCAAGTGGACTGTGGGAGAACATTTGGGTAATAATGATCATTGTATCATAAGATTTAGATTAGTAATGGAGAAGAGCAAGAAATTATCTAATATAGTACTTTTAAATTGGAAGAGGGCTGATTTCAATGGGATGAGAGGGATCTAGCCAGGATAAAATGGGACCAGAGAGTGACAAGTAAAACTGTATTGGAACAATGGGTGATCTTTAAAGAGATGTTTCAGGTACAGACTGGGCACATTCCAACAAGGATGAAAGATAAGGGACCCAAAAACAGGGCTTCTTTGGGTGATGAGGGAAATAGCGATTATGATGAAACAAAAAAGGAGGGTATATGATACATGTCAGGTGAATTCTTCAAGTGAGAATCAGGTCAAATACAATAGGTTGAGAGGGGAAGTGAAGAGGAAAATAAGACTGGCATAGATAGATTATGATAATTGAATGGCAGTCAACACAAAATGGAACCCAAAAATCTTCTACCGGCATGTAAATAGTAAATGGGTTAAAAGAGGTGGAGTGGGTCCTATTAAGGATGGTGAGGGTGATATATGCTTCGAGGCACAGGGCAAGGTGAGAATACTTAATGAGTTGTTTGTGTCAGTGCTTACTGAAGAGGAAGAGGACTCTGACAAAATATTGGTAGAAGCAGGGATAGTGTGAAAATCGAGAGGGAGGAGAGACTGGCTAAGCTTATGGTAGACAAGTCACCTGGTCCAGACAGCTTGCATCCCACATTACGAAAGGGCCTGGGGGAGGAGATAGCAGAAGGGCTTGCCTTGGTCTTCTAAGCTTCCCTAGATACGGGGGAGGTGTTAGAGGATTGGAGAGTGGCAAATGTGACACCCTTATTCGAGAAAGGGGGTGAGGACATTCTTAGTAACAATAGGCCAGTTAGTTTAACATCAGTGGTGGGTAAAAGTTTGGAATCCCTAATCAGGGAAAAAAAATTCAACAGGCAAGGAGGGATTTGAGTTAATTGAGGAGAGCCAGCATGGATTTGTAAAAGGCAGATCATGCTTGACAAATCTAATAAATTTTTTTTGATGAAGTAACAGAGAAAGTTGATGAATGGAATGCGATGGAAGTTGTCTGTATGGATTTTGAGAAAGTGTTTGACAAAGTACCACATAAAAGGCTGATTAACAAAATTCAGGCTCATGGAATAAGAGGGTCAGTGTCCATTGGATAAAAGAAACTTGGTTAAGGACAGAAAGCAGCGAGTCATGGTAAATGATTATTTTGCAGGCTGGAGGATGGTAGACAGTGGTGATCCACACGGGTCAGTGCTAGGACCACAGCATTTTTCCTATATATAAATGACTTGGATTTGGGTTGTTTGGTTTGAGATGAGAAACAATAAAGGCAAAAAGTCACTTGTGGGAATGGTGTACAGGCCTCCTAATTGTAACTACTCAGTAGAACAGAGTAATGGGAGCTTGTCAAAAAGGTACAGCGATAATCATGAGGAATTTTAATCTACAGATAGACTGGAAAAATCAGATGGGCAAAGGTAGCCTGGATGAGGAGCTCATAGAATGTTTTTAGGATAGTTTCTTGGAACAGCACCTTCTGGAGCCAACCAGAGAGCAGACTATATACCAGAGACCTGGTACTGTGCAACAGGATGGGATTAATTTAATATAAATTGTAAAAATTTGAGGCCCCAGCACTGATCCCTGTGGTAAACCACTGTTACAACCCGCTAACCAGACAAAGACCCATTTATGCCTACTCTCTGTTTCCTGTCAGCTAGCCAATCTTCCATTCATGCCAATATGTTACCCCCTACACCATGAGCTTTTATTTTCTGCAATAGCCTTTGATGTGGCACCTGGTCAAATGCCTTCAAATCTAAATACATTACATCCACTGGTTCTCCTTTTTCCACAGCATATGCTAATTCTTCAAAGAATTCCAATAAATTGGTTAAACATGATTTCCCTTTCACAAAACCATGTTGACTCTGCCCTTAATATTTTACAATTTGTGGAAGAATGGACAAGTGGAATGGTTGCTAAATTTGCTGACGACGCAAAGATAGATAGGATAGCAAGTTGTGAAGAGGGCGTAAAGAGGCTACAAGGTGACATAGATTCTGAGTGGGAAAAGATCTGGCAAATGGAGTTTATTGTATGCAAGTGTGAAATTGTCCATTTTGGCACTGTTATGGACCAGAGGGGGATTAACTTAAATAGCCCTGATTTCTCCACTCTCTACCCGTCTGTAAACAGAAAGGTGTTTTTGATTTCTGATTTCCTCATTTATAAGTGGTGGCGTATTTCCCCCAACCCTTCAGTTTTGGAACTATCCAATCCTCTATCCCTAACCCCACATCAAACTCAAGGTTAGTTAAAATAAGAAGTTTGGTTTATTTTAAACACACAGAAAACACGGGAAAGGGTTTCGCAATGTCTGCTCCTTTTTGCATTCATACAATAAAAGAGGTATAAGGGAAAGAAAGGGCTTCAGGGCAAAGATCACAATAAAAATAAGAGTTATGGTTTCTCAGGAGTCCAGAGTCCAGAATCAAAAGTCCAGTGGTGTATTCCTTCATAGGTTATCAGGCTGAAACTGTTGCAAGGTGTTCCGACTTTTCAGAAGTGAAGACTTCCACAATGGAAGAAGGTACACAGAGATGAATGAGTCTTGAAGGCACAGATACAGACGCTCCGAGGTTCCAGTAGTTCACAGTGCAGATGAGGACAAGGCCATTGACCTGGACAGAGCTCTTCCATTACTATCTGTTGGATGCTAAATTGGTAGACAGAGGCAGGCTGCTAGCCTGGAGTCCTGCTTCTCTTCAGATGTCAAACGGGGACTGAAGCTAAAATTCAAGAGTTGTATAATTAAATGAATTCAAACAGCTCAAGTCTTGGCCATGTGACAGTGTGGTTTCAGATCAAGTTATTCAGCTAATGAGGTGCTTGGTTGAAAACCATTGTGTTTTGGAGCAACTAACGCTGAGGCCATTAGCACAACATTGATGATTAAGCTCTATAGCTCTACCTTTGTCTATAGCTGGCTGGTACGGAGTTATCGTCAACAAATCCTTTGTGTTTACTTAGCTGGAATGTTTATACAAAGACGTCACATTCCAGGATGATAAGGTAGCCTTTGTCCATTGGAACAGCTTAGAATCTTCCAGAAACCAGCATGTGATCAGCTGCAGCCATTTTTATCAGCCCAGCAATTGTTCATTTTGAAAAACAGAAAAAAATAATTTTATAGAGTAGCCAGGCTGATTTAGAGAGATATATATTTTTCTTCCTGTCTCCTGGATGGGATAGGCAGGAAGAATAAAAGGAAGCTTATTATCTAAATGGTGAGAGATTGCAGAGCCCTGAGATTCAGAGGGACCTGGGCGTCTTAGGGCATGAATTGCAAAAGGCTAGTATGCAGGTACAGCAAGTAATTAGGAAAGCTAATAGAATGTTATTGTTTGTTGTGAGGGGAATACAAAAGTGGGAAGGCTACGCTTCAGTTGTACAGGGCACTAGTGAGACCATATCTGAAGTACTGTGTACAGTATTGGTCTCCTCATTTAAGGAAAGATGTGAATGCACTAGAAGCATTCATTACTAGACTAATACCAGCAATGGGTGGGTTGTCTTGTGAGGAAAGTTTGGACAGGTTAGGCTTGTATCCACTGGAATTTAGAAGAGTAAGAGGCGACTTGATCGAAACCTTTAAGATCCTGAGGGGCCTTGACAGAGTGGATGTGGAGATGATGTGGGAGAATCTAGAACTAGGGGTCATGGTTTAAAAATAAGGTGTTGCTCATTTAAGACAGAGATGAGGAAAAAAAATTTTCTCTGAGGATAGCGAGTGTTCGGAACTCTATTCCTCAAAAGGCAGTGGGAGCAGTGTCTTTGAATATTTTTAAGGCAGAGTAGATTCTTGATTAACAAGGGGTTGAAAGGTTATCGGGGGTAAGCAGGAGGTTACAATCAGATCAGGCATGATCTTATTGAATGGCAGAGGAAGCTTGAGGGTCCAAGGGGCATGTTTGTATGTTTGTATAGATCTTAGAACATGGATAAGATTTCAAAATTTGCCAATGATATCAAACGTTGAAGAGTGGCAGACAGTGAGAATGAAACAAATTGCCTGCAACAGGACATAGATAGGCTAGCAGAATGGGCAGACAAGTGGCAGATGGAATTTAATAGAGCAGGTGATGCGTTTTGGCAGAAGGGAAAGGGAGAGGCAATAGACTTGGCATAATTGCAAACAGTGTGCAGGGACAGAGGGTCCTGGGGCATGGTTCATGTGCATGGATCTTTGAAGGTGGAAGGACATATTGAGAGAGTGTGGTCAGTGAACCATATGGGATCTTGGGATTCATAAATAGAGGCATCTAGTACAAAAGCATGGAACTGCTGAACTTTTATAAAGTTTTGGTTAGGCCCCAAGTGGAGTATTGTGTCCAGTTGTGGTCACCACATGTTAGGAAGGATGTGAGGATTCTTGAGAGTGTGCAGAGGAGATTTATCAGAATGGATCCAGGGATGAGGGATTTTGCTTACAAAGTTAGGTTGAAAAGGCTGGGGTTGTTCACCTTGGAGCAAAGGAGATTGAAGTGGAGTTTGATAGAGATACAAGATAATGACTAGCTTGGATAAGGAGACAAGGAAAAACTATTCCCATTAAATGATAATACAAGGATTAGGGGCCAGAGATTGAAGGTTATGGGCAAGAGATGCAGGGGGAATATGGAGAAGAACCTTTTTACCCAGTGAGTGGGAATGACCTGGAACTCGCTGCCTATGAGGGTGGTGAATGTGGAAACAATCAATGATTTCAAAAGAAAATTAGATGAAAATTTGAAGGAAATAAGCTTGCAGGGCTATGGGGATTAAGCAGGGGAATAGGACTGACTGGATTGCTCCACGGGCAGTCAGCATGGACTTGAAAGGCTGAATTACCTCCCTCAGTGTCCTAAATGATCCCGTGATGGGGTAGTTGAGAAGGAACAAACGGGTAGTTCAGGAGACCTTGCAGCCCTTCTAATGCAGGAGTTCTCACTCTCCAACCAGTATTCAGTTCTGAATACTGATGAAACTGATGGTTCATCAGGAGAGTGCAGCCAGAGCCAAGTTCATGGTACCACGGGTGGCTCAGCTGTACAGGTGGGCATGAAGAAGACTGGAAAACCAATAGTGATAGAAGATTCAATAGTTAGAGGATCAGACAGGCATATCTGCAACCACATACATGAATCCAGGATGGTACCAACAACATAGGTAGAAAGCTAGAATTTAGGGAGCTAGGTAGGAAATTAGCAAGCAGGACCTCAAAAGTAGTAATCTCTGGATTACTCCCAGTACTATGTGCAAGTGAGTATCGGAGAATAAAGCAGATGAATGTACGGTTGGAGGGATGGTGCAGGAGGGAGGTCTTTAGATTCCTGGGTAATTGGGATCAGTTCTGGGGGAAATAGGACCTGTACAAGCTTGGCGGGTTGCACCTGAATAGAGTTGGGACCAAATTCCTTGCAGAGCGATTTGCTAGTGCTATTGGAGAGGGTTTAAACTAAATTAACAGGGATGCGCAAACCAGGAGGTAACACTAGATAGGAATACCAAGGTGCACAGAGTATTGGGACAGATAATTAACACTAGATGTAGGAAATAGTAAGCTATTAGGTAGATTCAGCATAATAAGGAAAGTGGTGGTGATGTGGTACAGTTCACTCAAGGAGCCCAAGTTGCTGTAACAACATTTTGTACTTTTTGTATGCACATTGTACCCTTGAGCCATTGATAGTGATGTTAGAGGCTCCAACTTTCTTTCAATTACATGGCTGATGGGAACCTCTCCCACTCTTACCGCCTGCCATTGGCTTATGTTGGAAGGATTTGTAGGCTGCAAAAAATGATGTTGTGGTTATAACAGAGACCTGGCTCAAAGAAAGGTAGGACTGGATGTTAAATGTTCCTGGGTACAAGGTGTTCACAAAAGATAGGATAAGAAGAAAAGGGGGAGGGGTGGTGGTATTGATTAAGGAGAGTATTACAGTGCTGGAGAGAGAGGATGTCCCAAAGGGGTCATGGACAGAATCTATTTGACTAGAGTTAAGGAACAAAAAGGGTGTGATTACATTGCTCAGTGTGGTCTATAGACCGCCAACTAGTGTGAAAGATATCGAAGAACAAATATGCAGGGAAATTACAGAGAAGTGCAAGAATTATAGAGTAGTTATAATGGGTGAATTTATAAACCTGAATATAGACCGGGATAGTAAAAGAATTCCTAGAGTGTGCTCAGGAGCATTTTCTACTGCAGTATGCTTCCAGTCCAATGAGAAAGGAAGCACTGTTGGTTCTTCGGAATGAGGTGGGACAAATAGATCAAGTGTCAGTAGGGGAACAGTTAGGGGACAGTGATCATTGTATTGTCAGGTTTAGGATAGCTATGGAAAAAGACAAGGAACAATCCAGAGTAAGAATAATTAACTGGAGGAAAGCCAACTTTAATGGGGGTAAGAATGGATCTGGTCATTTGTTAAATTGGAATCAAAGATTAGCAGGTAAAGCTGTAACTGAACAAAGGGCTGCCTTTAGAGAGGAGATAGTTTGGGTGCAGTCAAGTGTGCTCATGACAGAAGTCAGGTGGATAATAGAACTGAGAACCAGGCCAAATATAGAAGATTTGAAGGGGAATTGAAAGTGCAAATAGGAGAATCAAGGAGAGAGTATGCGAATACACTGGCAACTAACATACAAGGGAATCCAAAATTCATCTATAGCTAGGGATCAAAAATGGGAGTTACACCTGGAGGCAGAGGGAATAGCTGAGATATTGAATTTGCATCAGTCGTAACCAAGGAAGAAGATACTGCCCAGGTCATGGTGCAGGAGGAGGTAGTTCAGGCGCTTGAAGGATTTAAACTTAATAAGGATATTGGATAGGCTGTCTGACTTAAAATTGGTAAAGCACCAGAATTAGATGAGATGCATCCAAGGATACGCCATAATTTTCCAATCTTAGACTCAAGGGTGGTGCCAGAGGACTGGAGAATTGCAAAGGAATCCTATTGTTCAAGAAGGGTGTAAAGATAAGCCCAGCAACACACAGGCTGTCAGTTTAACCCCAGTGGTGGTGAGGCTTCAAAAAATTATAATTAAGGACAAAACTAATAGTCACTTGGGAAAATGCGGCTTAATTAAGGAAGGCCAGAATAGATTTGTTAAGGGTAAGGGTAAATTGTGTTTAACTGACTTGTTTGACATTTAAGATAATTAGCAAAAGAAGCAATGGTGACATGAGATAAAACTTTTTTTTCATCGAGTGGTTAGGATTTGGAATGTACAGCCTGAGAGTGCTTGGGGGCAGTTTCAATCGAGTGGTTAGGATTTGGAATGCACTGCCTGAGAGTGCTGGAGGCAGGTTCAATCGAGTGGTTAGGATTTGGAATGCACTGCCTGAGAGTGCTGGAGGCAGGTTCAATTGAGTGGTTAGGATCTGGAATGCACTGCCTGAGAGTGCTGGGGGCAGGTTCAATCGAGTGGTTAGGATTTGGAATGCACTGCCTGAGAGTGCTGGAGGCAGGTTCAATTGAGTGGTTAGGATCTGGAATGCACTGCCTGAGAGTGCTGGAGGCAGGTTCAATCGAGTGGTTAGGATTTGGAATGCACTGCCTGAGAGTGCTGGAGGCAGGTTCAATCGAGTGGTTAGGATTTGGAATGCACTGCCTGAGAGTGCTGGAGGCAGGTTCAATCGAGTGGTTAGGATTTGGAATGCACTGCCTGAGAGTGCTGGAGGCAGGTTCAGTCGAGTGGTTAGGATTTGGAATGCACTGCCTGAGAGTGCTGGAGGCAGGTTCAATCGAGTGGTTAGGATTTGGAATGCACTGCCTGAGAGTGCTGGAGGCAGGTTCAATCGAGTGGTTAGGATTTGGAATGCACTGCCTGAGAGTGCTGGAGGCAGGTTCAATCGAGTGGTTAGGATTTGGAATGCACTGCCTGAGAGTGCTGGAGGCAGGTTCAATTGAGTGGTTAGGATTTGGAATGCACTGCCTGAGAGTGTTGGAGGCAGGTTCAATCGAGTAGTTAGGATTTAAATGCACTGCTTGAGAGTGCTGGAGGCAGGTTCAATCGAGTAGTTAGGATTTAGAATGCACTGCCTGAGAGTGCTGGAGGCAGGTTCAATCGAGTAGTTAGGATTTAGAATGCACTGCCTGAGAGTGCTGGAGGCAGGTTCAATCGAGTAGTTAGGATTTAGAATGCACTGCCGGAGAGTGCTGGAGGCTGGGTCAATTGAAGTGCTCAAGAGGGAATTGGATTATTATCTGAAAAGGAAGAATGTGCAGTGCTATGGGAAAAAGGCAGGGGTGTGGATTAGGCAAATTGCTCCTGCAGAGCATCAGCACAGACATGACAGGCCGAAAGGCCTCCTTCTGTGCTGGAGCTATGCTGTGATTCTAGGATTTGATCCTGAGATGAGTTTCGGATGACATATCCATTACAGTACCAAGACAACCTGTCTCCGTAACAGCCGCCTGACTCTATCCCTGCCTCAGCTCATTTGCTGCTGAAAATCTCATTCACACCTGAGATACCTGTAGACTTTGCAATGGTCAGCCTCACATCTACCACCCAAACAAACTTCATCTCAACCAAAACTCTGCTGCCTGTGTCCTAATTTACGCCAAGTTCCATTCACCCATCACCCCATGCACACTGACTCACACTGCCAATACCTCGATCTTAAAATTCTCACCCTTATTTTCAAATCCCCCCATAGTCTCTTCCTTCCCAATCTCTAATCTCTTCCAGCCCTATAACCCTTTGCGCTCCTCCAGTTGTGGCCTCTTGTGCGTCCCTGCTTTTCATCACTCGACCACTAAAGTCTGTGCCTTCAGCTGCCTAGGCCCTAATCGCTGGAATTCCCTTCTTAAATCTCTCTACCTCCTCTTGCCTCCTTTAAGATGCTCCTTAGAACCTACTTCTTTGAGCAAGCCTTTGGTAAACCATCCTAATAGGTAGCTTGGATAATAGTCATGTGAAATGCCTTGGGACATTTTGGTGCATTAATGGTACTAGATAAATGGAAGTTGTTGTTGTTGTTGTATGACAGTGTAAGAGCACATAAATGCTGTTAGTTGTGAGAGTGAAATTGGTTTAATTTGTACTTTAACTCTTTGTGTCAGCTGTAACTCAGTTGGTAGCACTCTTGTCTCGATGTCAGATCGTTATGGGTTCAAGTCTCACTCCAGGATTTGAGTACAAATATCGAGGCTGACACTCCAGTGCAGTACTGAGGGAGAGCTGCACTGTCAGAAGTACCATGTTTCAGATGGATTATAACCAAGGCACTCTGTGCCCTCTCAGGTGGATGCAACTAAACCCCTGATGCTATTTTGAAGTAGAGCGGGGAATTTACTTACTCCTGGTGACCCAGCCAATGTTTATCCCTCAGTCACTACAAATCAGATTATCTGTTCATTATCACATTGCTGTTTGTGGGAGTTTGCTGTGTGCAAATTTGCTGCTGCATTTCCTACATTACAAAAGCAACTACACTTCCAAAGTACTTCATGAGCTTTAAAGTACTTTGAGACATCTGGTGGTTATGGAAGGTGCTATATAAAGGCAAGATTTTCTCTACTGAGTGTTTCTAATTTGGACTTGGAGGGATTAATTTAAATCATGGATAGTCTAACACTGATTGTGTTTATATTTATGCTGCAGAAGGAATGTGTATTAAGTGGTAGTAACTGATATAAACAGTTCCTACAGAGTGAAGCAGATAAGTGACAGTCACTTCTAACCTTTGTGAGGTCATCCAGCCATCCCACATTATACAGTTGGAGGAATGTTGCTGATTTCCATTGGGTCCAGTAATTCTAGGCCAGACTGTACTCAACATTGACATGTACAGGGTTTTCTTCAGTTTTAGGAAAATTGAAGTATTTAAGTCCACAGCCACCATCATCATCAGTGCAATACATTTAAGGGTGAACTATTGTTTTATTTTTATTGGTAGAAGGGCCACATTGCCCATAGAAAATAGGAGCAGGAGGAGGCCATTCGGCCCTCTGAACTTGCTCTGCCATTCATTATGATCATGGCTGATCATCCAACTCAATAGCTTGCTCCCGCTTTCTCCCCATATCCTTTGATCCCTTTCGCCCCAAGAGCTATATCTAACTCCTTCTTGAAAACATACAATGTTTTGGCCTCAACTACTTTCTGTGGTAGCGAATTCCACAGGCTCACCACCCTGGGTGAAGAAATTTCTCCTCATCTCAGTCCTAAATGGCCTATCCCGTATCCTCAAACTGTGACCCCTGGTTCTGGACTCCCCCACTATCGGGAACATCCTTCCTGCATCTACCCTGTCTAGTCCTGTTAAGATTTTATAGGTTTCTATGAGATCCCCCCTCATTCTTCTGGACTCCAGCGAATATAATCCTAATCGACTCAATCTCTCCTCATATGTCAGTCCCGCCATCCCAGGAATCAGTCGGGTAAACCTTTGCTGCACTCCCTCTATGGCAAGTACATCCTTCCTCAGATAAGGAGACCAAAACTGCACATAATATTCCAGGTGTGGTCTCAACAAGACATCCCTGTTCATGTACTCAAATCCTCTGGCTATGAAGGCCAACATACCATTTGCTTTCTTTACTGCCTGCTGCACCTGCATGCTTACCTTCAGTGACTAGTGTACGTCTCATTGTACATTCCCCTCTCTCAATTTATAGCCATCTGCCTTCCTGTTTTTGCAACCAAACTGGATAACCTCACATTTATCCACATTATACTGCATCTGCCATGCATTTGTCCACTCACTCAGCTTGTCCAAATCACACTGAAGCATCTCTGCATCCTCCTCACAGCTCACCCTCCCACCCAGCTTTGTGTCATCTGCAAATTTGGAGATATTACATTTAATTCTCTCATCTAAATCAGTATATATATATATATAACTGGGGTCCCAGCACCAATCCCTGTGGTACCCCACTGCCCATTCCTCACAACTGAATATAAGTTCCTAAATGATTAACCTGTTGTCCTCAGCTTCATGTGGGTTTTTGCCACGTTCCTGCCTCTTGATGAAGAATGTTTGTGTGTGTGTTTGCAGCTTCCTAGTGTCTCACCAAGCACCAGTTCTTTACGTGTGAGCACAGACACTGAGTGCCGCCAAGGTGTTCAAACGAATTGTATATCATAGCTGAACATGATCCTGTTCTCATATGATATCCACATTATGTGCACTTTGTGGCAGGATTTGTTGGATAGCAGTTAGACTTAGGGCGCATTTTCTGGCCCTATCATGGTGGGGCGGAGCCGGAAAATGCAGTGAGCCATTCAAAAGGCTGTGGCGGGAAGAGCCGGAAAATTCACTACTCCCCGAGTCAGGGTGTTGAGATGAACTGGAGCTCCCTAATTGCTGCTCCAGTTGAGACCAGCTCACACAGTGCAGACCAGAGATGAAACTGAGGGTATTCAGACCTCACACTGAGCCAGCAACTTCACTCAGCCAAATATTCTATTGTCATCATCGATAGCTACTTTTAATCAAATGCTTAAATGGAAAAAAAATTGAGATTAAAGTAAGAATACACATGGATCACCATCATGTTAACGGAAACCCATATTGAACCTGACAACTTGACTCCAGCATGCAGATTTAGAGTTGAGTTATTTTGTTGTGTAAAATGATAAGCAAACAGACATTGAAGATTTTGGATGGAAGAATTGGAGGCCTTGTGAATTAATTCCTTTTCTTGTCTTTGACCAGGTAATGTGGGTATGCAATTTATGTCGTAAACAGCAGGAAATTCTCACAAAATCAGGAGCGTGGTTCTTTGGAAGTGGAACAGCACAGCCCCCCAACCAGGATGGGACCCTGAGTGACACAGCTACAGGGGCTGGTTCTGATGCACCCAGGGAAAAGAAAGCAAGACTGCAAGAGCGTTCACGATCCCAGACTCCTTTAAGTACGGCAGGAGCAACACAAGAGACTACACCACCCGACAAGACTCGGGTGTCTGAACTTACTCGGCAAGAAATGGGTTTTGAACAGAAGCAATCTTCAGCAAGATCTCGGAGCGAACCCCCGAGAGACAGGTAACCTGAATTGCTGTAAAACCGATTTCTTTTCATGCTGGTTTGATACTAAGTCAGTAAGATGTTACAGCTGGTGAGCTGTTTCAAAACTTTGTTTCTCTGTGCCAAGTTGCTAGTCTTGAAATATGTTTTTAACTTCCACTTAACTTCTCCTTGGCCCTTCATTGCTATCAAAATTCTCTTACTTTTATGAATACCAAAGTTTGCCTTGAGATTTTAGATCATTTGCTAAGAAGGACATAACATGAACTCATAGAAATAAGGACCTTCAGAAATAAATGAAACTATTTATTGATTTCAATTATCCCTTACAGTCACTATGATTTAATAGTCCTTGCTTAAGAAACAACCTGTGACTGAATGTAACCTTAGGGATCATTTTTATCCCTGAGATTTTCTAACTCAATACAAGGCTACCATTTGATCATTAAACGCAACTTAAAAGGATGTAGTGTGACCAATAGAAAATGGATAATAGAGTCATTATGACACAGGAGAAGGCTATATGGCACATCCAGTCTTTGCCAGCTCACTGCGGAGCAATCCAGTCAGTTCCATTTCCTTGCTCGATCACCGTAGCTCTGCAAGTTTATTTCCTTCACGAGCCCATCAAATTTCCTTTTGAAATCATTCATAATTTCCACTTCCACCACCCTCAGGTCATTATCACTCACTGCGTAAAGAAGTTCTTTTTCACATTTCCCCTCACCTCTTGCTGAAAACCATAAATCTGTGCCGTTAGGCCATCAGTTAATGGAAAAAGCGTTTTTTTTTTGGTCTACCTTATCTAAACCTGTCATAATCTTGCACACCTCTATCACATCTCTCAATATCCTTTGCTCCAAGGAGAATAAGCCTAGCTTCCCCAACCTTATAAGCTCTAACCTTATAGCTAAAATTCCTAATCCCTGGAACCATTCTGGTAAATCTCCTCTGCGCACTCTCAAGGATCCTCACATCCTTCCTAAAGTGTAGTGACCGGAACTGAACACAATAATCCAGTTGTGGCCAAATCAGAACTTTATAAAAGTTCCCCGCTTTTGTACTTAATACTGCTCTTCATAAGCTCAAAATCCAATATGCTCCGCAACTCACTCTCTCGATGCCTTGCCGCCTCCCAAGTGCTAAGCACAAGTACCCCCAGGTCATTCTATGCCTGTACACTCTTTAAGCCATTAAGCCTATATTGCCTCTCCCTATCCCTTCTGCCAAAATGAATCACCTCACACTTCTGTATATTAAATTCCATTTGCCACTTGCCTGCCCATTCTGCTAGCCTATCTATGTCCTGTTGTAACAAAAATAAAAATACCTGGAAAAACTCAGCAGGTCTGACAGCATCTGCGGAGAGGAACACAGTTAACGTTTCGAGTCCATATGACTCTTCAACAGAACTAAGGAAAAGTAGAAGAGAGGTGAAATATAAGCTGGTTTAAGGGGGCCTGAGACAAGTAGAGCTGGATAGAGGGCCAGTGATCGGTGGAGATTGCCAAAAGACAAAAGGACAAAGAGGTGTTGATGGTGGTGATATTAGCTGAGAAATGTGCTAATAGGTGACATTAAGTGTAGAAAGCAGGACGAGGTGTCAACACCTCTTTGTCCTTTTGTCTATGACATCTTTTGGCAATCTCCACCTATCACTGGCCCTCTATCCAACTCTACTTGTCCCACCCCCTCCCTTAAACCAGCTTATATTTCACCTCTCTTCTATTTTTCCTTAGTTCTGTTGAAGAGTCACACGGACTCGAAACGTTAACTGTATTCCTCTCTGCAGATGCTGTCAGACCTGCTTAGTTTTTCCAGGTATTTTTATTTTTGTTTTTGTTTTGGATTTCCAGCATTTGCAGTTTTTGCTTTTATGTCCTGTTGTAGTCAATTAGTACCAATCTCACTTTTAGCTACTTCTCCAAGAATGGAATAATCGGAAAATTTTGAAATTTTACTCTGTATTCCAATAACCAAGTTATTTATATGTATCAAAAAAAAACGGTGGTCCTAGTACTGGGGGGCACCACTGACTACCATCCTCCTGTCTAAAAAACAACCGTTTCCAACAACTTGCTGTTTTCTGTCCTTAAGCCAATTTCCTATCCTAGCTGACACTGACTCTTATTCCATGAATCTCAACTTTATTAACCAGCCTTTTCTGTGGTACTTGGTCAAACACTTACTTTAAAATTTTTTTCATTCATGGCATTTGGCCTTCACTGGCTAGGCCAGCATTTATTGCTCATCCCTAGTTGCCCTTGAGAAGGTGGTGGTGAGCTGCCTTCTTGAACCGCTGCAGTTCATGTGGTGTAGGTACATCCACAATGCTGTTAGGAAGGGAGTTCCAGGATTTTGACGCAGTGGCAGTGAAGGAACGGTGATATATTCCCAAGTCAGGATGGTGAGTGACTTGGATGGAACTTCAAGTTCGTGGTGTTCCCATGTACCTTGTCCCTCTATATGGTAGTGGTCATGGGTTTGGAAGGTGTTGTCTAAGGAGCCTTGGTGAATTTCTGCAGTGTATCTTGTAGATGGTACACACTGCTGCTACTGTGCGTCGGTGGTGAAGGGAGAGAACGTTTGTGGATGTGGTGCCAATCACACGGTCTGCTTTGCCCTGGATGGTCTCAAGCTTCTTGAGTGTTGTGGGAGCCACACTCACCCAGGCAAGTGGGGAATATTCCATCACACTCCTGACTTGTGCTTTGTAGATGGTGGGCAGGCTTTGGGGAGTCAGGAGGTGAGTTACTCATTGCAGTATCCCTAGCCTCTGACCTGCTTTTGTAGCCACAGTATTTATATGGCTAGTCTAGTTCAGTTTCTGGTCAATGGTAACCCCCAGGATATTGATAGTGGGGGATTCAGTGATGGTAATGCCATTGAATGTCAAGGGGCGATGGTTGGATTCTCTCTTGTTGGAGATGGTCATTGCCTGACACTTGTGTGGCGTGAATGTTGCTTGCCACTTGTTGGCCCAAGCCTGGATATTGTCGGTCTTGCTGCATTTGGACATGGACTGCTTCAATTTCTGAGGAGTCGTGAATAGTGCTGCACATTGTGCAATCATCAGCAAACATTCCCATTTCTGACCTTATGATGGAAGGAAGGTCATTGATGTACAGAACATCTACCGCATCCCCTTCATCAACCTATCCTGTTGCTTCATCAAAAAAATCAATTAAATTAGTCAAGCACGATCTGCTTTTTACAAATCCATCCCTTAATTGACTTAAACCTCTCTAAGTACCTGTTGATTTTTTTCCCCTGATTATTGTTTCCAAAATCTTCTCCATCACAAATGTTAAACTGACTGGTCTGGAGTTACCAGGACTGGCCTTACACCCTTTCTTGAATAAGGGTGTCATGTTTGGCAATCTCCCATCTTTTGGCACCTCCCCTGTATCTAGGGAATATCGGAAGATTATGACAAACCTTTTTGCTATCTCCACTCTCACTTCCCTTAGCAACCTGGGATGCAAACCATCTGGAACAGGTGATTAAGCATGGCCAGCCTTTCCAGTACACCCTGTCTATTGATTTTCACCCCATCCATTACCTCCACCGCCTCCGCTTCTACTAATTTTTTGTCAACATCTTCTCCCTTCATACTAATACAAAGTACTTAGTGAGTGTTCTCACGTTGTCCTGCACCTCTAAACATATATCACCCTCTTTGTCCCTAATAGACTCCACTCCGCCTTACTACGCACTTACTTTTACATGCCAGTCAAAGTTTTTTGAGTTCGTTTTATATTAACTGCCTTTTGATTTTCAATTTCTCTCTTTGACAAACTTATTTTCTTCTTCACTTCCTCTCTCAAATTATTGGCCCAGATCTTGGGGACCCAGTAGAGGTCCAGGCTCCCCTCTATTGAAGGTTGTAACAGAACTACAACTTCCAGGGAGCCCACTTATGCTGCATCCCAAAAGTACCCCGACAGACACTTGGCCCACCTCATTCCCCAACACCAGATTCAGTAATGCCTCCTTCCAAGTTGGATCGAGGACATAGTATTGGTCAAGGAATTTCTCCCAAAAACATTTCAGAAATTTCTTCCCCTCCTTTTCCTTTAGTCTAACATTATCCCAATCAACATTTTGCCAATTAAAGTTCCACAGTATCACCATTCTATTGTTCTTGCACATCTCGGAGATTTCCTCCTCTCTCTCTCTCTCTCTCATTTGGAGGTCTCTAGATTACCCATGGCAACTGAATCATCCATTTTTTGCTTCTCGGCTCTAACCAAATAGATTCTGTCTTTGCCAGTCAAGAACACCCTTTTTAATACGACAATGTCTTCCCTAATCAGTGCTGCCACCTCATCTCCCTTTTTCCCTTCCCCACCTTTTCTGAACACTTTGTATCCTTGAACATTAAACACCCAGTCTTCACTATTTTAAAGCCATGTTTCCGTTGTTGCGACTGTATCATATTCACACATGGCTATTTGTGCTTGTAGATCATTAACCTTATTCATCACGCTTCATGTGTTTACATATGTGCAATGTAAACCTGTCATTGTATTCCTCACAGCCCACTCTTATCTAATGTGGTACAACTTCCTTCTCTAGTACTGTCCAACACTGTCACATTGTTCCCTATTCCTCTTTTCTACTTCTATCCACTGGTTCCCAACCCCCTGCAAATTTAGTTTAAACCCTCCCCAGTCACACAGCTGAACCTCCTGCAAGAACATTGGTCCCCGTTCTGTTGAGGTGCGACCCTTCCCTATTGAATAGGTGCCTGCTGTCCCAGAACTGGTCCCAATGTCTGAGAAATCTGAGCAATCTGAAGCCCTCCCTCCTTTACCATGCTTCAAGCCATATACTGACCCTCCCTATCTTCTTATTTCTACTCTGGCCAGCACTGGGAGTAATCCAGGGATTGCTACCTTCGAGGTCCTACTTTTTAACTTCCTCACTAGCTCCTGAAAATCTGACAGTAGAACTTCAATACCTGCCCTCTCGATATCGTTGGTACCACAACTTCGGGCTCACTCCCTTCCCCTGCAGAATTTCTGCACCCTCACTCTGATGTCCTTTAATCTAGCACCGGTGAGGTGACACACAATAAGGGACCCCCAATGATGCTTGCAGAAATGCCTGTCTACCCTCCTGACTATGGAATCTCCTATAACAACTGCATTTCTACTCATTACTGTTCCCGCCTGTGCAGCCCCTTGCCGATTGGTGCCATGGTCTGGTCTGTACTCCTTTAGGCTAATGACATTCCCAGCAGTCTCCAATGCTGAGTACCAGTTTGAGAATGGCACACACCCTGAATTTCCTTCCTCTTCCTACTCCTCCTGATGGCCACCCACTGACCGTCCTGAATTCTGACTACCTGTAGGGTGGCCACCTCCTGGAACATACGATTGTGGAAACTCTCATCCTCTCTGATGCTTGGTGGTGACTCCAGCTGCTCCTCAATCTTGGAAATTTTGAGCTCGAACTTTTTAAAAATTCATTCATGGGATGTGGGCTTTGCTGGCTAGGCCAGCATTTATTGCTCATCCCTAGTTCCCCTTGAGAAGGTGGTGGTGAGCCTTCTTGAACCACTGCAGTCCATGTGATGTAGGTACATCCACAGTGCTGTTAGGAAGGGAGTTCCAGGATTTTGAACCAGCGACAGTGAAGGAACGGTGATATATTTCCAAGTCAGGATGGTGAGTGGCTTGGAGGGGAATTTCCAGGTGGTGGTGTCCCCATCTGTCTGCTGCCCTTGTCCTTCTAGATGGTTGTAGCTGTGGATTTCAAAGGTGCAGTCTAAGGAGGTGCATCTTGTAGATGGTACACACTGCTGCTACCGTGCGTTGGTGGTGGAGGGAGTGAATGTTTGTGGATGGGGTGCCAATCAAGCGGGCTGCTTTGTCCTGGATGTTGTCAAGCTTCTTGAGTGTTGTGGGAGCTGCACTTATCAATGCAAGTGGAGAGTATTCCATCACACTCCTGACTTGTGCCTTGTAGATGGTGGACAGGTTTTGGGGAGTCAGGAGGTGAGTTACTCACCGCAGGATTCCTAGCTGCTGGCCTGCTCTTGTAACCACAGTATTTATATAGCTAGTCCAGTTCAGGTCCTGGTCAATGGTAGCCCCCCAGGTTGTTATAGCGGGGGATTCATGATGGTAATGCCATTGAACCTCAAGGGGTGATGGTTAGAAAATCTCTCATTGGAGATTGTCATTGCCTGGCATTTGTGTGGCGCGAATGTTACTTGCCAATTGTCAACCTAAGCCTGGATATTGTCCAGGCCTTGCTGCATTTGGACATGGACTGCTTCAGTATCTGAGGAGTCGCGAATGGTGCTGAACATTGTACAATCATCAGTGAAAATCCCCACCTTATGATGGAGGGAAGGTCATTGATGAAGCAGCTGAAGATGATTGGGCCTAGGACACTACACTGAGGAACTCCTGCAGTGATGTCCTGGAGCTGAGATGACTGATGCCCAACAACCACAACCATCTTCCTTTTTGTGCTAGGTATGACTCCAACCAGCAGAGAGTTTTCCACCTTATTCCAAGATTGGCTGGGTGGTGAACAGTGAGGTTGAGTGTCTTGGGCTACAGGAAGATATAGACGGGATGGTCAAATGGGCAGACAAGTGGCAGATGGAATTTAACCCTGAAAAGTGTGAGGTGATGCACTTTGGAAGGAGTAATTTGACAAGGAAGTATTCAATGAATGACATGGCACTAGGAAGTTTTGAGGATGGAGTGTGTGTCCATAGATCTCTGAAGGCAGAGGGGCATGTCAGTGGGGTGGTGAAAAAGGCATATGGGACACTTGCCTTTATCAATCGAGGCATAGATTACAAAAGTAGGGAGATCATGTTGGAGTTGTATAGAACCTTGGTGAGGCCACAGCTGGAGTACTGTGTGCAGTTCTGGTCGCCACATTATAGGAAGGATGTGATTTCACTGGAAGGGGGTGCAGAGGAGATTCACCAGGATGTTGCCTGGGATGAAATATTTAAGTTATGAAGAGAGGTTAGATAGACTTGGGTTGTTTTCATTGGAGCAGAGGGGCGACCTGATCGAGGTGTACAAGATTATGAGGGGCATGGACAGGGTGGATAGGGAGCAGTTGTTCCCCTTATTTGAAGGGTCAGTCACGAGGGGACACAAGTTCAAGGTGAGGGGCAGGAAGTTTAGGGGGGGATGTGAGGAAAAACTTTTTTACCCAGAGGGTGGTGACGGTCTGGAATGTGCTTCCTGGGAGGGTGTTGGAGGCTGGTTGCCTCACATCCTTTAAAAAGTACCTGGATGAGCACTTGGCCCATCATAACATTCAAGGCTATGAGCCAAGTGCTGATAAATGGGATTAGGTAGGTAGGTCAGGTGTTTTTCACATGTCAGTGCAGACTCGATGGGCCGAAGGGCCTCTTCTGCACTGTGTGATTCTAGATTCTGTGATTCCCATTGACTCCAGTTTTGCTAGGACTCCTTGATGCCACAGTCAGTCAAATGCAGCCTTGCTGTAAAGGGCAGTCACTCTCACCTCACCTTGGGAGTTCAGTTCTTCTGTCCATGTTTGGACCAAGGCTGTAATGAAGTCAGGAGCTGAGTGGCTCTGGTCGAATCCAAACTGGGCATCAGTGAGCAGGTTATTGCTAAGCAAGTGCCGCTTGAAAACACTATTGATGACCCCTTCCATTACTTTATGGTTGATCGAAAGTAGACTGATGGGGTGGTAATTGGCCGGGTTGGATTTATCCTTTTTGTGTACAGTGCATACTTGGGCAATTTACCATATTCCCGTGTAGTGTTGTAGCTGTACTGGAACAGCTTGGCTATGGACGCGGCAAGTTCTGAAACACAAGTCATCAGTACTATTGCCGGAATATTGTCAGGGCCCATAGCCTTTGCAATATCCAGTGCCTTCAGCCATTTCTTAATATCACTTGGAGTGAATCGAATTGGCTGAAGACAGACATCTGTGATGCTGGGGACCTCAGGAGGAGGCCAAGATGGATCATCCACTCGGCACTACTGCCTGAAGATTGGAGCAAATGCTTCAACATTATCTTTTGCACTGATGTGCTGGGCTCCTCCATCATTAAGGATGGGGGTATTTGTGGAGCCTCTTCCTGCAGTGAGTTGTTTAATTGTCCACCACCATTCACAACTGGATGTGGCAGGACTGCAGAGCTTAGATCTGACCCGTTGACTGTGGGATTGCTTAGCTCCGTCTATCAATTTTTGCTTATGCTGCTCAGGCAGCTGGAGACAATTCCTACACATGTCATTTCCCCCAAGACACGTGGGGCAAAATTTTCTGCCTGCCGGGCGGGCGGGCCCGACCCAATCTCCGGCGGCAGGGAGACAATCCCCGTCAGCGAAGCGGGACCCGCTGCCATTTTACGTGGGCAGGCCAATCCGGCGGGAAGCACTATGTGCTTCCTGTGTGGGCGGGGGAGGATTCCCCAAAAGCGAGAGTGTGCTCTTTCGTGCATGCGCACGAAAGAGCGCACATCTCCCTGAGGCTAAGTGCTGCCTCAGGGAGATCGCTTACACTTTGAAAAAGATTAAAAATAAAAAAAAAAAGTCCTTAACATGTCCCCCTCATGTGACAATGTCACATGAGATGGGACATGTTCAAAATTACAGTAAAACTTTATTAAACTTTTCAGAACCCAGCATGAAACCTCATCCCATTGATGGATGAGGTTTCATGTTTTTTCTATTCCCCGCCGGGGCTCCTGGCCTGCCCATCAACTTTAAGGTTGGATGGGCAGGTCCTTTAATTGTTTAAATAAGCCTGTCAATGGCCTCAATTGGTCATTGACAGGTTGGTGGGTGCACAGCTGATTTTGCTATGGCCCCGCCTTCCTGAAAATTTAAATGAGACGGAATGACGTCGAGGGTTCCACCAAACGCCATCCCGCGTCATTTTATGCTTCGGCGAGCGGGCACCGCCCCCTGATCGCCAACGGCAAAATTCTGCCCATGAAGTGTCTGGAAGTTTCCACGTGGCACAGGAATTGCAAGCGTGATCTAAAAACAATCTCCTCTCCCTCTTTTAGAATCTAGTTAGTACCTATTTTCAAGTACATATTTCAGCAGAGCTGATAATGTGAAGGATATGATCCTTACTTTTCATAGTTTTTTAAATGGTTCCATATGATCATGAAGCAAAATTGGAGAAAAATAGCTGTTTTTGCCTTCTGGCATTCGTTTTGACTCAATGTTCTGAGTACCATTAAGCGCAGTAAAGAACTGTACTGTGTGCAATGAGCACATTTATTTATTAGAGAGAGAAAGATGACTCAGTTTTATTGACTTGGACCTTTTATTACACGTAAAGTATTTTAAAAGTATAGTTTAGGTGTATCGAACATAACTCATTCTCAGGTTTTTAATGCTGAATTGACTTCTTGCAGGCTTTCCTGTATACTCTACCCCAAACCAATAGACATTGAGTTGCAAACAATGTTAACCACATAATTTTTGTGTACAAAATTAATATTTTCTGTTTAATTAAGAAAAGGGGACAAATCCCATTTTGCAGGACACCCTCAAGACTCAAGAAAGGTCAGAGGTGAGATACATCAAGAAGTAATATTGAAGTGACAAAGAGCTTGCAATTTCAAAGATTATAGATACTAGGGTCGATATACGAAGAGGAAAAAGTTTTCAAAAACCTTTTGGAAACATGTTGTTGAGGTCAGCTGTGGGGATTTAGGGAACTGTTTTCTAGTAAGCAGGAACATGGCAACTAAAATACTGACCAAAATGTTGGCAGGGAGGAGGATGTTCTGAGGTGTACATGCAGTTCAGAGAAGGTTTACTAAACTAATACTTGTATTGGGTGGGTTGTCTTATGAGGGAAAGTTGGACAGGTTAGGCTCGTATCCACAGGAGTTCAGGCGACTAAGAGGGGACTTGATTGAAACATATAAGATCCTGAGGGGTCTTGACAGGGTGAATGTGGAGAAGATGTTTCCTCTTGTGGGAGAACCTAGAACCAGGGGTCACTAATTGAAAATAAGGTGTCTCCCATTTAAGACAGAGATGAGAAGAATTTTTTTCTCTCAGAGGGTGGTGATTCTTTGGAACTCTCTTCCTCAAAAGGCAGTGGGAAGCCTTTTTGAATATTTTTAAGGCAGAGGTGGATAGGTTCTTGATAAACAAGAGAGTGAAAGGTTATCGGGGTAGGCAGGAATGTGAAGTTGAGGTTAAAATCAGATCGGCCATGATCTTATGGAATGGTGGAGCAGGCTCGAGGGGCCGAGTGGCCTACTCCTGCTCCTAATGCATATGTTAGTATGTATGTATGGAGAATGAGGGGGAAAGTGTCATAAAAATAAAATTTGATGAAATACTGAGAAAAGGGGAATTGGGGAAATTTGGGCTGAGCACTGAATGGGTGTCATATCGACAATGTATGTGTGACTCCTGCCTTTGTGCTAGGTATTGTAGCTTGCCAGCTTTCTACTGCTGAAAAATCATTAGGATGCTCCCCACAGTCAGCTGGCAGGCAAGGTGGGGCGCCTGAAAATTTTTTGAAGGAGAAGCACTCCTGGGGCAAAATTTTACGTTTGGCTTGCGGGCGTGCACCCGACATGCACAGGCGTAAGTGACGCATGATGACGTCGGGCATGCGTCCCGACGTCATCCCACACTTGCGCGATATTTTGTTCAGCGGGTGCGCACCGGAGTTGGCTGCACGCCCACCGATAATTGAAAGGCCTATTAAGGCCATTAACGAGCTAATTAACTTGAAATTTACACTGTCCGTCCAACCTGATGGTTGGCGGGCAGGTGAAAAGGCCAAGTGGCCTTTACATTTTTTAGGAAATCTCATCCACGAGCAGGTGAGGTTTCCTAAAGCTAATACAAATTAAATAAAACCTTTATTTTGAAATTAAAAACATGTCCCATCTCATGTGACACAGTCACATGAGGGGACATGTTTCATTAAACTTTTACTGTCTTTATTTTTTTTTAAAAAGCGCTTCAATCTCCCTGAGGCAGCTCTGTGCCTCAGGGAGATTGAAGCACTCTTTGGCAGGCAACTACGCACTAGGCCCGCTCTCCTTCCTCCCCCTGCCCACACAGGTAGCGCTCAGCATTGCCGCTTGCGATCCACACAGGACGGGCCTTAATTGGTCTGCTTCACGACCGCCCTCTCCCGCTCCCGCCGAGCCCGCCCGATGAGGGAAAAATTCTGACCCTGATCTTTCAGTGGGACAACTGAGAACTTTCAAACTCTGAGAACTGTATATCAACTCCCCAACTTTAGGGGAATGGAAGAGAACAATGAGGGGAGAAAACCTAAATAGAAGATTTAAAATGTGAATATATAGGGCAGAATTCTGCCCTAGGTTGGCGGGCGGGCCCCACCGGCTTGGCGGCGGGCGGGCAGCCTAACTCCGCCACAGAAGCGGGCCATGCCGCCATTTTGAGTGGGTGGGCCAATTAAAAACCATCCAGCGGCCTGCCGAATAGGAAGCTGCGCTTCCTGTGCGGGGGAGAGGGATTCCCCATCTGTCAAAGTGTGATCTTTCACGCATGCGCACGAAAGAGTGCACTGCTCCCTGAGACTAAGTGCTGTCTCAGGGAGATCACTGACAGTGCTTCAAAGTCTCAAAATAGAAAAATAAAAAAAATATTAACATGTCCCCCTCATGTGACAATGTCACATGAGATGGGACATGTTAATAAAGCTCACATAAAGTTTATTTAAGATTTTTAAAACGGACATGAAACCTCATCCCGTCAGTGGATGAGGTTTCATGTTTTTTCAGAAGCCCGATGGGGCTCCTGGCCTGCCCACCAGCCTTAAGGTTGGACGGGCAGGGCCTTTAATTACCTTAATTATCTTGTCAATGGCCTCAATTGGCCATTGACAGGTCGGCGGGCGGACAGCTGATTTTGCTGTCCGGCTGCCTTCCTGAACATTTAAATGGGGTGGGATGACATTGGGGGTTCCTCCCGACGTCATCCCGTGTCATTTTCCCATCGGCAAGGGGCCCCACCCCCAAATTGCCGACGGGAAAATTCAGGCCATAATTTATATGGGCAAATGCTAATGCTGATGAAAGTTTTAAATCACAAATCGGTACCAGAGTTGCACAATGGAAGTTAAACCTATTTGACATTGCATGTCAGTGAAGCAAATGTAAGGTTCTCATTAATCCCAAGGAGAAATCTCATTGTGGATTTACAATAGATGATTACATAAGAGTTGAGCAACCTTTCCAGCTTTATGAGGTTATGGTCTGTAATCTGTCAATTCAAAACGTTTCTTCACATTGAGTTCACTTTTTTAATGCAAAAAAATGCAGCTATTGTTCTTTCCCTGAGATTTAACAAACATGACAACAAATTGATTCTCATTTGGTTAATGAAACTTATGTAAATATATTAGATAGCTTTCCAGTTCTCTGAAAAGCTTCTATAAGATTACAGTTAACATTTAGAACGGCCCTTCTCAGCTGAAAGACTGTCACGTTGATACTACTATCGCCATTGCTCCCCTGAACTTCCCCATCTTTCTTTTGAGTCTCATTCTCCCTTCAGCCTTTGATTCATCTCAACCACGAGCAACAACAAGTTGCATTTATATAGCACCCTTAAATTTAGTGAAACACACAAAAGTATGAATTAGGAGCAGGAATAGGCCAGTCGGCCCCTCGAGCTTGCTCCGCCATTCAATAAGATCATGGCAGATCTGAATGTAACCTCAACCCCACATCCCTACCTACCCTCAATAACCTTTCACCCCCCTTGTTAATCAAGAATCAATCTGCCTTTAAAATATTCAAAATCACTGCTTCCACTGCCTTTTGAGGAAGAGAGTTCCAGAGACACATAACCCCCTGAGTGATCTTTTTTTTTCCTTGTCTCTGTCTTAAATGGGAGATCCCTTATCTTTAAACAGTGACCGCCAGTTCTAGATTCTCCCACAAGAGGAAACATCCTCTACACATTCACCCTTCAACACACCTCAGGATCTTAAATGTTTCAATTAAGTTATCTCTTCTAAGTTCCAGTGGATACAAGCCTAACCTGCCCAAACCTTTCCTCATAATACAACCCACCCATTCCTGTTATTAGTCCAGTAAACCACCTCTGAACTGCTTCTAACACATTTACGTCTTTCTTTAAATAAGGGGACCAGTACTGTACACAATACTCCAGATGTGGTCTCACCAATGCCCTATATAACTGAAGCATAACCTCCCTAATTTTGTAATCAATTCCCCTCACAATGAATGATAACATTCTATTAGCTTTCCTAATTACCTGCTGTACCTGCAAACTAACCTTTTGTGAATCAGGCACTAGGACACCCAGATCCCTCTGCACCTCAGAGCTCTGCAATCTCTCACTAGTTAGATAACAAGCTTCCTTTTTATTCTTCCTGCCAAAATGAACAATTTCACATTTTCCTACATTATACTCCATTTGCCAGATCTTTGTCCACTCACTTAACCTATCTATGTCACTTTGTAGCGTCCTTACGTCCTCTTCACAATTTACTTTCCTACCTATCTTTGTGTCATCAACAAATTTAGCAACCATTCCTTCAGTCCCTTCATTCAAATCATTTATATAAATTGTAAAAAGTTGAGGCCCCAGCACTGATCCCTGTGGCACACCACTTGTTACATCCTGCCAGTTTATGCCAACTCTCCATTTCCTGTTAGCCAGCCAATCTTCTATCCATGCCAATATGTTACCCCTACACCATGAGCTTTTATTTTCTGCAATAACCTTTGATGTGGCACTTTATCAAATATCTCCTGGAAATCTAAGTACGCTACATCCACCAGTTCCCCTTTATCCACAGCACATGTGACTCCTTCAAAGAATAAATTCATTAAACATGATTTCCCTTCTATAAAATCATGTTGAGTCTGCCTGATGGCCTTGAATTTTTCTAAGTGCCCTGCTATAACATCTTTAATAATAGCTTCTAACATTTTCCCTGTGTCAGATGCTAAGCTAACTGGCCTATAGTGTCCTGCTTTCTGTCTCCCTCCCTTTTTTAATAAAGGAGTTATATTTGTTATTTTTCAATCTAATGGAACTTCCCCGAATCTAGGGAATTTTGGAAAATTAAAACCATTGCATCAACTATCTCACTAGCCACTTCTTTCAAGACCCTAGGGTGAAGTCCATCTGGATCTGGAGATTTGTCAGCCCGCGGTCCCAACAATTTGCTCAATGCCACTTCACTGGTGATTGTAATTTTCCCGAGTTCCTCCCTCCCTTCCATTTCCTGATTTGCAGCTATTTCCGGGATGTTACTTGTGTCCTCTATAGTGAAGACCGAAGCAAAATACCTGTTAAATTCATCTGCCATCTTCCTACTTTCCATTATCAATTCCCCAGGTGCACTCTCTATAGGACCAATGCTCACTTTGTTAACTCTTTTCTTATTTAAATATCTCTTACTATCTGTCTTTATATTACTAGCTAGCTTTCTGTCATGCTGTAATTTTTCCCTCCTTATTAATCTTTTTGTCATTTTCTGCTGTTCTTTATATTCTTTCCAATCTTCTGACCTGCCACCCGTCTTTGTGTATTTATATGCTTTTTCTTTAAGTTTGATACCGTCTTTAACTTTTTTATTTAACTGCGGATGGGGGGCCCTCCCCTTGGAATTTTTCTCTCTTATTGGAATGCATATATTCTGTGTGTTCTGAAATATCCCTTTAAATGTCTGCCACCAAACTTCTATTGACCTATCCCTTGACCTCATTTGCCAGTTCACTTTAGCTGGCTCTGCTTGCATGCCTTCATAATTGCCCTTATTTAAGTTTAAAACACTAGTCTTGGACGCACTCGTTTCTCCCTCAAAATGAATGTAAAATTCATCCATATTATGTTCACTGTTACCTAGGGGTGCCTTCATGAGAAGGTTACCAATTAATCCTATCTCGTTGCACAACACCAGGTCTAGTATAGCCTGCTCTCCAGTTGGCTCCGAAACATGCTGTTCTAAGAAACTCTCTCGAAAACATTCCATGAACTCCTCATCTACGCTACCTTTGCCCATCTGATTTTTCCAGTCTCTATTAGATTAAAATTCCCCCCTGATTATTGCTGTACCTTTCTGACAAGCTCCCATTATCTCCCCTTCTATATTCTGTCCTAGTGTGTAGTTACGATTAGGGGACCAGTACACCACTCCCACAAGTGACTTCTTGCCTTTAACATTTCTCATATCAACCCAAACCGTTTTTACATCCTGGTTTCCTGAACTTGGGTCATCTCTTTCCAATATGCTAATACCACTTGGGAAACATCCCAAGATCCTTCACAGGAACATTATCAAACAAACTTTGACACTGAACTAAGGAGATATTAGGTCAGGATCAAAAGCTTGGTGAAAGAGGTGAAAACAAAGGAAGAATATAAGAACATTGGAACAGGAGGAGGCCATTCAATCCCTTGAACTTTTTCTGCCATTCATTTAGATCATGACAGTTTCTCTTGGTCTGAAACCATTAATGCTCTTGATGAATAACTTGTATATCTCAGTTTTTAAATGTTCTATTCACGAAGTCTCAACAGCATTAACCTGAATGGCCTTACTCTAATTTTAAGGTTTTGCCCTCTTGTTCTGGACTATCTGACAAGAAGAAATAGATTCTCTCTCTCTCTATCCCTTCATCTTCTTTAATCAGCTTAAACATCTCAATTAGATCATCCCTTGATCTTCTATATTCAAGGGAATATAAACCTAGTCTGTGCAACCTGTCCTCAAAAATGTACCTTTAACGCCTGGTATCTGTGAAGCTACGCTGCACCCACTCCAAGGCCACTCTATCCTTGCTGAGGTGTGGTGCCCAGATCTGATGACAGGACTGCAAATAGGTTCTAAGGTGAGCTCTGTACAGTTGTCACATCATTTCCACGCTGTCATATTCCAGCCTATCTGTGATAAAGGCCAACATTCCATTAGCTTTTTAATTATTTGTGTACCTCTTGTAGTTTTGTGATTTCTGACTGAGCTGCTGGAATCTCACTTCTAATCCATTGTTCCGAGCTTCTCCCCATTCAAAATACTCCCTATTTTTCTTAGTTACAAACTGGATAACATCATGGTGGCAGTGATATTGTCACTGGGCTAGTTATCCAGAGACCCAGGGTAAAGCTCTGCGGACCTGGGTTTGAATCCCACCACGGCAGATACTGAATTCAATAAAAATCTGGAATTAAAAGGTTTTATGCTCACTGATGCCCAGTGAAACCAATCCAGTTTGGATTCCACCGGAGCCACTCAGCTCCTGACCTCATTATAGCCTTGGTTAAAACATGGACAAAAGAGCTGAACTCCCAACTCGCATTTGTCCAAATGTGGCATCAAGGAGCCCTAGCAAAACTGGAGTCAATGGGAATCAGAAAATGGGAAAACTCTCTGCTGGCCGGAATCATACCTAGCATAAAGGAAGATGATTGTGGTTGTTGTGGAGGTCAATCATCTCAGCCCCAGGACATCACGGCAGGAGTTCCTCAGGGTAGTGTCCTCAGCCCAACCATTTTCAGCTGCTTCATCAATGACCTTCCTTCCATCATAAGGTCAGAGGTGGGGATGTTCGCTGATGATTGCACAATGTTCAGCACCATTCACAATTCCTTAGATACTGAAGCATTCCATATCCAAATGCAGCAAGACCTAGACAAAATCCAGGCTTGGGCTGACAAGTGGCAAGTAACATTCACGCCACACAAGTATCAGGCTATGACCATCTCCAACGAGAGAGAATCTAACCATCTCCCCTTGACATTCAAAGGCATTACCATCACTGAATCATCCATTTTCCAAAATTCACTAGTTTCTGGAAAAGTGCCATCAGACTGAGGAGAGGTTGAGAGGCAGAGACAGTCGTTAAGAAAATTAGGTTGAGTTTAGGGCTTGGGCCGCTGCAAGCCTGGCCTCCTATAGAGGGTCAGAGTAATT
This sequence comes from Cetorhinus maximus, assembly GCF_964194155.1. Lineage (NCBI taxonomy): Eukaryota > Metazoa > Chordata > Chondrichthyes > Lamniformes > Cetorhinidae > Cetorhinus > Cetorhinus maximus. The sequence continues at coordinate 51,084,165 of NC_135883.1, forward strand.
GGGAATGTAGAATTGATCAGAATTGGAAGAATGCAGAAAAGTCAGAGTAAGGGGAGGGGTTGTAGGCCTGTAGGAGGTTTCAGAAATAGGGAAGGACGGGGTCATGGAGGGTTTCAAATGCAATGGGGGGATCTTTAATCTCTCCATGGCCGGCAGGATACTGAGAAGTTAAATTGTTGAAAATCGGAAGTGCAACCCCAGCCTGTTTCAGAGAGACCAAAGAATGTCTTTCACCGAGTTGATGATCCTCCAGCCACAGTTGATGTTTATCTCGGTGTGGTTCCCTAGGAACAGCCCATAGAGCACAGAGAACAACCACCGCATCTCTCTCCAAACCTCCTTTGCAAAGGTGCATTCCAGAAGGTGGTAGACACTGGTCTCTTCTCCACTGCAGGTACTTCGAGCGTCATGTGTGGAAGTGTTCAGACTCTGGATGTGCAGGAAGGATCTGACAGGGAGGGCCTTTCTCACCACCAGCCTAGCTACATCTTGGTGCTTGTTTGAAAGCGTTGATGATGAGGCATTCTGCCAAATGGCTTTGATAGTCTGTTCGGGGAACCATCCGACAGGATCCACCATCTCCTTTTCCCGCAGGGTCCCTAGGATGTTATATGTGGACCACTGCCTGATGGACTTATGGTCAAAGGCGTTTTTCTGTATAAACCTTTCCACAAGGGACAGGTGGTATGGCACAGTCCAACTGAATGGAGCGTTCTGCGGCAGTGTGGCCAGACCCATCCTTCACAACACCGAGGACATGTAGAACCTCAGCACATAGTGACGCTTGGCGTTTGTGTACTGAAGGTCTTTGGACAGCTTAATGCAGCCACACACAAAGGTGGCCATCAGGATGGGGGTGACGTTGGGCACATTTCCCCTTTCATCTAGAGGTTTGTACGTCACATCTCCGCGAACACAGTCCATTCACAATCTGCAGATAAAGCGGAAGATGGCCCAGGTGATTGCCGTGGCACAGGTGTGGGATATGGCCCAGACCTGCACCACATACAGCAACATGAAGAGCACCTTACACCTGATGACCAGATTCTTCATGACAATGGAGAGGGAGTTTGCGTGTTTTTGTTTTACTGTGGCAACATGCTCCTTCCAGTTTTTTGCAGTCACCCCTGCCCCTCTGAACTACATCCCAGCACCCTCAGGCCATCTGACCTGACAGTCAAGGGGACAAAGGATCGAGTGGCCCAGTTCCCAAAGAACATGGCCTCGCTCTTGCCATGAGTTACTTTGGTTCCCAAGGCCCATCATCAGTCTGCGCAGTGACGGTGGATTCAAGCAGAAGATGGTGATGTTGTCATTGCTGGGGACTCAAAAAATCAGTCTCCAGCAAGGTAATTGGGATCTGATGGGAGTGAGTGTTCTGGGCTTCATTGAATACACACTCAGGTGACCATCGCCCAATTTCCCAGCTGTGGGATGCATAGGAGCAGAGTAATATCATTTACCTTCAAACCTGCTCCATTACATCATGACTGATCCGTACCGCAATTGAATCCAAGTCGATTTCAGCTTCCCTCCAATTTAGCACCAGGTTTCTGTGGGGAGATTTTATGGAGGTGTCGGGTTCTTGCCTGCCAGCTGGAAAGCCACTGAGTGACTGCATTGCTTCCTCCAGTGAGGTCCACCAGTATTAAATGCCTCTCAGGGGGCCATTGGCTGGTTTTCCCTGTGATTGAGGACCCTGGAGATCAAAGTCCCACCCACCAAGATGCTGGCCAATCAGTGTCTGGCAGCTCTTTTGCTCAGCAGCATCACCATGGATGCAGTAGCTACTGCAGAAAATACACCCACTGAAGGCCCAGGATTGCAGGTCAAACCAGGCCACAATGGCAGGAGAGATTTCATGGGTGGCGGTCACAGGAGAGAAGATGTAGAGGGGTTGACAGCAAGGGCAGGGTGTGGTACCTTCCCAATGTCGGGACCCTTGACCTGGCGCTGAATGCTTTGAAGGAGGGATATTGCCTCGCCCACCCTCCACCCCCTCGCCCAGGAGGTGACAAGCAGCCAACATAGGTTTGCTTGCTGTGCCCGCCATGGGATGAGGCCATTAAGCGGTCATTAGATGGGCACTGAAGGGCCTCAGTCGGTGGCGGGGCTGGAATTCTGACCACAGGCTATCCTGCCCTGGATTTACTTTTGGTGGAGGGTGGGGTGCTGGCACACCATCCTTCTGTCTGATTAAATGCCCTCCCTGCCTCCAAACACGCCATGAAAGAAGCTATAAAATCCTATTTTAAGATTTGGTTCTGCCTTGAATTGTTAGATTTTACATTGGGTCAGGTAGGCCTAATTTACATGTGCTATAGTTACAGAAAAATCTGTGAACCTTGTTCATTTCAGATTTATTTTGTAGATGTTTTAACGTAGATTTGACTTAGTTTCTCACACTTGTATTGTTATTACTGGACTTTGCATCTGTCATCACCAGCTGCCTTTACTTTGCTTTTTAATCGTCTCAACTTTACAGAAATCTTCAAATAAAACATTTGGTGCAAAATAGTTACACATTGATAATGATCCTCTTTGCAGGAAGAAGAGTTCATCAGTTTCAGAACTGAATGGAAAAGGACCGAAAGGTGAACGGAAACGCACAACAAAGGCATCCCTTCAGCAAGGTGAGAGGTCAGTTGATGAAAGGGAGCATAGAGAACGGCGAGAAAGCCGACGCTTAGAGAAAGGTCGTTCACAGGACTATCAGGACATGGGTGAGAAATTAGAGGTGGAAAAGTTTGCAGATGAGGAAAAACAAAGGATTGAAGAGGAATATCAGAATCGATATAAAAGTGACCCTAACCTGGCAAGGTATCCAGTTAAACCTCAGCCTGAGGAACAACAGATGCGAATTCATGCTAAAGCGTCTAGAGCAAGACATGAAAGAAGGCACAGTGATGTATCACTGCCCCACACCGAGGCTGAGGAAGGTCAGGTGACAGAGGACCTATTGTCAAGAAGGACTCAGCAACAGGGGGTACAAGAGCGGAAATCCCCAGTTGAAAAAACTGCAGATGTACAAATGGTTGTTTCGAGGCAGCAGCATTTGAGCAGTCATAGCCCACCAACATCTAGACGGAGCCCAGTTCCTACAGAACACTTGGAGGTAAAGGATTATGACACCTACAAGAAGCACTTGGATCCCAGTTCTGCTGTGGTTCGAACAAAGCGAGACAGAAATGAAGCAATGCTGCGTAATGATTCGCTTAGTTCTGACCAGTCAGAATCAATCAGACCACCTCCACCAAAACCACACAGAATGAAAAAAGTTGGAAAGAAAAGACAAATGTCAGTCAGTAGCTCTGAGGAAGAGGGCGCATCAACACCAGAATATACCAGCTGTGAAGATGTGGAAATTGAAAGTGAAAGTGTCAGTGAGAAAGGTAAGCACTGTCATTCTCTATTACCATAATAATGTCTCTCTCTGAATATAGATGTGATATTAACAGCAAAGCTAAAAAACACGAAAAATAACACTTTAATAGACTGGGACAGATACACTGAGACAGATGCACCAGGAAAAACACTGGGGACAGATACACTGGGGACAGATGCACCAGGAAAAACACTGGGGACAGATACACTGGGACAGATGCACCAGGAAAAACACTGGGGACAGATACACTGAGACAGATGCACCAGGAATAACACTGGGGACAGATACACTGAGACAGATGCACCAGAAGAAACACTGGGGACAGATACACTGGGACAGATGCACCAGGAAAAACACTGGGGACAGATACACTGTGACAGATGCACCAGGAAAAACACTGGGGACAGATGCACCAGGAAAAACACTGGGGACAGATGCACCAGGAAAAACACTGGGGACAGATACACTGTGACAGATGCACCAGGAAAAACACTGGGGACAGATGCACCAGGAAAAACACTGGGGACAGATGCACTAGGAAAAACACTGGGGACAGATGCACCAGGAAAAACACTGGGGACAGATACACTGTGACAGATGCACCAGGAAAAACACTGGGGACAGATGCACCAGGAAAAACACTGGGGAGAGATGCACCAGGAAAAACACTGGGGACAGATACACTGGGATAGGTGTACCAGGAAAAACACTGGGGACAGATACACTGGGACAGATGCACTGGGGAAAACACTGGGGACAGATGCACCAGGAAAAACACTGGGGACAGATGCACCAGGAAAAACACTGGGGACAGATAGACTGGGATAGGTGTACCAGGAAAAACATTGGGAACAGATGCACCAGGAAAAACACTGGGGACAGATACACTGGTACAGATGCACCAGGAAAAACACAGGGGACAGATGCACCAGGAAAAACATTGGGGACAGATGCACTGGGATAGGTGTAGCAGGAAAAACACTGGGGACAGATACACCAGGAAAAACACTGGGGACAGATACACTGGGATAGGTGTACCAGGAAAAACACTGGGGACAGATGCACCAGGAAAAACACTGGGGACAGATACACTGGGACAGATGCACCAGGAAAAACACTAGGGACAGATACACTGGGACAGATGCACCAGGAAAAACACTGGGGACAGAAGCACCAGGAAAAACACTGGGGACAGATGCACCAGGAAAAACACTGGGGACAGATGCACTGGGACAGGTGCACCAGGAAAAACACTGGGGACAGATGCACCAGGAAAAACACTGGGGACAGATGCACCAGGAAAAACACTGGGGACAGATGCACCGGGATAGGTGTAGCAGGAAAAACACTGGGGACAGATACACCAGGAAAAACACTGGGGACAGATACACTGGAATAGGTGTACCAGGAAAATCACTGGGGACAGATGCACCAGGAAAAACACTGGGGACAGATACACTGAGACAGATGCACCAGGAAAAACACTAGGGACAGATACACTGGGACAGATGCACCAGGAAAGACACTGGGGACAGATACACTAGGAAAAACACTGGGGACAGATACACTGGGACAGGTGCACCAGGAAAAACACTGGGGACAGATACACTAGGAAAAACACTGGGGACAGATACACTGGGACAGATGCACCAGGAAAAACACTGGGGACAGATACATTGGGATAGATGTACCAGGAAAAACACTGGGGACAGATGCACTAGGATAGATGCACCGGGAAAAAGACTTTAGACAGATGCATGGGAGACAGGTGCACCGAGAAAAAGACTGGGGACAGGTGCACAGGGCAGATACACTGGGGAAAACAATGGGTACAGGTGCACCAGAAAAAACATGGACAGGTGCACTGGGACAGATGCACCAGGAAAAACACGGGGGACAAATGCACTGGGGAAAAACATGGGGGACAGGTGCACTGGGACAGATGCACTGGGAAAAACACTGGGACAGATGCACTGGGATAGGTGCACCAGGAAAAACACTGGGGACTGATGTACTGGGAAAAACACTGGGGACAGATGCACCGGGCAAAACACTGGGGACAGATGCAATGGGAAAAACACTGGGGACAGATGCACTGGGGAAAACACAGGAACAGATGCACCGGGGAAAACAATGGGGATGGCTACACTGGGTACAGATGCACTAGGACATACGCACCAGGAAAAACACTGAGGACAGATGCACTGGGAAAATACTGGGGACAGATGCATCGGAGAAAACACTGGCAACAGATGCACTGTAAAAACGCTGGGGACAGATGCACCGGGAAAAACACTGGGGACAGATGCACTGGGGAAACATTGGGGAGAGATGCATTGGGGACAGATGCACTGGGACAGATGCACCGGGAAAAACTCTGGGGACAGCTGCACCAGGAAAAACATGGGGGAAGTGTGCCCCAGGAAAAACAGATGCACCGGGAAAGACATGGAGGACAGATGCACCGGGAAAACCACTGGGGACAGATGCACCGGGAAATACACTGGGGACAGATGCACTGGCGTCAGATGCACCGGGAAAAACACTGGGGACAGATGCACCGGGAAAAACACAGGAGCAGATGCACCGGGGAAAACAATGGGGATGGTTACACTGGGAGCAGATGCACTGGGAAATATGCACTGGAAAAAAAAACTCGGGAAAGATGGACCGGGAAAACCGTTGCATGGCAGATGCACTTGGAAAAATATGGGGGACAGATGCACTGGGAAAAACACTGGGGACAGATGCCCTGGGGATGGATGCACCGGGAAACCACTGTGGACAGATGCACTGGGGACAGATGCACCGGGAAAAACACTGGGGACAGATGCACTGGGAAAAATATGGGGGGCAGACGCACTGGGAAAAACATGAGGGACAGATGCACCGGGAAAAACACTGGGGACAGATGCACCAGGATAAACACTGGGGACAGATGCACCGGGGAAAACACAGGAACAGATGCACCGGGAATATCACTGGGGACAGATGCACCTGGAAAAACACTGGGGACAGATGCACTGGGAAAAACACTGGGGACAGATGCACCAGGAAAAACACTGGGGACAGATGCACTGGGAAAAACATGGGGAGTGTTGCACCGGGATAAACATGTTGGACAGTTGCACTGAGAAACCATGGGGAGCAGATGCATCGGGAAAAACATTGGGGACAGATACACCGGGAAAATCACTAGGGACAGATGCATGGGAAAAACACTGGGGTCAGATGCACCGGGAAAAACACTGGGGACAGATGCACCGGGAAAAACATTGGGGGCAGATGCACTGGGAAAAACACTGGGGACAAATGCACTGGGACAGATGCACCTGGAAAACACTGGGGACAGATGCAGCGGGAATAACATGGGGGACAGATGCACCAGGAAAAACACTGGGGGTAGGTGCACCGGGAAAAACATTGGGGTCAGATGCTCTGGGAAAAACATAGGGGACAGATGCACTGGGGACAGATGCACTGGGAAAAACATGGGGGGCAGATGCACCTGGAAAAACACTGGGGACAGATGCACTGGGAAAAACACTGGGGACAGATGCACCGGGAAAAACATGGGGTCGCAGATGTACAGAGGAAAACATGGGGGACTGATGCACCGGGATAAACACTGGGGACAGATGCACCGGGGAAAACACAGGAACAGATGCACCGGGAATATCACTGGGGACAGATGCACCTGGAAAAACACTGGGGACAGATGCACTGGGAAAAACACTGGGGACAGATGCACCGGGAAAAACACTGGGGACAGATGCACTGGGAAAAACATGGGGAGAGATGCACCGGGATAAACATGTTGGACAGTTGCACTGAGAAACCATGGGGGAGCAGATGCATCGGGAAAAACACTAGGGACAGATGCACGGGAAAAACACTGGGGTCAGATGCACCGGGAAAAACACTGGGGACAAATGCACTGGGACAGATGCACCTGGAAAACACTGGGGACAGATGCAGCGGGAATAACATGGGGGACAGATGCACCAGGAAAAACACTGGGGATAGATGCACCGGGAAAAACATTGGGGCCAGATGCTCTGGAAAAAACATAGGGGACAGATGCACTGGGGACAGATGCACTGGGAAAAACATGGGGGGCAGATGCACCAGGAAAAACACTGGGGACAGATGCACCGGGAAAAACATGGGGTCGCAGATGTACAGAGGAAAACATGGGGGACTGATGCACCGGGAAAACATGGGGGACAGATGCACTGGGAAAAACACTGGGAACAGATGCTCTTGGAAAAACATGGGGGACAGATGCACTGGGAAAAACACTGGGGACAGATGCATATGGGACAGATACGCTGAGAAAAACACTAGATACATGAGCCTAATATATAGAACTCTATCTGAAGCGACTGTTGTTCTCCTTCATGAAGAATATTCTGAGCACAAAAATATCCTTGTATGTTTAATCTGTAATTCAGTGTTTATGTTGCTCCTCAATTTTGTTTCTTATGTGCTTAAGTTTTTATATTTCTAACGAACAATATAGTGCAAGAATTAAGAATAAAAAATGAATTGGGAGAAAAAATAGATTGGGATTGCATTTCAAAAAGGAAAGATCTTAGGTGAGGAAAGCACTTAGCACTTTGTAAATTGGAAACTTTGGATTATAATAAGTAACATCTTGTAATTAATCAGTCAGGAAATTTATAGTTTGCTCATTTGCAGTTCATATGAGTCCTTACATAGCACACGATTATTTTTCTTCCAATTATGTTTGAAATGGAGCAGCTCCCAGATTACTAACAACTGTTAAATAAGTCTGATTTGATTCCCTGCTAAAAATAATTTAATATCATTGACAAGAGGACAGACAAATGACCTACTTCCTGAACCACTGGCAGCCTCTTGGGCCAGCTCCCAGGAGGAAAGTCCCAATGGCGCACAGTGGATTGCCATCCAATATTGCCTCGTTGCTGTAAACTGACAAGGTTTTGAAGGTGTCAGGCAAATTCAGAATGTTATATAGACATATGCAACCCTAGCTTTATTACAGAGGCAGAGTACAAACACAGGGAAGTTATGCTCCGAACTGTTTATAAATCATTGGTTTGGCCTAACCTCTGGTAATTGTAATCAGTTCTGGGAATCACTTTAGGAAGAGCGTCAAAGCCTTACAGCAGGTGTAGCGAAGACTTCCCAGGGGTGAGGGACTTCAGCTAGGTGGAGACATGTGTGGAACTGCTGATGTAATACTATGATTGATAATTCATCAGTTAAGCCAGATGCATGTTGTCAGTATTAGCTTAGTGGTAGTCAGTAGAGGTACTTCATTGCATTATTGAGGGAGTGCTACATTATTAAAGGAAATATTCAAGGTGTCATCTTTCAGATGATGCTTTAAATGGAGAGTTCACCTACTTCTTCAAATGGATGTAAACGATCCAAAGGCATGATGGGCCAAATGACCTCTTGACTGTGCCGTACTGCCTTTATGACTGTAAAACGCTATTTGAAGAGGAGCAGGGTAATTCTAATGGGGTCCTGGTCAACATTTGTCCCTTAGCAACACCACTGGAAACACATCAACTAGTCGATTATCTCATTGCTGCCTGAAGGACCTTACACTAGTGAGTTGACTGCTACATTTGCATTCAAGTCAGATTAACTACATTTCAAAATGAATTATCTGTGAAATGCTTTTCAATATCCTGAACACGTGGACAGCACTTTATAGTTTTCTTTCTCATGTTAATAAGGCAAGCATGAGTTTTACCTTAAGGGAATCGTTTAAATAATATTTAACAGATTAAGTTATATCCAATATATTTATACTCTATGCTATATTAATCATTTATATTCAGTATCAATGCTAATTTGAATCTATAAATGTTGAAAACATTCTGAAAATTTGCACATCCTTTCCAACTTACTGTTGTTTTTTTCAAAAACGGGTTGTGTACCTGCTAGATTGAGATTGTTGTCCATTTCCCATCCCAAGATTAGGAGCAAGGAACATGGGTTGATTTTCATTTCCCTAAATGTCTGCAACATACATCACTTCAAACTCTTGATCTTCAGTGGCAGTTGATATGGAGGTAGCATCGGTGCAAGAGCAGCAAACCTTTGCCCATATTGGATTCCTTGACCTGTACACACCCAAAATACAGACTAACCCTGCAATAAATGTGTTGATAAGGACTCCCAATGCTCATCACAAGAGATTAGCTTTTAACATTAGACTGGCTGTCTCAGATTCACAAAGATCACGTCCTATTTACTTCCAAATGTGCTTGTGCTTTTTCAGTAACAAATCTCTTTATTGATGAATCTGCAATTGGAAATCTCTGGTGCAGACCACAACTCATAGTAAGTGCTAACAGGAGAATTGTGGGACCCTTACTGTCTGTATCAATTTTTTAACCAGTGCTTTCTGCGAGCACCCGACCAGGGAATCAATCTAAATGAGGTGATCAGAGGAAGTCAGAGCAGGTCCGAGGCTTTGATTCTGTGATGAGTAAATCCCCTCCTGACTCCCCAAAGCCTGTCCACCATTTACAAGGCACAAGTCAGGAGTGTGATGGAATAGTCCCCACTTGCCTGGACAAGTACAGCTCCCACAACACTCAAGAAGCTTGACACCATCCAGGAAAGCAGCCCATTTGATTGGCGCCCCATCCATCACCTTAAACATTCACTCCCCCCCCCATCACCGACACACAGTAGCAGCAACGTGTACCATCTACAAGATGCACTGCAGAAACTCACCAAGGCTCCTTCGACAGCACCTTCCAAACCCACAACCGCTGCCATCTAGAAGGACAAGGGCAGCAGATGCCTGGGAACACCGCCACCTACAAGTTCCCCTCCAAGCCACCCGCCATCCTGACTTGGAAATATATCGCCGTTCCTTCGCTGTTGCTGGGTCAAAATCCTGGAACTCCCTCCCTAACAGCACTGTGGATGTACCTACACCACATGGACTGCAGCAGTTCAAGAAGGCAGCTCACCACCACCTTCTCAAGGGCAATTAGGGATGGGCAATAAATTCTGGCCTAGCCAGCGACACCCACATCCCTGAAAGAATGAAAAGAAAATCAAGATAAAAGCAAAATGCTGTGGATGCTAGAAATCTAAAACAAAAACAGAAAATGCTGAAAAAACTCAGCAGGTCTAGCAGCATATGTGGAGAGTAAAACAGAGTTAATGTTTTGAGTCCGTATGACTCTTCTACAGAAGAGAAAATCAATTTGTGCTGCATTGAAAGCTGTGTTATTGAATTCATATTTATTTTTACTTCATGACCCATATGAAAGTAGTTTCCCTGGAGGTATCTATCCACAAAGCAGGTCCATAAAAAAAAACATAAATATGTTTGCCACTGACCTGATCAATCAAATCAAAATAACAATCATTTTCGTGTCATTTAAACTTCTGAGTTCTGAGTTGTCCTTAGAATTAAGATCATTGAGCTAAGCATCTCTATTTAACTGTTTATTCTGTGAACCATGGGGTTCATGGAGGGTTAAAGATTGAGGAGGAGTATAAGATTATTGGTCTTTCTCATTCTTTGAATAAACTTCATCCTTCAGGTACAAAACTCAGTCCTTCCCTCTTGTACTGGAATGTTTACAATTGTACATTTATGAGCAGGGAAATTGTGCTTAATTGAGACTTCTCTGTGAAAGAATCTCACTTGAGGTTTTTGCACGGCTCCTATGGGGGAAGATCATTTGATTTGTGAGTCTATGTGAGAAGAGTCTTTCCCACGGAGCATTCCATGTTTTCCCCCATTTGAATAGTGCTGTATTCATTAGCACATAAAGCAAGGTATACAGAGGACACCTTTTGCAACTTAACCTTCCCTCCAAGGCAAGGTGCGGATGTTTGCTGATATTTGCACACTGTTCAGTACCATCTGCAACTTCTCAGATACTAAAGCAGTCCATGTCCAAATGGAGCAAGATCTGGAAAACATTCAGGCTCAGGCTGATAAGTGGCAAGTAACATTTAAACTACACAAGTACCAGGCAATGACCTTATCCAAAAAAGAGAATCTAACCTTCCGCCCCTTGGCATTACCATCACTGAATCCTCCACTATCAACATCGTGGGGGGTTACCATTGACCAGAAACTGAACTGAACCAACCATAAAAGACTGTGTTACAAGAGTTAGTCAGAGGCTGGAAATTTTGTGGTGAGTTACTCACCTCCTGACTCCCCAAAGCCTGTGGCCATCTGGCCCCTCAAGCCCTCTGTGCCATTCAATAAGATCATGGCTGATCTGAACTCCACTTTCCTGTCTGCACCCATAACCTTTGCCTCCCTTGTCGATCAAAAACCTAACCCAGCCTTGCATATATTCAATGACCCTGCCTCCACTGCTCTCTGGGGAAGACAATTCCACAGACGAATGAACCCCTGAAATAGAAAAAAAAACTTCTCCTCATCTCAGTCTTAAATAGGGAACCCTTATTTTTAAACTGTGCCCCCTAATTCTAGTCTCCCCCACTTCTCATTCTTCCAAACTACAATGGGTAAAGGCCCAACCTGTCTAACCTTTCCTCATAAGACAATCCCTTTATCCCAGGAATCAGTCGACTGAACCTTCTCTGAACTGCTTCTAGTGTAGTTATACCCTCTCTGAAGTAAGGAGACCATAACTGTACACAGTCCTCCAGATGTGGCCTAACTAAGGTCCTGTACAACTGTAGAAAAACACCCCCACTTTTATACTCGATTCACCTTGCAATAAATGCCAGCCTTCCATTCACCTTCTATTCACTTGCTGTACCTGCATACTAACTGTTCTTGATTCATGTACCAGGACAGGCAGATCCCTCTGTACCTCAGTGTATGATGGTATACAATCGGGAGGGAGTTGCCCTGGGAGTCCTCAACATCGACTCTGGACCCCATGAAGTCGCATGGCATCAGGTCAAACATGGGCAAGGAAACCTCCTGCTGATTACCACATACCGCCCTCCCTCAGCTGATGAATCAGTGCTCCTTCATGTTGAACACCACTTTGAGGAAGCACTGAGAGTGGCAAGCGCAGAATGTACTCTGGGTGGGGGACTCCAATGTCCATCTCCAAGAGTAACACCACGACTGACTGAGCTGGCTGAGTCCTAAAGGACACAGTTGCTAGACTGGGTCTGCGGCAGGTGGTATGGGAGTCAACAAAAGAGAAAAACATACTTAAACTCATCCTCACCAACCTCCCTGCCGCAGATGCATCTGTCCATGACAGTATTGGTCGGAGTCAACACCGCACAGTCCATGTGGAAACGAAGTCCCATCTTCACATTGAGGGTACCCTCCATCGTGTTGTGTGGCACTATCGCCATACTAAATGGGATAGATTTCGAACAGATCTAGCAACTCAAGACTGGGTATCTATGAGGCGCTGTGGGCCATCAGCAGCAGCAGAATTGTACTCAAACACAATCTATAACCTCATGGCCTGGCATAGCCCTCATTCTACCATTACCATCAAGCCAGGGGATCAACCCTGGTTCAATGAAGAGTGCAGGAGGGCTGGCCAAGAGTAGCACCAGGCATACCTAAAAATGAGATGTCAACCTGGTGAAGCTATAACACATAACTACTTGCATGCCAAACAGAATAAGCAGCAAGTGATAGACAGGGCTAAACGATCCCACAACAGACGGATCAGATCTAATCTCTGTAGTCCTGCCACATCCAGTTGTGAATGATGGTGCACAATTAAACAACTCACTGGGGGAGGAGGCTCTACAAATATCCCCATCCTCAATGATGGAGGAGCCTAGGACATCAGTGCAAAAGATAAGACTGAAGCATTTGCTACAATCTTCAGCTGGAAGTGCCGAGTGGGTGATTCATCTCGGCCTCCTCTGGAGGTGCCCAGCATCACAGATGTCAGTCTTCAGCCAGTTCGATTCACTCCACGGAATATCAAGAAACGGCTAAAGGCACTGGATACTGCAAAGGCTATGGGCCCTGACAATATTCAGGCAATAATACTGAAGACTTGTGCTCCAGAACTTGCCGCGCCCCTAGCCAAGCTGTTCCAGTACAGCTACAACACTGGCATTTACCCGGCTATATGGACAATTGCCCAGGTATGTCCTGTACACAAAAAACAGGACAAACCCAACCTGACCAATTAACACCCCATCAGTCTATTCTCGATCATCAATAAAGTAATGGAGGGGTCATCAACAGTGCTATCAAGTGGCAGCTGCTTAACAATAGCCTGCTCACTGACACCCAGTTTGGATTCCGCCAGAGCCAATCAGCTCCTGACCTTATTACAGCCTTGGTTCAAACATGGACAAAAGAACTGAACTCCCAAAGTGAGATGAGAGTGACTGCCCTTGACATCAAGGCTGCTTTTGACCAAGTGTGGCATCAAGGAGCCCTAGCAAAACTGGAGTCAATGGGAATCAGGGGGAAAACTCTCTACTGGTTAGAGTCATACCTAGCACAAAGGAAGATGATTGTGGTTGTTGGCGGTCAATCATCTCAGTTCCAGGACATCACTGCAGGAGTTCCTCAGGGTAGTGTCCTTGGCCCAACCATCTTCAGCTGCTTCATCAATGACCTTCCTTCCATCATAAGGTCAGAAGTGGGGATGTTCGCTGATGATTGCACAATGTTCAGCACCATTCATGACTCCTCAGATACTGAAGCAATCCATGTCCAAATGCAGCAAGACCTGGGTCTTGGGCTGACAAGTGGCAACATTCATAAATGTCAGGCAATAACCACCTCCAACAGGAGAGAATCTAACCATCGCCCCTTGACGTTCAATGGCATTACCATCACTGAATCCCCCACTATCAAAATCCTGGGGGTTACCATTGACCAGAAACTGAGCTGGACTCGCCATGTAAATACTGTGGCTACAAGAGCAGTTCAGAGGCTAGGAATCAACAAGTAACTCACCTCCTGACTCCCCAAAGCCTATCCACCACCTACAAGGCACAAGTCAGGAGTGTGATGGAATACTCCCCACTTGCCTGGATGAGTGCAACTCCAACAACACTCAAGAAGCTCAACACCACCACAAAGCAGCTTGCTTGATTGGCACCCCATCCACAAACATTCACTCCTTCCACTACCGATGCACGATAGCAGCAGTGTGTACCATCTACAAGATGCACTGCAGGAATTGTCCAGGGCTCCTTTGACAGCACCTTCCAAACCCACAAACACTACCACCCAAACGGGCAAGGGCAGCAGATAGATGGGAACATCACCACCTGGATGTTCCCCTCCAAGTCACTCACCATCCTGACTTGAAAATATATTGCCGTTCCTTCAGTGTCGCTGGGTCAAAATCCTGGAACCCCCTATCTAACAGCACTGTGGGTGTACCTACACCATGAGCTGCAGCGATTCAAGAAGGCAGCTCACTACCACCTTCTCAAAGGCAACTATGGATGGGCAGTAAATGCTGGCACAGCCAGCAAAACCCACATCCTGTGAATGAATAAAAAACATTTCTGCAGTCTCTTTCCATGAAATAATTTGCTGCTTTTCTATTCTTCCTGCCAAAATGGACAAGTTCACATTTTCCCACATTATACTCCATCTGCCAAATTTTTGTCCACTCACTTTAGCTCTTGCCTTCACTTGTCATCTTCACAACTTACTTTCTGACCTATCTTTGTGTAATCAGTAAGTTAGCGACTATACATTGTGTTCCTTAATCCAAATCATTGATATAAATTGTAAACAGTGACGCCTCTGGCACTACACTCGTTGCATCTTGTCAACCTGAAAAAGACCTATTTATGTCTACTCTCTGCTTCCTGTTAGTTAACTAGTCCTTGCTAATATCTTACCTCCTATACCATGAGCTCTTATATTGTGTAGTTACCTTTGATGTGGCACTTTGTCAAATGCCTTCTGGAAATCTAAGTACAGCACATCCATTGGTTCCCCTTTATCCATGTTGCCAGTTACCACCTCAAAGAACTAAATTAGTCAAACATGGCTTCCCTTTTCAGAAAACCATGTTGCCTCAGGCTGATACATTGAGATTTCCTAAGTGCCCAGCTATAATCCCCTTTTAATAGACTCCAGCATTTTTCCAATGACTAATATTAAGCTAACTGACCTGTTCAATGACCAAGCATCCATTGCTCTCTGGGGCAGGGAATTCCAAAGACTAATGACCTTCTGAGAGAAGAAATTCCTCCTCATCTCCATCTTACATGGGAGTCTCCCTTATTTTGAAACTGTGCCCCTTAGTTATAGATTACCCCATGAGGGGAAACATCATCTCAGCATTCATCCTATCAATCCCCCTTAGAATCTTATGTTTCAATAAGATCACCTCTCATTCTTCTAAACTCCAATAAGCATAGGCCAACCTTCTCAGCCTTTCCTCACAAGACAACCCCTTCATCTTGGGAATCAACCTAGTGAACTTTCACTGAACTGCCTCTAAAGCAAGTATATCTCTCCTTAAATAAAGGAGGCCAAAACTGGTGTGGTCTCATCAATGCCCTGAAATCCAAATACACTACATCTTCAGGTTCCCCTTTATCCACCCTGCTTGTTACATATGTTGCGATCCGATTAGGGGCCAGTTACTATTATAAAGTAGATGAAATTTGAAATCCCAGTTACTTGCTAAGAGAATAAAGCCACAAGATTCCACAGTTTTAAACAAATAGAAGAGACCTTACGATACAACAGTCAACAAAACAAACAGTAAGTACTATGTGTCTCATATTCTAAAGTCCAGAATTAACATGAGGTAAGCTTGCATTAACAAACTGTGGTCTAATGCACCACAAACTGCACAATAAACGGCAGACACAAGGAAGACAGATCCCACAAATTTCTCAGCAACCCATCCAGAGATCAGAGACCACTGAGTATCACAAAGATACTTTAAACTCTGTCTTCCTTATAAGGGATTTCAGCTCATCTCCTTCAAGGATACAGCCTCTGATTTCCTTCAACAGCAGCTTCAATTCAGCCTGGAAGCCCTCTTGTTTCTTCTGCCTGCAATGGAAGTCAGACAACTATACTCAGCTCCCAGTTCCACAGTCTCTTCTCCTGAGACCACATCCCATGGGATTCACAAGGCTGCACCTAAATCACCAGCACGACCCCAGCACTCTAGATGACAACTGCTGCTCACAAGCTTTTCTTTGCCTTGACTGCCAGCTTTACAGAGCAGACAGCTTCACTTCAGTTTCACTGTACTTTCCTGGGCTTCTCTGAGCCCCAGCTCCCCAGCAGCAGGGAGCTATCAACTATTCCTGACTAACCATCAGCTGGGCTCCCGCAGCTGCTCTGAGACATGCACTGCTGCACTCCTGCTTCTCCAGACTGGACCAATCTTGTCACATGAGCTCAGTTTTTGTGCCAACCTTTGGGCCCGTGGGTGGGTTTTCGCAATGCACACCCAGTCAGGTGAGCAACTTTTCTCACTGCACAACACGCGGGCACACTGCTGATCTGTCTCCTGACATTCTTCAATCAGGAATACAATAAAAGCAAAATACTGCAGATGCTGGAAATCTGGAATAGAAACAGGAAATGCTGGAAAAACTGGCAGCATCTGTGTAGAGACAAATAGCGTTAATGTTTTGAGCCCATGTGACTCTTCTTTAGAGCTAAAGGGTGGGAGAAATGTGATGGGATGGGAAATGTGATGTGAGAGGGGCTGGAGCAAAATAGGTCTGGAATAGTTTGGAGCTCAGGAGAGATTAATGACAAATATGTTATGGACACAAGACAAAGGGAGTGGTAATGGTAGTGTTAAAGACTAAAACAGGTGTTAATAGTGGCATAAAGGTCAGATAGCAGAATGTGTTAATAGCAGAACAAAGGTCAACACTTTCTGAAAGCAAAACATGAGAACAAGTTACGGATTGGCCCTGTGAGGGGTGGGGGTGCAGGGAGGGGAGGGGAGGGTGGAAAAACAAAAATGGAGGACAGAGTTCATGGTTTGACATTGTCAAACTCAATGTTAAGGCCAGAAGGCTGTAAAGCGCCTAATCAGAAGATGAGGTGCTGGTCCTTCTGTTTGCGTTGGGTTTCACTGGAGCATTGTAGCAGGTTGAAGACAGAAACGTGAGCATGAGAGCAAGATGATGAATTGAAATGGCCAAGGTCATGCTTGCATGGATCCTTCAATAAGGGCCCAGCCTCTGCCCAAAAACGCTCAGAAGAATCCAACAATATTGATTTCCTCACACATCCTCACAGATAAATAAATTTGTCAAACATAATTTCTCTTTCACAAAACCATGTTGACTCTGCTTGATTATATTATGATTTTCTACACATCCTGCTACTACTTCCTTGATAATGGATTCCAGCATTTTCCCCATAACAGAAGCGCAAGTCAGGAGCATGATGGAATAATCTCCACTTGTCGTGATGAGTGCAGCTTCATAAACACTCGAGAAGCTTAATGACCTCCAGGACAAAGCAGTTTGCTTGATGCACCCCATTCACCACCTTAAACTTCTTTTCCTTCCACAACCGACGCTCAGTGGCAGCAGTGTAAACCATCTACAAGATACACTGCAGGAACTCACCAAGGTTCCTTCGACAACACCTTGCAAACCCACGACCTCCATCACCTAGAAGGACAAGGGCAGCAGATGCATGGGAACACCACCACCTGGAAATTCCCCTCCAAACTACTCACCATCCTGACTTAGAACTATATCGCCGTTCCTTCACTGTCACTAGGCCAATATCCTGGAACTCTCATCTCTAACACCACTATGGGTGTACCTACATCACATGGACTGCTATGGTTCAAAAAGCGAGAACCTACCCATCTCCTCATAACCTGCAACGACATTACCATCACTTGCCACCAACATGTGCAGCAAATCCATGGCACCACAAGTGGCTCAGCTGCAGAGAGGTGGGGAAGAAAGAGTGGGAGAGCAATATTGATTGGGGATTCTTTTTTTTATTATTCATCCATGGGATGTGGGCTTCGCTGGCTGGGCCAACATTTACTGCCCAGGCATGGTTGCCCTTGAGAAGGTGGTGATGAGCTACCTTCTTGAACCGCTGCAGTCCATGCGATGTAATACATCCACAGTCATGTTAGGAAGGGAGTTCCAGGGTTTTGACCCAGCGACAGTGAAGGAATGGCGATATATTTCCAAATCAGACTGGTGAGTGACTTGGAAGGGAACTTGCAGGTGGTGGTGTTCCCATGTGTCTGCTGACTTTGTCCTTCTAGATGGTAGTGGTAGTGGGTTTGGAAGGTGCTGTCTAAGGAGCCTTGCTGAATTCCTGTTGTGCATCTTGTAGATGGTACGCAATGCTGTGTACGTGTGTCGGTGGTGGAGGACATGAATGTTTATGGATGTGTGCCAATCAATGAACAAAGAAAGGTACAGCACAGGAACAGGCCCTTCGGCCCTCCAAGCCTGCGCCGATCATATTGCCTGTCAAACTAAAACATTTTCCACTTCCGGGGTCTGTATCCCTCTATTCCCATCCTATTCATGTATTTATCAAGCTGCCTCTTAAACACCACTATCATACCTGCTTCCACCACCTCCTCTGGCAGTGAATTCCAGACACTCACTACCCTCTGCATAAAAAACTTGCCCCGCACATCTCTATAGTTTTCTCCTCTCACCTTAAATCTATGTCCCCTAGTAATTGACTCTTCCACCCTGGGAAAAAGCTTCTGACTATCTACTCTGTCCATGCCACTCATAATTTTGTAAACTTCTATCAAGTCGCCCCTCAATCTCTGTCGCTCTAGTGAGAACAATCCGAGTTTCTCCAACCTCTCCTCATAGTTAATAACCTCCAGACCAGGCAGCCTGGTAAACCTCCTCTGCACCCTCTCCAGTGCCTCCATATCCTTCTGGTAATGTGGTAACCAGAATTGCACACAGTATTCCAAGTGTGGCCTAACCAAGGTTCTATACAGTTGCAGCATGACTTCCCAGCTTTTATACTCAATACCCTTGCCAATGAAGGCAAGCATACCATATGCCTTCCTGACTACCTTATCCACCTGCGTTGCCACTTTCAGTGACCTGTGGACCTATACACCCAGATCCCTCTGCCCGTCGATGCACTTAAGGGTTCTGACATTTACTGTATAATTCCTACCTGTATTAGACCTTCCAAAATACATTACCTCGCATTTGTCCGGATTAAACTCCACCTGCCATTTCTCCGCCCAAGTCGCCAATCGATCCATATCCCGTTGTATCCTTTGACAATCCTCTTCACTATCTGCAACTCCTGCAACCTTAGTGTCGTCAGCAAACTTACTAATTAGCCCAGTTACATTTTCCTCCAAATCATTTATGTATACTACAAACAGCAAAGGTCCCAGCACTGATCCCTGCGGAACTCCACTAGTCACAGCTCTCCATTCAGAAAAACACCCTTCCACTGCTACCCTCTGTCTTCTATGACCAAGCTAATTCTGTATCCATCTTGCCAGCTCATCTCTGATCCTAAGCGCACTGCTTTGTCCTGGACGGTGTCCAGCTTCAGTGTTGTAGGAGCTGCACTCATCCAGGCAAGTGGGGAGTATTCCATCATAGCCCTGACTTGTGCCTTGGACATGGTGGACAGGCTTTGGGGAGTCAGGAGGTGAGTTACTCATCACACGAATGCTAGCCTCTGACCTGCTGTTGTAGCCACAGTATTTATATGGCTAGTCCAGTTTCTGGTCAATGGTAACCCCCAGGGTGTTGATAGTGGGGGATTCAGTGATGGTGATGAACATCAAAGGGCGTTGGTTGGATTCTCTCTTGTTGGAGATGGTCATTGCCTGACACTTGTGTGGCATGAATGTTACTTGCCACTTGTCAGCCCAAGACTGAATATTGTCCAGATCGTGCTGTATTTGGACATGGACCGCTTCAGTATCTGAGGAACCGTGAATGGTGCTGTACATCGTGCAATCATCAGTGAACATCCTACTTCTGACCTTATGATGGACCTTCTGACCTTATGGTCATTGATGAAGCAGCTGAAGATGGTTGGGTCGAGGACACTACCCCGAGGAACACCTGCAGTGATCTCCTGGAGCTGAGATGACTGACCTCCAACAACCACAACCATCTTCCTTTGTGCTAGGTATGACTCCAACCAGCGGAAAGTTTTCCTCTCAATGCCCATTGACTCCAGTTTTGCTTAGGCTCCTTGATGCCACACTCAGTCAGATGCAGCCTTGATGTCAAGGGCAGTCAACTCTCACTTCATCTCGTGAGTTCAGGTCTTTTGTCCATGTTTGAACCAAGACTGTAATGAGGTCAGGAGCTGAGTGGCCTTGGCGGAATCCAAACTGGGCGTCAGTGAGCAGGTTATTGCTAAGCAAGTGTCGCTTGATAGCACTTGTTAATGACCCTTTTAATTTCTTTACTGATGATGGAGAGTAGACTGATGGGTCGGGTAATTGGCTGGGTTGGATTTGTCCTGCTTTTAGTGTACAGGACATACCTGGGCAATTTTCCACATAGCCGGTTCGTTGCTAGTGTTGTAGCTGTACTGGAACAGCTTGGCTCGGGGCGCGGCATTTTCTGCAGCACACGTCTTCAGTACTGTTGCCAAAATGTTGTCAGGGCCCATAGCCTTTGTAGTATCCAGTGCCTTCAGCTGTTCCTTGATACCACGTGGAGTGAATCGAATTGCCTGAAAACTGGCATCTGTGATGCTGGGGATGGATCATCCACTTGGCACTTCTGGCTGAAGTTTGTTGCGACTGTTTGAGCCTTATCTTTTGCACTAATGTGCTGGGCTCCTCCGTCAATGAAGATGGGGCTATTTGTGGAGCTGCCTCCTCCAGTGAGTTGTTTAATTGTCCACTATCATTCATGACTGGATGTGGCAAGACGGCAGAGCTTAGGTCTGATCTGTTGGTTGTGGGAGCGCTTAGCTCTGTCTATTACTTGCTGCTTATGCTGCTTGGCACGTGAGTAGTCGTGTTATAGGTTCACCAGGTTGACACCTTATTTTTAGGTATGCCTGGTGCTGCCCATGGCATGCCCTCCTGCACTCTTCATTGAACCAGGTCACTTCTACCGATACTGTCATGGACAGATGCTTCTGCAGCAGGCAGTTTGGTGAGGATGAGGTCAAGTATGCTTTCCCTCTTAGTGGTTCCCTCATCACCTGCCACAGACCCAGTCTAGCAGCTATGTCCTTTAGGACTCGGCCAGCTCGGTCAGTAGTGGTGCTACCGAGCCACTTCTGGTGATGGACATTGAAGTCCCCCACCCAGAGAACATTCTGCACCCTTGCGTCCTCCAAGTGGTGTTCAACATGGAGGAGCACTGATTCATCAGCTGAGGGAGGGCAGTACATGGTAATCAGCAGGAGGTTTCCTTGTCCATGTTTGACCTGATGCCATGAGACTTCATGGGGTCCGGAGTCAATGTTGAGCACTTCCAGGGCAACTCCCTCCTGACTGTATACCACTGTGCCGCCACCTCTGCTGGGTCTGTCCTGCCAATGGGACAAGATATACCCAGGGATGGTGATGGTGGTGACTGGGACATTATCTGTAAGATATAATTCTGTGAGCAGAACTATGTCAGGCTGTTGCTTGACTCGTCTGTGAGACAGCTTCCCCCAATTTTGGCACTTACCCCCCACCCCGCCCCAGATGTTAATAAGGAGGACTTTGCAGGGTTGACAGGGCTGCGATTGTCATTGTCGTTTCCGGTGCCTAGGTCAATGCCGGGTGGTCCATCCGGTTTCATTCCCTTTTTGTGTCTTGCTTGAGTGGCTTGCTAGGCCATTTCAGAGTCACATATCACATGGGCCTGGAGTCACATGTAAGCCAGATGTCAGATTTCCTTCCCAAAAGGACATTAGTGAACCAGATGGGTTTTTACAACAGTTGACAATAGTTTCATGGTTATCATTGGACTTTTAATTCCAGATTTTTATTGAATTCTAATTCTACCATCTGCCGTGGTGGGATTTGAACCCGGGTCCCCAGAGCATGACCCTAGGTCTCTGGATTACTAGTCAACGCCACTACGCCATTACCTCCCCCTATTGTAAGGGGGACAGATGGGTATTTCTGCAGCCACAGGATGGTATGTTGCTTCCCTGGTGCCAGGGACAAGGATGTCACTGAGCGGCAGCAGAACATTCTGAAGGGGGAGGGTGAACAGCCAGAGGTCATGGTCCATATCAGTACCAATGACATAGGTAAAAATAGGGATGAGGTCCTCAAAGCAGAATATGGGAAGCTAGGAAATAAATTAAAAAGCAGAGCCTCAAAGGTAGTAATCTCAGGATTACTCCCAGTGCCACGTGCGAGCGAGATCAGGAATAGGAGAGTAGACCAGATGAATGCATGGCTGGAGAGATGGTGTAGGAGTGCGGGATTTAGATACCTGAGGCATTGGGACCAATTCTGGGGAAGATGGGACCTATAGAAGCTGGACGGGTTGCACCCCAGCAGGACCAGGACCAATATCCTCGCTGGGGTATTCGCTAGTACTGTGGGCGAGGTTTTAAAGTAGCTTGGCAGAGGAATGGGAACCTGAGCAGGGAGACACAAGAGAGGGAAACAAAGATAGGAATGAAAGACAGAAAAGTAGAAAGCAAAAGAGGAAGGCAGAGAAAACAAGGGTTAGCAGCAAATAGACTCATAGTAGAACCAAAGATGTGTAAAAAATGTAAAAATACAAGTCTAAAGGCACTGTACCTGAATGCACGGAGCATTCACAATAAGGTAGACGAATTAACAGTGCAAATAGGTATAAACGGGTACGATATGATTGCGATTATGGAGAAATGGCTGCAGGGTGACCGATGCTGGGAACTGAATATCCAAGGGTACTCGATATTTAGGACGGACAGGCAAAAAGGAAAAGGAGGTGGGGCGGCCTTGTTAGTTAAGGATGAAATCAGTACGATAGTGAGAGAGAATATTGGATCAGAAAATCTAGATGTAGAATCAGCCTGGGTGGAGCTAAGAAGCAACAAGGGGTGGAAGACATTAGTGAGAGTTGTCTATAGGCCTCCAAACAGTAGTGATAAGGTAGGGGACGGTATTAAACAGGAAATTAGAGATGCATGTAACAAGGGTGCCACAGTAACTGGACAAACCAAATTAGCAATGATACTGTGGCGGATGGATTCCTGTAGTGTGTATGGGATGGTTTTTCAGACCAGTATGTTGAGGAACTGACTAGGCAACAGGCTATCCTGGATTTGGTATTGTGCAATAAGAAGGGGTTAATTAATAATCTTGTTATGTGGGGTCCTTTAGGGAACAGTGACAATAACATGATAGAATTCTTCATTAGGATGGAAAGTGAAGGAGTCCGATCTGAAACTAGGGTCATAAATCTTAACAAAGGAAACAATGAAGGTATGAGGTGTGAGTTGGCTAAGATAGATTGGGAAACTTCATTAAAAGGCAGTGGATAGACAATGGCTAATATTTAAGGAACAAATGTATGCATTGCAACAGTTATGCATTCCTTTCTGGTGCAAAAGCACATCAGGAAAAGTGGCCCAACCATGGCTAACAAAATAAATTAAGGATAGTATTAGATCCAAACATATAAAGTTGCTAGAAAAAGTAGCAAGCCTGAGGACTGGGAGCACTTTAGAATTCAGCAAAGGAGGACCAAGAGATTGATTAAGAGGGGAAAAATAAAGTATGAGTAAATTTGCAAGGAACATAAAAGCAGACTAAAAGCTTCTATAAGTCTGTAAAAAGAAAAAGATTAGTGAAGATAAATATAGGTCCTTACAGTCTGAAATGGGAGAATTTATAACAGAGAACAAGGAAATGGCAGAGCAATTAAATAACTAATTTAGTTCTGTCTTCACGGAGGAAGACAAAAATAACTTCCCAGAAATACTAGGGAACCAAGGGCCTAGTGAGAAGGAGGAATTGAAGGAAATTAGTATTACCGAAAAAACAGTGCTGGAAAAAGTAATTGGACTGAAAGCCAATAAATCCCCAGGGCCTGATAATCTACATCCCAGGGTACTAAAGGAAAATGGCCATGGAAATAGTGGATGTCTTGTTTGTCATCTTCCAAAATTCTGTAGACTCTGGAACAGTCCCGGCAGATTGGAGGGTGGCAAGCGTAACCCCACTATTTAAAAAAGAAGGGAGGGAGAAAACAGCGAATTACAGGCCAGTTAGCCTAATGTCAGTTGTAGGGCAAATGCCTATTATAAAGGATGTGATAACAGGACATTTAGAAATATCAATGGGATTAGACTAAATCAGCATGGATTTATAAAAGGGAAATCATATTTGACAAACCTACTGGAGTTTTTTGAGGACATAACTAGCAGAATAGATAAGGGAGAACCAGTGGATGCGGTGTATTTGGATTTTCAGAAAGCTTTTGATAAAGTCCCACAAAAGAGTTTTGTGTGTAAAATTAAAGCACATGGGATTTGGGGTAATATATTGGCATGGACTGAGAATTGGTTAGCAGACAGGAAACAGGGAGTAGGAATAAATGGGTCTTTTTTGGAGTGACGGGCTGTGACTAGTGGGGTACCGCAGGGATCAGTGCTTGGGCCCCAGCTATTCACAATATATAGCAATGATTTGGATGAGGGGACCAAATGTAATATTTCCAAGTTTGCTGACGTCACAAAACATGGTGGGAATATGAGTGATGAGGAGGGGGTTAATAGGCTTCAAGGCAATTTAGACAGGTTGAGTGAATGGGCAAATACATGGCAGATGCAGTATAACATGGATAAGTGTGAAGTTATCTACTTCGGTAGGAAAAACAGAATGGCAGAGTATTACTTAAATGGTGATAGGTTGGGAAATGTTGATGTACAAAGGGACCTGGATGTCCTTGTACACCAATCACTGAAAGCAAGCATGCAGGAGCAGCAAACAGTTAAGAAGGCAAATGGTATGTTGGCCTTCATTGTGAGAGGACTTGAGTACAGGAGCAAGGATGTCTTACTGCAGCTGTACAGGGCCTTGGTGAGACCACACCTGGAATATTGTGTGCAGTTTTGCTCTCCTTACCTAAGAAAGGATATACTTGCCATCGAGAGGGGGCAGTGAAGATTCACCAGACTGATTCCTGGGATTGTAGAATGAGGCGAGTTTGGGCCGACTAGGCCCGTATTCACTGGAGATCTCATTAAAATATATAATATTCTGACAGGGTTGGACAGACTGGATGCAGGGATGACATTTCCTTTGGCTGAGGCGGTGTAGAACCAGGGGTCACAGCCTCAGGATACAGGGTAGACCGTTTAGGACTGAGATAAGGAGAAACTTCTTCACTCAGAGGCTGGTGAACCTGTGGAATTCTCTACCACAGAAGGCTGTGGAGGCCAAGTCACTGAATACATTTAAGAAGGAAATAGATAGATTTCTGGATTCTAAAGGCGTCAAGGGGTATGAGGAGAGCATGGCAATATGGCGTTGAGATAGAGGGTCAGCCTTGCTCACACTGAATGGCGGAGCAGGCTCGAAGGGCCGAATTACTTACTCCTGCTCCTATTTTCCATGTTTCTATGTAACATCCAAAGGCATCATCATTGACCAGAAACTGAAGTGGACCAGCCATAGAAGTATGGTAACTATAAGAGCAGGTTAGGTCAGAGGCTTAGAATATTTCAGCAAATAACTCCCCTCCTGACTCCCTAAAAACTGTCCAGCATCTACAAGGCACAAATCAGGAGTGTGATGGAATAATCTCCACTTGCCTGGATGAGTGCAGCTCCAACAACACTCAAGAAGCTTGACACCATCCAGGACAAAGCCATTCGCTTGATTGGCACCCCATCCACTACCTTCAACATTCACTCCCTCCTCCATCAGTGCACAGTGGCAGAAGTGTGTACCACCTACAAGATGCACTTCAGAAACTCATCATTGGCTCCTTTGATTATATCTTCCTAACCTGCAGGCTCTACTGCCTAGAAGTACAAGGGCAGCAGACACATGGGAACACCACCACATTCAAGTTCCCCTCCAAGCCACTCACACCCTGACTTGGAAATATATCACTGTTCCTTCACTGTCGCTGGGTCAAAATCCTGGAACTCCCTACCTAACTTCCAATGGGAATTCCCCTGCCCCCAGGGACCTTCCACTAATGTCTCTGACTCTGAGCTAGATGTGGACACTTCGGATGGTCCCGCGGCACTTAGCTGAATAGTTACCCAGGAATTGTTAGGCTGAAAAATCCTAGGCTAACTCCTGCCTCGATCAAACCTGCCTCTATCACCCTCTCAGGAAGTTTGTTCCAGACTCCAACCACCCTATGGGTGAAAAAAAAAATCCCTCATATCACTTTTACTTCTTTTTTTGCCAATTATTTTGAATCTGTGCCCTCTAGTTCTTGATGCTCCCTTGAGTGGGAACAGTTTCTCACTACTTACCCTGTCCATGCCCCTCAGGATCTTGAATACCTCCATCAAGTCAACTCTTAGCCTTCTCTTCTCCAAGGAAAAGAGTCCCAATCTCTCCAATCTATCCTCATAGCAACAGTTCTTTATCCCTGGAATCATTATTGTGAATCTCCACTGTACCCTCTCCAATGCCTTCAAATCCTTCCTCAAGTATGGTGCCAAGAACTGGACGCAGTACTCCAGATGAGGCCTAATTACTGTCTTATACAAGTTCAACATGACCTCCTTACTCTTGTACTCAATGCCCCTATTAATAAAGACTGAGATACTATATGCTTTATTAACTGCTCCCTCAACATGTCCTGCCATCTTCAATGACCTATGTACATATATATTGAGGTCCCTTTATCCTGAACCTCCCTTTGAGTTTCAACCTTTATACTGTCTCTCCATATTCTTCCTGCCAAAATGAATCACTT
This sequence comes from Cetorhinus maximus, assembly GCF_964194155.1. NCBI lineage: Eukaryota > Metazoa > Chordata > Chondrichthyes > Lamniformes > Cetorhinidae > Cetorhinus > Cetorhinus maximus. Next base: position 51,111,325 of record NC_135883.1, read on the forward strand.
CACACTTCTCTGCATTGAACTTCATCTGCCACTTCTCTGTCCAATCCACCAATATGCCTATGTCCTTTTTAAGTTCAAGACCATCCTCATCATAAGTGACAATGTTTCCAATCTTCGTATCATCTGCAAATTTTGAAATCGTGCCCTGCACACTACAGTCTAGGTCATTAATATATGTCAGGAAGAGCAAGGGTCCCATCACTCACCCCTGGGGAGCTGCACTACAAACCTTCTTCTCTCTGTTTCCTGTCACTCAGCTAATTTCTTATCCAAGTGCCTACTTTCCCTTTTATTCCATAAGCTAGAATTTTGCTCACAAGTCTGTTGTGTGGCACTGTATCAAATATCTTTTGAAAATCCACATACACCACATCAACATCATTGCCTTTATCAACCTTCCCTGTTGCCTCCTCAAAAAACTCCAGCAAGTTAGTTAAACATGATTTTCCCTTAACAAATCCATGCTGACTTTCCTTAATTATCCTGTACTTGTCTAAGTGACTATTGATTTTGTCCCAAACTATAGTTTTCAGACGTTTCCCTACCACTGACGTCAAACTGACTGGTCTGTAGTTGCCGGCTTTATCCTTACACCCCTTTTTGAACAAGGGTGTAACATTCACAATTCTCCAGTCCTCTGGCACCTCCCCTGTGTCTAAGGAAGACTGGAAGATTATCACTAGTGTCTCTGCAATTTCCACTCTCACTTCCCTCAGTACCCTTGGATTCATCTCATCCGATCCTGGTACCTTATCTATTTTAAGTAAAGATAGTCTTTCTAAAACCTCCTAGTGTACCAGTTAGCTCCTCTCTCACCTCAGCCTGGTTAGCATCTTCTTCCTTTTGAAAGACAGATGCAAAGTATTTGTTTAATACCTCTGCTATTTCTCCTGCCTCCATGTGCAAGTCCCCTTTTTTATCCTTAATCGGCCATACTCTTTCTTTTACCACCCTTCTATTATTTATATGCTTGAGTATTGTTGAAATAAAACATGTCTAAGCTTTTTGTCTTGCACTCATCAGGACACTCGTAAGAATACCAATATCAGGGGGAAAACAACAATTTATACTGTATGTGAAGAGAATGCTGATTAGTTGGCAAGTGCCATTGCCATGGAGACTGTACCACTGATGGTGACTTAGTTAACTGCCAAGCATTGTTTGAAATTTAAACCAAGCAGCTTGATCCTGATTGGTCAAGGCATTGCCCTGAGGAATGAGTCAGCGAATGGCTGTCACGTATTTTGTTTAGTTGAAACATGCACAATACATATACATGTTCTTTCTGTCCGCAAAGCACAGGGCCCTGTGTATTAATATATGTAGCTTCCAGTACACACAAATGTTACATACTGTGAGCTTAACCAATCAGCACTCTCTTCACATACAGTATAAATTGTTGTTCTCCCCGTTATATTGGTATTCTTGTGCAGTGTGAGTGTAACGACAAAATGTTTAGATATGTCTCTTTTTTACTCACGTTCTGTACGACCTAACAACTATTTATATGCCTTTGGAGACCTTGGGATTCCCTTTCATATTAGCTGCCAGTTTCTTTTCATGCTCTCTCCTTGCTTTTCTTATTTGATTTTTTCATTTCCCTTCTGGTCCTTCTATATTTAGCCTGATTCTCCATTGTATTTTCTACCTGACATCTGTCGTACGTGCACTTCTTCTGTTTTAGCTTTACCTCTATCTCTCTCTTCATCCAGGGTGCTCTGGATTTGTTTGTCCTACTTTTCCCCTTCAAGAGAATATACCTTGACATTGCCTGCAATACTTTTTCTTTGAAGGTAGCCCATTGCTCAGCCATTGTCTTTTCTTTTTTTTAGTCATTCACGGAATGTGGGCTTCGCTGGCTGGGCCAGCATTTATTGCCCATCCCTAGTTGGCGGTGAGCTGCCTTCTTGAACTGCTGCAGTCCATGCGGTGTAATTACACCCACAGTGCTGTTAGGAAGTGAGTTCCAGGATTTTGACACAGCGACAGTGAAGGAACGTCATTATAATTCCAAGTCAGGACGGTGAGTGACTTGGAGGGGAACTTCCAGGTGGCGGTGTTCCCATCTATCTGCTGCCCTTGTCCTTCTAGATGGCAGTGGTCGTGGGTTTGGAAGGTGCTGTCAAAGAAGCCTTGGTGAATTCCTGCTGCTACTGTGTGTTGATGGTGGAGTGAATGTTTGTGGATGTGGAGCCAATCAAGCGGTGCTGCTTTGTCCTGCTTTTTGTGTACAGGACATATCTGCGCAATTTTCCACATAGCCAGGTAGATGCCAGTGTTGTAGTTGTACTGGAACAGCTTAGCTAGGGGCGCAGCAAATTCTGGAGCACAGGTCTTCAGCATAATTGCCGGAATATTGTCAGGGCCCATAGCCTTTGCAGTACCTTCAGCCGTTTCTTGATATCACACGGAGTGAATTGAATTGGCTGAAGACTGCCATCTGTGATGCTGGGGACCTCTGGAGAAAGCCCAGATGGATCAATTACTTGGCACTTCTGGCTGAAGGTTGTAGCAAATGCTTCAGCTTTATCTTTTGCACTGAAGTGCTGGATTCCTCCATCATTGGGGATGGGGGTATTTGTGGAGTCTCCTCCCCCAGTGAGTTGTTTAATTGTCCACCACCATTCACGACTAGATGTGGCAGGACTGCAGAGCTTAGATCTGATCCGTTGGTTGTGGGATCATTAAGCTCTGTCTATCGCTTGTTGCTTATGCTGTTTGATATGCAAGTAGTCCTGTGTTATAGCTCCACCAGGTTGACACCTAATTTTTCGGTGCTGCTCCTGGCGTACCCTCCTAAGCTCTTCAGTGAACCAGGGTTGATCCCCTGGCTTGATGGTAATGGTAGAGTGGGGGATATGCCGGGCCATGAGGTTACAGATTGTGTTTGAGGACAATTCTGCTGCTGCTGATGGCCCACAGCGCCTCATGGATGCCCAGTCTTGAGTTGCTAGACCTGTTCAAAATCTATCCCATTTAGCACGGTGGTAGTGCCACACAACACAATGGAGGTATCCTCAATGTGAAGGTGGGTCTTCATCTTCATAACAACTGTACGGTGGTCACTCCTACCAATACTGTCATGGACAGATGCATCTGCAGCGGGCAGGTCGCTGAGGATGAGGTGAAGTGTTGTTGGGTCCCTCACCACCTGCTGCAGACTCAGACTAGTAGCTATGCCCTTTAGGACTTGGCCAGCTCGGTCAGTAGTGGTGCTACCGAGCCACTCTTGGTCACAGGCATTAAGTCCCCCACCCACAGTACATTCTGCACCCTTGGCACGCTCGGTGCTTCCTCCAAGTGGTGTTTAACATGGAGGAGCACTGATTCATCAGCTGAGGGAGGGTGGGACGTGGTAATCAGCAGGAGGTTTTCTTGCCCATGTTTGGCCTGATGCCATGAGACTTCATGGGGTCCAGAGTCAATGTTGAGGAATCCCAGGGCCACTCCCTCCCGAATGTATACCACTGTGCCGCCACCTCTGCTGGGTCTGTCCTGCCGGTGAGACAGGACATATCCAGGGACGGTGATGGTGGAGTCTGGGACATTATCTGTAAGCTATGATTCCGTGAGGATTTCTGTGTCAAGCTGTTGCTTGACTAGTCTGTGAGACATCTCCCAGATGTTAGTAAGGAGGACTTTGCAGGGTCGACAGAGCTGAGATTGCCCTTGTCATTTCTGTCCCGGTTCATTCTCTTTTTTGTGGCTTTGTTAGCGATTTGATACAACTGAGTGTCTTGCTTTCAGGGGGCATGTAAGAGTCAACCACATTGTTGTGAGTCACATGGAGGTAAGGACAACAGATTTCCTTCCCTAAACATTAGTGAACCAGTTGAGTTTTTACAACAATCGACAATGGTTTCATGGTCATCATTAGATGTTTAATTCCAGATTTTTATTGAATTCAAATTCCACCATTTGCCGTGGCAGGATTCGAACCCGGGTCCCCAGAGCATTATCTTGGGTCTCTGGATTATTAGTCCAGCAACAAGCCACTTCGCCTTCGCCTCCCTCTGCCAACATTTCATTCCAACTCACATGACTCAGATTCATTTTCATCCCATCGAAGTTGGCTTTCCCCCAATTAATTACCCCTGCTCTGGACTGTTTCTTGTCCTTTTCCATGGCCAACCTAAACCTGATGATAAAATGGTCACTGTCCCCTAGAAGCCCTCCCACTGATATTTGATCCACTTGGGTCAACTCATTCCCAGGCACCAGGTCCAACAGTGCCTGTCCTCTCATTGGACCAGAAACATACTGCTGCAGAAAATTATCTTGAACACATTCCAGGAACACTTGCCCCTCTTGTCCCTTTGCACTATTCCTATCCCAGTCTATATTTGGATAATTGAAGTCCCCCATTATAATTACTCTGTAATTCCATACCTCTCTGTAATTTATTTGCAGATTTGTTTCTCCACATCCCTTCCACTGGTTGGTGGTCTATATAATATACCAATCAATGTTATTGCACCTTTTTCATTCCTTACCTCTAGCCAGAGAGATTCTTTCCTTGACTCCTCTGGAACATCCTCCCTCTCCAGTACTGTAAACGTCTTTAATCAATGTTGCCACTCCCCCAGTCCCCCTTTTCTTCCTTTCCTGTTTTTCCTAAACAGCTTGTACCCAGGAATATTTAATGCCCAGTCCTGCCCTTCCTTGAGCCAGGTCTCTGTTATAGCAATAATATCATAATTCTATTTGTTAACCTGTGCCTGTAGTTCACCAGTCTTATTAACCATACTCCGTGCATTCACATACATGAATAATAAACCTGATTTAGGCTTTTTTACTTTCCCCCTTACTCTGACCCCATCTAATGACTTCTGTAATTCTATAAAACTCTCCAAGTATTCTATTTACCTTGACAATACTCTCTGATATATCCTCCTTATTAAGTTAATACCTCTCAACTTCCCACTGCCAGTTCCTCTCCTTTCCACTCTGAATTTCCCCTCAGGTTCCCCCCCCCCCTGCCTATCTAGTTTAACCCTTCCCAACAGCATTAGCAAACCTCCCCATGAGAACATTAGTTCCAGTCCTGTGAGGTGTAACCCGTCCTTCTTGTACAGGTCCCATCCGCCCCAGAGCCCATCCCAATGCCTCAGAAATCTAAAGCCCTCCCTCCTACTCCATTTCTCCAGCCACGTGTTGAGCTGTTCAATATTCTTATTCCTATGCTCACTAACATGTGGTACTGAGAGTAATCCTGAGATTTCTGCTCTTGAGCTTTTTAATTCCCTTCCTTACTCCCTAAAACCTGCATTCAGGACCTCATCCCTTTTCCTCCCTATGTCATTGGTTCCAATGTGGACCATGACCTCTGGATGTTCCCCAAAAGAATGTCTTGCAGATACTTTGTGACATCCTTGACCCTGGCACCATGGAGGCAACATACCATCCTGGAGTCACGTCTATGGCTGCAGAAACGCCTGCCTGTTCCCCTAACTGTGGAATCCCGTACCACTATAGTACTTCCACTCTTCCTCTTCTCCTCTTGCGCAGCTGAGCTACTCATGGTGCCACAAATTTGGCTTTTGCTACAGTCCTCTGAGGAACCATCTCACCCACCAGTATCAAAAATGGAAAAATGGTTGGAGAGTGAGACAGCTTCAGGGGATTCCTGCACCACCTGTCTGTTTCTCTTAGATACTCTGGCAGTCACCCATTCCCTCTCTGCCTCTGTACTTTTTAGCTGTGGCGTGACCACCCCTCTAAACATGCTATCCATGTAATCCTCAGCCTTGCGGATGCACCACAATGATGCCAGCCGCCGCTTGAGCTCACAACCAAGAGCTCAAGTTTCTCCAGCTGGTGATACTTCCTCTTGATGTAGTCATCGAGGGCACTTTGTGCCTGCATGACTTCCCACATCCTGCAGGATGCACATCCCACATGGCCGGGCTGCACAGAAAGTATGTACTACAGTATGGTACAATACAATAACTTACCTGCACTCACCAATCATCCCCTCGGTCTAACATTCACACTTGATATTTAAACTTACCATACAGCAGCTAGTGCCGTAAAAAGGAGGCATGTCTCATCTTCCCCCTGACAGTACTCTGGAGTTCTCTGGCGGATGCTATGCTCCACGTTCTTGGAGAAGCTGGGCTTGGAAGACCCAGCAAAGAATGGAGAGCAAGGTCTAGGTGTAGAAAAGTTTAAGCAGAGTGGCAGTCCAACGATGATTACCAGCTGGCAGAAGGCTCAGGCCAATGTTTCTGGTTAATTAGAGATTAGGATGAAGCCGGGAGAGCGTGTTTAAGAAAAATGTCAGGTGGATAAAACAATAGAGAACCAGACCGAATGTATGTTTAGAGGGAAATTGAGAAAGAAGATAAGAGAAACAAAGAGAGATTATGAGAAGAGACTGGCAGCTAATAGAAAAGAGAAACCAAAAATATTTTGTAGGCATATGAATAGTAAAAGGGTGGTAAGAACAGGAGTAAGGCCAATTGATGACCAAAAAAGGGATTTACGCATAAGGCAGGAGGAATAGCTGAGATATTAAATGAATACTTTGCATCTGTCTTTACCAAGGAAGATGCAGCTGCACAGGTCATGGTGAAAGAGGTGGTAATTCAGACTCTAGAAATGTTTAAAATTGATAAGGAGGAGGAGATATTGGATGCGCTGTCTGACACCAGAATTGTCTTGCTAGTTTAGATTTTCAGCCTCTGCAGTATTTTCCTTTTGTGTTTGAGCATTAATGTCCTATAATTTATGCAGTATCAGTCACAGGTCGTGTTGATTAAATTTACAGCTCTATCCACAGTGAGTTTTATTAAGAGTTTGTTATGTAAGGGAAAAGAAAACTTGCTAGGACTGCTGTTACAGGTTCAATAGTCCTGACATGACTCTCAAAGTGGGCAGCTTTTCTCTACCAAAAAGGGAAGATTGAATCAAGTCTGTGGAACTAAAGACAATATCAGTGGCAGGACAAAAGCCCAATCTGTACTGAAAGATGTAATCACAGAATGCACAGGAGGCCATTCAGCCCATCGAGTTTGCACCAGCTCTCCGAATGAACAATTCACCTGGTGTCATTTTCCTGCCTCCTCCCTGTAACCTTGCACATTCTTTGTTTTTTTTAAATTAGTTTGTTGGATGTGGGCGTCACTGCCTAGGCCAGCATTTATTGCCCATCCCTAATTGCCCTTGAGAGGGTGGTGAGCTGCCTTCTTGAACCGTTGCAGTCCATGTGGTATAGGCACACCCACAGTGCTGTTAGGGAGGGAGTTCCAAGACTTTGACCCAGCGACAGCAAAGGAACGGTGATATATTTCCAAGTCAGGATGGTGAGTGACTTAGAGGGGAACTTCCAGGTGGTGATGTTCCCATGTGTCTGCTGCCCTTATCCTTCTAGATGGTAATAGACATGGGTTTGGAAGCTGGTGTTGAAGCAGCCTTGGTGAATTCCTGCAGTGCATCTTGTAGATGGTACACACTGCTGCTACTGTGCATTGGCAGTGGAGGGCGTGAATGTTTGTGAATGGGGCGCCAATCAAGCAGGCTACTTTGTCCTGGACAGTGTCCAGCTTCTTCAGTGTTGTGGGGACGCCGCTCATCCAGGCAAGTGGGGAGTATTCCATCACACTTCTGACTTGTGCCTTGTAAATGGTGGACCAGCTTTGGGGAGTCAGGAGGTGAGTTACTTGCCACAGGATTCCTAGCCTCTGACCTGCTCTTGTAGCCACAGTATTTATATGGCTTGTCGAGTTCAGTTTCTGGTCAATAGTAACCTTCAGGATGTTGACAGTAGGGGATTCAGCAATAGTAATGCCAATGAATGTCAAGGGGAGATAGTTAGATTCTCTTTTGTTGGAGTTAGTCATTGCCTGACACTTGTGTGGTACGAATGTTACTTGCCATTTGTCAGCCCCAGCCTGGATATTGTCCAGATCTTGCTGCGTTTGGACATGGACTGCTTCAGTATCTGAGGAGTCGCAAATGGCGCTGGACATTATGCAATCATCAGCGAACATCCCCGCTTCTGACCTTATGAACAAAGAACAAAGAAAAGTACAGCACAGGAACAGGCCCTTTGGCCCTCCAAGCCTGCGCCGATCATATTGCCCGTCAACTAAAACATTTTGCACTTCCGGGGTCCATATCCCTCTATTCCCATCCTATTCATGTATTTGTCAAGCTGCCTCTTAAACACCATTATTGTACCTGCTTCCACCACCCCCTCTGGCAGCGAATTCCAGACACTCACTATCCTCTGCGTAAAAAACTTGCCCCGCACATCTCCTCTATAGTTTTCTCCTCTCACCTTAAATCTATGTCCCCTAGTAATTGACTCTTCCACCCTGGGAAAAAGCTTCTGACTATCTACTCTGTCCATGCCACTCATAATTTTGTAAACTTCTATCAAGTCGCCCCATAATCTCCGTCGCTCTAGTGAGAACAATCCGAGTTTCTCCAACCTCTCCTCATAGCTAATAACCTCCAGACCAGGCAGCATCCTGGTAAACCTCCTCTGCACCCTCTCCAATGCCTCCATATCCTTCTGGTAATGTGGCGACCAGAATTGCACGCAATATTCCAAGTGTGGCCTAACCAAGGTTCTATACAGCTGCAGCATGACTTCCCAGCTTTTATACTTAATACCCCTGCCAATGAAGGCAAGCATGCCATATGCCTTCCTGACTACCTTATCCACTTGCGTTGCCACTTTCAGTGACCTGTGGACCTGTACTCCCAGATCCTTCTGCCCGTCAATGCACTTAAGCGTTCTGCCATTTACTGTATAATTCCTGCCTGTATTAGACCTTTCAAAATGCATTACCTCACATTTGTCCGGATTAAACTCCATTTGCCATTTCTCCGCTCAAGTCTCCAACCGATCTATATCCCGTTGTATCCTTTGACAATCCTCTTCACTATCTGCAACTCCTGCAACCTTAGTGTCGTCTGCAAACTTACTAATTAGCCCAGTTACATTTTCCTCCAAATCTTTTATATATACTACAAACAGCGAAGGTCCCAGCACTGATCCCTGCGGAACTCCACTAGTCACAGCTCTCCATTTAGAAAAGCACTCTTCCACTGCTACCCTCTGTCTTCTATGACCAAGCCAATTCTGTATCCATCTTGCCAGCTCACCTCTGATCCCTTGCGACTTTACCTTCTGTACCAGGCTGCCATGAGGGACCTTGTCAAAGGCCTTACTGAAATCCATGTATATGATGGGGATAAGGTCATTAATAAAGCAGCTGAAGATGGTTGGGCCATGGACACTACCCTGAGGAACTCCTGCAGTAATGTCCTGGAACTGAGATGATTGACCTCTAACAACCACAACCATCTTCCTTTGTGCTAGGTATGACTCCAACCAGCAGAGAGTTTTCCCCCAGATTCCCGTTGACTCCAGTTTTGCTAGGGCTCCTTGATGCCATACTCAGTCAAATGCAGCCTTGACGTCAAGGGCAGACACTCTCACCTCACCTCTGGAGTTCAGACCTTTTGTTGTGTTTGAACCAAGGCTGTAATGAGGTCAGAAGCTCAGGGACCCCGGCAGAACCCAAACTGAGCATCAGGTTATTGTTGACCAAGTGCCGCTTGATAGCACTGTTGACGTTACTTCGAGAGTAGACTGATGGGACGGTAATTGGCCAGGTTGAATTTGTCCTACTTTTTTAGAACAGGATATACCTAGGCAATTTTCTACATTGCCGGGTAGCTGTACTGGAACAGCTTGGCTAGGGATGTGGCAAGTTCTGGAGTCTTCAGTACTATTGCCTGAATATTGTCAGGACCCATTGCCTTTGCAGTATCCAGTGCCTTCAGCCATTTCTTGATATCATGTGGAGTGAATTGAATTGGTTGAAGACTGGCGTCTGTGAAGCTGGGGACCTCTGGAGGAGGCCAAGATGGATCATCAACTCGGCACTTCTGGATGAAGATTGTTGCAAGTGCTTCAGCCTTATCTTTTGCATGGATATGCTGGGTTCCTTCATCACTGAGGATGAGGATATTTGTGAAGCCTCCTCCTCCAGTCAGTTGTTTAATTGTCCACCACAATTGACGACTGAATGTGGCAGGACTGCAGAGCTTAGATCTGATCCGTTGGCTGTGGGATCGTTTAGGTCTGCCTATTACTTGCTGCTTATGCTGTTAGGCACGCAAGTAGTCCTGTGTTATAGCTTCACCAGGTTGACACCTCATTTTAAGGTATGCCTGGTGCTGCTCCTGGCATGCCCTCCTGCACTCTTCATTGAACCATGGTTGATCCCCTGGCTTGATGGTAATGGTAGGGTGGGGGATATGCTGGGCCATGAGGTTACAGATGGTGTTCAAGTACAATTCTGCTGCTGCAGATGACCCCCAGCGCCTCATGGACGCCCAGTCGAGTTGCTAGTTCTGTTCAAAATCTATCCCATTTAGCACGATGGTAGTGCCACACAACACGCTGGAGGGAATCCTCAGTGTGAAGGCCAGACTTCGCCTTTGGTGGACTGTGCGGTGGACATTCCTACCGATACTGTCATGGACAGATGCATCTGTGGCAGGCAGATTGATGAGGATCAGGTCACGTATATTTTTCCCTCTTGTTGGTTCCCTCACCACCTGCTGCAGACCCAGTCTAGCAGCTATGTCCTTTAGGACTCGGCCAGCTTGGTCGGTGATGGTGCTACCGAGCCATTCTTGGTGATGGACAATGAAGCCCCCACCCAGAGTACATTCTGTGCCCTTGCCACCCTCAGAGTTTCCTCCAAGTGGTGCTCAACATCGAGGAGTACAGTATCAAGAAAGGTTACAAGTCCGACTGCAGTAACTATGGAGGAATCTCCCTGCTGTTGGCCACAGGGAAGGTCATCGCAAGAATCCTCCTCAATCCCCTTCTCCCTGTGGCTGAATCCTCCCAGAGTCGCAGTGTGGAATCCGCCCACTAAGGGGCACTTGAGGAAGAGAGTGTTCGAAGACCAGGACCTCAAACCCAGCACCAAGCTTATGGCCTACAGAGCAGTAGTGATATCCACCCTCCTATATGGCTCAGAGATGTGGACTGTGTACAGCAGGCACCTCAAAACTCTGGCGAAGTACCAGCAGCCCTGCCTCCACAAGATGCTGCAAATCCATTCGCAGGATAGACGCACCAACGGCAGTGTTCTCACTCAGGCCAATATCCCCAGCATCGAAGCAGTGACCACGCTCTATCAGCTCTGCTGGGCGGGCCACATCATCCACATGCCTGACACGAGACTCCTGAAACAAGTGCTCTACTCGGAGCTTTGACACGGCAAGCGAGCCTCAGGAGGGCAGAGGAAATGCTTCAAGGATACCCTCAAAGCCTCCTGGAAAAGTGCAACATCCCCACTGACATCTGGGAATCCCTGGCCCAAGCCCAACTGAAATGGAGAGAAAGCATCCATGAAAGAGCTGAACACCTCGAGTCTCGTCACATCACCAAGGGCTATCTGAAGCCAAGCGTCAACAGCGAAAGGAGCGTGTGGCAAACCAGGCACTCTACCCACCTGTCCTCCCTACCATCCTCTGCCCCACCTGTGTTAGAGACTCCCTCCTGACTGTTTACCGTTATGCTACCACCTCTGCTGGGTCTTTCCTGCTGGTGGGACAGGACATACCAGGGATGGTGATGGTGGAGTCTGGGACATTATCTGTAAGGTATGATTCCGTGAGGATGACTATGTCAGGCTGTTGCTTGACTAGTCTGTGAGACAGCTCTCCCAATTTTGGCACAAGCCCCCAGATGTTAGTCAGGAGGACTTTACAGGGTCAACAGGCTGAGTTTGCCATTGTCGTTTCTGGTTCTTCACTCGATGCCATGTCGTCCACCCGGTTTCACCCCTTATTGACTTGTTTTTAGCAGTTTGATACAACTGAGTGACTTGCTAGGGCACTGTGGGTCTGGAATCACATGCACAGGCAGATTTCCTACCCTAAAGGGCATTTGTGAACCAGATGGGTTGTTATGGTTACCATTGCCTGAGACTGGCTTTTAATTCCAGATTTATTAATTGAATTTAAATTCCACCAGCTGCCATGGTGGGATTTGAACCCATTTCGCAGAGCATTAGACTGGGTCTCTGGATTATTGGTCTGGTGACAATACCACTACTCCACCCCCTCCCCCTATCTTTTTCAGATAAGTCTATTTCCCTTTTGAGTGCCTTGTCTGACCCTGTCTCCACCACACTCTCAGGCAGTGTATTCCAGACCCTAACCACTTGATTGATTCTGTCTCCACTACACTCTCAGGCAGTGTATTCCAGACCCTAACCACTTGATTGATCCTGTCTCCACCACACTCTCAGACAGTGTATTCCAGACCCTAACCACTCGATTGATTCTGTCTCCACTACACTCTCAGGCTGTGTATTCCAGACCCTAACCACTTGATTGATCCTGTCTCCACCACACTCTCAGGCAGTGTATTCCAGACCCTAACCACTTGATTGATCCTGTCTCCACCACACTCTCAGGCAGTGTATTCCAGACCCTAACCACTCGATTGATTCTGACTCCACCACACTCTCAGGCAGTGTATTCCAGACCCTAACCACTCACTATTTGGAAGCTTTTCCTCATGTTGCCATTGCTTCTTTTGCCAATTACTTTAAATCTAGAAATGGAAATATAACAAAGTCAGCATGGATTCCAAAAGGAAAGTCATGTTTAATCAACCTTATTGAGCACTTTAAGAATTTACTGATAAGCCCAATAGGGAATTCAGAAGAAATAGTTTTCTCTAAAAGGTGGTTAGAATGTGTAACCCTGAAACAAAAGGAATGTGTGAGGTGAATAGCATGGACATATTGAAGGGATGGTGGTGAGCACAAGGGGGCCAGGAACAGAAGGATATGTGGGTGCTTCAGGAATGTTCCATGCTGTCCAGGTAGCACCAGCCTTCCTGTGCTTACAACAAGTGTGATCCAGTTCCTAGGTCCTTGTAGCTAGCTTCAAAGCTGCTGTTCTTGCACAATGTCCAATGGTCAACAGGGCCACTGGACACTGGTTAATAGTGAAAATGCAGTCTGATTTCCATTCACCTGTGAACCCTGGAAAACCATGGCCATTTAGAATATAGCTTCCCTGTCTCAGCTCTGACCACCACAGTGTGAGGTTTGGATCAGGGATTTTTTGTTTCTATCCATAGGAGCACCGAATTTACAAATGTGCATTTTTAACAGGGATCCACATCAGGGATGACAGGGAACTGAGCATCCGGAAATGGTGGGCATTACTTTGTGTCTGTTAAAAATGAGTGTAAAATTCTGGGGACAAGCCTATTATTATTCAATCCCCTGGCAGACAGCATTTCCCATAGGGTCGACCCTTCCATACAGTTGATCTTTATATATTACTCCAATTAGGAAAGGGCCTCTTGTGCAATTCAGCTAAATCAGCACACAATGTGGTTAAACTTCACAATTCGAAGCACTGACCGGAGAACATTTTCATACAATGTTCATGCAGCACATTATTAGTTCAAGGGCAATTAGTACCCATTCCTCATTGCTCTTGAGCTGCGTGGCTTGCTTGGCCATTTCAGAGGGCATTGTGAGTCAACCACAGGTAAAGGATGGCAGATTTACTTCCTTATGGGTTTTTACAACAATTGATGGTAGTTTCATGGTCACCATTACTTAGACTACCTTTATAATTCCAGATTTTATTAATTGAATTGACTTGAACCCAAGTCCCTGGAACATTATCTCAGCCTCTGGATTACTAGTCCCGTGACATTACCACTATGCCACCGGGAGTAATTGGTTTGGTTATGAGTTGTAACTTCTCTGTATTTAAATGCTTTATTTAAGACACATGCAGCATATAAGGAATTTGTCACCAAAATGCCACAAAGTGGGCAGGAGGTGTGTTATCTTATTAAGCATTATAGATGATTATACACTTATGAAGAATTAGACTTCTATATGCTTGCAAAAGGTACTCAATTATACCCCGGGAGAAAATTAGCCTCTTTTATGCAATGACAGAAATTTGCTGCATTACACTTACAGAAGATAATCCTATTATATCCTGTTAAAAGATTTATCCAAATATGCATTTAAGGTGCTACTAACCTATTATTATACATTTATGTAGGTGACAGAGAATTCCTCTATTATTATGCTGAGCAGAATCAGCTTTCCATAGAATTGTATGGAGAATAGTTTGATGTTTAGCACATTTCACAGGTACACATTGTAATTAAGCAGAAAACTGGCGATTTTCCTATTTATTTTCTTTTCTTGAATATGCGGAGGATTGTTCACAATGGCACTTCAAGTACAGCATAATAACAAGGAATGAAACTGGGGTGAAATTGTCAACAGAATTGCCATCAATGGCTTCTCTTCCCGCCCCCTCACTATTACCTCTGGTGTCACCAATAATTCATCCTTGGCTCCCTCCTTTTTCTCATCAACATGCTGCCCCTCGGTGACATCATTCGAATGCACATTGTTACTTTTCACATGTACGCTGATGACACACAACTCTACCTCACCACCGCTCCCTCGACTCTCCCACTGTTTTGAAATTGTTAGACCGCTTATCGGACATGAAGTACTAGATGAGAAGAAATATTAGGAAGACTGAAGCCATTGTTTTTTGTCCCTGCTACAAACTCCATTAGCCACTAACTACATCCCTCTCTCTGGCAACAGTCTGAAGCTGAACCAGTCTTGGTGTCACAATCTTGGTGTCATATTTGACCCTGAAATGAGCTTTAAACCACATATCTGCCACATCACTTAAGAGGCTTAGTTCCACCTCCGTAACATCCCCTGACACCTCCCCGCCATCTCAACTCATCTGCTTCTGAAACTCTTATCCATGTGTTTGTTACCTCCAAACTTGACCATCCTGACTGCTCTCCCATACTCTGCCCTCCATAAATTTGAGGTCATCCAAAGCTCTGCTGCCCATGTCCTATGTTCTAAACAGTTCCAGCCCCACAACCCTTCAAGATATCTGTGCTCCACTAATTCTGGCCTCTTGAGCATCCTTGATTTTAATCGCTCCACCATCAGTAGAGACACCTTCAGTTGCCTGGGCTTTAAGCTTTAGAATTCCCTCCCTAAACCTCTTTGCCTCTCCAACTTGCTTTCCTCCTTTAAAACACTTCTTAAAACATACCTTTCGACAAAGCTTTTGGTCATCTGACCTAACATTTCCTTCTGTAGCTCGGTGTCATCTACTGTATTAAAATATCAAAGTACCATGGGACGTTTTGCTATCACTCAAACAGAATCCTAACATTGTTACAGTACAAGAGGAAGCCATTCAGCCCATCACATCTGCACCAGCTCTCAGCTCTCTGAATGAGCAATTCACTTAGGTGCCATTCTCTCACCTTTTCCCCGTAACCCTGCACATTCTCTCTTTTCAGATAACAATCTAATTCCCTTTTGAATACTTCAATTGAACCTACCTCCACCACCCTCTCAGGCAATGCATTCCAGACCCTAACCACTCTCAGTGTGAAAAAGTTTCTCCTCACGTCGTTTCTGCTTCTTTTATCAACTATTTTAAATCTGTGCTCTCAATTTTGATCCTTTCATGAGCGAGAACAGTTTCTCCCTAGGTACTTTGTCCAAACCTCTCATTATTTTGAATACTTCTATCAAATCTCCTCTCATCCCACTCTTCTCCAAGGAAAACAGTCTCAAACTCTCCAAACTGTCTTCATAACTGAAGGTCTTCATCCCAGGATCCATTCTCATGAATCCTTTCTGCACTGCCTCCAATGTCTTCACATCTTATCTGAAGTGCAGTGCCCAGAACTAGACGCAATACTTTAACTGAGGCTGAACTAGTGTCTTACACAAGTTCAACATAATCTCCTTGCTGTTGTAATCTATGTCCCTATTAATAAAGCCCAGGATACTGTATGCTTTATTAACTGCTCTCTCAACCTGTCCTGTCACCTTCAGTGACTTATACACATGTACACCCAGGTCCCTCTGCTCCTACACCACCTTTAGAGTTGTACCCTTTATTTTATAATGTCTCTCCATGTTCTTCTGACCAAATGAATCACTTATTCACAGTTCACAGTGCTTCCGAGTGTTTAAATTGTTTCCTGTACACTAAATGTACACTACGGTCATTAAGATACATCAGGAAAAGCAGGGGCCCCAACACTGACCCCTGGGGATCTCCACTACAGACCTTCAATTCAAAAAAATCCATTCACCACTATCCATTCACCACTACTCTGTTTCCTGTCACTCAGCCAATTTTGTCTCCATTTTGCTACTGCCCCTTTTATCCCTTGAGCTATAACTTTGCTCAGAAGTCTGTTATGCGACACTGTATCAAATGCTTTTGGAAGTCCATGTACACCACACCACCAGCATTACTCTCATTAACCCTCTCTGTTGCCTCATCAAAAAGCACCAGCAAAACATGATTTTCCCTTTAGGAATTTATGCTGGCTTTCTTTACTTAACCCACATTTGTCCATGTGACTATTAATTTTGATCTGAATTATTGTTATTAGAAGCTTTCCTATTACTGAAGTTAAACTAACTGGCCTGTAGTTGCTGAGCTTTTCTTCACACCCTTTCTTGAGCAAGTGTGTAACATTTGCAATTCTCCAGTCCTCTGGCACCATCCTGGAGTCTAAAGAAGACTGGAAAATTATGGCCAGTGCCTTTGCAATTTCCACTCTCACTTCCCACAGTATCCTTGGATGCATCTCATTTGGTCTGGTGTCTTATCAACTTTGTATGGACAGCCTATTCAATGCCTCCTCCTTACAAATTTTCTATCTTCTAGGGTATTAATTACCTCCTCTTTCACTGTGGCCTGGGTAGCATCTTCTTCCTCGTAAAGGCAGACGTTATGTTAACG
This sequence comes from Cetorhinus maximus, assembly GCF_964194155.1. Taxonomy (NCBI): domain Eukaryota; kingdom Metazoa; phylum Chordata; class Chondrichthyes; order Lamniformes; family Cetorhinidae; genus Cetorhinus; species Cetorhinus maximus. The sequence continues at coordinate 51,128,158 of NC_135883.1, forward strand.
ATGCTATAATCAGTTGTTAATGTTGGTAGGAAATATCTCATGATAAGATTTAAAGCTGTGCTGAAACACTGCTTGATGGTGAGGATCAAAACTGTGGTAAACACTGCATGACAACAATCAATAAATCAATCATAACCTTGGTATTTGGCCAGTATTCAACCAGTACATAAATATGTAAAATATTGACAGACTGCCCTGGATAATATGGTCAAATAGTGTGTTCAGTCGGTTTGTTTATTTGCACCTTACTATTAATAAATAACAATTCAAGGTCACAATAGAGATACACTGATATGTTTACTAAAAGGAATAGAAGCACATTTTCAAAGGCTTGACCAACTTATTTTAATTATGGATTTGCTACAATGAATTATTCAGAAACAAGGTAAAGCCACAGACACGAAAAGCAAAAGACTTGGCCAAATAGGGAGAATCATAACAAACTTTGACTTGCTTTTTTTAGTTTGCTTCAAGATCAATTTATTTCCCCTTTGGGCCAAAATGGTGATGTAGGTTCAGTGGGCAGGGCTTGTGCTTGCTCTATACTGCCAGCTCTGGCTTTACCTCATTTTTCAAGGTCAGAGTCAGTTGAGTAATTTGAGGGTTTCTGGCATTGCCAGGTTGTCTGCCTTGGGTGATGGCTCAGTACCAGCATTAGTGTACATTAAATCTTACTGCAAAACATCCAGCCATATTTACCTGTACAAATTATGGTGGGAAATAGCATCAGGTGGCAGGAGTGGAAGAACACTTCCATGTCCAATTTTCTTTCCACTACCCCTACCTTGCAGAAAATTAGACAGAATATGGCTTTGAAAAAAAAGATGAAAGTGGTCTGTTTCTTTGACATTGTTCCTTTGATGAGGGGACAAAGACCCGGCATCAGATCTGATTGAGGAAAAGAGCAACAGGGGTGAAAGAGATATTAAATTGTATGGTCATTAGTGTCCATAAATAATAAGGTTGGTGAGCCGCCAGCACAAATTGCTACATAAGATTATGACGTGGTTACATTCACAGATGCAATTCTAACAAAGCCAAGAATAGGTTCTTAATATTCCTGGTTACCAAGCATTCAGGAATGATAGAGAAGGAACGAGAAGAGGGAATGTGGTCATATTAATTAAAGATGATCCTGTTCTAATTAAAAAGGATTTACTGGATGGTTTTAGGACTGAATCTATTTGGCTTGAGTCAAGGAACAGAGCGGGGGCTGTTGGATGGCTGAGTGTTCCTTTACAGAGCTCCAAACAGTAAGCTGTGTAACAGATACAGAGCAGTAATATTAGGAGACTTGAATTCCGCTAATATAGACTGGGAAAACCTTAGTGTTAAGGGTAGGGAAGGAGAGGAACTCCTGAAATGTGTACAAAAGAACTTATCAGTGACAAGAAGATAATTCAGTTTAAAGCAATTCAGGGAAGAGACCAGAAAGTATCAAGGGTAAAAATGTTCAACTGGGGAATTGCTAATTTCAAGGATTGAAGAAGGAACCCAGCACAGGGAGATTGGAAAAGGCAATTTCAGAGTAAAGCATTAACAGAGGAATGGAGGACATTCAGCAAAGAGATAGTTCAGATACAAACTCGGAATAGTAAGTGGTTCGTCAGCGATAAGGTTGAGCATATTAAGAACCCAAAGGGTAATCTTCATGTCAAGGCAGAGAGGACAAGGCTAAAGTGTTAAGTGAATACTTTGCAACAATTGTTTTTCTCCGTGGCTTTTACAAGACTTGTCAAACTGAAGAAATGACCTGTAACATCACTAATGTTGTAGTCAAAGCACAGCAAAACAGTGTTTGTGATGAAATAGCAGCCACTCCCTTGCAGCATCTGAATCATTGTGCCCAGAAAAGTGTCCGGTGTCTCATCAATGTCCAGACTCACTTGCTCAATGTTGAATCAATTAAGTAATTATTTAATTTTGCAATCCATTATTTTAAATCAGTGAAGTGAGAAAACAGGGAGAATTAAGTCATCACAGATCTAGGAAATTATGTTTTGCTCATTAAGAATTCTTCTGAAAGTTCCATAAATTTGGTGAACACTGACCTAAATTTTGATGGAGCAGGGATATATGCTCAACCTTTTCACTGATGCACCGCTTACTATTCCGAGTTTGTATCTGAACTATCTCTTTGCTGAATGTCCTCCATTCCTCTGTTAATGCTTTACTCTGAAATTGCCTTTTCCAATCTCCCTGTGCTGGGTTCCTTCTTCAATCCTTGAAATTAGCAATTCCCCAGTTGAACATTTTCACCCTTGATACTTTCTGGTCTCTTCCCAGAATTACTTTAAACTGAATTATCTTCTTGTCACTGATAAGTTCTTCTGTACACATTTCAGGAGTTCCTCTCCTTCCCTACCCTTAACACTAAGGTTTTCCCAGCCTATATTATTGTGATGTAACGCATTAGTTACACCTTTCCCCTTATCTTCAGCTTGAACATTTTATCCTAGAATCACAGAATAGTTACAGCACAGAAGGAGGCCATTCAGCCTGTCATTTCTGTGCCAGCTCTCTGCAAGAGAGTGACACTTTCACTGCCTTTCCCTGGAGCCCTGCAAACTTTTCCCCTTCCGATATTTTCCCAATTCTCTTTTGAAAGCATCAGTTAACCCTGCCTCTACCGCACTCAGGCAGTGCATTCCAGTTCCTAACCCCCTCACTGCATGAAAATGTTTTTCCTCATGTTGCCGTTGCTTCTTTTGCCAATTACTTTAAACCTGTGTCCTCTGGTGCCCTCCACCAATGGGAACAGTTTCTCCCTATTCTTTCCAGACCATTCATGATTTTGAATACCTCTATCAAATCTCCTCTCAACATTCTTTTCTCCAAGGGGAACAGTCCCACCTTCACCAATTTATCTACGTAACTGAAGTTGCTAATCCCTGGAACTATTCTCGTGAATCTTTTCTGCACTCTCTCTAATACCTTCACATCCTTCCTAATGTATGGTGTTCAGAACTGGACACAATACTGCAGCTGAGGCTGAACCAGTATTTTATACAGGTTTACCATAATACTTTTATACTCTATGACCCTATTTATAAAATTTAGGATATCATATGCTTTATTAAGTTAGTTAAACACTAGTTACCCTGAACAAATCTGTGCTGGCTTTCCTCAATTAATTTGCCTTTGCCCAAGTGAATTTTTAATTTTGTCCCGAATTATCGTTTCTAGAAGCTTCTGCACCACTGAGGTTAAACTGACTGGCCCGTAGTTGTTGGGCTTATCCTTAAACCCTTTTTTCCGACAAGGTTGTAATATTTGCTGCAAATTGTGGGACCCCTGGAACCTTCATGAAGGATGGAACCAACAACCTATCTCCTTGACCAAAGAAGGTTTAAGGATTGAGCGAGAACAAGAGAAATGATTGAGAAAAAGGGTAAACTATAGTTAAACAAAGTCCAGAATGACAAGTAGAGAGGCAACACAGATTGGATTGAGGGGAAGAAAAAAGAGACAAAAGAAAGTAAGAAGAAAAATTACACATTTCAAATTTTCAAAATCTTTCACAACAATTGACTTGCTGAAGGAATTAATCTCTCCGCAGTTACAGTTGTTCTCTTTGGAGGTTGACTGACATTGCAGAGACATAAATCTCCTCATTAAAAAGCTACTAACACTGTTAAATATCATCCCTAACTTTCTACAATGAGCTTGATTGCTAATTAATGTACAAGTACAGCAATTTCTCAAGGTGTCAGCTGTGGCTCAGTTCATAGCACCCTCACCTTTGAGTCAGAAGGTTGTGGGTTCATGTCCCACTCCCAGAAAAAAAAAAGTCAAGAACTGTGAATGTACCCGAAAGAGTTTCAGCAACTTCTCAGGAGGCTGGTGTTAATTGTACATGAATTGTAATTGATTCTTTGCAGGTGGAGAGTGTAGTTTGAGGTTTAACTTGAGCACATTTAACGAGATGCTTACTGAAACTTTGTGTGGTTGAGTTAGGAGGTTTATGCTTGTGATGTTTCACTCTGTAAATAAATATAAGACTGAGCAGAAATTGGAACCTGCATCATCCTTCTCCAGCTTTCTTTCTGGAGTATAACTGTTGAAGTCAAGCTGGTGTTTTCAGGAGGCGAATGGGACAGTACTGCTAAACATCCAGCAATTTGTCACATTTGTATTTCATGCCATATCCCCCCCCTTGCCACAAGTTCCTGGACAGTTTATGGATTAATAACAGGAAGCAGATTAAACATATTTTGTCAGCAAATTCTGACCTATTGGGAAGAATTTAATGCTCACCACCCCCCACCCCCACTCAAGAGCAGACAAGGAGACGAGGGTGATGGGAGCTGGGAGCTGGAGTGTCCATTGCCTTCCTGACTCCCCCTTCTAAGTCAGGGGTGGGGAATTTCAAGGATGGCCTTCCTGCCAGGAGGCCAGTTGAGGCCCTTAAGTGGCCAGTCAGTGATCACTCTTAAGGGTCTCATCCCATTGCCGTTAATTTAATACCAGTAGGAGAGGGCTGGGCGTGATGTGCCCTGGAAAACCTGGCAAACAGCGGCTCTCCAGATCAGACACCCTGTAACCCACAGAAGGCCCACGTGGCAATGTTGAAATATTCTCCCTGCTCCCCACAATGATCATCCCCACCCTCATCAGGGCCAGCCTGCGTTGCCCCGGTGAGCCTGACTCATTCACCTGTCTTCTGGGACTTCCAGCACTGCTGCTGCTCCAGGACGGTGGGGCTCCCAGTGGCACTGCAGCGACTGAAGAGCTGCTAGTCCTCTGATTGGCCAGCAGCACTTTGAGGCAGGCTCTTTGCTTCCAAGGGTACAGGAACGCCAATGACAGGCAGCAGACAGCTTGATAGGCATTGAAGTCCACTGGAGCTTCTGATTACGGCCCTGGAGGGTTCTCCATGACTTTCTGGCACTGCAGCCATTAAATTCTGCCCGTTATTTCTCTCTCATAAACTTAATGTCAAGAGAAGTTTGATTGGTTGAATGCCTTAACGCTCAGATGCTTTTTCCCGACACATATATCTATGTACCGCTGAAAAAAGAGACATACTGTCAAAGCTTTTTGTCTTGAACTCATCGGGACAGATGCAAGAATAACAAAGAACAAAGAAAAGTACAGCACAGGAACAGGCCCTTCGGCCCTCCAAGCCTGCGCCGATCATATTGCCCGTCAACTAAAACATTTTGCACTTCCGGGGTCCATATCCCTCCATTCCCATCCTATTCATGTATTTGTCAAGCTGCCTCTTAAACACCACTATCGTACCTGCTTCCACCAACTCCTCTGGCAGCGAATTCCAGACACTCACTACCCTCTGCGTAAAAAACTTGCCCCGCACATCTCCTTTATAGTTTTCTCCTCTCACCTTAAATCTATGTCCCCTAGTAATTGACTCTTCCACCCTGGGAAAAAGCTTCTGACTATTTACTCTGTCCATGCCACTCATAATTTTGTAAACTTTTATCAAGTCGCCCCTTAATCTCTGTCGCTCTAGTGAGAACAATCCGAGTTTCTCCAACCTCTCCTTATAGCTAATAACCTCCAGACCAGGCAGCATCCTGGTAAACCTCCTCTGCACCCTCTCCAATGCCTCCATATCCTTCTGGTAATGTGGTGACCCAGAATTGCACACAATATTCCAAGTGTGGCCTAACCAAAGTTCTATACAGCTGCAGCATGACTTCCCAGCTTTTATACTCAATACCCCTGCCAATGAAGGCAAGCATGCCATATGCCTTCCTGACAAATTTCAAAGGGAACAATAATTTCTATTTCATTAGAAAAAAGGTGCTGGTTGGTTTGAAAGTGGTGTCTGGCCGAGGCATTGCCCTGGAGAACGCACCAGGGAACAATTGCCCACCAAGCTTTTGTTTAAATTCAAAAAAGGCAGGTCCACTCTGCTGAATTGGTCAAGGCATTGCAGGGGAAATGCGCCAGGGGAACATTGTTGCCCATGATTTTTAATTGAAAAAGGTGCAGTGCATGGGCATTTTGTTTACAGTGCATTGGTCCCTGCATGTGAATATGTGTGGCTCCTAGCAAGCATAAGTGAGCCACTTTGCACGACTGACTGATAATCTTAAATTGGTTTTCAGTTTAATTCTCAGCACAATCAGTTGGTAAGTGCTGTCCAATCACGAAATCACATCTAATGTTGGACACTATGTTTTGAGTTTTGCCAGCATGGGCTAATTGTGTACAGTCAGTACTTTTTGAACAGCCGATGGGCCGTGTTGTTTGATACGATCCACCATTTATTGGAACGTATGGCCTACATACCTGGCATCACACCGGCACTGAAATTCATATACCACATTACTCATTTGTGTCTTTTTGGCTTGAAGGCAGCATCCTGTTAGTGGCGAATACCACACGTGTTGCTACTGCATAGTAGCAACATGAAATGGTTAGCTTCACCTGTTGCTCTAATTTTTGAGACCTTGCAGGGTAATTTGAGTGAGACTGGGCACTTTTCAGGACCTTAGGCCCATTCATGAGATTGTGTGATATACAGCGAGCAATTTTTAAAAAAATTCATTCATGGGATGTGGGCGTCACTGGCTGGGCCAGCATTTATTGCCCATCCTTACTTCCCCTTGAGAGGGTGGTGGTGAGCTGCCTTCTTGAACTACTGCAATCATGTGGTGTAGGTACACCCACTGTGCTGTTAGGAAGGGAGTTCCAGCATTTTGACCCAGTGACAGTGAAGGAATAGCAATATATTTCCAAGTCAGGATGGTGTGTGGCTTGGAAGGGAACTTGAAGGTGGTGGTGTTCCCATGTGTCTGCTGCCTTTGTCCTTCTAGATGGTAGTGGTTGTGGGTTTGGAAGGTGCTGTCGAAAGAGCCTTGGTGAGTTTCTGCAGTGTGGCACGAATGTTACTTGCCACTTGTCAGCCCAAGCCTGGTTATTGTCCAGGTCTTGCTGCATTTGGACATGGACTGCTTCAGTATCTGAGGAGTCGCAAATGGTGCTGAACATTGTGCAATCATCAGTGACCATCCCCACTTCTGACCTTATGATGGAAGGAAGGTCATTGATGAAGCAGCTGAAGATGGTTGGGTCGAGGACACTACCCTGAGGAACTCCTGCAGTGATGTCCTGCAGCTGGGATGACTGACCTCCATTAACCGCAAGCATCTTCATTCTTTGCTAGGTATGACTCCAACCATTTTCCCCCTGATTCCCATTGACTCCAGTTTTGCTAGGGCTCCTTGATGCCACACTCGGTCAAATGCAGCCTTGAGGACAGTCACTGTCACCTCACCTCCGGAGTTCAGCTGTTTTGTCCATGTTTGAACCAAGACTGTAATGAGGTCAGGAGCTGAGTGGCCCTGGTGGAACCCAAACTGGGCATCAGTGAGCAGGTTATTGCTAAGCAAGTGCTGCTTGATAGCACTGTTAATGACCCTTCCATTACTTCACTGATGATGGAGAGTAGACTGCTGGGGCTGTAATTGGCCGGGTTGGATTTGTCCTGCTTTTTGTGTAAGGACATACCTGGACAATTTTCCACATAGCTGGATAGATGCCAGTGTTGTAGCTGTACTGGAACAGTTTGGTTAGGGACACGGCAAGTTCTGGAGCACACGTCTTCAGTACTGTTGCCAGAATGTTGTCAGGGCCCATAGCCTTTGCAGTATCCAGTGCCTTCAGCTGTTCCTTGATATAACATGGAGTGAATTGAATTGGCTGAAGACTGACATCTGTGAAACTGGGGACCTCCGGAGGAGGCCGAGATGGATCATCCACTCGGCATTTCTGGCTGAAGATTGTTGGGAATGCTTCAGCCTTATCTTTTGCACTGATGTGCTGGACTCCTCCATCATTGGGGATGGGGATATTTGTGGAGCCTTCTCCTCCAGTGAGTTGTTTAGTTGTCCACCACCATTCACAACTGGATATGGCAGGACTGCCGAGCTTAGATCTGATCCGTTGGTTGTGGAATCGCTTAGCTCTGTCTATCAATTGCTGCTTCTGCTGTGTGGCAGTCCTGTGTTGTAGCTTCACCAGGTTGACACCCCACTTTTAGGTATGCCTGGTGCTGTTCCTGGCATGCCCTCCTGCACTCTTCATTGAACCAGGAATGATCCCCTGGCTTGATGATAATGGTAGAGTGAGGGTTATGCCGGGCCATGAGGTTACAGATTGTGTTTGAGTACAATTCTGCTGCTGATGGCCCACAGTGCCTCATGGATGCCCAGTCTTGTGGCACTACAGTGGTAATGCCACACAATTGATGAAAGGCATCCTCAATGTGAAAGTGGGACTTCATCTCCACAACAACTGTGCGGTGGTCACTTCTACTGACACTGTCATGGACAGATGCATCTGTGGCAAGCAGGTTGGTGAGGATGAGGTCAAGTATGTTTTTCCCTCTTGTTGGTTCCCTCACCACCTGCCGCAGATCTAGCCTAGCAGCTATGCCCTTTAGGGCTTTGCCAGTTCGGTCAGTAGTTGTGCTACTGAGCTACTTTTGGTAATGAATATTAAAGCCCCCCCACTCAGAGTACATTCTGCGCTCTTGCCATCCTCAGTGCATCCGCCAAGTGGTATTCAACATGGAGGAGCACTGATTCATCAATTGAGAGAGGGCAGTATGTGGTAAACAGCAGAAGGTTTCCTTGCCCATGTTTGACCTAATGCCATGAGACTTCATGGGGCCTGGGGTTGATGTTGAGGAATCTCAGGGCAACTCCCTCCGACTGTATATCACTGTGTCGCCACCTCTGCTGAGTCTGTCCTGCCAGTGGGACAGGGATGGTAATGGTAGTGTTTGGGACATTATCTGTAAGATATTATTCCGTGAGGTTGTAGATTGACTAGTCTGCTGTCCCACTAGCTCCCAGATGTTAGTAAGGAGGTCTTTGCAGGGTCATCAGGGCTGAGTTTGCAGTTATTGTTTCCGGTGCCTAGGTCGATGCCGGGTGGTCCGTCCGGTTTCATTCCTTTTTTGTGACTTTGTAGTGGTTTGATACAACTGAGTGGCTTGCTAGGCCATTTCAGAGGGCATTTAAGAGTCAACCACATCACTGTGGGTCTGGAGTCATGTGTAGGCCAGAACAGGCTAGGGCAGCAGATTTCCTTCCCTAAGGGGCATGAGGGAACCGGATGGGTTTTTACAACAATCAACAATGGTTTCATGATCATCGTTAATTCCAGATTTTTATTGAATTCCACCATCTGCTGTGGCGGGATTCAAACCCAGGTCCCCAGAGCATCACACTGGGTTTCTGGATTACTAATCCAGCGACAATACCACTACACCATCACCTCTCCCAAATGAGCTAATTGGGGTTGCCATTACCCACAGGATGACTTTGATGTGCCCTATTTTAGCATCAAGCATCACGTTTAACTATTGTTATTTGTGAGGTGAATTTAGTGAATTCAGCCTCCTGAAATGTGCCTTTGAAAGAAGTTCTGGAAAGAGATGCAGTGGTTTTTTGTGGCAGCTCATCCTCAGCAGCTCTGTGATGCAGGACTCTGTGCTCCATGGGCCTGTTCCCAGGGATGCACACCAACTATGGTTGGAGGGTCATCAACTCAGTGAAAAATGCCTTTTGGTCAGCCTGAAACTTGATGGTTTTCCAGTGAAAACAGTTGTCCACAACTGAGTGTTACAGACTGGTATATTCCAGGGTTCAGGACTATGTAAGGAGGGATGCATTAAAGCTTGGGGCAGCTGTCACAGAGGTACAATGTGGAAAGGCTGCTGCCTAAAACTGTGGAAAAGGCATCCTATAGGTTTCCAGAGTTACTAACCACAGCATGACACGGGGGAAACATCAACTGTCTTCTCCCAAACAGAGCTTCTGTAAGTAACCCGGAGACATCAACAATTGTCAATTCTTCCTAAAAAGAACACTTCACACTTTAGATTAATAATGAAGAAAGACTCTTGACACCACCCACTATTTCAGCCACAGTGCACCTGGAAACTGTGTAAAATCTCTCGGGCTGTACATTTGGCATGTAATGTGTATGGTAAATATTAACTGTAATTGTAAATGTAGTGAGTAACATAGAGAATTGGAAGAAACTGATTTGGTTTTGCATTTTATGTAATGTCAACTTTAAACAGTCATGTAAAGTACTTTTATAAATTTTATGAATAAAGTATATCTTTGGAAAAATATTTTTTCTATGCTCTGTGTTTGGATAGTGGGATATAGTGACCTTGATTTTGACTTCTTGTTTTAAAACAAAATATGTATAATATAAATGAACACTACTGGGAATTGCACTATTAAATGGTAACAATAGCTACAGCAGTGCTGTTGATTGGACTGATGCTTGAGGTTGTGCAGACTATGATATTCTTGAAGCTGGTTCAATAAAAATTAATATAATCATGTCTTGTATGGACCGCAGAACAGGCAGAGTTGACAACTTTCTCTTCCTTATGCAGTTAATAGTCAGACTCACCAAATCATTACCAGTTCGCTCAGTGAGGTTGAATTCAGCACATGCAGAGCCAATACGGATTACTCTGATAATAAATGACTCTAATGTTCTGCAGAATCTTAATCTGATGACTACAGCATTTTCGATCTTGTCAAGTGATGTTGCTGCTGTGGTAATTCGAGAGTGTAGCCAGTGAACGCAGTCTGTGCTTTTGACAAAAGAATGGCAAAGAGATTTTTGTTGCCATAATTACACCAGCATCAGAACTGAACCTTCCCTTGGAGATCAGGTTGCACAGTGAGCACTGTCGTTGGGACTAAGCACCATGTTGTGATCGTGTGCAGTGATATGTTTGCTGGATTTCTACGGATTCTCCTTAACACTTTACACTCAGGGACAGGTAAAAAAGAATAGCGTGCTAATGCCTTGGAATGCAATTCCAAATAGGCCATTTGCATTGTTTTTTTAAATCTGTTTTTCTCATTTGCATGTTAATTAAAACTCCAGTTGCAGATCTAAAAATGTTTGCAGTGACTGACCTTGCTCGTGACTTTTTAAAAGCATGCCTTGTTTGAAATAGTGGGTGGCGTCAAGAGCATTATTAATTCATTATTAATCTAAAGTGTGAAGTGTTCTTTTTAGGAAGAATTGACAATTGTTGATGTCTCCGGGTTACTTACAGAAGCTCTGTTTGGGAGAAGACAGTTGATGTGCCCTGTTTCCCCCGTGTCATGCTGTGGTTAACAACTCTGGAAACCGATAGGATGCCTTTTCTACAGTTTTTAGATAAGAATGCTTTGAGTGACCTGACTTTTCCATTATTCCTAAAAGAATCTGGTTTCATTTAAAGGGTTCATTACTCAGCTGTGAGTGATTTCCATTCTCAGATAGGAAGAGTTGCTCGTTCGTGCCTTCAGTATCCCATTTCATTATGATCAAATATACCAAACCAAACTTCAGCTAGACATTGTTTAAATCCTCTTCTAGTCAACAACTGGGACAGGCTGGGCCTAAAGCAAGATGGTGGATTTTGATTTGTGATTTTAAATTAAACCAAGTCATGTAACTGTAGACAAAACACAATTAGTGTGTTTTTTTTAAAATAGTTTCTGACCTTTGGGCCTGTCAATGTCATGCACTGTTTTGTAGCCAATCTGTAGGCAAATTACTTGCTTGTAGATCTTTGACATTGCCTGATTGTAGATGGTGAATAAACGCAGTCCTTTGTCATTGTTCTGATTTCCCTTACATTTACTGTCTGCTTAACACCTATTCAATGACATGGAGGATATCCAGAATTCTCTCTATTTAAGGTAAACCCGTGTTCATTTAACTTAGCTGGAACAATAAAGCTCCATGTTAAGCCAAGTTGCAGAATAAAATTTACTCTCTATTTTTGCAATGTAATTGGGGCTGTTTGTTATATTTATATCATCAGCTTTTAGTCAATAAAAAACCCAAGAAAAACTTTCAAAGAATATATTTTGTCATTTCAAAAACATGGTGTGATAAAGAGCATTATTTATATATGCACTAGAATTTTAACATTAACTTGTTTCTCTCTATGGGTGGGTAAGACTTTGAGTTCTATTTCTGATGGCAACGTTGAATGTTCTCTGTTTTTTCTTTGAAATTTAGAGATGATCAGAAAATTTAATGTTCATTTTGCTTTGAGTAAAATACTGAAAACATATCTGAGCCAGAACAACTCTAACTTCAGGATGATAATCCGCATTGCTCTGCAAATCATTCCTCTATTTTACAGTTGTCACTTGATTCAAGCAATTGCACATTGCTTCTATATATGTCGAAGGCATTCAAATATATGCAGACAAACCCCTTAAATGCTACTGGGGTTATTTTCTGCTAAAGCAAATGACAGCACACTCTGGATTGGGTGGTAGGTTGCTGTGATTTGTTAAATTCTCTTGTGTGGTTAGCATTTGGTAATAAAGTCCAATTGAGGCAACTCTGCCCTAATTGTTTGAGGGGGATGTGTCAGTGAGTATGCCAGAATGGCTGTGCAGAAATTGATATGCTTAAAGATCACAGGTTTGTTTACAAACAATTGAAAATTGTTAATGATGAACACAGTGCATTCACCTGATGTCTCGTTAATCCAATTGGCATTAATGGCTGGCTGCCTAATACTGCATTTCCTCATTCTTTTAAATCAATAGCACATTAAGCATCACAGAATTGCTATAAGCACAGAAGGAGGCTATTTGGCCCATCGTGTTTGCACTGGCTCTCTGAATGACCATTTCACCTAGTGCCATTCTCCTGCCTTCTCCCTGTAACCCTGCATATTCTTCCTTTGGTTAGAGTAGCCCTTTAGAAGCGTAGTCAGTAACTCGTTTTGCAAATTTTGTGGAAAGTGCTTGTTGGAAGTGTATTTGCATGGGCTGAAGCATTCTGGAGCGATTAATTATACCACATGTTTACGGCGTGAGTCAGTGAATTTTTTTAAATGTCAAGTGTGGCTTAATACAAAAGGACAGAGTAGTAATATAGGAGATGCAAATCAATTTTAGAATATAGTTTCATAGTTAGCTAACAACTTTAGTGACTAAAGAAAATGATCAAGAAATACTTTGTGGAAAAATGTATTTTAATTTCTCCCAGAATATTTCACAAACTTCTGGTTAATTTAAGTTTCCACTCACTTTAATTAGAAACTGGGCAATGCACAATCTGGTCAGACCAGGACTGTCACAGTGTCAACACAATTACACTGTCACATGCTCAACACTACTTCAGTGATACCAGCACTGTCACAGTGTCATAACTATTACAGTGATACCAGCACTGTCACAGTGTCAAAACTATTACAGCGATACCAGCACTATCACAGTATCCACGCTATTGCAATGATATCAGCACTGACACAGTGTCAACACTATTACAGTGATGCCAGAACTGTCAGTGTCAAAACTATTGCAGTGATACCAGCACTGTCACAGTGATGCCAGCACTGTCACAGTGTCAAAACTGTCACAGCGATACCAGCACTGTCACATGCTCAACAATATTACAGCGATTCCAGCACTGTCAATGTCGACACTATTTCAGTGATACCAGCACTGTCACAGTGTCAAAACTATTACAGCGATACCAGCACTATCACAGTGTTAACACTATTACAGCGATACCAGCACTATCACAGTGTCAAAATTATTACAGCGATACCAGCACTATCACAGTGTCAACACTATTACAGTGATGCCAGCACTGTCACAGTGTCAACACTATTCCAGCGATGCCAGCACTGTCACAGTGTCAACACTATAACAGCGATACCAGCACTGTCAGTGTCAACACTAATACAGCGATACCAGCACTGTCACAGTGTCAACACTAGTCCAGTGATGCCAGAACTGTCACAGTGTCAAAACTATTACAGCGATACCAGCACTATCACAGTGTCAACACTATTACAGTGATAGCAGCACAGTCACAGTGTCAACACTTTAACAGCGATACCAGCGCTGTCAGTGTCAACACTATTACAGAAATACCAGCACTGTCACAGTGTCAACGCTATTACAGTGATGCCAGAACTGTCACAGTGTCAAAACTATTACAGTGATACCAGCACTATCACAGAGTCAACACTATTACAGGGATAGCAGTACTGTGACAGTGTCAACACTATCACAGTGATACCAGCACTGTCAGTATCAACACTATTACAGTGATGCCAGCATTGTCAGTGTCAACACTGTTACAGTGATACCAGCACTATCACAGTGTCAAAACCATCAGTGATACTGGCACTGTCACAGTGACACAAGCACTGTCGGAGTGTCAAGACTATCACAGCGATACAAGCACTGTAAGTGTTAATGCTATTACAGTGATACGAACACTGTCAGTGTCAACACTATAACAGTGATACAAGCACTGTCACAGTGTCAACACTATTACAGAGATAGCAGCACTGTCGCAGTGTCAAAGCTATTACAGTGATACCAGCACTATCACAGTGTCAACACTATTACAGCAATACCAGCACTGTCAGTGTCAACATTGTTACAGTGATATCAGCATTATCAGTGTCAACACTATTACAGTGATATCAGCATTATCAGTGTCAACACTATTACAGTGATACCAGCATTGTCAATGTCAACACTATTACAGCCATACTAGCACTGTCACAGTGTCAACAGTATTACAGCAGTACCAGCACTGTCACAGTGTCAACACTATCACAGTGATCCCAGCACTGTCACAGTGATACGAGCACTGTTGAAGTGTCAAGACTATTTAAGTAATAAAAGCACCATCACAGTGTCAACACTATCACAGCGATACCGGCACTGTCAGTGTCAACACTCTAACAGCGATACAAGCACTGTCACAGTGTCAACACTGTTAGATATAGCAGCACTGTCACAGTGTCAACACTATTATAGCAATGCCAGTACTTTCACAGAGTCCACACTATTACAGTGATACAAGCACTGTCACAGTGTCAACACTATTGCAGTGATATCAACACTGTCAATGCTATTACAGTGATACCAGCACTGTCACAGAGTCAACACTATTGCAATGGCAATCTCAGCCCTGTCGACCCTGCAAAGTCCTCCTTACTAACATCTGGGGACCAGTGCCAAAATTTGAAGAACTGTCATTAGGACATAGGGAAGAATTTGGGGGAAGTGCAGGAGCGGGCGCGTGCAGGCGCACCTCTGATCAGCGCCCCAATTGGGTGCGCGCCGCCAGTTTATGTGGGCGGGCCAGCGTGACGTCCGCCAGGAAGCGCTCTGCGGCGGGGGGATTCCCTAAGCCAAGAGTGCGCTCTTTCGTGCATGTGCGCGAAAGAGCGCACTCATCTCCCTGAGGCAAAGTGCTGCTGCGGGGAGATCTTGAAAGAACTCTAGCAAATTAGTCAAACACGATTTACTCTTCATAAAACCATGCTGACTCTGATGGATTGCATTTTGACTTTCCAAATGCCCCATTACTACTTCCTTAATAATGGATTCCAACAATTTCCCAATGACAGACGTTAAAATAACTGTTCCATAGTTTCCTACTTTCTGCCCCCCCCCCCCACCCCCCCCCCACCCTTTGAATAAGGGCATTATATTAGCATTTTTCCAATCCACTGGAACCTTTCCAGAATCCAGGGAATTTTGGAATATTATAGCCAATGCATCCACCATCTCCACTGCCACTTCTTTTAAGACCCTGGGATGTAGGCCATCAGGTCCTGGGGGCTTGTTACCCTTTAATCCCAATAGTTTGCTCAGTACTTTTTCTCTAGTGATGGTGATTATTCTAAGTTCCTCCTTCTCTATACCCTCTGCACTACCTGTTACTATTAGGGTGGTACTAGTGTCCTCCACCGTGAAAACTGAGGCAAAATATTGATTAAGCGTCTCTGCCATTTCTGCATTCCCCATTATTAACTTCCCAGTCTCATCCTTCAAGGGACCAACATTCACTTTAGCTACTCTCTTTCCTTTTATATACTTGTAGAAGCTTTTGCTATCAGTTTTCACATTTTGTTCTAGTTTTCTTTCATAATTTACCTTTGCTCTTTTTATTATTTTTTTAGTAACCCTTTGTTGAACTTTAAAAATATCCCAATCTTCCAGCCTGCCACTGACCTTTGCAATTTGGTATGCCTTAGTTTTTGCCTTTATGTTATCTTTAACTTCCTTGTTTAGCCATGGATGCTTTTTCCCCCTCTTGCCATCTTTCTTCCTCTTTGGAATATATTTTACTTGGGAGGAATTGAATATCTCCTTAAATATCTGCCACTGTTCATTAACTGTCCTACCTTGTAGTCTTCCTGCCCAGTCCACTAGGGCCAAATCTGCCCTCATACCTATGTAGTTACCTTTGTTTAACCCCAGAACACTAGTGTGGGACTCAAGTTTCTCGCTCTCAAACTGAACTTGAAATTCAAGCATGCTATGATCACTCGTCCCTAGAGGATCCTTTAATATGAGATCATTAATTAATCCCATCTCATTACACAAAACCAAATCCAGAACAGCCTGCTCCCTGGTTGGTTCCACAACATATTGCTCCAAGAAACAATCTCTAATACACTTTATGAACTCTCCCTCAAGGCTACCCTTGCCAATTTGATTAGTCCAGTCTATATGCATATTAAAATCACCCATGATTATTGCTGTGCCTTTCTTACATGCTCCCAGTATTTCCTGGTTTATGCTGTGCCCTACTGCTGAACTACTGTTGGAGACCTATAGATTACTCCCACTAGGGACTTCTTTCCCTTGCTATTTCTTATTTCTACCCAGACTGACTCTACGTCTTGCTCTCCAGTGCTTATATCATTCCTCACTATAGCACTGATCTCTTCCTTTACTAACAAAGCTACACCACCTCCTTTTCCTTCCCGCCTATCCTTCCAAAACACTGAGTACCCTTGGATATTCAACTCCCAAACTTGTTCTCCCTGTAACCACGTCTCAGTAATTGCCACCAAATCATACCTATTTATCTCTATTTGCGCTGTTAACTCAGTTTTATTCGGAATGCTACGCGCATTCATATACAAAGCCTTTAAGTTTGCCCTATTGTCAATTTTCCCTACTCTTATATGATTCTTTGGTGCAATATGGTGTTCACACACTCTGTCCCTTCCTTTCACTTTTTGGTAACAATCAGCCTCGTCACTAACCTGCACTCTTACCCTCTCCTTAAACTTTGATTTTTTATATTTCCAGACAACTGAACCCTCCCCCCCACTATTTAGTTTAAAGCCCTATCTACAACCCTAGTTATGTGATTCGCTAGGACACTGGTCCCAGCATGATTCAAGTGGAGCCCGTCCAAACGGAATAGCTCCCTCTTTCCCCAGTACTGGTGCCAAGGTCCCATGAATTCGAACCCATTTCTCCCACACCAATCTTTGAGCCACGCATTTACCTCTTTAATCTTATTGACCCTGTGCCAATTAGCTCGTGGTTCAGGTGGTAATCTGGAGATTATTACCTTTTTGGTTCTGCTTTTTAATTTAGCCCCTAGCTGCTTGTATTCCCTCAGCAGAACCTCTTTCTTCATTCTACCTATATTGTTGGTACCTCCGTGGACCACGACAACTGAATCTTTCCCCTCCCACTCCAAGTTCCTCTGCAGCCCAGATGAGATATCCTTAACCCTGGCACCAGGTAGGCAACATAGCCTTCGGGACTCTCGATCCTGGCTACAGAGAACAGTACCTATTCCCCTAACTATACTATCCTCGATTACAACTACATTTCTCTTTTCTCCCCTGACTTGATTGGTTCCCTTTACCATGGTGCTATGGTCAGATTGCTCATCCTCCCTACAGTCTCCGCTCTCGTCCATACAAGAATCTCGAACCTGTTGGATAAGGGCAAGGGCTGAGGCTCCTGCAGTGCTACTTTCTGGATTCCTCTATCTGCCTCACTCATAGTCAAACCCTCCTGTCCCTGACCACTAGCCGAATTTAAGTTGGTTAATCTAAGGGGTGTGACTATCTCCTGAAACACAGCATCCAGGTAACTCCCCCCCTCCCTGATGTGTCGCAGTGTCCGAAGCTCAGACTCCAGCTCATCAACACTGAGCCGGGGTTCCTCGAGAAACCAACATTTGCTACAGATGTGGTCACTAGGAACCACAATGGGGTCCACCAGCTCCCACATCATGCAGCTACGACACATTGCCTGGCCCTGCATCTCTATTTTATTTAATTAGTTTTTCAATTTGTTTTTAAATTTCCTACTGGTCTTTAGTTTATCAATCTGTAAAATATTTCTATTTACCTTTAATCTGAAAGCAAGTTAGAATAGACATTCAAAATACACTTTTTAAACTCAACTGGAACTCGCTCCCTCTGCTGGGTTGAAGCTGAAGTGTTTGGCCTCTGATCCTGGGCCCCAGTAGTCACCCTTAATCTGAAATCAACTTAGAATAGGTCATTCAAACTAGCAGTTACTTACCAACCAATGAACTTAGGTTTCCCTGTGATGTCACTCATTGTTTTTTTTTCACTTGGCGCCGGTGACTGCAGAGGGCACTCTTCCCAGACTGCTTCCTGGTGATGGTGACTGCAGAGGGCACTCTTCCCAGACTGCTTCACAGCGATAGTGACTGCGGAGGACATTCTTCCCAGACTGCTTCCCGGCGACGGTAACTGTGGAGGATACTCTTCCCAGACTGCTTCATGGTGACGGTGACTGTAGAGGACACTCTTCCCAGGCTGATTCACAGTGCCAGTGAATGCAGAGGACATTCTTCACAGACTGCTTCCTGGCGACAGTGACTGCAGAGGACACTCTTCCCAGACTGCTTCACGGCAATGATGACTGTACGGGACACTCTTCGCAGACTGCTTCCCGGCGATGCTGACTGCGGAGGACACTCTTCCCAGACTGCTTCCCGGCAACGGTGACTGCAGAGGACACTCTTCCCCAACTGCTTCACGGCAACGGTGACGGTGACGGTGACTGCAGGGGACACTCTTCCCAGGCTGCTTCACAGTGCCGGTGAATGCAGAGGACACTCTTCCCAAACTGCTTCACGGCGATGGTGACTGCAGAGGACACTCTTCCCAGACTGCTTCACGGTGACGGTGACTGCAGGGGACACTCTTCCCAGGCTGCTTCATGGCGACCGTGATTGCGGAGGACACTCTTCCCAGGCTGCTTCACGACGACGGTGACTGCAGAGGACACTCTTCCCAGACCGCTTCACGGCGACTGACGGTGACTGCGGAGGACACTCTTCCCAGGCTGCTTCCCGGCGGCCGTTGACTGCGGAGGACACTCTTCCCAGACTGCTTCCCGGCGACAGTGACTGCGGAGGACACTCTTCCCAGACTGCTTCCCGGCGACGGTGACTGTAGAGGACACTCTTCCCCGACTGCTTCACGGCGACAGTGACGGTGACTGCAGGGGACACTCTTCCCAGGCTGCTTTACAGTGCCGGTGAATGCAGAGGACACTCTTCCCAGACTGCTTCACGGCAATGGTGACTGCAGGGGACACTCTTCCCAGGCTGCTTCACGGCGACGGTGACTACGGAGGACACTCTTCCCAGACTGCTTCACGGCGACTGTGACGGTGACTGCAGAGGACACTCTTCCCAGGCTGCTTCCCGGCGACCATTGACTGCGGAGGACACTCTTCCCAGGCTGCTTCATGGCGACAGTGACTGCCCAGGACACTCTTCCCAGATTGCTTCACGGCGACGGTGACTGCCGAGGACACTCTTCCCAGGGTGCTTCATGGCAACGGGTGGCTGCAGAGGACACTCTTCCCAGACTGCTTCACGGCGACGGTGACTGCCGAGGACACTCTTCCCAGGCTGCTTCATGGCAACGGGTGGCTGCAGAGGACACTCTTCCGAGACTGCTTCACGGTGACCGCGGAGGACACTCTTCCCAGGCTGCTTCACGGCGACGGTGACTGCGGAGGACACTCTTCCCAGACTGTCTTTTAGACTAATCAAGCAACAGCCTGACATAGTCATCCTCACGGAATCATACCTCACAGATAATGTCCCAGACACCGCCGTCAACCTCCCTGGGTATGTTCTGCCCCACCAGAAGGAGAGGCCCAGCAAAATTTGCGGCACAGTGGTATACAGTCAGGAGGGAGTTGCCCTGGGAGTCCTCAACATCAACTCTGGACCACATGAAGTCTCATGGCAACACTTCAAACATGGACAAGGAAGCCTCCTGCTGATTACCACGTACAGCCCTCTCTCAGCTGATGAATCAGTGTTTCTCCATGTCGAACACCAGTTGGAGGAAGCACTGAGGGTGGCAAGGGCGCAGTGTGTCCTCTGGGTGGGGGACTTCAATGTCCACCAGCAAGTGTGTCTTGGTAGCACCAGTACTGACTGAGCTGTCCAAGTCCTAAATACATTGTTGCTAGACTGTGTCTGTGGCAGGTGGTGAGGGAGCCAATAAGAGGGAAAGGCATACTTGACCTCATCCTCACCAAACTGCCTGCTGCAGATGCATCTGTCCATGACTGTATCGGTAGGAGTGACCAGCGCACAGTCATTGTGGAGACGAAGTTCCGCCTTCACATTGAGGATTCCCTCCATCGTGTGGTGTGGCACTACCACCATGCTAAATGGAATATATTTCGAACAGATCTAGCAACTCAAGACTGGGCATCCATCAGCAGCAGCATAAGTGTATTCGAACACAATCTGTAACCTCATGGCCCGGCTTAACCCCACTCTACCATTACCATCAAGCCAGGGGATCAACCCTGGTTCAATGAAGAGTGCAGGAGGGCATGCCAGGAGCAGCACCAAGCACACCTAAAAATGAGGTGTCAATCTGGTGAAGATATAACACAGGACTACTTGCGTGCCAAACAGAATAAGCAGCAAGTGATAGACAGGGCTAAGCAATCTCATAACCACCGGATCAGATCTAAGCTCTGCAGTCCTGCCACATACAGTCGTGAATGGTGGTGGACAATTAAACAACTCACTGGAGGAGGAGGCTCCACAAATATCCCCATCCTCAATGATGGAGGAGCCCAGCACATCAGTGCAAAAGATAAGACTGAAGAATTTGCTACAATCTTCAGCCAGAAGTGCTGAGTGGATGATCCATCTCAGCCTCCTCCTGAGGCCCCCAGCATCTCAGATGCCAGTCTTCAGCCAATTCAATTCATTCCAGGTGATATCAAGAAACGGCTGACGGCACTGGATACTGCAAAGGCTATGGACCCTGACAATATTCCGGCAATGGTAATGAGGACTTGTGCTCCAGATCTTGCCGTGCCCCTAGCCAAGCTGTTCCAATACAGCTATAATACTGGCATCTATCCAGCTATGTGGAAAGTTGCCCAGGAAAAAGCAGGACAAATCCAACCCAGCCAATTACAGCCCCATCAGTCTACTTTCCATCATCAGTAAATTAATGGAACGGGTCATCAACAGTGCTATCATGCGGCACTTGCTTAGTAATAGCCTGCTCACTGACGCGCAGTTTGGGTTCCACCAAGGCCACTCAACTCCTGACCTCATTACAGTCTTGGTTCAAACATGGACAAAATAGCTGAACTCCAGAGGTGAGGTGACAGTGACTGTCCTTGACATCAAGGCTGCATTTGACCGAGTGTGGCATCAAGGAGCCCTAGCAAAACTGGAGTCAATGGGAATCAGGGGGAAAACTCTCTGTTTGTTGGAGTCACACTTTGCATAAAGGAAGATGGTTGTTGAAGGTCAATCATCTCAGTTCCAGGCCACCACTGCTGGAGTTCCTCAGGGTAGTGTCCACAACCAAACGATGTTCAGGGCAGAAGTGGGGATGTTTGCTGATGAATGTTCAGCACCATTCACGACTCCTCAGATACTGAAGCAGTCCATGTCCAAATGCAGCAGGACCTGGACAATATCCATGCTTGGGCTGACAAGTGGCAAGTAACATTCGTGCCACACAAGTGTCAGGCAATGACCCTCTCCAACAAGAGAGAATTTAACCATCACCCGTTGACATTCAATGGCATTACCATCACTGAATTCTCCACTATCCTGGGGGTTACCATTGACCAGAAACTGAACTGGACTGGCCCTATAAATACTGTGGCTACAAGAGCGGGTCAGAGGCTAGGAATTTTGCGATGAGTAACTCACCTCCTGACTCCTGCAAAGACTGTCCACCATATACAAGGCACAAGTCAGGAGTTTGATGGAATACTCCCTACTTGCCTGGATGAGTGCAGTTCCCACGTGTTGTGAAGTGTCAACACTATTACATTGATACCAGCACTGTGACAGTGTTAACACTATTACAGTGATACAAGCACTGTCGCAGTGTCAACACTATTACAGTAATACCAGCACTGTTGCAGTGTTAACGCTATTACAGTAATACTGGCACTGTCGCAGTTTCAACACTAATACAGTAATACCGGCACTGTTGCAGTGTCAACACTATCACAGTGATACCAGCACTATCACAGTGTAATGAAAAGCAATTTACAGCGACAAATTGCTTACGTGCATATTGAACTTTTTAAGGAAGATGAGTGTGTTTTTAAAGAAATACGTGCAAGGACACTGAGCCAAAGTAAATAATATAAAGGGACTGCTTTCTGGAAAATTCCTATATGGATTATACTGACAGACCTGTTCTGAGAGAACCTGAAATGTTGCACCTGAAAAGGTGTCATGGTCTTCATCAAGCAGAAACACTGAAAAAGGAGATAGGAAAGATGCAAAAGACTGAACTTTAATCTCCTGTGGTTGCAGAGACAAAAGAATGATGACCATGTCTCAGCAGTCATCTAAACTCCTGTAGGTTTGCATCTCAGAATGTGTAAATTGGCTGGAGATGAAAGAAAACAGACTTTGGGCACAAGACATGTTTTTTTTTCCACTTCCAAGAATACATGGGGAAAAATGGGTTAACAAGCTAGCTGCAGAGCTGGACATGGGTGCTGGTGTGCTGTGTGTGTGAGACAGCAATAAGAGCAACTAGTCATCCCTGCATTTGCAGATGACGTCTCTCTCTCTCTCTTTTCTCGCTCTCTGTCTCTCGTTCTTGCACGCTCACTCTCTCTCGCTCGCTCGTTTGCTCTCGCTTGCTTGCTCTCGAGGCAAGGCTCAGCAGAGCCACAATCAAAAAGGAAATAGGACAGATCTTCAGCAAGCTGCAGAACGAAGTGTCTCTAAACCAACGGCGAAACTGCCAAAGTCAGCTCTACCAGAATCACCCAACTTAACAGCCACAACATTTCGCCATCTACACCTCACAGACAAACCAAAGACTGATTCATTTATCTTTTTTAACTTTTATTTGGACTACTTCCCATTTCTGATCTGTGTGTAAGTGTGTTGCGTTTTTATTATTTTTCTCAGATTTTTAATAACTAATAAACTTACTCTTTCTTTGACTCAAGAAAGCTTGGTTAAATTGGCTCCTTTTAAAAAATAAATACATTTGGACTGGGAAAAGGTACCCATGGGGAAAGGGATCCCTTTTAAATTAACCTTGTTGCGACCAACTGAGGGGGTTGAATAAAGAGGGTGAGCCAGCTTATTACTCCTCACCCAGGAACATAACAAATTGGGGTCCCATTCAGGAAGTCAACAAATTAGGGGATCCCAGCACTGTCAGTGTCGACATTATTACTGCAGTCCCATCACTGACAGTGTCAACACTATTACAGCAATCCCAGCATTGTCACAGTGTTAACACTATTACAGTGATACCAGGACTGTCGCGGTGTTAAAACTATTACAGTGATACCAACACTGTCGCAGTATCAACACTATTACAGCGATCCCAGCACTGTCAGTGTCGACATTATTACAGCAATCCCATTACTGACAGTGTTAACACTATTAAAGCAATCCCAGCATTGTCACAGTGTCAACACTATTACAGTGATATCAGAGATAAAAACAAAAAACTACTGCGGATGCTGGAAATCCAAAACAAAAACAGAATTACCTGGAAAAACTCAGCAGGTCTGGCAGCATCGGTGGAGAAGAAAAGAGTCGATGTTTCGAGTCCTCACGACCCTTCAACAGAACTGAGTATAGTTAGGAGAGGGGTGAAATATAAGCTGGTTTAAGGTGGGGGGGGCGGGGGGGGCGGTGTGGTTGTAGGGACAAGCAAGCAGTGATAGGAGCAGATAATCAAAAGATGTCACAGACAAAAGGATCAAAGAGGTGTTGAAGGTGGTGATATTATCTAAGAAAATGTACTAATTAAGAATGGATGGCAGGACACTCAAGGTACAGCTCTAGTGGGGGTGGGGTAGAAAGACTGACAAGGTATTGTTTGTAGATTTTAAAATAATGGAAATAGGTGGGAAAAGAAAAATCTATATAAATTATTGAAAAAAACAAAAGGGAGGGGGAAGAAACGGGGTGGGGATGGGGGGAGGGAGTTTAAGATCTAAAGTTGTTGAATTCAATATTCAGCCCAGAAGGCTGTAAAGTGCCTAGTCGGAAGATGAGGTGCTGTTCCTCCAGTTTGCGTTGGGCTTCACTGGAACAATGCAGCAAGCCAAGGACAGACATGTGGGCAAGAGAGCAGGGTGGAGTGTTAAAATGGCAAGCGACAGGGAGGTTTGGGTTTTTCTTGCGGACAGACCGCAGGTGTTCTGCAAAGCGGTCGCCCAGTTTGCGTTTGGTCTCTCCAATGTAGAGGAGACCACATTGGGAGCAACGAGTGCAGTAGACTAAGTTAGGGGAAATGCAAGTGAAATGCTGCTTCACTTGAAAGGAATGTTTGGGCCCTTGGATGGTGAGGATAGAGGAAGTGAAGGGGCAGGTGTTGCATCTTCTGCGTGGTCATGGGAAGGTGCCATAGGTGGGGGTTGAGGAGTAGGGGGTGATGGAGGAGTGGACCAGGGTGTCCCGGAGGGAACGATCCCTACGGAATGCCGCCGGGGGGGTGAAGGGAAGATGTGTTTGGTGGTGGCATCATGCTGGAGTTGGCGGAAATGTCGGAGGATGATCCTTTGAATGCGGAGGCTGGTGGGGTGATAAGTGAGGTCAAGGGGGACCCTATGTTTCTGGGAGGGAGGAGAAGGCGTGAGGGCGGATGCGCGGGAGATGGGCCGGACACGGTTGAGGGCCCTGTCAACGACCATGGGTGGAAAACCTTGGTTAAGGAAGAAGGAGGACATGTCAGAGGAACTGTTTTTGAAGGTAGCGTCATCAGAACAGATGCGACGGAGGCGAAGGAACTGAGAGAATGGGATGGAGTCCTTACAGGAAGTGGGGTGTGAGGAGCTGTAGTCGAGGTAGCTGTGCGAGTCGGTAGGCTTGTAATGGATATTGGTGGACAGTCTATCATCAGAAATTGAGACAGAGAGGTCAAGGAAGGGAAGGGAGGTGTCAGAGATGGACCATGTGAAAATGATGGAGGGGTGGAGATTGGAAGCAAAATTAATAAATTTTTCCAGGTCCCGACGAGAGCATGAAGCAGCACCAAAGTAATCATCGATGTACTGGAGAAAGAGTTGTGGGAGGGGGCCAGAGTAGGACTGGAACAAGGAATGTTCCACATACCCCATAAAGAGACAGGCATAGCTGGGGCCCATGCGGGTTACATTGATTTTTCTTTTCCCACCTATTTCCATTATTTTAAAATCTACAACTAATACCTTGTCAGTCTTTCCACCCCATCCCCACTAGAGCTGTACCTTGAGTGTCCTGCCATCCATTCTTAATTAGCACATTTTCTTAGATAATATCACCACCTTCAACACCCCTTTGATCCTTTTGTCTGTGACATCTTTTGATTATCTGCTTCTATCACTGCTTGCTTGTCCCTACAACCAACCCCCCCGCCCCCCCTCTCAACTTCTCTCTCCCCCCCACCTACCCCCCCCACCTTAAACCAGCTTATATTTCACCCCTCTCCTAACTATACTCAGTTCTGTTGAAGGGTCGTGAGGACTCGAAACGTCGACTCTTTTCTTCTCCACCGATGCTGCCAGACCTGCTGAGTTTTTCCAGGTAATTCTGTTTTTGTACAGTGATATCAGTACTGTCTCAGTGTCAACACTACTAGAGTGATACCAGCACTGTCACAGTGTCAACACTATTACAGGGATACCAGCACTGTCACAATGTCAACACTCTTACTAGCAATCCCAGCACTGTCGCAGTGTCAACGGTATTACAGCAATCCCAGTGCTCTGTGTCAACACTATTAATGGGATACCAGCACTGTCGCAGTGTCAACACTATTACAGTGATACCAGCATTGTCGCAGTGTCAACACTATTTAAGTGATACCAGCACTGTCACAATGTCAACACTCTTACTAGCAATCCCAGCACTGTCGCAGTGTCAACAGTATTACAGCAATCCCAGTGCTCTCAGTGGCGACACTATTACAGCGATACTGACACTGTCGCAGTGTCAACGCTATTACAGCGAACCCAGCACTGTCAGTGTCGACATTATTATAGCAATCCCATCACTGACAGTGTTAACACTATTTCAGCAATCCCAGCATAGTCACGGTGTCAACACTATTACAGTGATATCAATACTGTCTCAGTGTCAACACTATTAGAGTGATACCAGCACTGTCACAGTGTCAACACTATTACAGTGATTCCAGCACTGTCACAATGTCAACACTCTTACTAGCAATCGCAGCACTGTCGCAGTGTCAACAGTGTTACAGTAATCCCAACGCTCTGTGTCAACACTACTACAGGGATACTAGCACTGTCACAATGTCAACACTCTTACTAGCAATCCCAGCACTGTCACAGTGTCAACGGTATTACAGCAATCCCAGCGCTCTGTGTCAACACTATTACAGGGATACCAGCACTGTCGCAGTGTCAACACTCTTACTAGCAATCCCAGCACTGTCGCAGTGTCAACAGTATTACAGTGGATACCAGCACTGTCACAGTGTCAACACTCTTACTAGCAATCCCAGCACTGTCGCAGTGTCAACACTATTACTAGCAATCCCAGCACTGTCGCAGTGTTAACAGTATTACAGTGGATACCAGCACTGTCACAGTGTCAACACTCTTACTAGCAATCCCAGCACTGTCGCAGTGTCAACAGTATTACAGTGGATACCAGCACTGTCACAGTGTCAACACTCTTACTAGCAATCCCAGCACTGTCGCAGTGTCAACAGTATTACAGCAATCCCAGTGCTCTCAGTGGCGACACTATTACAGCGATACCAACACTGTCGCAGTGTCAATGCTATTACAGCGAACCCAGCACTGTCAGTGTCGACATTATTACAGCAATCCCATCACTGACAGTGTTAACACTATTACAGCAATCCCAGCATTGTCACGGTGTCAACACTATTACGGTGATATCAATACTGTCTCAGTGTCAACACTATTAGAGTGATACCAGCACTGTCACAGTGTCAATACTATTACAGTGATTCCAGCACTGTCACAATGTCAACACTCTTACTAGCAATCCCAGCACTGTCGCAGTGTCATCAGTATTACAGTAATCCCAGCGCTCTGTGTCAACACTACTACAGGGATACCAGCACTGTCACAATGTCAACACTCTTACTAGCAATCCCAGCACTGTCGCAGTGTCAACGGTATTACAGCAATCCCAGCGCTCTGTGTCAACACTATTACAGGGATACCAGCACTGTCGCAGTGTCAACACTATTACTAGCAATCCCAGCACTGTGGCAGTGTTAACAGTATTACAGTGGATACCAGCACTGTCACAGTGTCAACACTCTTACTAGCAATCCCAGCACTGTCGCAATGTCAACAGTATTACAGCAATCCCAGTGCTCTCAGTAGCGACACTATTACAGTGATACCAGCACTGACAGTGTCAACATTATTAAAGCAATACCAGCACTGTCACAGTGTCAACACTCTTACTAGCAATCCCAGCACTGTCGCAGTGTCAACAGTATTACGGCAATCCCAGCGCTCTCGGTGTCAACACTGTCACAGTGATACCAGCACTGTCGCAGTGTCAACTTGATTTCAGTCCAATTCATCTTTGGTAGGGCGCAGCATTTCCATGATGATATATGATTGAGGTTGAGAATGGTGCTCCTTTAACGGTTTACAAAGGCAGCAGTGCTGAGTGATCGTATAGATTTCACATTGCTTTCTGGTCGGTAAAGGAGAGCTCGCATACATTCTAGAGCTCCATTCACTGCTGTCCAAATGCCAGTCTAATTTTCAATATTGTCAGTGTCCCACTGGGTCAGTTAAGTATTTAACATTTAAACGTTTCTTTGGACCATTTGCAATTGTAACCAGTGTGTGTTTGTGGACTTTACCGCTAACAAAATGCAGTATCATACTAACTTAATGACTGTACCAGAAGCCTGCAGATTCAGATACTATTCCATGATTTGGATTATCTAAACTGATTCTTGTGAATTGCTTTTGAGGGACTGCTGTATTGTCAGAAGTAGATCAGCATCTCTCTGTCTGATTTATGTCATGAGATTCTGTATCAATGGTTTATGGCATGGGATTCTTTTTATCAATGCAAGTCTTTGATTTATAATTCACTTGCACAATGTTGCTCACAGTAGGTCTGAGGTTACACCATTTTATGGCAATAGTGTGATTCTGTTTACGGGTAATATCAGAGCAGTGAATCACAGTAGCTGAAGAAATGAATTTATATTTTTATTGAATGGATGGCATCCTGGAATTTTTCCTACCTTGGTGAAGTAACTGAACAACAACTGCAGCTGTATGTTTAGCCTAATAAGACATCCCAAAGTGCTTCGCAAGAACATTATAAAATAAAGTATGACACCAAACCACATAAGGAGTTATTAGGTCAGATGACCAAAAGCTTGGTCAAAGAAGTAGGTTTTAAAAAGTGTCTTCAAGGAGGAAAGCGAGGTAGAGAGGCATAGGGAGCTCTTCCAAAGTTTGGGTCCTAGCCAACCGAAAGCATGGGCACCAGTGATGGAGCGAATAAAATCGAGGTGCATAAGTGGCCAGAATTAGAGGAGTACAGATATCTCGGAGGGTTGTGGGGCAGGGGGAGTGAGGACATGGAGAGGTCTTGAAAAACAAGGATAGGAATTTTAAAATCAAGACATTTAACTGGAGCTGGTGGTATACAAGTGACAACAATTGAAGTTGGGTATCCAAGGCCTGATATTCCCTGATCCCTGTTACACCAGAAGGAGTGCAGTGGAACAGAAGGTTGATTCCTGGCTGCTAAGCTCATTGACTCTGTTTCAAGCCATAGGGGTGATATTATTATCGTCATCATACTGTGTGATACCTGCATGGAAAATTAAAGGGGTGAAGGGGGATCCAAGGCCCTTAACAAGTTGGAGTTGAAATTTTCAACACTTTTATAATCTTATGCTCCAGGGGGGAAATCATCAAGTCATGGAGTGACATGGCACAGAGTGAGGCCATTCAGCCCATCTTGTCTGTGCCAGCTTGTTGGAAGAGCCACCCTATTAGTACCACTCCCCTGTTAATTCCCCAAGTATTTATCCAGTTGCCTTTTGATGGTTACTATTGGATCTACTTCAACCAGCCTTCAGTCGGTGCAATCCAGGTCAGAGCAACTTGCTGTGGAATTTCTCTCGCTTCCTCATCTCCCATCTGGTTCTTCTGTCAATCACCTTAAATCTGTGTCCACTTGTTACTGACCCTTCTGCCACTGGAAGCAGTTTCTCCTTATTTACTCTGTCAAAACCCCTCATGATTTTGAAAACCTCTTAAACTTCACTAGTCTTGTCCACATTACTGCTGTCCCTTCTCCCTGCTACCATCCTAGTAGATCTCCTCTACATCCTATGAGAACAAGCCCTTGATATCCTTGCTAAAGTGTAGTGCTCATAATTGGCTTCAGTGTCCCTTCAGGTCACATGCCTTTTATGGCCTTATCCTGCACATTTAAAGACTTGTATACATACATACTAGCGATCTCTGTTCTTGCACGCCCTAAAAAATTGTACCGTTTAATTTATTGTGCCCCTCCCCATTTTTCCTTCCAAAATGTATCATTTCACACTTCATTGTGTTAAATTTCAGCTGCCATGTGTCTGCCTCTGTCCATCCAAAGTATTCTCCTGATTATTTACTCCTTTTCTGAGGTTTGTGGCATCAGCAAGCTTTGAAATTATACCCTGTATACCTAAGTTCAGGTTTTTAACATATATATGAAATAGAGTGGTGTTCTCCTGGAGCGACACCACTGCATATCTATCAACAGTCCGAAAACCCACTGTTCACCATACTTTCCACTTTCTGTCCCTTCACCAATTTTGTATCCACGTTGTTGCTGTGAGCTTCAATTTTGCTAACAAGTCTGTGTTATTTTATAAAATGCCTTTTTAAAATCCAAATAGACAACATCTACCCTACTACCTTTACCAGCTCTCTCCATTACTTCATCAAAGACTTCATTCAAACATGATTTTTATTCATTAACTCTTACTTTCCTGCCTACCAATTAGTTTTACCCTGGATTATTGTCTCTAAAGGTTTTGCTAGCATTCACCTTAGGCTGACTGGTCTAGTTGCCCTCTGCCCTGTTTAGAACAAGAATTTAACATAAAAGGGAAGTCCAAAACTCTTTAATAAACATATAAATGGTAAAAAGATAGTCGCCAGCAGAGTGGACCCATTCTACACCTTGTGGAAACAGAGGGGAGGGCTGAGGTACTAAATGAGCATTTTGTATCTGTCATTACTAAAGAAGGCAAGGCTGTTAATATCACAGTAAAGCAGTAGAGATATTGGGTGGTATTTATCTGTGGCGCGCCATTCCTGACGGTGGAACCGGAAGTGGGTGGCACTTCCGGTCTCGTGTCAGGAGCTGGTTCCCACATGATTTTAATTAAAATTTAAAGTGCCAGTGATGTTGATGGGAGACACGTGCAGTCACGTGGCGGAGGCAGAGCTGGCTATTCATGGGAGCATCCCACTGTCAACCTGGGCTGGAGCCTCATAGAGCTCTGGGAGCTGCCAATTACTCAAAATGTATGAGTCAAGAGAGCTCCCTGGGAAATGGACACAGCCATGAATGATTTTTTTGCCTGTGGTCACGACCCGTGCAATTCACAAATGCCGCTGGCTGGACCCAGGGAGCTCTAGTAGCCACATGAGAACTGTCGGTGACCCTTTGCGCTCTAGGGAAGTGAGCGATGAGCATGAAGCTCAATGCCCTTGCTGCCTGGATGTCCTCACCTGTAGAGAAATTAATGAATTGATTGACATGATAGAAGAGGGCATTGGTCACCTCCTTTCTGCATCTGTACATGGCAGCCTCTGACAAACCACAGATGTTGCCCCTGGAGCCCTGGAAAGCACCAGTGGCGAAAGAAATAGAACGTCGCAGTCACCTTGAGGGCCACTGGCTTGGGGTTCCTGCTGAATCCATGCGGCTGCAGGTCTTGCTGAACAGTCCTGTATATTACAGTGACCATTTCCCGGATGCCTCCATTATCTCTGGCATTATCTCTCTGACATCTACAGTTAGTTAGTTCTTGTTCTGAGGATGTGGTGACATGCCTGTGCCCATTTTCTCCAATGCCTTCCCTGGATGGCTGCACCCTGATCAACCCCACTTCTGATGCTGCCTGCTGCTGGCATTGCAGACTCTGATGTTGACTGGCAAGAGCCCTTCTATGTCACATCCTCTCCTCCATGACCCCGACTCCCCACTCTGTCCTCCCTTAGAACCCTCTTCTACCCCTCCATGCCCACCCACTGGAGCTCACCCTGACTCACCCGTGCTGGTCCAGAGCCTCCATGAAAGCTGCCGTCCTCCTTCTCCCCTCCCTTGTACCACAGAGTTCAACAATGAGAACTGCTGACTCAGACACAGCTGCACAAAGCAGACTGGCGCATGTCACTTTTAGATGAACATGAACTGGGTGCAGTGAAATTCCCGTGCACCACTGACTTAATCTTGAAGGCAGGATGTAATTACAAAACATTGTAATAGAACAAGTATTTGTGGCTTGCAAATGTATTATGAGTAGAAGCCCACCACTGGGTGTGTGAGACCTGACCTGCCACTGCTGCTGATTATTAAATTATCATTCTGCATTTCAACAAGCCATCAGGAAAACCAAATTTTGGCTCCCGTCAAATTAAGTTACGCAGCCGCCATGTTTTCCGTTCTTACAGGCCTCATAAAATATTGCTTGTTGGATGAGCTAAAAATAGACAAACAGGACACATTAGGAGCAAAGGACACTGAGGGAAGATACAAGATTATGACAGGTTTGGATAAGGTACACAAATAAATCTGTTCCTATTATACGATGGTATAAGAACTAGAGGACAGAGATTTAAAGTTTTGGGCAAGAGGTGAAGGGGGAACGTGAGGAGGAACAATTTTACACAGCAAGTGGTAATGACCTGGAACACTCTGCCCTTGAGGGTGGTGGAAGCAGAAACAAACAATGATTTCAAATTTGATTCAAAATTGAATGGGCAGTTGAGAGAAATAAACTTGCAGGATGACAGGGATAGAATGGGGGAATGGGACTGACTAGACTGCTCTACAGAGAGCTGGCATGGACTCGAGGGGCCAAATGGCCTCCTTCTATACCATAATGATTCTATAACTTAAAATTTTGGACGTGCTGCAGACCTCTAGCCTACTCCCTTATCAGTGAAAATTGAAGTTTGTAGTTAGAGCCTCTGCAATTTAATTGAGGCTAACTGCAAGAAATTTGCAGCACCAGTTGGCAGAATGAGATCCTACCCTATCACACCTGCAGCAGCAACACTGCTGGTGCAGAATATACAGGCCGAGGTGAACAACTTGCAATTTTCAAGATCAGGGAAAGCAATGGCAAAATTAATCAAATAAATTAAATTACCCACCGAGGTGAAAGATAGAAAGATCAGGGGACAGAAGTTAAACTGTTAGGAGTTGCAAGTAAAAAGGTGAGCAGGAGGAGAGACGTTTCTTCAAAGTGTAAGAAAATTGGAGAAAGAATTGAATTTAAGAAACAATCAGCTGTTTTCCCAGACATAGAGGATTGGAAAGTGTGCTGCAAAAACAATTAGGTAATGTTGCTTTATCAAAGAATTATAGACATCTTGAGACAGGTGTTTTTGTTTATTAATAATTCTGATGTTCTGGCTATACTTTACAGCTGTGCTCTTTCCCTCCTAAGGTGATTTAGATTACTATTGGTTGGACCCAGTCACATGGCATAGCAGTGAGACCTTACCTATCAGCTCGGTAAGAAAACAACAATTTTTTAATATTCACTATATCAAGTTCTTTCCCATTTCTTACAGATGTATAGTTAGAATGCTGTTACGAACAATGACAGTACAGCTAATATTAAATAACGGCGGTTTAAGCAGAGACTAATTTTTAGCAAGCAGTGCCTTCGGGATTATTTTACAAGCAGTTATATAAAGTTAGGAATGCACAAAACACTGTTAACAGTCAGTGTAATCTGAATATAATTAGTGACATTACAGTCAGTAAGGTGCTAAGATTGAACACATTTTGTGTTTGGGTGGGAGTGGGGGTGCAGGTGATGCATACGCAACTGCTAAAGTTGAGCAGTGTCTGTGTGGACGTTAAGATTGATAGATTTTTTTGTTCATTCATGGGATGTGGAAATCACTGTCTAGGCCAGAGTTTATTTCCCATCCTTAATTGCCCTTGAGAAGGTGGTGGTGAGCTGCCTTCTTGAACCGCTGCAGTCCATGTGGTGTAGGTACACCCACAGTGCTGTTCGGGAGGGAGTTCCAGGATTTTGACCCAGTGACAGTGAAGGAACGGCGATATATTTCCCAGTCAGGATGGTGAGTGGCTTAGGAGGGGAACTTCCAGGTGGTGATGTTCCCATGTGTCTGCTGCCCTTTTCCTTCTGGCTGGTAGTGGTTGAGGGTTTGGAAGTTGCTGTTGAAGGAACGTTGATGAGCTGCTGAAGTGAATATTGTAGGTGGTACACACTGCTGCTTCTGTGCATCAGTGGTGGAGGGCGTGAATGTTTGTGGATGTGGTGCCAATCAAGTGGGTTGCGTTGTCCTGGATGGTGTCAAGCTCCTTGAGTGTTGTGGGAGCTGCACTCAACCAGGCAAGTGGGGAGTATTCCATCACACTCCTGACTTGTACCTTGTAGATGGTGGACAGGCTTTGGGGAGTCAGGAGGTGAGTTACTCGCTGCTGAATTCCCAGTCTCTAACCTGACCAGTTCTCCCAGTTCCATATGGCTGGTTTAACTCAGTTTCTGGTCAATGATGACCTGTTTGGAAGTTAATGGTAAGGGATTTAATGATAGTAATGTCGTTGAAAGGTTAAGAGGAGATAGTCAGATTTTCTTTTGTTGGAGATGGCCATTGCCTGACACTTGTGTGGTACGAATGTTACTTGCCATTTGTCAGCCCCAGCCTGGATATTGTCCAGGTCTTGCTGCATTTGGACATGGACTGCTTCAATATCTGAGGAGTCGCGAATGGTGCTGAACATTGTGCAATCATCAGCGAACATTCCCACTTCTGACCTTATGATGGAGGGATGGTCATTGATGAAGCAGCTGAAGATGGCTGGGCCGAGTACAGTACCCTGAGGAACTCCTGCAGCGATGTCCTGGAGCTGAGACGATTGACCTCTAACAACCACAAATATTTTCTTTTATGCCAGGTATGACTCCAACCAATGCACAATTTTCCCCTGGGCCCACTCGCCAATGCGTAAAATGATGCGGGAATACGGCGGGTGTGCATCCCGACGTCACCCCACATCATTTTGATTTTCAACGGCCTATTAAGGCCATTAAAAAACTAATTAACCTGATTAATGGACCTGCCCATCCAACGTTAAGGTTGGCGGGCAGGCCGTGAGCCCAGGCGTGCCTCGGAAAAAGCATGAAACCTTATCCATGGGCAGGATGAGGCTTCATGAGGGTTTTTTAATTTTTATCAAATGTTTAAATAAAAGTTATGGACATGTCCCAACTCGTGTGACAGTGTCACATGAGGGGACATGACAGGGAAATTTGTTTATTACCTTTATTTCAACTTCTGAATCAGAGCTGATCTCCCGGAAGCAGCACATAGCCTCAGGGAGATCTGTGCGCTCTTTTGCACGCATGCATGAAAGAGCGCACTCCCGGCCTCGGGAATCCGCCCCCCCCACCCGCACAGGGAGCGCATAGCGCTTCCTGGCGTACATCACGCTGGGCGGGCCTTAATTGGCCCGTCCACATAAAATGGCAGCACACCCCTGACCAGGGGCGCTGATTGGAAGCCCACCCACTCGTGCCCGCTCCCGCACTTCCCGCCCAATGGGGAGAAAATGTTGCCCCTGATTCCCATTGACTCCAGTTTTGCTAGGGATCCTTTATGCCACACTTGGTCAAATGCTCCCTTGATGTCACGGGCACTCACTCTCACCTCTTGAACTTAGTCCTTTTGCCCATGTTTGAACCAAGTATGAAATGAAGTCTGGAACCATGTGACCTGGCAGAATCCAAATTGAGCACTGGTGAGAAGGTTATTACTGAGTAAGTGCAGCTGGACAGCACTGATCACCCCTTCCACCACTTTGCTGATCATTGAGGGTAGACTGATGGGGTGGTAATTGGCTGGGTTGGATTTGTCCTGCTTTTTGTGGACAGGATATGCCTGGACAATTTTCCACATTGCTGGGTAGATATCAGTGTTGTAGCTGTATTGGAACAGCTTGGCTAGGAGCCCGGCTAGTTCTCGAGTCCAAATCTTCAGTACTACATCCGGGATGTAGTGACAAATCCAACGAGAGGAGATGCAATTCTAGACCTAGTCTTGGGGAACGAAGAAGGGCAAGTGGGTGAAGTGACAGTTGGCAACCATATTGGGGACAGTGATCACAATTCAGTTAGATTTAGCATTGCCATGGAAAAGGACAGAGATAAGGCAGGAGTAAAAGTCTTGAACTGGGGGAAGGCAAATTTTGCAGAAATGAGAAGGGACTTGGCTGAGGTGGACTGGACAGCACGGCTGGAAGATAAAACAGTGGAAAACCAGTGAGAAGCACTAAAACGCGAGATCCTAATTGTACAAGTAGACATGTCCCCTACAAAAATAAGAGTGGTACTGCCAAATCTAGACCCCGCTGGTTGTCTAGAGGAATACAGGGGAAGATCAAACAGAAAAAGAAAGCGTATGATAGGCACAAAGAACTAAGCGCTGCAGATAACCTAGACGAATATAGG
Organism: Cetorhinus maximus; assembly: GCF_964194155.1. Classification (NCBI taxonomy): domain Eukaryota; kingdom Metazoa; phylum Chordata; class Chondrichthyes; order Lamniformes; family Cetorhinidae; genus Cetorhinus; species Cetorhinus maximus. The sequence continues at coordinate 51,164,171 of NC_135883.1, forward strand.
AAGTGCAGGGATGAAGTAAAAAAGGAAATAAGGAAATCAAAGAGAGGGCATGAAAAAAGATTAGCAAGTAAAGTTAAAGATAACCCAAAGATGTTTTACCAATACATTAATGCTAAAAGGTTAGTTAAGGAAAAAGTGGGATCTATCAGAGATGAAGATGGAAACTTGTGTGTAGATGCAGAGGCTGTGGGAAGAGTTTTGAATGAGTATTCTGTCTCCGTGTTTACAAAGGAAAGGGAGGATGTAGATATAGTAGGCCAGGAGGAACACTGCAAAATATTGGACGGGATTGTCATAAAGAGAGAGGAAGTACTCGAAGGGTTGAAATCCTTGAAAGTTGATAAGTCACCAGGGCCTGATGGATTGTTTCCGAGGCTGCTGAAGGAAGTCAGGGAGGAGATAGCAGATGCTCTGAGGATGATTTTCCAATCTTCACTAGGTACAGAGGAGGTACCGGAGGACTGGAGAAATGCAAACGTAGTTCCATTGTTTAAAAAGGGATCAAAGGAAATGCCAAACAATTATAGGCCAGTTAGTCTTACATCGGTGGTGAGCAAATTAGTAGAATCAATCCTGAGAGATAGGATTAACTGTCATGTGGAAAGGCATGGACTAGTCAGGGATGGTCAGCATGGATTTGTTAAAGGAAGGTCCTGCCTCACAAATTTAACAGGAAACAAAGGGTAATGGTCGATGGATGCCCTTGCGAATGGAAAGTTGTCTCCAAGTGGTATTCCTCAGAGCTCGGTGTTGGGACCCTTGCTGTTTGTGTTATATATTAACAATTTGGATGTGAACGTGGGGGGCACGATTGGGAAATTTACAGATAACACAAAGATTGGCCGAGTAGTGGATAGTGTAGAGGATAGCCATAATCTCCAAAACGATATAGCTGGGTTGGTGGAGTGGGCGGTAAAGTGGCAGATGGATTTTAACATAGAGAAGTGTGAGGTCATACATTTAGGGAGGTCAAACAGCTACAGGGATTACAAAATAAATGGGAATATACTAAGAGGGGTAGATGAAGTGAGAGATCTTGGCGTACAAGTACACAGGTCCCTGAAGGCAGCAGTTCAAGTAGACAAGGTTGTAAAGAAGGCATATGGAATGCTCTCCTTCATTGGCAGAGGTATAGAATATAAAAGTAAGGATATAATGTTGGAATTGTATAAAACACTGGTGAGGCCACAACTGGAGTATTGTGTGCAGTTCTGGTCACCACATTACAGGAATGACGTAATAGCTCTGGATAGAGTGCAGAGGAGGTTTACAAGAATGTTGCCAGGGTTAGAAAAGTGTAGCTACAAGGAGAGATTGGATAGGTTGGGTTTATTTTCCTCAGAACAAAGAAGGCTGAGAAGTGACTTGATTGAGGTGTACAAAATTATGAGGGGAATCGATAGAGTGGACAGGATAAAATTGTTTCCCTTGATGGAGAATTCTAGAACCAGGGGACATTGATTCAAGATAAGTGGCAGAAGGTGTAGGGGGGACATGAGGAAGAACTTTTTTACGCAGAGGGTAGTCTGGAATTCGCTGCCCAAGCTGATGGTAGAGGCAGAAACTTTAAACTCTTTTAAAAAGTACCTGGATCTGCACCTAAAGTGCTGTAAGCTGCAGGGCTATGGGCCGGATGCAGGAAGGTGGGATTAGAAAGGGCACCTGGGTGTCCTCGGGCTGGCATGGACAAGATGGGCCAAATGGCCTCCTTCTGTGCTGTAACTTTTCTATGGTTCTATGTAGTTTCAGTGTCTTCAGCTGTTTCTGGATATCATGTGGAGTGAATTGAATTAGCTGAAGACTAGCATCTGTGATGCTGTGAGAAGCTCTAGACCCTTCTAGACTCTTACCTGGCAAGCAGTGGATGGGTTTGGGTTGGATGCCTGTCGCACACACAGCCTGATTTGGCTGTACTTATTTACAATAAGGTGGGATGCAAAACTGGTGTCTAACCCCAAACTGCCCTGTCCACAGAAGGCAGACTAGGGTAAGATACCTGATAGGAGAGGATGAATAGGCTGGGTCTCTTTTCTCTTGAGAGATGACCTAATCGAGATCTTTAACATTCTGAAAGGGTTTGATAGAGTGGATACAGAGAGAATGTTTCCTCTTGTGGGGAAGAGCAGAAGGGTGTCAATGCAAAATAGTCACCAAGAAATCCAATAGAGAATTCAGAAGAAACTTCTTCACCCAAAGAGAATGTGGAACTTGCTACCACAGGGAGTGGCTGTAATGAATTGTATAGATACAATTAATGGAAACTAGACAAGTATATGAGGGAGAAGGGAGTTGATGGTTCAGCTGATGGATTTAGATGAGGAAAGATAGGAGGAGGCTTGAGTGGAGCATAAACACCAGCATGGACTGGTTGGGCTGAATGGCCTGATTCTGTGCCCTATATCCTAGGTATTCCTATGACAGATTTGTCTCTGTGCCACCTCCTGGAACAGCAGGTGTTGTGAATTGTCATCATTTATCTCTTGTGGTAAAGAAGGTTGGCCCAGATCATGTGGTCAATGTTGATGCTGAGCGCATTGACACTGTTTACAAGACTTCTGCTTCTTGACCCTTTCACAATTTTTCAGCTGTATCTTCCAACCCCGCTGAAGCATCGAAGGGTCAGTGCTGTCATTCCCATAGAAGATTGTTGGGTGGAAGGGATGGAAGAAGGGAGGGTACAACCCCTTTTCATGACTGTAGCTGCCGTACTTGGATAAGGGTTCTTTTTTTAAAAGGCCCAAATCTTTCAGAAAATGAGTTAGTGAGTGGTTAGTCAGGTGGTCAGGGGGGTAGTCAGGTGGGGGTGGTAGTCGGCTGGTCAGGGGTTAGTCGGGTTTGGTCAGGGATATAGTCAGGTGCTTGGGTGGGTAGCCGAGTGTTCCAGGGGCATGGGGGAGGCACGGGAGCGGGCGTTAGTCAGGTTGGGTCAGGCAGGGTTGTTGGGTGATTGGGGAGGTGATTGGGGGTCGGTTGTGGTGCTCAGTAAAGATATGCTGGCTGCTCACTGAGTTAGATGAGGTACTAACCAGCGTAACATTTCCTGGGTAAATATATAGGTAAGTCCTGTGTATCTGGCCCAAGTCACCGACTCTCATCTCAGTGTTGGAAACTTTTGCGGAAGTTCCAGGCAGTGGAAATCAGCCCACTGGAAGTTTCAACTTCCCAGACAATTACAGCAACTCAGAGTCAGGATTTCTGCAGGGTCCTAATGCACATATCCCAACTTACGTCCCATCTCTGACCATTCGGAGGCTGGATGATTTGGGCCAATGTGTCTCTGTTTTCTGGTTTCTGATTAATATGATTTAATCAATACCTTCTAATTGACAGCATCCTGTTACATGGCAACCATCCAAAGAAGGAGATCGTCTAATTGGACGCATTATTTTAAACAAGAGAACAAGTATGCCGAAAGAGTCGGGAGCTCTGCTTGGGTTGAAAGTGAGTCCTTCAAAATTGTATCTCTGTACAACCCATCAGTAAAATGCAGTTGGATTCTCAATGGTGAGGACTCATAGAAACATAGAAACTAGGAGCAAGGGTAGGTCATTCGGCCCTTCCAGCCTGCTCTGCCATTCAACATGATCATGGCTGATCCCCTATCTCAACATCATATTCCTGCTTTCTCTCCATACCCCTTGATGCCCCTACTTAATATCCAAAAAAATCATCAATTTCTTTCTTGAATATACTCAGTGACCCGGCTTCCACAGCATTCTGTGGTAGAGAATTCCACAGGTTGACCACCCTCTGAGTGAAGAAATTTTTCCTTGCCCCGTATCCCCAACCAGGGGAAACATCCTCCCTGCATTCAGTCTGTCTAGCCTTGTTAGAATTTTATATGTTTCAATCAGATCCCCTCTCATTCTTCTAAACTCTAGTGAATACAGGCCCAGTCAAACCAACCTCTCCTCATACGACAGTCCTGCCATCCCCAGTATCAGCCTAGTGAACCTTCGCTGCAATCCCTCTCTAGCAAGCATATCCTTTCTTAGGTAGGGAATCCAAAACTGTAAGCAATACTCCAGGTGTGGTCTCACCAAGGCCTTGCATAACTGCAGTAAGACACCCCTACTTCTGAACTCAAATCCTCTTGCAATGAAGGCCAACATACCATTTGCCTTCCTAATTACTTGCTGCACCTGCATGTTTACTTTCATTGACTGGTGAACAAGGGCACCCAGATCCCTTTGTACGTCCACAATTCCCAATATACCACTATTTAAATAATACTCTGCCTTTCTGTTTTTCACACCGAAGCGTATAACTTCACAATTGTTCACTTTATACTGCATCTGCCATGTGTTTGCCCACACACACAACTTCTCTAAATCACCCTGAAGCCTCCTTGCATCCTCCTCAAAATTCATAACCTGCCCAGTTTTGTGTCGTCAGAAAACTTGGAAATATTGCGTTTGGTTTCCTCATTCAAGTTATTAATATATATTGTGAAAAGCTGGGGCCCAAGCACTGATCCCTGCGGTGCACCACTAGTCACCACCTGCCATCTGGAAAAAGATCCATTTATTCCCACTCTCTATTTCTGGACTGTCAACCAATTTTCAATCCATGCCAGCATGTTACCCCCTATTCCAGGTGCTTTAATTTTGCCCACTAGCCTCTTTTGTGGGACTTTATGAAAAGCCTTCTTGAAATACAAATACACCATATCCACTGGTTCTCCCTTATCTATTCTATTAATACCATCCTCAAAAAACTCCAGCAGATTAGTTAAGCATGATTTCCCTTTCATAAACCCATGCTGACTTTGTCTAATCCCATTAATGCTTTCCAAGTGTTCTGTTACCACGTCTTTTATAATAGACTCTAGCATTTTCCCCCACTACTGATGTTAGGCTGACTGGTCTGTAATTCTCTGTGTTTTCTCTCCCTCCTTTTTTAAATAGTGGGGTTACATTTGCCACCCTCCAATTTGTAGGAACTGCTCCGGAGTCTATAGAATTATGGAAGATGACCACCAATGCATCCAATATTTCCAGGGCCACTTCCTTTAGTATTCTGGGATGTAGATTATCAGGCCCTGGGGATTTTTCAGCTTTTAACTCCATTAATTTCTCTAGCACCATTTTTTTACTAATACCAATTTTCTTTAATTCCTCCTTCTCACTAGACCGTTGGTTCCCTAACATTTCTGGGAAATTATTTGTGTCCTCTACTGTGAAGACAGAACCAAAATATGTGTTCAATTCTTCTGCCATTTCATTGTTCCCCATTAAAATTCCCTCTGCTTCTGACTGTAAGGGACCTACATTTGTCTTTGCTAATCTTTTTCTCTTCACATATTTATAGAAGCTTTTACAGTCAGTGTTTATGTTCCTTGCAAGATTACACTCAAACTCCATTTTCCCCCTCTTCATCAATCTTTTTTTCCACTTGGGCTGAATCCTTAACTGCTCCCAATCCCCAGGCTTGCTGCTTTTTCTGGCAATTTTATATGTCTCCTCTTTGGATCTTATACTATCCCTCATTTCTTTTGTAATCCATGGTTGAACTACCTTTCCTATTTGAATTTTTGCGCCAGACAGGAATGAATAATTGTTGGAATTCCTGCATACGTTCCTTAAATATTAGCCATTGCCTATCTACCGTCAACCCTTTTAGTAAGGTTCCCCAATCCATCATTGCCAACTCACGCCTCATACCCTCATTGTTCCCTTTATTTCGATTCAGGACCCTAGTTTCAGATTCAACTTCTTCACTCTCCATCTTAATGGACAATTCTATCATTTTTATGGTCGATCTTCCCTCAGGAATTAACAAGGTTGTTAATTAATCCTTTCTCATTGCACAATATCCAGTCTAAGATAGCCTGCTGTCTAGTTGGTTCCTCAACGTATTGGTCTAAAAACCATCACATTAACACACCATTAAATCCTCCTCCACAGTATTATTGCTAGTTTGGTTTGTCCAATCTATATGTAGATTAAAGTCACCCATGATTACAGTTGTACCCTTATTGCATGCATCTCTAATTTCCAGTTTAATGCCTTCCCTTACATCTCCATTACTGTTTGAGGGCCTATAGACAACCCCCACCAATGCTTTCTGTCCCTTGGGCCAGAATCTTCAGGTCGGCTTGCGGGGGCGGGCCCTGCTCACCGACACGTAAAATGACGCGCGGTGACATTGGGCGTGCGTTCCAACGGCACTGCGCGTCATTCTGATTTTCAGTTCGCCAGGCGCACACCAGAGTTGCCTGCACGCCCGCCAAACTATCAAAGGCCTATTAAGGACATTTGAATATCAATTAAAATACTTAATGAAGGTGCCCGTCCAACCTTAAGGTTGGCAGGCAGGCGAAGAGCCCAGGCGACCTTTGCATTTATCATGAAATCTCATCCACAGGCGGAATGAGGTTTCATGAAGTGTTTATAAATTGAATAAAACTTTTTATTAAAATTCATTGACATGCCCCAGCTCATGTGACACTGTCACATGAGGGGACATGTCTTAAAAATATATTTTTTTCTTTATTTAAATTTTTCTAAATCAAACAAATGTCCCTGAGGCAGCTCCGTGCCTCAGGGAAATTTCTGCGCTCTTTCACGCACATGCGTGAAAAAGCGCAGGCCCCAACCCTCCCTTCTTCCCCTGCCCACACAGGGAGTGCTCATGAAAAATAGCAGTGCACAGCCTATCGCGGACGGCAATCGGCTGCGCGCCCACCTGTGCCTGCTCCCACAGGCCCCCTGACGGGGAGAAAATTCCCCCCTTGGTGTTTCTTATCTCCACCCAAACAGATTCCATATCATGATTTTCTGAGCCAATATCCTTCCTCACTATTTGCATTGATTTCCTCCTTTACTAACAATGCTACCCCACCTCCTCCCCCTATTTGTCTGTCCTTACTAAATATTGAATACTCCTGGATGTTCAGTTCCCATACTTGGTTACCCTGCAGCCATGTCTCCGTAATTGCAACTATATCATTACCGTTTATATCTATTTGCACTGTTAATTCATCTACCTTATTGCGAATGTGCCGCCCAATAGGATACAATGCCTTTAGACTTGTCTCGTTAACCTTGTTAATAATCTTACCTATTTTTGCACTATGACCCCATTTGTTTATCGCCCTTGTTTTTTCAACTTTTCCACTTTTGCTTCTTGCTTTTCTGTCTTTCGTTTCTATCCTTGTTTGCCCCTCCTCTGTCTCCGTGCTCAGGTTCCCATCCCCCTGCCATTCTAGTTTAAACCCTCCCCAACAGCACTACCAAACACCAACACCGCCACCCCCAAAACCCCCCCAACCTCCGAGGTCATTGGTCCCAATCCTGCGCAGATGCAACCCGTCCTGTTTGTACTGGTCCCACCTTCTTCAGAACCGCTCCCAATGTCCCCGGAACCTGAATCCCTCGCCATTTCTTCAGCCAAGCGTTCATCCGATATATCCTGTTAGTTTTACTCTCTCCAACACGTGGCACTGGTAGTAATCCTGAGATTACTACCTACGAGGTCCTACTTTTTAATTTATGTCCTAACTCCCTACATTCAGCTTGTAGGACCTCATCCCCTTTTTTTAACCTATGTTGTTGGTATCAATATGGACCACGACCACTGGCTGTTCACCGTCCCCTTTCACAATGCCCTGCAGCCTCTCTGAGACATCCTTGACCCTGGCACCAGGGAGGCAACATACTATCCTGGAGTCTCTTTTGCGGCCGCAGAAATGCCTGTCTGTTCCCCTTACTATTGAATCCCCTATCTCTATAGCCCTGGCACTCTTCTTCCTCCCGTCTTGTGCAGCAGGGTCACCCGTGGTTCCATGGACTTGGCTTCTGCTGCTTTCCCCTGAGAATCTGACTCCCCTAGCAGTATCCAAAACAGTATACCTGTTAGAGAGGGGGACAGCCACAGGGGGCTCCTGCACTACCTGCCTTCCTCTACCCTGCCTGGTGGTCACCCATCCTCTTTCTGCCTGTTCAGTCTTTACCCGCAGTGTGACCACCTCACTGAACGTGCTGTCCACAACAATCTCAGCATCGCGGATGCTCCACAATGAACCCACCCATGGCTCCAGCTCCGAAATGCGGTTAGCCAGTAGCTGCAGCTGGACACGCTTCCTGCACATATGGTAGCCAGGGACGCTGGAAGTGTCCGTGACTTCCCACATAGCGCAGGAGGAGCATATCACGGGTGCGAGCACTGCTGTCATGACTTCCCTTTAGATTAAGCTTGTTAATTACTCCCTTTAAAGAATACTAACTACGCTAGGGGCCTTATTCCACTCCAAACACTCCCACTACGGTCCAAAGTCCTCACATTTTGTTTAAGCTAGTGGCCTGCAGCAGTTTAATCAGTTAAAAAAAGTAGTAGAAGTACTCACCTGACCCTATTACCAATCAGCTGCCTCCCCTGTGTCGCTTCACTTTTTGAATCATGACATCACTTTGAACTCCACCGCCTGAAGGTCCTGAGGGTATGCCTCTCCGGTCTTGGCCTCTTTTTTGCGCCCTTTTATACCGCTCTCGCTGGCTTCTCCTCTCCGGTCTAAAACTCACCTTCTTCCAACCCTAACAGCAACTTTTAGTTAATTGCTAAATTAAAGAAAGATTAGACTTTAAATAGAATTTAACCCTTAATTTAACCCTTAAACTCCCTCAGTCACCAATGTCCAATTGAAGCATTTTATTGCAGCCAAACACAGTGCTTCCTGTGCAGACAAAAGGGAAGATGAACATTGCTGTAAATGTATACTCAAGTCTGTGCAATGTATGTACCGGGTTCCATCAACTTGCATGCCACAGGTTACTTGTTGAGTCTAAGGAATGTGCTGTTGACTGAATGTTTCTCAGCACAATGTGATTGAAATGACTTGTGCCCTGTTGTTAGTTGAGGTTACTCGAGACACACGTTTTGTTTCAACTTATTAACAAATTGCAAAAGATGTGGTACAGATACGATAAATGAGCAATGGACCATGTCTTAACTATGGTTCAATTTTGTAGGTTTTGCAAGTTTCATACACAGCTTATTCCTGGTAACTCAGGCACTAATTTGAATTATTGGATTGTTATGAACCAGAACCAGACCCTCAGATTTATGTTATGATCTGGCTAGGGACCGGCAACTTTTTGTGTGAAGTAAACAAAGTTTGAGATCCCAGGGTATTTGCCAAGAAAATAAAGCCACACAATTCCATGGTTTTTGAACAAACAAAATAAGCTTTACAACACAAGGTCAGAAAAGTAAAACAATTTACAATAAGAACGTAAGAAATAGGAACAGGAGTAAGACCATTCAGCCCCTCGAGCCTGCTCTGCCATTCAATAAGATCATGGCTGATTTTGTGATTTGAGCTCCACATTCCCATCTAACCCCGATAACCTTTGATTCCCTTGCCTAACAAGAATCTATCTACTTCTGTCTTAAAAATATTCAATGACCCTGCCTCCACCACCTTCCGAGGCAGAGAATTCCAAAGTCACGCAGCCTTCTGAGAGGCAAAATTTCTCCTCATTTCTGTCCTAAAAGGGCGACCCCTAATTTTAAAACAGTGCCCCCTGGTTCTGGGCTCACCCACAAGAGGAAACATCCTTTCGACATCAACCTTGTCAAGGCTGTTCAGGGCCTTGTATACTTCAATCAAATCACCCCTCACTCTTCTCAACTCCAGTGGAAACAAGCCCAGTCTGACCAACCTTTCCTCATAAGACAACCTGCTCATTCCAGGTATCAATCTAGTAAACCTCCTTTGAACCACCTCCGATGCATTTACATCCTCCCTTAAATAAGGAGACCAAAACTGCACACAGCATTCGAGCTGCGGTCTCACCAATGCCTTGTATAACTGAAGCATAATATCCTTACTTTTATGTCCAATCCCTCTTGTAATAAAGGATAGCATTCCATTAGCTTTTTTAATTACTTGCTGTACTTCCATGCTAACTTTTTCTGACTTATGTACTAGAACACCTAGATCCCTCGGCACCTCAGAATTATGCAGCTGTTCTCCATTTAAGTAATACTCTGCTTTTTTGTTCTTCCTGCTAAAGTGAACAACTTCACATTTTCCCACATTAAAGTCCATTTGCCAGATCTTTGCCCACTCACTCAACCTATCTATATCCACCTGCAACCTCCTCATGTCCTCTTCACAACATACTTTCCTACCTATCTTTGTGTCATCGACAAATTTAGCTATCATGTCTTCGCTCCCCTCATCTAAGTCAATATCTATCTTATACTCTAACATTCAGAATTAACATGAGGTAAATATGAAATAACATGCAAACTGTGGTTAAACCCAACTCACAGCATCATAAATGGCAGATGCAACCAAGACAGATCTCCCAGATTTCTCAGCAAACCACCCAGACATCAGTGTTCACTGTGAATCACCCAATCTTCTTAAAAACTCTGCCTCCCTTATGAGAAATTGCAAGTTTTCACTCTTTCCTTTCGAAGATCTGTCCTTGGAATTCTCTCCAAGAGTTGCTCTGACTCAGACTGTCTCAATGGCTGCTCATCTCTCAGGGTTTCAATCATGCGTCCCGAGGCTACATTTCCTTGGCTTCCCGAGTCTGCACTCCAGCACCATGGACAAACTGCAGCTCTTCAGCCACGCCAAACAGAACACCACTGTTTCAAAGGATTACCTTTGCCCCAACACAGAGTCACCAACATTTTGCTGCCTTTTCAGCTCTCCAGGGCTTCTCCTGAGCCCTCACTGCCAGAAGCCTGCCAGCCCAACCCCTCAAAGATAACAGCAGCACTTTAGCTGCATGGAGATTCTTCTCCTGCTCCTGACCCTCTCTGACTAAAACCTGACTGACCCTTGAACTGCTCTTCACTGAGCCTTGAACTGATCTGGGTGACTTATCAAAACACTCCAAGAGGGTCCTACCCTTGTTGCTAGGCAGGATCAAACATAGGGAGTATTGGAACATCCTTTGCCTTGAATGTTACAGACTCCACAGGTGTTAGCTTACAAAGCACTCAGGGACAAAATTACAATGATTTCATGACAATTTTTGTCTTGGGAGGAAGAAAGCTTCACCATAGTGAAGGTTTCTTTACAGTGGCTTTGAACATACAAGCTCTTATTATCATAAACCTTTTGACAAATAGCTTATTACATATTATACAGGTAACCTTTTCAATTTTCACAATTTACACATCTCACAATAACAAAGTTATACAGGCTTAACTCAAACAAAATCAAGTACATGTGATAAACAGGATTAGCAGGATTCAAACATTATAGAATTATCATAACTCAGAACTTTCCTTTACTCTTACACCCTCTCTTTAAACTCTGGACAGAACATCAGCAATTAAGTGGGCTTTTCCCATAGTCTTTTCATGGTCCACCAAAGGTATGAAGGTACATTAAGGTTTTCTTTAGAAGCGCCTTGACCAGCTTGAATTTCTATTTTGTGATATTGGTTTTCAACCTTGCTGGTGTAACTGCAAACCAATACTCTGGTGGTCTTCTGCTCTTCACATATGGATGCATATTAATAATTTTATATGATACAAATGTCTTTCGCATAGGTTTCTCAACTTTAATACAGAAGAATATAGAGTTTTTCTTACACTTTTCTGTTGACGGAAACGCGCCTTCAATGGGTCCTTTCAGTTTGCTACAGAGACCATGTATGTCTGATTGATAACCAGCTTCAGAATGATCTTCCTCACTCATTTCTTCATAAAAGATTTTTTCATTTAATTGTTTTGATCAACACTGGAAGAATAAACTGGCATCGAGGGAGTTTTTCTCCCTTGACTCAAGTCATTTTTTGGTTTATCTGCGAGATGTGCTATAACCTTCTACACATATTTGTAGTCAGAGAATATGAATAGCAATTCAGAGAAGCTTCACTTGGCTCATTCCTGCAACGAGAACTTATCTTATGAAGAAATGTTGATCAGGTTGGGTCTATACCCATTGGAGCTTAGAAGAATGACAGGTAATCTTATTGAAACATATAGGATCCTGAGGGGTCTTGATAGGGTGGATACTGGGAGGATGTTTCCACTTCTGGGAAGACTAGCACCGTGGACACAACTTAAAAATGAGAGATGTACCGTTAAAGACGGAGATGAGGAGAAATTTATTCTTTCAAAGAATTGTTAGTTTGTGGAATCCCCTTCTCCAGAGAGCAGTGGGGGCTGGGTCATTGAATTTATTTAAGGCTGAGTTAGATAGATTTTTGATAGGCAAGGAAGTCAAAGGTTATGGGGGGCAGACGGGAAGTGGAGTTGAGACCACAACCAGATCAGTCATGATCTGATTGAATGTTGGAGCAGGCTTGAACAGCCAAATGGCCTACTCTTGCTCCAAAGTCCTATGTTCTTCTCGCTGATGCATGAAAAACTGAATCTTCATCTGCACTTCTTTCACAATTTGCATCCAAGTATGTATTTTCTTGCTTATTTTCCAATTTGTCCAAGTTTATTATCTTTTCTACCACGTTATCTTTTCATTCCTTATTGTCTTTTCATTCAGCTCAGCAGCTGCTCTAGTGAGTTCAGCTGCCTTTGTTTCAGATTCATCTATAGAACCTTTATACAAGCTTAACAACTTCACATGGGCATTCACTTCATTTCAGAGCCCTTCTTCTGTGGTCACTGACTGCTCCTTAGACTCTTCCAATTTACTCGTTAGATGCTCAATGTTTCTTAAAATTTTCCTTATCTACTTTTAAAATCTTGATCTGCTCTTCCATATCGCACATCCCATCCTGTTCTCCAGATTGCCTTAGAGTTCAAGAATCTCATTGCTCTTTTCATGACCAAGTTCCAGCACTTCATCAGTCTTGGTTTTTAATTCTGCATTCATCTGCTGTTAGCTCTGAGGAGTTGTGTTGGCAGGTTCCAGGTAGTGAGGGCTCAGGAGAAGCCCTGGAGAGCTGAAAAGGCAGAAGATCTGGGGCTCCATGTGGTGGGCTGTGGTGTTCTGCTCATTAATCATTCAGCTTGTGGATCAGAACAACCTGTTCTGATTCATCAGCAATTCTTTTTTCTGTTCAAGGCATTTTTCACAATTCTTAATAGAGACTTCTGATACTTGAAGTTCTAAGTTTCAAATTTTGAGTGAAGATTTGTCTTTGTTGAATTTGCTTCTACAAGTTTATCATTTAGACATTTTAAGTCCTCATTCTAGTGTTCTACTCCCTGTGACCAATGCTCGTGTTTTCAGCAGTTCTCGCTTTACATGAGCAAACTCATCTTTCGCGCGTGAAAGTTAGTTCTCTAAACTGATCAGTTTTTCCTTAGCAGAGCCAAGCTCCTGATGCTGCCTCGTGGACAAAACTTCAGTTCTTCAGCCGTCCCAAGCAGAATGCCACTGCTCCAAAGGGTTTGCCCCAACAGCCCGCAGCACGAAGCCCCAGATCTTCTGCCTTTTCAGCTCTCCAGGGCTTCTCCTGAGCCCTCACTACTTGGAGCCTGCCAACACAACTCCTCAGAGCTAACTGCAGCACTTTAGCTGCATCGAACTTCTTCTCCTGCTCCTGATTCTGACTAAAAACTGACTGAACCTTGAACTGCTCTTCACTGACCCTTGAACTGCAAGGCAAGCACTCCAAGAGGGTCCCACCCTTGTTACTAGGCAGGATCAAATGTAACATGTATTGGAATATCCTGTGCCCTGAATGTTACAATCTCCACAGGTGCTAGTTTACCAAACACAAAGGGATAAAAACAAAATTGATTTCATGACAACTTAGTGTGGCCAATCAGCCAGACACAGATTGGGAATCAAACCTGGAGCTCCACTGGTTTGGATGTCTCAGTATCTCACTAGATTGTGCACTAATAAACTAAATCATAGGGAGATCCTTTCACATTCAACTATATCATGTGGTAGTGCCAAAATATGACTGGTATCGTTTGCAGTGTAACACCATATAGCTCCTTACTGTACACAGTAAATGTGATTATTGAGATTAACTACTGTGTATGAATGGTGTTTCCCTTTAATCACATTGAAACAGTGATCAGTTTCTAGCTGCGAGTTAATGTGACATTCTTGTCATCCAGGTGGTCGGAGGAAAGATAACAGAAACGGGACGACTCGGGGCCTTCATCACCAAAGTAAAAAAAGGCAGTTTAGCTGATGTTGTTGGCCATTTGAGAGCTGGTAAGTAAACGTTCTGCAATCTACATTCATGATCAGCACTGTAAAATTAATTTTTCTATGTTGTGACATTCTCTATTATCTCTTGACCTCCAGTGAACACATACACCAATCTCAGGGCTTGAAAGTTTTTGGTTGTGTAGAACACGTACTGGTCAATTCTATAAGTAAAGGAAACTTGGAAAGATTTCCTGTTTGTGCTGTTGCAAAACCCCGAATGTGTTTGCAAGAATGTTACAGTATCCAGAGGAAATCCTCCCTTCTGATCTGTTTCTTGTTGTCAGAGGATACAAAGTAGTTGAGATTGAGGATTATCATTGGGAGAAAGGAAAGAAAGATTTTCACAACCTCAGGACTTGCAAAAGTGCTTTACAGCCAATTTTAAGTGTGATCACTGTTATAAAGAGGAAGATAGGGACATAGGACTTAGGGACAGGAGTAAGCTATTTTGCTCTTCAAGCCTGCTCCACCATTCGATAAGATCATGGCTGACCTGGTTGCGGTCTCAACTACACTTTCCTGTCTGTCCCCCATAGCCCTCGACTCCCTTGCTATCAAAAATCTATGTAACTTAGCCTTGAATAAATTCATTGACCACCCTCCACTGCTTGCTGGGAAAGAGAACTCCACAGAATAATGACCTCTGAGAGAAACAAATTCTTCTCATCCCCATCTTAAAAGGGTGACATCTTATTTTTAAACTGTGTTCCCACAAAAGGAAATAATCTCCTGGTATCCACCCTGTCAAATCCCCTCAGGGTCTTTTTATGTTTCAGCAAGATCACCTCTCATTCTTCCAAACTCCAATGGGCATAGGTCCAATGTATTCAACCTTTCTTCATAAGACAAGCCCCTTCATCCCAGGAATGAGTCAAATGAACCACCTCTGAACTGCTTCTCATGCAGTTATATCCCTTTTCAAATAAGGAAGCCAAACTCCACACAGTATTCCAGATGTAGTCTCACCAAGGTTCTATACAGCTGCAATAAAGCTTCCCTACTTTTATATTCCATTCCCCTTGAAATAAATGCCAACATTTCAATTGCCTTCCTAATCACTTGCTGCACCTGCATACCAACTCTTTGTGATTCACGTACCAGGATACCCAGATCCCTCTGTACCACATTGTTCTGCAGTCTCTCTCCATTTAAATAGTATGCTGTTTTCTATTCTACCTGCCAAAGTGGGCAAGTTCACATTTACCCACATTAAACTCCACCTGCTAAACTTTTGTCCACTCACTTAACCTGCCTATGTCCCTTTGTGGACTCTTTACCTCCTCTTGACAGCTTACTTTTCTATCTATCTTGGTGTCATCAGCAAATTTAGCTACAATACATTTGCTCCTTTCATCCAAGTCATTGATGTAGATAGTAAATAGTCGAGGTCGCAGCATTGATCCCTGTGGTACTCCACTATTTACAGCTTGCCAACCCGAAAAACATCCATTTATCCTTACTCTCTGCAATCCTTTATCCAGGTGAATATGTTATCGCCTACACCATGACTTCTTATTTTATGAGGTAACCTTTGATGTGGCAACTTATCAAATGCCTTTTGGAAATCAAGCTTCCCCTTTATCCACCTTCCTTGTTACTTCCTCAAAGAAATCTAATGGATTAGTTAAACACAACTTCCCTTTCACTAAACCATGTTGACTCTGCTTGATTCCATTATGATTTTCTAAGTTTCCTGCTATAACCTCCTTTATAACGGATTCTAGGAATCTATCTAACATCTATGACAGATGTTAGGCTAACTGGTCTATATTTTCTTGCTTTCTGTCTCTTTCCTTTCTTGAATAAAGGTGTTACATTAGCTATTTTCCAATCCATTTGGACCCTTCCAGAATCTAAGGAATTTTGGAAGGTTATAACCAATGCGTCTACTATTTCTATTCCTCTTTAGTTTTGATGAAGAGTCATACGGACTCAAAACGTTAACTCTGTCTTCCTCTCCACAGATGCTGTCAGACCTGCTGAGTTTTTCCAGCAATTTTTGTTTTTGTTTCAGATTTCCAGCATCCGCAGTATTTTGCTTTTATCTTAGCGTCTACTATCTCTCCAGCCACTTCTTTTAAAACCTTAGGATGCAGGTTATCAAGTCCTGGGGACTTTAGGTCTAAAAGTTTTCCCAGCACCTTTTCCCTGGTGATAGTGATTGTTTATGTTCCTCCCCCCCCGCCTTTCACCTCTTGATTTTTAAGTATCTTTGGGAAGTTTTCTAAGTTTTGTGCAGTGAAGACAGACACAAAATACCTGTTCAACGCCTTTGCCATTTCCTTGTTTTCCATCCTCAATTCCCCAGACTCACCCTCTGGAGGACCAGCAATCATTTTAGTTACTCTTTTCCTATTTAAATACTTACAGAAATTCTTACTATCTGATATTATATTTCTAGATAGCTTTCTCTCACACTCTACATTCTCCCTCTTTATTATTTTTTAGTCATTCTTTGCTGGTTCTTAAAAGCTGCCCAAACCTCTGACCTACCACTGATCTTTGCAGATTTGTACAGTGTTTCTTTCAATTTAATACTGTCCTTATCTCCTCATTTAGTTATGGACAACGCATCCTTCTCCTAGAGCCTTTCTTTCACTGGGATAAATCTTCGCTGAGAGCTATTAAATATCTCTTTATAAGTTTGCCACTGTATTTCTATTGTCCTACCTTTTAACTGAATTTGCTAATTCACTTTGGCCAACTCTGCTTTCATAACCTTACATTTACCTTTATTTAAGTTTAAGTGTGAGTGTTAAGTCTTAGACCCATACTTCTCACTGTCAAACTGGATGTGAAATTCTATCATGTTATGATTGCTGTTGCCTAGAGGCTCCTTTACTATAAGGTTATAGATTAATCTCGCCTCATTACCAAGTCTAGGATAGCCTGCTTCCTGGTTGGCACTGGAACATACTGCTCTAAGAAATTGTCCTGAAAACACTCTATGAACTCATTTTTCAGGCTATCTTTGCCAATCTGATTCTCCCAATCTACATATAGATTAAGATAATTATTTCTTACACATCCTATTTATTTCTTCCTATATGCTCTGTCCTAAAGTGTAACTACTGTTTGGGGGCCTATAAACTATTCTCACAAGTGACCCAAACTGATTCTACATCTTGCTGGAGAAACTCAGAAGGTCTAATAGCATCTGTGGAGAGAAAAACAGAGTTAACGTTTTGAGCCCATATTCTTCTTTTAGCTCTGAAGACATTAACTCTGTTTTTTGCTCCACAGATGTTGTTAGACCTGCTGAGTTTTTCCAGCATTTTTTGTTTTTGTTTCAAATTCCAGCATCTGCAGTATTTTGCTTTTATCTTGATTCTGCATCTTGCTCTTTTGTGCTAAGTTAATCTTTTCTACTGTACCAATGGCATCCTTAATTAACAGAGCTACCCCACCATCTTTTCCTAGCTTGATCGGGGCATTGAGTACAAGAACAAGGAGGTTATGTTGAACTTGTATAAGACACTAGTTAGACCTCAGCTGGAATATTGGGTCCAGCTCTGGGCGCCACACTTTACGAAGGTCATTGGAGACAGTGCAGAATAGATTCACATGAATGATTCCAGGGATGAAGAACTTCAGTTATGGAGATAGATTGAAGAAGAGAGGGCTAAGAGGAGCCTTGATAGAGGTAATCAAAATCATGAGGGGCCTGGAGAAACTGTTCCTACTCATGAAAGGAATGAGAGGGCACAGATTTAAAGTAACTAACAAAAGAAGCAAAAACAACATGAGGAAGAACTTTTTCACGCAGCGAGTAGTTAAAGTCTGGAATGCACTGCCTGAGAATGTGGTGGAGGCAGGTTCTGTGTAATGGAGCTGAGATGTCTCTAAGCCCTGTTTGTACACCTGCTAAGGTTTGACGAATCTTAAAGTGAAGAGCTATGTTACCGAGGTGGGGGGGTGGGGGGGGGGGGGGGGGGGGGGGGATGCAGCGGGTGGGGCTCGTAGCTTGGGGAAGTTAAAACTAACATAAGGTGGAAAAAAATTGCGTTCTTGCCTAGCAAAGGGTCCAGAGAGAGAGAGGCCTATAGAGAGACAGGGAGAAACAGAAAGCAGTTTTAGTTCAGCTGATTTGTGGATGTCCCAGAATGAAGACAGAAAGGTCCCAGAACAAAGAAGAAAGTTCCCAAAACCAGGGAGTGGGCATTCAACAGAGAATTAGACTATCACCTGAAAAGGAAGAATGTGTATGATTAGGGGGAGAAGGCTGGGAAATGGTATTAGGTTGGCCATTCAGAGAGGCAGTGCAGGCACAATGGGCCAAATGGCCTCCTTCTCTGCAGTAACAAATCTGAGATTCTGTAACTCACAAGAACACTGGTCCCAGTTCAGGTGAAGACCATCTCAATGGTACAGCTCCCACTTTCTCCAGAACTGGTGCCAGTGCCCCATGAATCACAACCTATTTCTCCCACACCAGTCTTTGAGGCACACATTCATCTCTCTAACCTTACTCACCTTTGAGGTTCTGCTTTTTCGTTTAGCCCCTGGCTGCCCATACTCACTGAGTAGAACCTCTTTCCTTGTCCTATCTATGTCATTGGTACCTATCTGAACCACGACAATTGGATCTCCCTCCCCCCCCACCCCCAATGCAAATTCCTCTCCAGCCCAGAGCAAATGCCCTGAACCCTGGCACTGTGCCGGCAACATAGCTGCCTGGACTTTCGGTCTCAGCTACAGAGAACTGTGTCTGTCGCCCTGACTATACAATGGTGCCATTGTCAGTTTGCTCATCCACCCTGTTTTCATACAGGCTGCAAGAACCTTGGACCTGATGGACAGTTGCAAAGGCTAAGGTTTCTCCACTTCTGTCTTCTCAATCCTGTTACCTGTCTCACTCGCAATCACACCCTCCTGTCCCCGATCACAGACCAAATCAGACAATCCTATCCTAAGGGGTGTGACCACCTTCTGGACACTTTCAGGCAACTTTCCCTCTTCCTGATGCATCACAGTGTCTGTAGCTCGGCCTCTAGCTCAGTGATTCTGAGCCGAAGCTCCTGGAGCTGCAGACAGTTACTGCAGGCGTGTTTGCCGTGGATCACACTGGTGTTCACATAACCCCACATACTGCAGCTGCAACACATCTTTTGGCCTGCCAACCTTATTATGCGTCGACTAGTTTATTTCTCTTAATTTTGTAATTAATAAACCCTGCTATTAATAATAATCTTTATTATCACGAGTAAACCTTACAATTATTAATAAATTACGCAAGTTTCAGAAGAGAAGTGAGAAAAATACTCACCTACCAATTACATACCTGTTTCAGTATGACGTCTCACTTTGATTTTCTCAAAACATGACCAGTCCACTCTGAAGCCACAGACTGGCCCCTAGCTCTTTTAAATGGTTTCCCACACTCTCTCTCTCTTTTCATGCTCTTTTAAATGATCTCCCACACACTGTCTCTCCCTCTCTTTTCATACTCTTTTAAATGGTGTTCCACTCTCTCTCTCTCTCTCTCTCTCTCTTTCATGCTCTTTTAAATAGTCTCCCACACTCTCTCTCTCTCTCTCCCTTTTCACACTCTCTTAAATGGTGTTCTATCCTCTCTCTGTGCCCTTTTACATTGTGTCCCTCTCTCTCTCTATGCGCTCTTTTAAATGGTGTCCCCAGGAAGCCAGAAGAAATGTTTTTATACAGACAGTTATTGGAACAAGCACCTTACCACAAGTGACAATTGAAGCAGACTGTAACCTCATGAGATATTTTGAGTGACAGTAAAAGATTGCTTTCATTCGGTTGAGAAATCAGTAATTAAGTGCTGTAAACTCAGTCGGCAGTTAGCAGAGCATGTAGAACTTTATCGGTATGCTCTACTATAATTGGAAGAAGAGATTATAACAATAACTTATATTTATTTAGCTCATTAAACCTAAAAAAGTTCCCAAGATGCTTCATTGTGACATACTTAGACAAAAAGTCATGTAAAGCCAAAGGAGGAGATATTAGGGATGGTAGCAAAATGTTTGATCTGAGAGATGGATTTTCAAGGATGTTTTAATGGAGGAGATAGAAAGGCTGAGGGGTTAAAGAAGAATTCCGGAGGGTGAAGCTTAGATGGCAGAATGCTAAGCTAGAGGTGAGCCAAAGGGCATGAGCAGGTTACAGAGAATGAAGAGGGACAAGGCCATGAAAGTATTTAAACAGGGGGTGAGATTTTTAAGTTGGAGGTGTTGGGGGTACAGGTGTGAAGGTGTGTAAGAATTGGTGTGGTACAGGATACAAGCAAGGTTTGGAAGAGCTGAAGCCTATGATGGGTACAGGATTGGAAGCTGGCCAGGAGAACAATGGAATAGTTAAGTTGGATGAGAGTTCCAGTAGCAGAACAGCTAAGGCAAAGGAGAGGCAGGTGATGTTACAGAATGAGAGTGGGGAAATGAATAACATCATTTTAAATAGAACCAAATAAGTATTTAAATCGGTAACTAAAAGAAATATGGGAGTGTGAAGAGAAGTGGATTGAGAGAGGATTGCTCTAGCTGGACTGGCCAAGCCACAATAAAGCAATGGGTCTTTGTGTGTGCTATTTGTATATGATTCCAATGACTGAATAAAATGAAAATTGTGGACACTAAATACTGAGGAGCATTTTATTAAGGAGGAATAAACATCTATAAAATGTCCCATAATTCATCAACAGCTGAAACTGAAACTGGTGCAGGAAGTAGCTTTAAGGCATTGAGTAGCCTCTGGAATTACCAGCAGCAATGTTGTATAGCCAAGATCAGTTTGTACTCTCTCAACCTGTGACTCTGCCAAATTCTACATCTGTGATATATTAACTGTGTAGGTTATAAACTCATTGGACTGAATTTAATGCCACCGGTGGTGGAACCCCATGACAGTGGCTGGAAAGCTGGGGACAACTCGGAGTTTTGGCCATTTCCAGGAGACCTGACACAAGTCAGTGACTGGCAGTTAGTTTCCTGGCCTTGGGGCTTCAGTCCCTTTAATGGGAGAGATCCTGCCAGCCAATAAGAAGGCCGAGAACTCTTTAATCCCAGCAGCAGCACTGGGAGCAGTGGTCACTGCTGGTATTCCAGTGTGGCTGGACTGGTGACCATGGAGGAGGCCCTAGATTCCAGGTAAGAGGGAGGAAGGGAGCCGTTGCTGAGGAGAGTGAGGGGTTTCTCCAAGGGGGCGACCCTTGCCTCTGGCATCTTCCATGGGCCTTCCTGATCGGGAGGGTCCACCCCCCTGGACCCCCCCGCCCCCCCAAGCCAGCAAGGAGGCCGCTAGCATTTACTGGGTGCTCTCCCAACACAGTGGACAGTGGCGATGGCATAAGGTCCTTAAGTGGCCATCAATTGTCCTCCAGGTGGGAATGGCCACTCTTGAGCTTCCCTGTACCTGACTGTATTATAGGGAGTCGGGAAGTATGGGTCCTGCACCTTTCCCTTCCCTGCAAACTCAAAGGCCATCCCAAAGCACTTCACAGGAGCCTTATAAAAGAAAATATGACACCAAGCCAGATGAGGAATGGCCAAAAGCTCTGTCAAAGAAGTAGGCTTTAAGGAATGTCTTAAAGGAGAAAAGCGAGGTGGTGAGGCGGAGTGGTTTAGGGAAGGAATTCCAGAACTGAAGGCACAGCCACCAATGGTGGGGTAATTAAAATTGAAGCTGCATAAAAGGCCAGAATTAGATGAGTGCAGAGATCTCAGAGGGACATGGGACTGGAGGTGATTACAGAGATAGGAGGGGGAGAGGCCATGGAGGGATTTGAAAACAAGGATGAGAATTTTTAAATTGAAACATTTCTTGACCGGGAACCACTGTAGGTCAGTGAACACAGGGGTGATGGGTAAACGTGTCTTGCATGATTCAGGGCAGGGACAGGAGAGTTTTGGATGTCTTCAAATTCTCGGAGGGTACAATGTGGGAGGCTGGCCATTAGCACGATAGTCAAATCCAAAGCGGTCCACTGTAGGTTGATGTGCCAAGCAATAATTCTCCAAAGAGTGTTTGCATACTTTCTAGTAACCATAGTGGCTCACATCTGGATCTCGGGCTGAATATAGTGTGCTCCTATGGCAGTGTTTTTACATGGTATGGAAATAGAATTTCACTGCTGTCTTTTATCATACACTTGGTCAGTTCCAAATATCCAGCTTTCTGCCCTTTGAATTCTGTTTTTCCAATGACAACACAGAAGTCATCACAGTATCTCATGTACTCCCATAGTTCTTGCACGCACACATAATTATATCACAGTTAGTGCAAGCTGTAAGGTATCTATTGTAAAGTGCATTGATTATTACTAGTGTTCAGTGAGATATGTGAAATATCAGAATGTTATTTTTATTGCAAAGTATTATTCAGTGTGAAAATGTATGAAAGTTAAGTTTTCAGAAAAGGTATAATAATTGTGAAACTTTTATTCTAGGTGATGAAGTTCTTGAATGGAATGGTAAACCATTACCAGGAGCTACAAATGAAGAAGTTTACAATATCATTTTGGAATCAAAGTCGGAACTTCAAGTTGAAATAGTTGTTTCAAGGCCAATTGGGTAAGGTTTGCAATCTTGTCTTGTGGCCCAAGTAAACTACCTCCTTAGCTTGGAAAAGACACTTCTCTCGTTTTAAACATACTCCCACTTGTGCAAAGTGTTTGAGCACCTCTTTTAGATTTGCTAAGTGTTCATTGCCGGTCAGTCCAATGACTAACACGTCATCCAAGTAAACGATAACATGGGGCAACCGTTGGAACAAGTTTTCCATCATTCTTTGGAAGATAGCACACACCGAGGAGAATCCAAAGGGTAGACGTGTATACTGATACAATCCTCAGTGTGTACTAATGTACTAATTCCCTAGAGTCATTTTCAACTCTACCTGCTGGTAGGTAAGACTCATGTCTAATTTCGAATATGTGGTGTCCCCTGCCAACTTCGAATACAATTCCTCAATCTTGGGTATCTGTTGTCTATCAAGTTTGGCCATCTTATTGACAGGTAGCTCATAGTCACCGCGTAAACGCACTTTGGTCCAGCTTCAGTACAGGTACGATAGGTGCCACCCACTCAGAAAATTGGTTATAGGACGCCCAATTTTTCCAATCTGTTCAGTTTGATTTCAACCTTGACCCGTAGAGCATAAGGGACTGGTCTGGCTCTTATAAATCTGGGGGTTGCATTTGGGTCTGCTTGGATTCTGGCCTGTAGCCCTCGAATCCTTCCTAACTCATCATTGAAAATGGAAGCATACTTTTGCAATAATTCCTGTAAGCCGTTCGTTGTAATTTGAAAAATTTTGGCCCATTTCAATTTAATCTTTTTGAGCCAGTTGTAGCCTATTAAGCTGGAGCCCTGTCCAGCCACCACGATCAAGGGCAACCTTTCAGACTGATCTCCATACGTCACCGAGACTTGACATAACCCTTTCAGTCTTATTTCTTCAACCGTGTATGTTCTAAGTGTCTGAAACTTCCAATCTTAAAGGATGAGTTCCTTTATTCAAGTATCTGAATGTCTGTTCTCCAATGACGGACATCGACGCTTTAGTATCAACTTCCATCTTAATGGGTTATCCATTGACTATAATGACTACATGGATTGGCTCGGTTCTACCCACTTTCAGGTTATATAATGAACCGATGTCTGATTCTATTTCTTCTGGTTCTTCCATGAGACATATTTCATGATTTCTCCCTTTGTCTTTAAAATACTGTCTCAGCCTATCTCTGCAGTGCCACATTATGTGACCATGGCGGTAGCAGAAAAAGCATTTGATTTGTTTGAATTGTCACTCGCCCACTGGATGCATTTCTCTCATTCATTTTGTGGATTTTCACTGTGGTATTGCTGTTTTTTACTGATTTGTACATAGGGGCGTTTCCCGCTTCTCTGTGGGGTCCGATGTTTTTGCGCCTGTTGTTGCCGACCTGTCCTACCCTACCAGATGGATGGCGCCATTTTGTGCATCTCTTATAGTTTCTGAATTTCTAACATCACTCTCCATGGCTGTGGCTAATTCTAATGCCTCAACTGTAGTCTAGATTAGCTTCGGCTAGCAAACGCCTTTGAATAGTATCATCTCCAATCCCTCATACCAGTCGGTCTCTCAACATATCACTAATGGACGTTCCGAATTTGCAATGTTTAGTTAATACCTTTAAAATGGCAACGCAGTCAGCTATTGTCTCCCCTGGAAGCCTATTCCTTGAATTGAAGTTGAAGCGCTGTATAGTGACTGAGGCCTTTGGTCTCAGGGGGTTTTGTACAATTGTTATTAACTTGTCAAAAGTCTTGCGTCTATGAGTTCACTAGTCAAGTAAACTTGAATGACATGCCTTCATACACACTTGTTAGTTGATGCTCGCTATCAATAACGGAGAGAGACTGACATAAGAACAAATAGTGATTGTTTATTGCAACAGAAGGCAGAGCACTAAATCCTTGCGAGCTCCCACAGCCATCTCCAGCTCCAGACATACAGTTAACCAGAAGCCTGAGCTGTCCATGGATTGGTCAGTACTGTCACATGGTTAGTCCAGTGCATTCTCTCAAAGTACTCCACTTTACCATACTCAGTCTGTTTATCTTCCCTGGTACGGGCCCTCCTACAGGTTAAATCATTTTACAGAGCTTGCTGACTCTGGTGAGACTTTGACTTCACTGAGTTAACCATCATGCTTTGTGTTTTGAGCCCACAGTGTAGTTCAGTACAGATCTTTAGATATATCTTCATTCTGGGTTCTTCTTATACCTGAATGTTCCATGTTACCATCATGAGGCCGACTCCACACACAGGGTTACACCATAACTGCTCTACATAAATTAATATAAAAGAAATGAAGAAATTGTTGCACAGTTAACAAGTGATTGTACATTAAAAGTAAATAATATGTTGGCTTATAAAGAGTAGTTCAGAATGAGGATCTGACTGGTTGAGGATGGGTTTGGAGTACACATGCCTAAATGCATTTGGCATGCTAAGTAAGGTTTGTGAAGCTGTAGACAGAAATAATAACAATGCAGAGTTCCCTTGACAATGGATGTTGAAGTTAAAAGGAAACAGTGAAACAAAGCTTATGACAAATTGAAAAGCTGCACAATGTGGATGCTGGAAATCTGGAATAAAGGCAGAAAATGTTGGAAATACTCAGCAGGTCAGACAGCTTCTGTGGAGAGAAACAGAGTTCATGTTTCAGGTCAATTACCTTTTCTCTGAACTAGGAAAAGCTTGAGATGTAATAGGTTTTGAGCTAGGGCTGGGTGGGAGAAGGACAAAAGGAAGGCCTGTGAAGGGGAGCAAACAGGAAAGATTGAATGACAGAAGAGTTGTCTTTCAGGGTTAAATTGTGATGAGTCAAGAAAAGAAACAAAGAAAAAAAAGATGTGCCTAGAGCAGGTGTGCTACTGTAAGAAATGAAAGAGAAAAACTGAAACAAGCAAAGAAAAGGAAACAAAATGGGGGACAGAGTTAACAGTCTGAAATGGTTGAACCCTGTGTTGGGTCTGGAAGGCTGTCAAGTGCCAAACTGAGAGATGAGGTGCAGTTCCTCAAACTCCCAGCATTTTCTGTTGTTATTTCAGCTGAAGATAAATGTCAGGTTTGTGTTAGTAGAGAGTCAAGCTGAATACAAAAGGAGGTGAGAGGAGCAACAAGTATCATTTTTATTAGGAACACAAGAATAGGAGTGGACTATTTAGCCCCTTGAGCCCTTTCTGCCATTTAGTGAAATTATGTTTCTCGTGCGGTCCAACTCCATCTCCCCACCTTTGCGCCATATACTTTAATATCTTTGGTTAACAAAAATCTCAGAATTAAAACTGACATTTGAACGAGCATCAGTTGGCATTTGTGGAAGAGATTTCCAAACATAAGGTAATAACACTTTGGGTGAAATTTTCTATTTTTGAAGCTAAGTTTGGTGGCGGGCGGGTTTGGTGGTGTATTTCCTGCTGCTCAGAATGACAGGAAATTGTGCTCGATTCCGCACTGGGAAGCTCACTAATTATGCACAGGCGAATATCTCTTTGAAGCACCTTGCAGGTCGAGAGCTGATTCATCCGCCCGATGATTACGTGGCAGGGTTGAAGGTCTGAGCACCATATTTAAACACCACTGGAGCACGCACATCCCACTCTCTCCAGTCCCCACCTGCCTCCAGGTTACATGTAGAGATATCTTCCACCCAGAAGAAAGCGGCTGCAAGCCTCAACATGAAGGCAGGACATTAGAGGAGTGTGGGTGCATAAGGATGTCCTCTATCCCAGGGAAGGTTCTGGGAAACACACTAGCCTCATCCCCACGGCTTTGGAGGCCATCGCAAGGGATGTCAGTGAATCCACTGCACCGCACCCGGAGCGGGATCCAGTGTAGGAAGAGGATGAATGATCTTATGCACTCCGCCAGGGTAAGTCATCCTTCAGCTCCCTCTAATATCAAACTCTCATCATGGCATCATGCAATGAAAGGGCTACTCTCTTCAGCGATCTCGCACAACCATTAGCGGGGGACACATATCACTACTGATTGACTAACAGAACCTTTCACATCACCACCGCCCCATCTATCATGCTGCTCACACTTCATCCTCAGCCCTTTCTGGGGAGGGCTCACCACAAACAGGCGGCCTGTTTTTTTCCCAAACTCTGCTCCATCCCTTCTCATCACTTTCTTTTGTCTTCATCCAGGGCAAGTTTGCCCACAACAGGCAGGAAAGAACGCAGACCGGTGGCGGGGAGCAGGTGTGGGGAGAAGAGCTGACATCATTGCCCTCGGTGAGTTTGAGGAGGCTGCAAAGGAGATCCCTGTGGAGGACAGGGATTGCTCTTGTGGGGAAAGGGAGATCGGATTGTCTCAGCAACCGAGTATGGATCACACCTCCATGTATTCATCACATCCTGGCATTCACAGTGAGTAACATGCAATCTTATATTCCTCATGTTCATCAACTAAAACTCAATTCTCTATCTTATAGGCACCAGCAGATCGAGGCCTGCACAGGGCCCAGCCCTTAAACCACATCCGAAGAGGAAGCTGAGGAAGAACTATCATTGTGCTCACCCACACCCTTCACCAGCGCAGAGACACACAACTCTAGATTAGGCTCGGGGTCACCTACTGAAGAACACCTCACTGACACATCCTGCAGCAGTCGGAGGCATGGACAATCCAGGTCTCTGGCACTCAGATGGCTGCTGGGGACTAGCCACCCGCTGAGTCCAAGTCAGATGATGAGCCTCTGGAAGCAGCTGCCAACTCAATGCTGGAGATACAACAACAGGCAGCGGAACGTCAGGCAGAGATTTGGATTCACTCAGCAGACTAAAGCGAACGATAGATGAGTCGGTCTGCATTCTGTCTGATGTTGTGGCTCCGCCTTGATGTCACCGTGGGAAGGCTGGTGACAACCATGGACACCTTGGTCCAGCAGGTTTTGCTAGATTTACGCTGGGCTGTGCAATCCATGACCACACACCCTGATGGGCACCATAAAGTTGTAGGTAACGTGGGGACAAGGCACCTTGACCTCCCTCCGGGTGCACCATCCCTTGCAGGAGTCAGGGCGGAGCCCTTGAGCACCCACAGGGAGGATTAGCGTCAGCTGGACACGCCGGGGGCCTCCTCTGGTCACAGTCCCCTCGGCCTGTGACTCCATCCACTCCAGGTGCTCAGGCTGCCGAGGGCGCATCTGCACCTGAGCAGGTGACCCTTACCAGGCCTCAGGCCACCAGAGGACATCCGCCAAAGTCATTGCAGACATCAGGACATAGCAGTCAGCTGGTTGCCTCCACCTCTGCTGCGGATGTTGGGGCTGCACCCAGGCGTAACGGTAGGGTAAGGAAAATTAAGAAATATTGAATTCATCTTTGGGTCACAGATGTGCAACCCACTGTAAAAATATTGCACTTTTGTTAATACATTTGATGCTTATGTAAATGGCTTAGTCAACTGAAAGCATTGTGAATACGTAAACTCTAATTTCAAGGTTTATCCATCCTCCCACTCAATGATAGCCTCCCTCTGTGAGATTCACATTCACGTGATTATAGACTCATAGACGTTTACAGCACAGGAGGCCATTCAGCCTATCAAGTCCACACCAGTCAACAAAGATCTGACAACACTAATCCCATTTTCCAGCGCTTGGCCCATAGTCCTGGAGGCTATGGCAACGCAAGTGAATATCTAAATACTTCTTAAATATTACGAGAGCTTCTGACTCAACCACCGTTTCAGGCAGTGACTTCCAGACTCCAACCACCCTCTGGGTGAAAAAACTTCTCCTCAACTCCCCTCCTAGCTTTCTACCTTTTACCTTAAATCTATGCCCCCTGGTTATTGACCCCTCTACTAATGGAAAAAGTGCCTTCCTATCTACCCTATCCATGCCCCTCATAATCTTATACACCTCCATCAGGTCCCCTCTCAACCTTCACTGCTCCATGGAAAACAACCCCAGCCTATCCGATATTTCCTCATAGCTCAGACCCTCCAGCCCAGGCAGCATCTGGGTAAATCTCCTCTGCACCCTCTCCAATGCAATCACATCCCTCCTATAATGTAGTGACCAGAACTGCACGCAGTACTCCAGTTGTAATCTAACCAGCGTTTTATACAGTTCCAGCATAGCCTCCCTGCTCTTGTATTCTATGGGCAGAATTTTGCTCTCGGATGGCGGGCGGGCCCCACCGGCTCAGCGGCAGGCGGGCAGCTAAGCCCCACCGCCAAAACGAGGCCAGCTGCCATTTTGAGTGGGCGGGCCAATTAAGGCCTGCCCAGCGGCCTGCCCAAGCACTTCCTGTGCGGGGGGTGGAGAGATTCCCCATCTGTCAAAGTGCGCTCTTTCGTGCATGTGCGCAAAAGAGCGCACTGCTCCCTGAGGTGAAGTCCTGTCTCAGGGAGATTAGTGAAAGGTAAGTAAACTCTAAAAATAGAGACATTTAAAAATTATTAACATGTTCCCCTCATGTGACAATGTCACACGAGATGGGACATGTTGATAACAAACTCATAAAATTTATTAAATTTTTACAAAATGGTAATGAAACTTCATCCCGCCAGTGGATGAAGTTTCATTAATAATCTACAGGCCGCTGGGGCTCCTGGCCTGCCCGCCAGCCTTAAGGTTGGCCGGACAGGGCATTTAACTATCTTAATGAGCCTGTCAATGGCCTTAATTGGCCATTGACAGGTCGGCCGGCGGACAGCTGATTTCGCTGTCCGCCCGCCTTCCTTAAGATTCCTCCCTACGTCATCCCGCGTCATTTTCCCCTCGGCAAGCGGGCCCCCCCCCAAATCGCTGAAGGGAAAATCCTAGGCTATGTCTCAGCTAATAAAGGCAAGTATCCTATATGCCTCCTTAACCACCTTATCTACCTGCCCTGTTACCTTCAGGGGTCTGTGGATATGCACACCAAGGTCCCTTCAATCTTCAGTACTTTCCAGGGTCCTACTATTCATAGTGTAATCCCTTGCCTTGTTAGCCCTTCCCAAGTGCATTACCTCACACTTTTCCGGGTGGAATTCGATTTGCCACTGCTCTGCCCAACTGACCAGTCCATTGATATCCTCCTGCAGTTTACAGCCATCCTCCTCACTATTTACCACCCTACCAATTTTCGTGTCATCCACGAACCTCTTGATCATACCCCCTACACTTAAATCCAAATCATTTATGTACACAGCAAACAGCAAGGGCCCCAGTACCTAGCCCTGCAGAACCCCACTGGAAACAGACTTCTAGTCACAGAAACACCCCTCTACCATCACCCTCTGCTTCCTGCCTCTCAGCCAATTTTGGATGCAATGTGCCATTTTGCTTTGGATCCCATGGGCTTTTACTTTCTTGACCAGTCTGCAATGAGGGACCTTATCAACAGCCTTGCTAAAGTACATGTAGACCACATCAAATGCATTACCCTCATCAACACTCCTGGTTATCTCTTCAAAATATTCGATCAAATTTGTCAAACACAACCTTCCCTTAACAAATCCATACTGACTTTCCCTAATTAATCCATGTGAGATATATTCTGTCCCTCAGAATTGTTTCTCGTAACTTCCCCACTGGCCTGTCCCTTGGTCTACCCCTTCCTCCCTTTTTTAATAATGGGACAACATTAACAGTCCTCCAGTTCTCAGGCAACTCACCTGTGGCCAGAAAGGATTTGAAAATTACTGACAGGGCCCCTGATATCTCTTCCCTTGCCTCCCTCAACAGCCTGGGATACATCTCATCCGGGCCTGTGGATTTATCCACTGATGTCAACCTCAGGGAAGTTAGTCTTTGCACCATTGTGTGATGTCAGGGAGATATGTTAAAATCTTTATTCGAAGTATGTGATTTAGGTGCTTCTAACCCTTCTTCCTCTGAAAGACCATTGTGTGAGGGCAGCACATCAGCCTTGAGCGATTAGCATCAGTTGTGTGTCCTCAGTGATGGTGGAAAAGGACAAGACATAGAAGGGAAGAGATCCCTAACCATGTCCTCATTTCACTGCCCGCTGTGGTTTCTTAATTATGTGGCGAGGACTGCTTCAAGTCACTCCTCACATTGCTCTCGTTGTTGAATGGACTCGCAGTTCCCAGAGTGAGCGCATACAAAGGGCACCCGGACCTTTGTGGAGATCATGGCCTGGTGAATCATGAGGCCAAAGGGTACAAGTGTCAATGCTGGACTCATTCTTGAATCGATTGTTTGGAAATCCCTTGAGATGAAAGGGAATGGCAGTGAGGGCCAGGAGGACTGTGGCCATCTCTCCTTGCCTTCACTTTACTCTTCCTGGAATCTGGCAGCGATTAAATTGCCACGGGCACATCTCCCACGTCTTGCTTCCTCTATGGTGTCATCACGTTCAAACTGACCCTTGAGGTTCCTGGGCCTCCTGATTTTCATCCTCCAAAGAGCTCATATCCTCTTCCATTTCATCCTCTGGCAAGGGATCACCTTTTTACAGTGCTAGGTTGAGAAGGGAGCAACACACAGTGATGATACAGGAAACCCTGTCTGGGGGTGTATTGTACTGAGCCACCTGAGTGGTCCAAGCATCTGAAGCACATCTTTAGAAGCCCTATCGTCTGCTCTATGAGGGAGAGTGTGGACCTTTGCGTAGCATTGTACCTCTCCTCGGAACGACTCTGAGGGCAACGCACCAGTGTCATCGGCCAGCGTTTCAGTGGGTGGCCCTTATCCCCAAGCAGCCATCCCTGCAGACATACAGGCCCTTTGAATATCTCAGGCACCTGAGAGTGACTCAGGATGTAGGAGTCATGGCAACTCCCAGGGTACCTGGCACAAAGGTGTATTATGTGCTTTTCACACACCAGTTGTACATCGATGGAATGGTAGCCTTTGGGGTTTATAAACGTTAGGGGTTGCTGCCACAGAGCCCTTAAAGCAACATGTGTATAGTCGATTGTATCCCGCAATCTTGGGAAGCCTGAGATAGCTGCAAAGTGGGAAAATCTCACAGCCTGGCTCTCTTCATCCAGAGTAAACCTAACATAACGATGTACCTGCTGTAAAAGGCATCTGTGACCTTGATGCATCAATGAATTGCAGACTGCAAAGTGCTGCGCAGGTCCCCTGGGGATCCCTGGAATGACCCACAGGCAAAGAAATTGAGTGCGGTGGTCACTTTTAAAGCCATTGGCAGGGGATAGTCTCCCACTCCGTGGGGCATTAGGTCTTCATGAAGAATGTGGCATATGTGATCTACCACAGCTCAGGACGAGCACAGACATGCCTGGCTCAGTGCTCCAGTCTCTGTTCTGGATGGTAATTCTGCACTGTTATTTCAAAACTTGCTTTGATGCTCCCCTTCCCACTCTCCATCTCCCAGGAATCTACCTGGAACCTCACGATGTGAAGGTAGAGCTCCCTTCTGTTTTTTTAAAGCCTCCCTCAGTAATACTGGATCTGTTGTTTTTGTGGTGGACATTCCTACCCTTCCCCCTGAGCCCATCGCTACTTATGTGCCCATGCCCCATGTGGACCTGTACCCCTCCCCATCTAGAGGTTGTGTACACATTCAGCTACTGAGGTGCACCCCACCCACCCACCCCCCAACTGCCGCACCCACCCCCCCCACACCCACCCGGCCACCCTAGGAAAGCTTCACATACTCGCCACCCCTCCCCCTCTTTATTATGTGCTCCTCAAATTCAGGCTGCAGATGCCTCCCATGACCACCAACATCCCATCTGCAGCCCTGTACAGAGACAGACAAGCCCATGGACAGCGACTGTGAGCCTGCCCTGCACACCAAGCATTGCGTTATTCCTACTGAGCACACAGCCCTTGCCTATTCGCTGGAGCAGGAGTACACCATGCTCCCAATGGTTACTCTTGCAGCAATGCTCGCTGCACCCCATGACTTTCTCCACTGTCTGACTGTGGACGATGAGGTCCACATAGCCCCAGGACTCTCTCTACTCTGGCTGCTGACTGCAAGCACCAGATCATGGACTTTGCCTTTCACTGAGTTCCCCATTGCCCTCAGGACTGATGACTACGCTGTCCACTGTCTCCCTTCCAAACCTCTGCCACACCACCCCCTGAACTTATAAGTCTGCGTTCGACCCATCCCTCTCCTGGCACACTAACAACACCCCCCCATTTCCTATTCTAGAGTCTGTGTATACCCCCTCTCATTCATACTTGTGTTTTCCCTTTCACCCCATTGTTTCAGTTACCTTTGCCACGCTCCAGCTTCCCACCCCTCAGTCTACCCTTTGCCTCCCATTGTTCCCCCTCCTCCACCTCCTTGCCAAGCCTTCCTGCCCCTTTGCCTTCCATTGTGTTCTCTTCGCCCCCTCAACATCTTGTAAAGCCTTACTTCACCATTGCTCCCCCTGTACACACTCTTCTCCATCACCCCCCAAAACCCTTCCCCGGTTGAAATGCTGGTTTCTGAATGCTCAGCCCTGTATGAGTACCGCAGCATAATGCTGTCCTTCTAGACAATGATGGCACCCACCGGTAGCCGACCACCCCTACACTCTTGCCCGTCCCCTTCTCACCCCAACCATCCTGCTCGCAATACTGGTCTGTGTCTGAAAGTTGAGCCCTGCTTGAGTTCCACTGCACAATCGTGTCCTTGTGACTAAGGAAGCAAGCATCATGAGCAGACCAACCCTCCAGCCCCAGCAGTGTGACATTCCAGTGACAACACAATGAGACTGGCACAGCACTATTGAAGGTCGGCTCTTTAAGTTGCTCTCACCTCAAAGTTGCGAATGAAGTGAAATCCGCCCAGTGTGCATGCCACCCTTTTTCAATGAGATTCAGACAAATGTGATTTCCTGCTAATGTGACACAATATTGGAAGGTGGCATGCAATTCTGGTGAGACGTTAATTTAATGAGCATTCATAAGATGGTAATGAATGCAAATAGCATTCACGCCACCGCTCAGCAGGATCCTCAACACGCCATTAATCCACCATCAGGAGATTTGCAAACTATCTTTACGCCCGTCATGTGTCCAATTTTTTGGGTCCCGCCAGACTCTTCACTCCCGCCCACCATGAAACCTGATGCGGGCAGGAAGGGAAAATTCTGCCCTTTGTGTGTAGAAGTGTTTCCTAATTTCACTCCTGAAAACTCTGGCTCTAATTATTAGTCTATGCCCCGTAGTCATAGACTCCCCAACCAGTGGAAACAGTTTCTATCTACTCTATCGGTTCCCCTTAATATCATGATAACTTGGATCAAATCACCCCTCAACCTTGTAGATTCCAGGCAATACAACCTGAGTTTATGAAGACTTTGAAGAAGAGTCATACTGACTCGAAACGCTAACTCTGTTTTTCTCTCCACAAATGCTGTCAGACCTGACGAGTTTTTCCAGCATTTTCTGTTTTTGTTTCAGATTTCCAGCATCCGCAGTATTTTGCTTTCATCTGAGTTTATGTAATTTCTCTTTGGAATCTAATCCTGGTTCCAGGTATCATTCTGGTAAATCTAAGCTGCACTCCCTCCAAGGGCAAATGTTATTTTATTCATTCCTGGGATGTGGGCATCACTGGCTAAGGCAGTATTTATTACCCTTCCCTAATTGCCCTTGAGAAGGTGGTGGTGAGTGGTCTTCTTGAACCACTGGAGTCCATGTGGTGTAGGTACATCCACAGTGCTGTTAGGAAGGGAGTTCCAGGATTTTGACCCAGAGACAGTGAAGGAACGGCAATATATTTCCAAGTCAGGATGGTGAGTGGCTTGGAGGGGAACTTCCAGGTGGTGGTGTTTCCATCTATCTGCTGCCCTTGTCCTTCTAGATGGTATTGATCATGGATTGGAAAGTGCTGCCTAAGGAATCTTGGTGAATTCCTGCAGTGCATCTTGTAGGTGGTCCACACTGCTGCCAATGTGTGTCGGTGGCGAAGGAAGTGAACGTTTAAGTTGGTGGTGGGGGTGCTAGTCAAGCAGATTGTTTTCTCCTGGATGGTGTTGAGCTTCTTGAGTGTTGTGGGAGCTGCACTCATCCAGGCATGTGGGGAGTATTCTATCACACTCCTGACTTGTGCTTTGTAGATGGTGGTCAGGCTTTAGGGAGCCAGGAGGTGAGTTACTCGCCTCTGACCTGCTCTTGTAGCCACAATATTTATATGGCTGGTCCAGTTCAGTTTCTGGTCAATGGTAACCCCCAGGATGTTGATAGTGGGAGATTCAGCAATGGTAACATAATTGAATGTCAACGCGATGGTTAGGTTCTCTCTTGTTTGAGGTGGTTATTGCCTGGCACTTGTGTAGCACGAATGTTACTTGCTACTTATCAGCCCAAACCTGAATGTTGTCCACATCTTGCTGCATATGGACATGGACTGCTTCAGTATCTGAGGAGTCACGAATGGTGCTGACCATTGTGCAATCAGTGAACATCCTCACTTCTGACCTTCTGATGGAGGGAAGGTCACTGACGAAGCAGTTTATGGTGGTTGGGCCCAGGACACTACCCTGAGGAACTCCTGCAGTGATGTCCTGGAGCTGAGATGATTCACCTCCAACAACCACAACCACCTTCCTTTGTGCTAGGTATGACACCAACCAGCGGAGAGTTTTGCCCTGATTCCCGTTGACTTAAATTTCACTAGGGCTCCATCAAGGAGTGTGTATGGCATTAAGCCACACTCAGTCAAATGCTGCCTTGATAACAAGGGCAGTCACCCTCACCTCACCTCTGGAATTCAACTCTTTTGTCCATATTTGGACCAAGGCTGTAATGAGGCATGGAACCAAGTGGCCCTGGCAGAACCCAAACTGAGCATCAGTCAACAGGTTATTGTTGAATAAATGCCGCTTGATACCACTGTCTATGACACTTTCCATCACCTTGTGAATGATCGTGAGTAGACTGACGGAGCAGTAATTTGGCTGGATTGGATTTGTCCTGCTTTTCATGGAGAGGACATAGCTAGGCAATTTTCCACATTGTCAAGTAGATGTCAAAGTAGTAGTAGAAAACCTTGGCTAGGAGCACAAGTCTGGAATGTTGTCAAGGGCCATAGCCTTTGTATTATCCAGTGCTTTCAGCTCTTTCTTTGTCACGTAGAGTGAATCGAATTGGCTAAAGACTGGCATCTGTAATGTGGGGACCTCAGGTGGAGACTGAGATGAATCATTCACTCAGCACATCTGGCTGAAGACTGTTGCAAATGCTTCAGCCTTATCTTTTGCACTATTGTGCTGGGCTCCTCCATCATTGAGGATGGGGATGTTTGCGGAGCCTCCTCCTCCAGTGAGTTGTTTTAATTGTCCAGCACCATTCATAACTGGATGTGTCAGGACTGCAGAGCTTAGATATAATCCATTGACTGCGGCATGGCTTAGCTCTGTCTATCACTTGCTGCTTGCCCTCTTTAGTCCTATGTTTACTGTGTTTCACTAGTCTGGCACGTCATTTTTAGTTAAGCCTGTCACTGCTCCTGGCATGTTCTGTTGCACTCCTCATTGAACCAGGGTTGATTCCATAGCTTGATCGTAATGGTTATTGATAATTGACATTTCTGTGGAGGTTTGGTACTACTGAGTGGCTTACTGAGCCATTTCAAATGATAGTTAAGAGTCAACAACTGAATAAGGAATGCGGATTTCCTTTCCTAAAGGACATTGTGAACCAGATGGGGTTTTATGACAGTCATCATGGTCATCATCACTGATACTTGCTTTTTATTCCAGATGTATTAATAAGTTGAGTTTAAATTCCTGCAGCTGCCATGGTGGGATTTGAGCTAAAGTCTCTGGATCATTAGTCTGAGCCTCTGAATTATTACTGCAGTAACATTTCCATGTATAGTCAATTGGTAGTACAGAATTTGAGTATTGCTGAAAAAGACAGATGTTGAAGCTTTTTGTCTTGCACTCATCAGGACACTTGCAAGAATACCAATATAAGAGGAAGAGAACAATTTATACTGTACGTGAAGATCGGTTGGCAAGTGGCGTTGCCATGGAGAATGTACCACTGACAGTGACTGACAGTTAACTGCCAAGCATTGTTTGAAATTTAAACTGGGCAGCTTGACCCTGATCGGTCAAAGCTTACCCTGAGGAATGTGTCAGCAAATGGCTGACACTGTACCTATTTCAGCTAAACAGAATAAATGTGTGTGTTATTTCTGTCTACAAAGAATAGGGCCCTGTAGATTAATGTATATAACTTCCAGTATACACCAATGCGCCACACTATGAGCCTGAATGACAATCTTAAATTGGTTGTCAGCGTAATTCTTAACACATTGAGGATTACTCAGCAAATGTTGTCCAATCGCGGAATCGCGTCAAATGTTGGACACTGTATTTTGAGTTTTGCAAGCACCAGCTGGCTGGGTACGGTCTGTACCCCGCCTGTTGTGAACAGCGGCTGGGACATGCTGTTTGATACAATCCGCCAGTCTTTGGGACGTATGGCCTACATACCTAGCATCAGTGCATCCCTTCCAAAGTGCTTTCCAGCCAATGAAGTGTTGTTGAAGTGTTGTCTCTGTTGTAATGTAAGAAACACAGTAGCCAATTTGCACACAGCAAGAATGAGCAGGTGATTTGTTTTTGTATTGGTCGTTGAAGGATTAATATTGGTTTGGACACGCAAGATAACTCCTTTATCCTTCTTTCAAATCGTGCCATGGGATTTTTTACCTCCACTTAAGGTGGGTTCTGAAGCCTCTGTTCAAAGACTCATCCGAAAGATGCATTGCTGTCAATGCAGCACTCCCTCGGTACTGCACTGGAGTCTCAAGCGAGATTCAAGTCTCTGGAGTGGAGCTTGAACCCACTGACTCGGAGGTGAGTGCTACCACAGAGTCATGGCTGGCAACAACATCAGAGTGTGGTAGAATGTTGATGCCTACCCGGTTGTTCCCAGCTGACCATCTTGGCTTTGGGATATACTGGGTGAAGGGCAAAAACCTTTCCACCAGAAGGAAGAGTGTGAATCATCTCTGGTAATTGTAGCATAACAAAGGTGGCGGTTGGGCAGTCATCTCCAGTCTTGGCTGGGGAATGGAGCACAAGACAGAGAGGAAGAGAATTCACCAAAACAAAATATCCTACCATAATCTAAAAGAATAGCTACGGAAAAGAACAAAGATGGACCAGAAATAAAGTTCTCAACTGGGGAAAAGCTAATGTTATGAAGCTGAGATGTGATTTTGCTGAAGTAAACTGGAAACTAAGATACTTTAGTGCCGGAGCAGTGGGAGGCATTGAGCATAACACCATAAGACATAGGAGCAGAAGTAGGCCATTCTGCCCATTGAGTCTGCTCCGCCATTCAATGAGATCGTGGCTGATCTGATAAACCTCAATTCCACTTTCCTGCATTTCCTCCATAACCCTTGATTCCCTTAGTGAATATCCTTAATGACCCAGCCTCTACAGCCCTCTGCGTTAAAGAATTCCACAGATTCACTACCCTCTGAGAGAAAAAATTCCTCCTCCCCTCTGTCTTAAATGGGTGACCCCTAACTGTGAGATTATGCCAAAGGGTGGGATGAACAAACCCAGAGCCCCCTGGATGTTAAAAGGCTTAAAGGAGGGGATAAAGAAAAAGAAAAGGAAGCTTAACACCGTAGAAAACCTGGAGAAGAATGAAAAATGTTGCAGTGAAATTAACAAGGAAATTCGGAAAGCAAAGAGGGGGCATGAAAAAATATTGACAAGTAAAACCAAAGAAGACCCAAAGATTTTTTTCATAAATACAAATAGAGCAAGAGGATAGCAACAGAAAGAGCGGGAGTAATTAGAGATGATCAGGGAAGCTGTTTATGGAGGCGGAGGATGTGGGTATGATTCTTAATGAATACTGTGCCTCTGTTTTCACAGAATAAAAGGACGATACGAACATTGTAATCAGGCTGGAGGAATGTGAAATGAACAAAATGAGGAAGTATTAAGGGGTTTAAATCTTTGAAAGTGGATAAATCCCCAGTCCTGGATGAAATGTGTCCCAGGCTGTTATCGGGAAACAAGGGAAGAAGTAGCAGAGGCTCTGGCCATAATTTTCCAATCCTTTCTTGCTCCAGGTGTGGTGCCAGAGGATTGGAGAACAGCTGATGTTGTACCACTGTTTACTAAGTGATAGATCGAGTAACTAGAGGCCAGACAGCCTAACCTGAGGCGGAAAAATTATTGGAAAAAATTTTGAGATACAGGATAAATCTTCATTCAGAATGACAGGGAACAATCAAAGACAGTCAGCTGGAGTTCTTAAGAGAAGGCCCTGTCTGACTAATTTGAATTTTTTGAGGAGGTTGATCAGGGGGATGAAGTCTATATATTAGATAGTCAGAAGCTTTTTCCCAGGGTGGAAGAGTCAATTACTAGGGGACATAGATTTAAGGTGAGAGGAGAAAACTATAGAGGAGATGTGCAGGGCAAGTATTTTACACAGAGGGTAGTGAGTGTCTGGAATTCGCTGCCAGAGGAGGTGGTGGAAGCACTAGTGGTGTTTAAGAGGCAGCTTGACAAATACATGAATAGGTTGGGAATAGAGGCATACGGACCCTGGAAGTGCAAAATGTTTTAGTTGACGGGCAATATGATCGGCGCAGGCTTGGAGGGCCCCTTCGAAGGGCCTGTTCCTGTGCTGTACTTTTCTTTGTTCTTTGTTCTTTATATGAATTTTATCAACTCTATTGATAAGGTCCCACATCACAGATTGATCATGCAAATAAAAACTCAAGGGATCCAAGGCAAGTTGGATCCAAAATTGGCTCAATGGCAGGAATCAATGGGTAATGGTAGACGGGTGCTTTTGTGCCTGGCATGCGGTTTCCAGGGGGGTTCCACAGGGCTCAGGACTAGATTCCTTGCTTTTTGACAAGGAACAGTCGTATAGTAATCATGGGCTATAGCTTCACAGACATGAGTTCAAATCTCACCACAGCGGTGGGGGATTTTAAATCCAATCAATAAATAAATCTGGAAATAAATGTTAGTCTCACTAATAATGATTATGAAGTCACAAAACCCCACCCAATTCACTAGTTTTCTTTAGGGAAGGAAATCTACCATCTTGACTTGCTCTGGCCTACATGTGATGTGACTCCAGACTCTCAGCAATGTGGTTGACTCTTAACTGCCTGCTGAAGCACTTGGTTGTATCACATCACTACAGAAAAAAAGCACTGTGTGGGTACCTGCTACACCGCACAAAGTGCAGTGGCTCAAGAAGGTGACTCAACACTATCTCTCAAGAGCAATTAGGGAAGGGCAATAAACACTGGTCATACCTACAACTTTTATGTCTCAAGAACAAATTTTTAAAAAGTCAATGATTGGACTTAAATTTAGGGACATGATTAAGAAGTTTCCAGATATTGGCTGTGTAGTTGTAAATCAAGAAGAAAGCTGTATACTGTCAGAAAATATCAGTGAACTAGACAGGAATACTGGCAAATGGAGTTCAATCCAGAGAAGTGGGAAGTAAAGCATTTGGGGAAGACTAACAAGGCAAGAGAACAAGAGAATACACAATAACTATTGAGAAATGTAGAGGAATAGAGGCATCTGGGGGGGCATGCCCACAGATCCCTGATGATGGCTGGACTGGTAGGTAAGATGGTCAAGAAGGCATACGGCAGATTTGCCTTTATTAACTGAGGCATAGAGCTGGAAGGTGATGCTGGAACTGTATAAAACACCAGTTTGACCTCAGCTGTGTGTAGTTCTGGTTACCGCATGATAGGAAAGATGTGATTGCACTAGAGAGATTTACACAGTTGCCTGGACTGGATAATTTTTGTTATGAGGGAAGATTGCACAAGATTGGTGTTGCTTTCTTTGGAACAGAGAAGGTTGAGGGGTGAACTAATTGAAGTGTCTAAAATTATGAGGGGTCTAGATGGAGTGGATAGGAAGGGTGGGATGACTGACCACATGTGATCTTGCACTGTTCAGCTCATTACATGTGCATCCACAAGGAGCTCAGCGATTCTCACAGGGACGGTCAGGAAGTCGCCGTCCCCACCGTTACCTCATGGGGTTGACGGTCCAGGTGCCATATTTAAAGGGCACCTGGGCAGCCTGCACTATCCCTTCCACCCTTGCCCGGCCTCTGCTCCACCCTTCCCCACTAACCCTTCCTCCCTTCCTTGGTCACCCTCCATGCAACTTGCACTGTCACCACCTGGTCTCAGGTATTGGCTGATATTTACAGACGTTCCTCAAAGAGGACAATGCAGTGGCAATTCACTGTTAATCATGGAAGAAGTCTACCTCACCATGTGCACACCACTTATATACAGTCATAAAAGTGAACGTTCTAATTGCTCGCTGGCAGGGAACTTAGTTTGGAGAGGGAATTTAATTCCGGCGAGCTGGCCTTTTAAGGGGCGTGCATGAATGAGCAGTCTCGAGAACATAATTACTAAAGTTCATCCTGCCATCAGGAAACTGGTTTTCGGCCTCACGCCAAATTAAGTTCCCCCCACTCAGCAAACGTCCTGCTGCAGGAGGGAATGGAAGATTCCGTTCAC
Source organism: Cetorhinus maximus (assembly GCF_964194155.1). Lineage (NCBI taxonomy): Eukaryota > Metazoa > Chordata > Chondrichthyes > Lamniformes > Cetorhinidae > Cetorhinus > Cetorhinus maximus. The sequence goes on from NC_135883.1 coordinate 51,205,223, forward strand.
TGAGTCGTACTGGTGAGATTCTGTCTTCAACAGATGGTTATCTAGCTATATAGTTTCAGTATATTTGGACTGAAGTGTTGATAATCTTAGCAGAGATTTTATTTGGGCATGAGAATGAAAACAACAACAGTAACAAAGACAGGAAATGCTGGAAAAACTCAGCAGGTCTAACAGCATCTGGAGAGAAAGACAGAGTTAATATTTTGAGTCCGTATGACTCTTCTTCAGAACTAAAGAGAAGTAAAAATGCGATGATCCTGTCGGAGAGAAGAGAAAGAAAACAATGTTTGTGTTCCCATAGTATTTATTAATTAATCCAGGATTGGTATGAAGTTAATTTATTTTGCAGTTTTTGACATTTTTTGACATTGGCATTTGATAAAATGTAAATTGAAATACAATCCAGTTCATTGTTCAGTTTCTAATTTTTTTTCAAAAAATACTTAATTGAGCAGTTTCATTTTCACGATCAATTTTTACACTTCAAGATTCTTTTGTCAGTTGCATCCCAAAAATTCTCTCAGACGAATGTGTAAGATTTGCCAGTGAGTAATGGAGTTTGATGTTAACCTGTGTGTTTCAACTGTCCCATTAAAACAGAGATCATTCTTACCTCCTCCATTGCCTGCACAGCATTCCGAGTATCAGGAGAAATTAGAAAAGCTGCCATTTGTAACTAGCTTGTAATGCAGGCAGACGTCATCAGCACAAACTCAACGAGGCAAAATGTACCCTCTTATTGGTGTCTTTTTTCACCTTCATTTTCCCTTCTTGGTCTCTGTCATAGTCTCGCTTGCATTCTTTTATTTGCATATTATAGTCCGTGCTCTTTCCAACTTGCTCCTGAATGCCTTTTCTTGGTGCGAGGAGTCTTCACTTAAGACAATGCTCATCTTTTCTCAGGTATTCTTTCTCAGGCTCTCAGGACTGTGGATCTCATTTGTTCTTAGTTTTCATTTCCTCTTAAAACTTTAGAGCTTTTTAAAAGTCAAGTATGGTATCAACTAAACATTACTTACTAATTGATCACCTTTTCAACCTTGGTGGTGTCCCATCTTTAGCTAAGTGCAAAACCTAAGTACTGAAGTTTGAGAAACTGGTTTTCAGAACTGACTTTTGACAGAGCTGGGTGATGTTTTTCTGAGAGTAGGTGATAACACAGTGATATAAAAATTCCAAACTTCCCAGGTGACGTTTGTTGTATGAGGCAACATTATCATAATATTGAGAGAAACCAATGAGTTTGTACTTTGATAACACTCTCATGCCTCCAGTTTCATGCCTCCTTTCTTCATTGCCTCAAAGTCCTGCAGTCCTCCGTCATTTAAGAATTCAAAGCCTTTTTAAATACTGCAATTAGCACATGGGATTACATTGGGCGGAATTTTCCATCCCCGGTGGGCGTGAGTGGACAATATGACAGGAAGGCCAAAAATCGGTTTCACATCATTGTGAAACCAGTTTGCGATCATCTGTTCCACCTGTCAATGGC